>NC_079191.1:335062583-335683936 GCF_029499605.1 Hyla sarda
GTGATGAGGGCAGATGTTGTCACCCTAGGGGCAGATGGCATTAACCCCTTGTATTCATGACGCCAGGGCATGGTTTATCCTCCATAACACCCAAAGGTATACCGCTAGATCCTGGGCTAGGCGCGGGGGCAATAATGACTCTGATGCCAAGTTATGGATAACAGCAGCTTTTCTAAGGGTAGACAGATGGTAAAGTCTATACAGTTCAGCCAGGGCCCACGGAGGTGACCAGTGACTCAGAGACCTTAAGGGCTTGCTGGGACTTGTAGTAGGGCTGGACAATTTAATGCAGGCCACGCTGACTTGACAGTTGCTAACAAAGACTGACTTGACTGATAGCTGACAAAGCTATGACTGTAGCTTACTTGCAATTGACTGTGGCTGCAGACTTGACTTGAGGCCTTGAATGACTCTGGACAAACACACTAGGACTCGACTTGACTGCACTGAACCTCAGCAACAAGAGAGCAAAAGAGAGTGAGCTAGCTCCTCCCAGGTCTTATATAGGGGAGACTAGCAGGGAGCCCATAGGTCATCCCTTGGATCACCTGGTTACTGGTACCTCCTGGGTAACAATCACATGGTACATTTCTTTAAGCAAAAACACATTATATATTATAATACATAGCAAACATATATACAGGGGGGAATCAAGTGCAAGGGGTCCAGGGGACACTGAAGGAGGCTGCCGGACAGGGCAGCAAGGGTACGGGGGAACACCTCCCATACTGGGCCCCACAGTATGATCTCTGTGTTAGTGGTTTTGTTGATTCATTTGGTAAAACTTGGTATACATTTTACATATTAACATTATCACGATCACGTGTCAGTAAACTCAGTATTTTTTTTGTCTTACAGTTTTGATTGTGACCAGCACTTGTGTATCATCCAAGAAGAACAGAAAGAATAAGCAACGTATGTAATCTTTTTATGTATACTACACTGCCACCTAGTAGTGTCATTGATGTAAAGCAATGCCATTTCCCACCAAAGTTTAGTGATACTGGGTATAAGTGCTAACTTGTCATAGAAAAGTATTTTTCCAATGATGAAGCCAAAAGCAACTGATTTACCTGCATTATTGGTCTACTGAGCATAGTCACTGAGGTTATAGGTGGGAAGAATCAGAGGAGCTAAGACCTTATATATACTATGACTGACAAATATCCTGCATGTCTGTATAAGGCTTCATGCACCACCCATCATATGGATTTTGGCATACACTTGGCTTGTATGGATCAGCAAAAAATATATATATAAAGTTTATATTTTATATTATTATTATTATTTCATTTAAAAAATGGGAGAGATTTATCAAAACCGGTCCGGAGGAAAAGTTGCTGAGTTTCCCATAGCAACCAATCAGATCACTTCTTTCATTTTGCAGAGGCCTTGTTAAAGATGAAAGAAGTGATCTGTTTGGTTGTTATGGGCAACTCAGCAACTTTTCCTCTGGACAGGTTTTGATAAATCTCCCATAGTCTGCTGAGTTTTCCCGTTCGATAGGATAAATCAAATAAAACCATATACTGTGTGGTTTAATCTTATTTTTCAATGTAAGTCATTGGACAACATGTGCCACTCTATGCCTATTGAGTGGCACTAGTCCCAATCCTTCGGAATACTTCTGACGTATACTTCCAAAAAGAGGTTAAACAAATGTGAACAGAGCCAAAGCATTGCCACAGTTGTATGAGGAATGGAGAAGGGGGTACGTACAGAAAAAGGTAGAAAGATGGATGAAGATAAACAGTACGTCCGTGTTGTTGTATGACAGCGCTCTTTCAGTATCTGTAGCCGTGATGCCAGATGCCCTGGCATTTAGGGGAAAATCATTCCCTGATATACAGGACAAGGAGCAGAATGCAGACCCTTGATCAGGGAGATCACAAGAAATGGGGGAAGCCTGAGAAAGGAAGGAAGGAGAGCAATGTGGGCCATGAGAGCCGGATGAGACCCATAGGAAGCCAGTTCTTGGCCTGATTAATAGTCCTTGCTTTTTGAGAGTCTGATCAGGTCACCACTCACTGTTGTGTCCCACAGGGGGCAGACAGATCTATGGTCCACTGACTACATGCAGCTCCTTGATGCTACATGTTTGAGTTGGTACTTCCACTAAGTGGACGTCACCAGCCTTCAGTTTTATTTGATAATATAGCTGCTCACCCTTAAATCCTTTCCTGCTCCCCTATATCCTTTTCACAATGTAAAGCCCAAAACTGAATCCAATATTTAACATATGATCTGGCCAGATCACAACTGATGGCAAAGTGCATCAAGTGGGTCTGGTGCCCAATCATTTCTGCAGGCTGGACCGGGAATGCTGCAAGATGCACCACCCTGTCTGAATGAAATGGGGGATCAGTCTGAACTGTCTCATTCAATTGAATGGAATCATGTCAATGATCAGCTTCCTTTTGGCACTTTTCTACAGTGCTGGAGGAAAACTGAGACAGATCGCCGGACATATGTGATGGCACCCTTAGGAATTAATAAAGTAGTAATGTTAAGTTTACCTTGGCCTAGGTACATTCATTTACATTTATCAAAACCATCTGCCAGGTTCTTGCCCATGCTGCTAGCCTATTCAGTTCCTTCTGTAATATATTATGAGCAACCTTAGAAGATAAAAAAAATAATCTTTTCCTCTTCATTCTCAAAACCCCATAATGACAAAGTGAAAACAGAATGTTGGATATGTTTTCTAATTGATTGGAAACTAAAATATATTCAATTAATATATGTATTCAGACCCTTTACTTGAGAACTTAGATAAAGCACCTTTTACAGCCTCCAGTCTTCTTAGGTATGATGCCACAAGGTTAGCACACCTGGATTTGGGGATTTTCTGCCATTCTTCTCTGCAAATTCTCTCTATGAGGTTACATAGGGATAATCAGTGGAAGCCATTTTCTGGTCTCTCCAGAGATGTTCTATTGGATTTTAGTCAGGGCTCTGGCAAAGCCTCTCAAGGATATTCAAAGATTTGTCCCTAAGTCACCCCTGTGTTGTCTTGTCTGTGTGCTTAGGGTCATTGTCTTGTTAGAAGGTAAACCTTCAGCCCAGTCTGAGGTCCAGAACATCTCTGTACTTTGCTCCATTCAGCTTTCTCCCAACCCTGACCTATCTCCCTATCCCAGCTGATAAACACTTGACACTTCACTGTAAACATCTTATTAGGCAGGTGATGAGCAGTGCCTGATTTCCTTCAGGCCATGATTAAATGGGCACTGTCATGAAATAAAAAAATTGATATGTTGTAGTACTTAAGTACTACAACATATCTCTAATATACTTTAATTAAAAAAAGTGATTTTAAAACAGTTTAAAATCACTTTTAAATTCGGCCACTAGGGGTCGCCCTCCTAGTGGCCGAATGCATTGGGCAGTGACATCACTAATGAATTTCGACTCGTTGAAGCCTGGCAATGAGTCGGAATTCATTCACTGTGGTGCTCGCTGTGAATGAAGAGGACGCGCGCAGGCTCCCTGGCAGGCCCCGGCGACAGGTAAGATTATCTATGTTGTGTCTGTTACTGAATGTTTTTTTTTGGGGGGGGGTAGTGGGTTGTGCGGCGCAGCGGGGCGTGAGCGGGATGGGCAATCACGGTGTGCCTCCTGTTGTTTCCCCACTACAACTCCCAGCATGCCCTGACAGCCAGTAGATCTCAGGGCATGCTGGGAGTTGTAGTGGTGAAACAGCTGGAGGCACCCTGTATTGAGAACTAAGGGCGGAAGTTGGCCCCCAGCAGGCATCAGTGACCTGGTGCCTGCTGGGGAAGTCTGCCTGGTAGTGAGCACACTACCAGGCAGACTAAATGCCATTTTTAAAATAGTAAAAAAATTAAATAAAGGCAGGGAGGGTGTTAGGGATAGAATGGCAATAGGCAGGGACAGAAAAAAAAAACATGATGGTGGGAGCTACCCTTTAAAATTGAGGCCCCAAATCTTTAAGGGGTTATCCAGGAAAAAAACTTTTTTTTATATATCAACTGGCTCCAGAAAGTTAAACAGATTTGTAAATTACTTCTATTAAAAAATCTTAATCCTTTCAGTACTTATGAGCTTCTGAAGTTAAAGTTGTTCTTTTCTGTCTAAGTGCTCTCTGATGACACTTGTCTTGGGAACCGCCCAGTTTAGAAGAGGTTTGCTATGGGGATTTGCTTCTAAACTGGGCGTTTCCCGAGACAGGTGTCATCAGAGAGGACTTAGACAGAAAAGAACAACCTTAACTTCAGAAGCTCATAAGTACTAAAAGGATTAAGATTTTTTAATAGAAGTAATTTACAAATCTGTTTAACTTTCTGGAGCCAGTTGATATATAAAAAAAAAAAAAAAAAAGTTTTTTCCTGGAGATCCCCTTTAATCTTGGTATCATCAGACCAGATTCTTGTTTCCCACAGTCTGAGTCCTTTAGGCCCACTTGACATTTTAGTCTTTCATATTTATTACATTTTCACATTCTCATTATTGGGTATTGAGAGAAGAATGATGAGGAAAGGTTTATATATTTTTTTTAATTATTTTTTTTTTAGCCAAGGCTGCAAACAAAATGTGAAAAAAAAGTTAAAGGGTCTGAAAACTTTCCAAATGCATTGTATATGTATAAACTCTTTTAACTGTACAGGTCGAGATTAAGAGATGTTATGTTGACTATCTACTGTAAATCTTATTGTTTATTTGCCCAGATGTTCCTTACATTGACTGTGACATCAAAGCAGGCAAGATAGTGAACCCAGAGTTCCTTGCAAAGTGTCCTGCTGGTTGTCAAGATGGGAAGCACCGAGTATACGGCACAGACATATATGCCTCCTTTTCCAGCATATGTACAGCTGCCATTCACAGGTCTGCAGGTTATTATTATTCACACAATCACAACATGAACACAGGCAATGATACATTCTGATCTAACATTGTAAACTATGTACTGCTTTTTTTTAAAGTGGTGTCATTGACAACTCAGGAGGGAAGATCTTTGTTCGAAAAGTCGCTGGACAGTCTGGTTACAAGGGAAGTTTCTCAAATGGGATACGATCTCTTTCTCTTCCTCGCTGGAAAGAGTCATTTGTCATAGCAGGTAATAGCTGATGAAGAGGCGTCCAGCAATGCAAATGTTTACAGTTATACTATTCATAATAATGGTAAATAGCCTTTAAAGGAACAAAAAATATGACACAGGGTTCACACAGAGCAGTTTGGTACAATATGTTTTTTAACCTTCTGGTAGATATGAGCTGGCACTACTTTCACTTTTCATTCCCTATGTATTCAGCAACGTGAGGAGTCCATTATACAGGTGTGGGGGTTAAAGGGGTATTCCAGGCAAAACCTTTTTTTTATATATATATATCTATATATCAACTGGCTCCGGAAAGTTAAACAGATTTGTAAATTACTTCTATTAAAAAATCTTAATCCTTCCAATAGTTATTAGCTTCTGAAGTTTTCTGTCTAACTCCTCAATGATGATGTCATGACCCGGGAGCTGTGCATGATGGGAGAATATCCCCATAGGAACTGCACAGCTTCCGGGACGTGAGTTATCAGAGAGCAGTTAGACAGAAAACAACAACTCAACTTCAGAAGCTAATAACTTTTGGAAAGATTAAGATTTTTTAATAGAAGTAATTTACAAATCTGTTTAACTTTCCGGAGCCAGTTGATATATAAAAAAAAAGTTTTGGCCTGGAATACCCCTTTAACAGTGCACAATATGGTGGTGCTAATGCTGATAGTCCAATGCAATTGGTAAATCAACTTGTAAGTTGAATAGAAGACAATTGCACTCACCAATCTTTGTTTTATGTGCTTTTATTCTTCAGAACGAGGGGTACAGTTTGCGGGTGCAGGAGTGAGCGACACCTGTTTCACGCTATTCAGCGCATCGTCTGGCGGAGCCTGGGCTGAATAGCGTGAAACACGTGTCGCTCACTCCTGCACCCGCAAACTGTACCCCTCGCTTTGAAGAATAAAAGCACATAAAACAAAGATTGGTGAGTGCAATTGTCTTCTATTCTACTTACAAGTCAATATTTTTTTTTACTAAAGCCAGAAGTGGATTCAAAGGCTACAATTACATGTACCTTACTTCAGGGCTCAAGTCCTGAGTTCCCAAACTATTGTTCCCCAGGACTTGACCCCTGCCTTACTTGCTGCAGACATACTCTATCTATAGTAAAGATTTCACGCATGAAAAACATGAAATTAGATTTTCTAAAAAAAAAAATGTTTATGAGATATGCAGCAAGTAAGGTACTTGTTAACATACCCTAAAGAAAAGACTTCTGTATCTCCTTTATTCTGGATCCACACTTGGTTTTAGATTAAAAAGGATACATAAAAAACTGTGCCATGTGAACTAGGTTTTATTCCACTTTGGTAATGTCGGTGTCGTTTTTTGGTTGGTGGTAGGTCTTACCACACACTTTCTCCCTTCTGCATATTCTAGACTAGCTAATCCTTTTTCCTATATGATTTTTCCTTAACTACATTTCCTACATGAACTCTTAACTAAAAGCTAAAAAATTTGTGCATCAGTTTCCATTTTTTAATTTTCCTTTTTTTCCCCTTCACCTTCTAAGAATGACAACTCTGAGGCCATGTTCACATGACTGAATTTCCAAGTGGAATTGGTCAGAAAAATTCTGCTCGGAAATTCTGCTGCACTATGTTCACGGCGGAAATTCCAAAGCAGATGTCCGAATCCACTGAAATTCTAATTCAAGTCTCTGCCAATAGAATGAACATGATTATTCTTGAGGCGGAATCCGCTCAGAAATGCATTGCAATCTTTGGAGATGGTCTATTACCTCCTGTGCTGGCAGAACATGCTATTTGCAGAATATCTACCTGTGTTTTCTAGGCAGACATTCCGCAAATTTTCTGTGGCGTGAACATGGTCTTACTATTTAATCAACAGAGCCATATGAAGGCTTGTTGTTTACAAAACCAGTTGTACTTTTTAATGGCACCCTCCACTTTACCATAAAATATAATGTGAAACAAAAAAATAGTTGGGTGAATTGAAATTAACCCCTTAAGGACCAAGCCCATTTTAATCTTAAGGACCAGGCCAATTTTATTTTAGCGTTTTCGTTTTTTCCTCCTCGCCTTCTAAAATCCATAACTCCTTTATATTTCCATCTACAGAACCATATAAGGGCTTGTTTTTTGCGTGACCAATTGTACTTTGTAATGAAACCTCTCATTTTACCATAAAATGTACAGCAAACCCCAAAAAAAAAATTTATGGAGGAAATGTAAATGAAAACCACAATTTTGCACATTTTGGAGGGTTTTGTTTCACACTATACACTTTACGGTAAAAATGACAGGTGTTCTTTATTCTGTGGGTCAATACAATTAAAACGATACCCATGGCTAAATACTTTAATATTTTTGTACCGCTTAAAAAAAATCTAAAACTTTTTGTACTAAATCAGTAATCTAAAATCGCCCTATTTTGACCACCTATAACTTTTAAACTTTTCCGTATATAGGGCGGTATGAGGGCTCATGTTTTGCACCGTCATCTGTATTTTTTATCAATACCACATTTGCATATATAAAACTTTTAGATCATTTTTTATTAATTTATTTTTAATAAAATGTGACAAAAAAAGCTGCATTTTTGGACTTTTTTTTTATTTTTTACGTTTACGCCATTCACCGTACGGGATCATTAACATTATATTTTGATAGTTTGGACATTTACGCACGTGGCAATACCAAATATGTTTATAAAAAATTACGCTTTTTGGGGGTAAAATGGGAAAAACGGACAATTTTCATTTTTATTGGGGGAGGGGATTTTTCACTTTTTTAAAACTTTTTATTTTTACATTTTTCAACTTTTATTTTTCACTTTTTATGTCCCCATAGGGGATTATCTATAGCAATCCTTTGATTGCCAATACTGTGCAGTGCTACGTATAGGACACAGCACTGCTCAGTATTATCGGTGTCCTTCTGCTCTGGTCTGCTCGATCTCAGACCAGAGCAGAAGACCCTGGGAGACGGCCGGAGCAAGGTGAGGGGACCTACGGCCGATATGCTGGATGATCAGATCGCTGTGGCAGCGCTGCGGGCGATCCGATCATCCATTCAAAGTGCCGCACTGCCGCAGATGCCGTGATCTGTATTGATCACGGCATCTGAGGGGTTAATAGCGGACATCCGCGCGATCGTGGATGTCGGCCATTACCAGCGGGTCCTGCCGTGTATGACGCGAGCACCGCTCCGATGCTCGCGGTCATACACAGGACGTAAATGTACGTCCTGGTGCGGGAAGTCCCGCCAAACCAGGACGTACATTTACGTCAGTGGTCGTTAAGGGGTTAAACTCACAGAATGCTAATTTGGGGGGGTGTTGGGTGTAATAGTGCCTGATGAATATGTCACACAGCAGAAGAGTACTAGTACAATGTTCCGCTGTGACGCACAACCTTTTTGTCAGTGAAGCTGTTTCCACACATAAAGCCTAGAAATGAGTCCAATAAGACGCTAGGATACTGTGAAACAAATGATTGAACTCCTTTTGCAGTTTTCGGTGAAGATACAAATATTTTGGCAGAGCTTTAATAGATACAGATCTAAAGTGAGCAGAATAGAGATTTGTTCACTGTCCCTTCTTTAGCAGCGTTACTGAGGTTAGGAAACTAGGTGCTTGAGCACATGCATGTGAAATGTCTACTGCAGAGGTTAGGGTTCTCTAGCTCTCACGTTCTCACTCCAAATCACTGAAACTACTGAACAAGAATCTTCATGGGTTGGTTTACCATGGTTCAAGGTACAGAATAGGACTCCACTTCACTTACTCATTCACAGCAATCTGTGACGCAGCCCTTAAAAAATGTGCATCCAGGAAAGTCCCCCTGCCCGAAACAGAACATTGTAAGGCAGAGAGGCCTTTTCCCAACTTCCCCTCTCTTGAAAGACAAAACTATCCCTCTTGGGGCTGAAATGAACTAAAATATATCCTCGCAGCATGGACTAGAACAGGGATCAGGAATAGCAACTTCATAGTAGACATGTGGTCTATACAGAAGGCATGCTTGACATCAGAATATCTTGGACTACCATATTTGGTCTCTTCAGGAAGAATAGAGCTGAGGGACACACCAGTTTAGGAGCTTAGCTGAGAGACATATGGCTCTGGTGAAGGCTAGGGCAGAAATTACTAAAACAGGTTTAGGTGCACCCACTTTCCCAGAAGAGGAAGGTTGGACTAGGTTGACTTTCTCCTACAATTATTGGTTAGGAGATGACATGTGATCAAAATACCATTTAGCTGTGTACATTAGATGCAGCAATGTGATAAATATTAACTCTTAGCACTCTAAAATTAAGTACGGGGCAATACAAATCCATTTGCAAAATTCTCCAGTACCTGATAAACTCTTTATACACTCACCCAACAACTCTCTAGTGGGTAGAAGTTGGCATGACTGTACCCGGACACCAAAATCACGCCAAGTTACTATTTCATTTGGACCTTTCGGAAATTATTGTGTAAACTAGTACTAGGAGAAAATCATCTGCAGTTAAAGCATATCGGCTGTTGTGTATGATCATATGATCCATCATGTATTCGTTCTAAACAGTCCTAAGGATAATTATGATCAGAGTGGGTTCAGACATGAAATTATGTGTGAATGGGGTATGAACACGCCAATCAAATCTAGAATTATTTCTTATCAGTCATTGTTCTCAGCAACCTTTACATATTTTTTTTAACCATAATATACTGGTTGGGACAAGCTTATTTTTCTAAACACATCTCTATACTCATATAACATAATATGAAATAATTGCATGCCTTAATAAATACTAAAAAGGTGGGGAAATTGTGGCAATCCTGTAACTGCTAACCATCAGCATGAAACTAACCCTCCCTGGAAAACAAGATCCTTCAAATATCCATTCGGTAAAAATAGTATTATCAAAATCCAAATAGTAATAACAATAAATTCATAATTATAATAGTTGCAATACTATAATTATTTAATAGAATCATATTTGGTATTTCTACCCATAAGGCAAAGGGAAGAAAGGTGTCACCTATCCCTCAGTTCTTGAGTACGTTGAAGTCAAAGTAGGTAAGTTTTTTTTCAAGAATATTGACACACATATATAATAATAGGATTTTATGTAGCTATTACTATAAGTAAACCTATTATATAAATGTGATATTAAACATTTAAAACATTAATGACTGAATAAGTAAAACATGAGCTAGTTGCTTACTTTTGGAAACCTATTGACAAGTAGTAAGGCTAGGGTCATACCACATTTTTGCATCCTGTTGAAAGGTAGTGTATTTATTTATTTATTTATTTTTTTTCTTGGGCAAATTCCATTTGGTTCTTATTGTCTTTAAAGGGGTACTCCGGTGAAAAACTTTTTTTTTTTTTTTTAAATCAACTGGTGCCAGAAAGTTAAACAGATTTGTAAATTATTTCTATTAAAAAATCTTAATCCTTCCTGTACTTATTAGTTGTTGAATACTACAGTGGAAATTCTTTTCCGTTTGAAACACAGAGCTCTCTGCTGACATCATGAGCACAGTGCTCTCTGCTGACATCTCTGTCCATTTTAGGAACTGCCAGAGTAAAAGGTAATCCCCATAGCAAACATATGCTGTTCTGGGCAGTTCCTAAAATGGACTGAGATGTCAGCAGAGAGCACTGTGCCCATGATGTCAGCAGAAAGCTCTGTGTTTCAAAAAGAAAATAATTTCCGCTGTAGTATTCAGCAGCTAATAAGTACAGGAAGGATTCATATTTTTTAATAGAAGTAATTTACAAATCTGTTTAACTTTCTGGCACCAGTTGATTTAAAAAAAAAAAAAAAAAGTTTTTCACCGGAGTACCCCTTTAATGTAATTCTGCTGCACTATGCACACTCCAGAATTTAAATTTCTTTGGAAATTCAGCTCTCTATCAAAAGAATAAACATTCTTTTGGCAGAATGCCGTGCTGAATTGCCGTCAATGGGGGCACCGCAGTTATAGCGCCTGTTCATTACACCAATGCCTGCTACACGTGGAATGAGTGGATATTAAATAGTGTGCACATACCCTAAAACGAGTCAGTGGCAACATGATTCAACCCTGCTGTGTCCTGTTTTTAAGGTAATTTTTTTACAAACCGTTATAAAAAAAAATAGTACTTATCATAAAGATGAAAAAATGTGGTGTGAAAAAATTTGGTTTTTCATTAAGTCCTTAAAGGGGTACTCCACTAGAAAAAATTTTTTTTTTAAATCAGCTGGTGGTAAGTACTGGAAGGATTAAGATTTTATAATAGAAGTAATTTACAAATCTGTTTAACTTTCTGCCACCAGTTAATTTAAAAAACATTTTTTTCCAGTGGAGTACCCCTTTAAAGTAAAGTCATCATTTAAAAGCTAGAATATTCTGGAAGCCATATAGACTCTACTTTAGGTGGATTTCTAGCCAAAACATAAAATCAAGGGAAGACAAACCATATGTAAAACCGGTGCAGTTGACCAGGGGCCCAGTGAGAGCAATTTCCTTCTGTCTTTTAGGTAAAACAAATTAATTACTATTGAATTGTTTAGAGAAATGTAAAGTTCTGGGCTTCTGTGTCTACACCTATAATAGTGAGCCTATATTCACATGCCAGAATTTACGTGCAGAATTCAACATTGGAATTCCACTTGGAGATTCAGCAGCAGCAGAGTCCCATTGAATTCCATGGGATTCTGCTGCGCTGTGCACACGGCAGAATTTCCGCACCAGATGTTTCTGGTGAGGAAATTCTAATTCCGGTGTCCGCAGAAAGAATGGACATGTTCTGCGGACTCATTGCCGTCTAAGACGGCGCATTCCCGAGCGGTCATAGGTGTGAACATAGCCTAAATCTGCAGTCCAAGAGTAACCAAATGTAATAGTGTTTTTTTTTTATTTTTTTTATTTAGTCAGATTTTTCTGTTTTGTTATAGTAACCATTTTAGCAAAAGCACAGAGAAGTATAAGAAGTGTAATCATTTTGGTTGGATGGCCTTACCATCACTTTTTGTTATTTTGTGGTTTGCAAAAATGGTCATCACAACTGAATAGAAAATAGTTTAAAGAAAATAAAATAAAGCTCCAACTAATAATATAAATGTAATAATATGAACTTAAAAATAAAATATGATATTTATAACTTATTATATAAACATAATAAATATAAACATCTCTTGAAGAAACCGTACAGCGAGAAATTCCACCTACAACTGTTGCGACAACAACTCAGTCCACCGCTTTAACTACTATTCCTACCACCACTACTACTACCCCAGAACCTACAACTCCACAGCCCACCACAACAAAACCTACCACCACCACTACAACAACCACCACCACAACAACTACTACGACAACAGCAAGGACAAGGCCACCCCTTGTACGAGCAAGAGATACAGGTCAGTATGTTGACGTAAAGTCATACATTGCAATTATCAGAAATGTAAGAATATATATGTCTTCTTTCTAATAGTTTATGCTAAAGCACTGAAATTGTAATGTGACACTACATAGCACAACAGTATAGAATACAACCTAGGGCTCTTTTCCCATCTGTATCAGATCTCATCTGTATCATCTCATAGTTCATGGCAGGGAGGCACTTCATTAGCCAAGGACCTTGGAAATCCATCCTGGTTACTGATAGCTGTTAGAGATGAGCGAACTTACAGTAAATTTGATTCGTCACAAACTTCTCGGCTCGGCAGTTGATGTATTATCCTGCATAAATTAGCTCAGCCTTCAGGTGCTCCGGTGGGCTAGAAAAGGTGGATACAGTCCTAGGAAAGAGTCTCCTAGGACTGTATGCACCTTTTCCAGCACCTGAAAGCTGAACTAATTTATGCAGAAAAAGTCATCAACTGCCGAGCCGAGAAATTTGTGACGAATCGAATTTACTGTAAGTTCGCTCATCTTTAATAGCTGTATCTCAGGCTCTTTCATAGCTAAAGCCAAAATCTTGGGCTTGCTTTAAAGGGGTATTCCAGGCCAAAACTTTTTTTTTTTTTATATATATATCAACTGGCTCTGGAAAGTTAAACAGATTTGTAAATTACTTCTATTAAAAAAATCTTAATCCTTCCAATAGTTATTAGCTTCTGAAGTTGAGTTGTTGTTTTCTGTCTAACTGCTCTCTGATGACTCACGTCCCGGGAGCTGTGCAGTTCCTATTGGGATATTCTCCCATCATGCACAGCTCCCGGGATGTGACATCATCATTGAGGAGTTAGACAGAAAACTTCAGAAACTAATAACTATTGGAAGGATTAAGATTTTTTAATAGAAGTAATTTACAAATCTGTTTCACTTTCCGGAGCCAGTTGATATATAAAAAAAAGGTTTTGCCTGGAATACTACTTTAAAGCCATGATTCTCTAGCTGTTATTGTCATGTATAGGCAGGGAAAAGGGGAAATCCTGGACTCGCCCACAACCTCTGTCACTTCCTTTTAAAGGCGAAGCACTCAGACGGATCCCTCCAAGGAACAGCCCAGGATAAAGGCAGCGCACGAGACTTCAAAGGTAAAATGGTTTATTTACCCGGCATGCCGGGTAAATAAACCATTTTACCTTTGAAGTCTCGTGCGCTGCCTTTATCCTGGGCTGTTCCTTGGAGGGATCTGTCTGAGTGCTTCGCCTGTGTTTCCAGGAGCGGCTGCCGTTCTTCGCCCGTTGCAGGGTCATTTCACGCTTTTACCATAGTTGTACTTGGTCGCAGTACAACTACACTTGGTGAGCAATTCCACTTGTTTGTTCATCTTCTTTTTACATTACATTATCACACTAGGAGCGCTCTCCTTGTTTGTATATTCCTTTTAAAGGGGTACTCCAGCGCTTAAACATCTTATCCCCTATCCAAAGGATAGGGGATAAGATGCCTGATCGCAGGGATCCCGCCGCTGGGGACCCCTGTGATCTTGCACGCGGCACCCCGTTTATACTCAGTCCCCGGAGCATGTACGCTCTGGATCTGATTACTGTTGATCACAGGGCCGGAGCATTGTGACGTCAAGGCTCCACCCCGTGTGACATCATGCTCCACCCCCCTCAATGCAAGCCTATGGGAGTGTACGTTACAGCTGCCACGCCCCCTCCCAGAGGCTTGCATTGAGGGGGCGGAGCGTGACATCACATGGGGCGGAGCCTTGACATTACAACACTCCGGCCCCGTGATCGACAGTAATCAAACCCGGAGCGAACATGCTCCGGGGACTGATTATAAACGGGGTGCAGCATGCAAGATCACGTGGGTCCCCAGCGGCGGGACCCCCGCAATCAGGCATCTTATCCTCTATCCTTTGGAGAACCCCTTTAAGTATCCACCCTAACTTATGGATCCACAAACACAAAGATGGTCCCTGGGTACACACTACATGATTATCACCGGAAGAATGTCAAAAACATTTCTGACAGATGGAAAAGATTGTTTTCAGTATTTGTCCACTTTTAGGTGGGGTAATATGGGTGCTCTTTTGCTCCCATATTTCATATTCAACCCCTAGATCTCTTATGATTTATTAGAACTGGAGTTATGTTGCTCTAACTCTGGCACTGATGAACCACAGCAGCCTTGGATAACGCCTTATATTAGATTTAGGGACTCATGATTATTGATCAGGGTTAGGGTTTTTATTGGGGGATAAAAAAAATTCTATGTCATGAAAAATCCTCAAAAATGTTTTTTTCTGGTGTGCATTACATATTTTTTAACCCATTGACAACTGACAGCTAAATATTGCTGTATATATGAACCCTGCACACATTAATCTATTATTTTAACGTTCTTTGTATGTGTAAGCCTATTTTTGGATCTGAGTTTTAGGAATAAATCTTTGTTTGAACACATTTTTGAATAATTTACAAATATAATTATTGTCACATAGTTATGCGAAGGTGGACATGGCTGTCCATAGCTTGTGAAGACAAATACCATAGCCAGGTTGTCTGCTTTCACAAAATATATAGGATTTAGGGGTGTGCTTAATTATTTAAAGGGGTACTCCGCCCCTGGCATCTTATCCCCTATCCAAAGGATAGGGGATAAGATGTTAGATCGCCGCGGTCCCGCTGCTGGGGACCCCAGGAATCGCCGCTGCAGCACCCCGCTATCATTACTGCACAGAGCGAGTTCGCTCTGCACGTAATGACGGGCAATACAGGGGCCGGAGCATCGTTACGTCATGGCTCTGCCCCTCATGACATCACGGCATGTCCCCTTAATGCAAGTCTATGGCAGGGGGCGTGACGACCGCCACGCCCCCTCCCATAGACTTATATTGATGGGGCGGGCCGTGACGTCACGAGGGGCGGAGCCGTGACGTCCCGATGCTCCGGCCCCTGTATTGCCCGTCATTACGTGCAGAGCGATCTCGCTCTGTGCAGTAATGATAGCGGGGTGCTGCAGCAGCGATCCCCGGGGTCCCCAGCAGCGGGACCCCGGTGATCTGACATCTTATCCCCTATCCTTTGGATAGGGGATAAGATGTCTAGGGGCGGAGTACCCCTTTAAAGGTTGTTACTTTTTTTTTTTATTCAGTTTAAAACCAAATTTCTAGTCTTTCCAGCTCTGGAGCTTTTATATGTACATATGTTCATATAGACATAGGCAAAAGTATGAACTGTGCACTTTTATTTTGATAAGGTGTGCAACTTTTATTTTTACATGGTGAAGTGCATATAACTTTTGGCTTGGGTCACACTTTTTGCCACAATTATAAAAAAAATACATTTTGACTAGAGATGAGTGAGCTGAGCTTGGTCTCGCTCAGAACTTTGGGATGAAAGCAGTTCGACGAGCATTCAAACTTTGCCAGGCTCGTTTCGCACAAGGGAACACATGACTTTTGACACCTGAATGAATGGAGATGACGTCAGTGTAGACAGTAGATTAGTTGCAGATTGACCTCTCTCCCACCAAGCGATCCCTCCACCCATTGAAGCAGAGAGGCTCCCTGTCATCAGCTGACTAGTGAGTCAGGTCTCAGCCGCATTGCAACCTGGGAAAAATCTGAGACAACAGTCATTTTGTATGCTGTTAAAAATAAAAATTGGGGTGAAAATCATATCAAGATCACATGACCCCAGATTATTCAATCATTGCTTGCATTGTGTAAAATGCAGCTTTTTGGCCAATTAGGAGATAGTATAAGGAGTGGGTTTAAGAGGCTGATAAAGCCCTATGCACTGCGCCCTATGCACTGCAATGGGCCACCATCTCAGAAAGAAAGCTGAGAGAATGAGCAGTGCACAGGAACTACTGATTCCAGGCAATGTACCCGGACATGCTTCAAAACATGGCTGAGTACACAGACACCCATGGCAAGCCTGGGGACCTTTGCAAGTTGTCATGGCTGAAGATCGGAGGGCCGTGGATCGCCGGGGCTTTGATGCAGGAGGTAAGCTGTGCAGGCATTCTTCACATGCAGTGGTAATGATTTAAACACGTCATGTGAAGGGTTAAACTACCAGGAGCTCTAAGGGTACGTTCCCACACGGCGTATTTTGCTGCGTATTTGCTGCGTCTTTGGTGCTGCGTATTTTCCTAGCCATTGACTTCAACAGAGAAAATAAAATACGCAGCAGCAAATACGCAGCAAATACGCCGTGTGGGAATTTACCCTAAGTAGTATCAGCAAGAACCTGTCTAATTTACCCACAGCCGAGCTCCAGCGATCTCTGCATGGGAGAGCTACACTGCATTATTCTAGGCCCACCATGAAAATCAGAGGGATAGAATAAGTACCATAAATGACAGTCATAAAAATAAGTCATATCGGCAGTCATTAAGAGGTTAATCGATTGAAATAAAGCCTAAAAAATTGTAAGAGTTATATTCTTTACCTACAGTCTCTTTGTCTAAGGCTAAGTTTCCACTTGTTTTTTTCCTGGCAGTTTTCGGAAAACTGCCGCTTGAGTTTTTGAGCCAAAGTCAGAAGTGGATCCATAAGGGAGGAGAAGTGTAAGTCCTTCCTTTATATGTCCTGTTCCTTTTCTTCTGGCGTTGGCTCGAAAACTGCAGTGACAGTTTTCCAAAAACTGCCAGAAAAAATCCAAGTGGAAACTTAGCCTTATATGAGAAACATGTTGTTTGCAGAACAAAAAAGAACTGAAGTGCTATGGGAAATAAAAACATTCAGCTCATACTCTTACTTTTCCCTTTATTTTTAACATGATTTTAAACATCTACAATGTTGTCAGACAGTTTGCATTGTTTCCTTTGATGCCTTCTGTTATGTTTTGTCAAACATTCGGCCTCTTTATTCTTTAAAAACCTGTTAAAAATGTAATACCAGACTACAGAAACATGGAATATTGTTGGCAAAAAGACCACTTGGTCCATATACTCTGCCCTTATATTATTTACTTTTTATTTTTATCTTAGGATAGACAGGGTGAGATGTATCAAAACCTGTACAAAGGAAGGGTAAAGCAGTTGCCATAGAAACCAATCAGATTTTTTTCATTAAAAAAAAGCATCTGAAAAAATAAAAGAAGCAATCTGATTGGTTGCTATGGGCAACTGCACAACTGTTCTACAGGTTTTAATAAATCTCCCTAACAGATATATGCAGATACATGACTGTAATGCATAACACTCACAATAAGGACCCATTCACACTACGGATTTTCCAAGCAGAGTTTCAATTCAGAATTCCACTTAGCTTATCTTTAAGGAGTAGTCCAGTGGTGACTCAGTGGTGAGCAACTTATCCCCTATCCTAAGGATAGGGGATAAGTTGCAGATCGCAGGGGGTCCGACCGCTGGGGCCCCCCGCGATCTCCTGTACGGAGCCCCGACAGCCCGCGGGAAGGGGGCGTGTCGACCTCCGCACGAGGCGGCGGCCGACACGCCCCCTCAATACAACTCTATGGCAGAGCCGAAGCGCTGCCTTCGGCAATCTCCGGCTCTGCCATTGAGATGTATTGAGGGGGCGTGTCGGCCGCCGCTTCGTGCGGGGGTTGACACCCGCTATCTGGGCGTAGAGCCGGGGCCCCATACAGAGAGATCGCAGGGGGCCGCAGCGGTCGGACCCCCCGCGATCTCAAACTTATCCCCTATCCTTAGGATAGGGGATACGTTTTTCACCACTGGACTACCCGTTTAAATATAATGCAGCAGCCTCCTATTGTTCTCAATAGGATTCTGCTGCATCATTTACGCTACAAAAAATTCAGGACCCCAGACTCTAAAGAAAGAATGAAAATGTTTATTCTCTCGGCATGATCTGCTCGGATATACATAGTCGTCTATGGAGACAGCACATCAGTAAGCGCTCCTAGTGCTAACTCGTCTTGCCGGCGCTTGCTCGAGGCGCAATCTCCACCGGATTATCTCCGGTTGGAGATTTCATAATGTGTAGGGTTTACAATATTTATGTCAAGGTATTCAATGGAAATTAAACAGATTAAAAAAAAATTATGTTCAATACTAAATTTTACAATGTGATCTCTATTTTCAGCTGCCAGTAATATCCACCCAGCTTATTCATCGATTGTTGCTGCGTCATCAAGTAAGTTAGTAGGCCAGGTTATATTTACAAGGAAGTTCTTCAAGTACAATAATATTTATAGGAAATGTATTTAGTTGCTCTCTTTGAACCCTATTATGAAAAGACATATCTGAGTTATAAATGTGAAAAACATCAGTTCTTTTCTTTTTGAATTTCTTTTCTGTCTGACCAAAGTGCTCTCCGCTGACACCTCTGTCCATTTCCGGAACTGTCGAGAGCAGGATAGGTTTGCTATGGGGATTTTCTCCTACTCTGGACAGTTCCTGACATAGACAGAGGTGTCAGCAGAGAGAACTGTGGTTAGACAGAAAGGAAATTCAAAAAGAAAAGAACTTACCCTGAAGCATACAGCAGCTGATAAGTACTGGAAGGATTAATATTTTTAAATAGAAGTCATTTACAAATCTGACTAACTTTCTGGCATCAGTTGAGTTAAAAAAAAATATATTATTTTCCACCGGAGTACCCCTTTAAATTCAAACCCTTGCAAACTTCTATTGCAATATTCCACTGGGCTCCCCAATGGTGACATGCCTCAAGCTTTTATATAAGTTTTATATATCTCTGTGGAATAACAAGATACAACACTTCAATCCTTAGCGTGGAGCGCACATTTCTATAAGCTTTTAGGTGGTTACAATATAATGTAATATTATGTAACATCAATCATTTAGTAGAGAGACAAGATTATGTGAATGCAATTGTGATATAAATTACTGGATATAAGGCGCTTATAACTCTTTCTGCATTGATGTGGACTACATCTAATGTTTGTCACTAGCCCCCCCCCCCCCCTTCTGCACAAGTTACTCTTTATTCCCTCTCTCTCTTAGGCTGGGTTCACACTATGGTTTGTCATTACGGTTCCCGTATACGGCTGGGAGGAGGGGTGGGCGGGGCTTAATCGCTGCGACCGCACTCAGCCGTATTCGGGAACCGTAGTTAATGTATTTCTATGAGCCCACCGGAGTGAACCGCAGCCTCCGGTCGGCTGCTTTTTAGGCAGGAGGCTGCGGTTCACTCCGGTCGGCTCATAGAAATACATTAACTACGGTTCCTGAATACGGCTGAGTGCGGGTGCCGCGATTAAGCTCCGCCCACCCCTCCTCCCAGCCGTATACGGGAACCGTAATGACAAACCGTAGTGTGAACCCAGCCTTAGAAAACCGTATGGCAAAAAAACGGATGGAACAGTATGGGAAAAAGTAAACCGTATGCGTTTTTAAACAGTATACTGTTTTTAAAAGTACATACAGTTCCGTCAGTTTTTATAGAAAAAAAAAACCATAAGTTTTTGATAACTTTGTACATTTTTAATGGGAGGGGTCTTGGGTGGGGACTTTAGGATTCAAATGCGCATGTGCAAAGTAAAAACGTATACGTTTTTCCCGTATGGAACCGTATACATGTACGTTTCCCATTGACGTCATGTTAAAAAAAAACGTATGAGGTTGCAGTACGGTTTTTAAACCGGAGTCAAAACCGTGGTTGACCACGATTTTGTCTCCGGTTTAAAAACCGTACTGCAACCGCATATGTTTTTTTTTAACATGGACGTCAATGGGAAACGCACATGTATACAGTTCCATACGGGAAAAACGTATACGTTTTTACTTTGTACATGCACATTTGAATCCTCAAGACCCTTCCCATTAAAAATGTACCAAATTTTCAAAAACGTATGGTTTTTTTTTCAATAAAAACTGACTGAACTGTATGTACTTTTAAAAACAGTATACTGTTTAAAAACGCATACGGTTTAGGGTGGGTTCACACTACGTTTTCTCCCATACGGGAGCGCATACGGCAGGGGGGAGCTAAAACCTCGCGCTCCCGTATGTCACCGTATGCGCTCCTGTATGTCATTCATTTCAATGAGCCGGCCGGAGTGAAACGTTCGGTCCGGTCGGCTCATTTTTGCGCCGTATGCGCTTTTACAACCGGACCTAAAACTGTGGTCAACCACGGTTTTAGGTCCGGTTGTAAAAGCGCATACGGCGCAAAAATGAGCCGACCGGACC
Source organism: Hyla sarda (assembly GCF_029499605.1). NCBI lineage: Eukaryota > Metazoa > Chordata > Amphibia > Anura > Hylidae > Hyla > Hyla sarda. Next base: position 335,083,144 of record NC_079191.1, read on the forward strand.
GAACATTTCACTCCGGCCGGCTCATTGAAATGAATGACATACGGGAGCGCATAGGTTGGCATACGGGAGCGCGAGGTTTTAGCTCCCCCCTGCCGTATGCGCTCCCGTATGGGAGAAAACGTAGTGTGAACCCAGCCTTAGTCGTGTTAATTCACCTCCAGCTGGTATTAAATTACCTAGGCTATTCCATGCATCCACTACTCTCTCAGTAAAGTAATACTTCCTGATATTACTGCAGAAACCCCTCTAATTTAAAACCATGTCCTCTTGTGATAGTTTTTCATCTTTTAACCCATTAAGGACCCATCCAATTTTCAGTGTAGGACCCAGCCATTTTTTGCACATCTGACCACTGTCACTTTAAGCATTAATAACTCTGGGATGCTTTTACCTTTCATTCTGATTCCGAGATTGTTTTTTCGTGACAAATGCTACTTTATGTTAGTGGTAAAATTTTGTCGATACTTGCATCATTTCTTGGTGGAAAATTCCAAAATTTGATGAAAAAATTGAAAATTGTGCATTTTTTAAGGCTAGGTTTCCACTTGTTTTTTTTTCTGGCAGTTTATGGAAAACTGCCACTGCAGTTTTTGAGCCAAAGCCAGAAATATATTCAAAAGGAATAGGACATATAAAGGAAGGACTTATACTTCTCTTCCCTTATGGATCCACTTCTGACTTTGGCTCAAAAACTGCAGTGGCAGATATCCAAAAACTGCCAGAAAAAAAATCAAGTGGAAACCTAACCTAACTCTGAAGCTCTCTGCTTATAAGGAAAATGGATATTCCAAATACATTATATATTGATTCACATATACAATATGTCTACTTTATGTTGGCATCATAAAGTTGACATGTTTTTACTTTTGAAAGACATCAGAAGGCAGAAGTATAGCAGCAATTTTTCACAAAATGTTATTTGATTTTAAGGGCCTTCTTATTAGAAGTACCCCATAAATGACCCCATTATAAAAACTGCACCCTCAAAGTATTCAAAATGACATTCAAAAAGTTTGTTAACCCTTTAGGTGTTTCACAGGAATAGCAGCAAATTGAAGGAGAAAATTCAAAATCTTCATTTTTTACACTGGCATGTTCTTGTAGAATTATTGAATTTTTAAGAGGGATAAAAGGAGAGAAATTTTCCTAAAATGTGCAACCCAATTTCTCTCAAGTAAGGAAATACCTCACATGTGTATGTCAAGTGTTCGGCAGGCGCACTAGAGAGATCAGAAGGGAAGGAGTAACGGTGAGATTTTGGAGAGTGAGTTTTTCTGAAATGGTTTTGGGGGGGCATGTAAAATTTAAGAAGCCCCTTTGGTGCCAGAACAGCAAAAACTCCCCCACATGGATACTATTTTGGAAACTACACCCCTTAAGGAACATGACAAGGGGTACAGTGAGCCTTAACACCCCACAGGTGTTTGAAGACTTTTCGTTAAAGTTGGATGTGTAAATCATTTTATTTTTTATTTTTCAAAGTGGTAATAGGAGAAAATAGTCCCCAAAATTTGTAACCCCCATCTCTTCTGAGTATGTGTGGACATCAAGTGTGGACATCAAGTGCTCTGCTGGCACACTAGAATGCTCAGAAGAGAAGGAGTCACATTTGTCTTTTGGAAAGCAAATTTTGCTGAAATGGTTTTTGGGGGGCATGTCGCATTTAGGAAGCCCCTATGGTGCCAGAACAGCAAAAACACATGGTATACTATATTGGAAACTACACCCTTCAAGGAACGTAACAAGGGGTACAGTGAGCCTTAACACCGCACAGGTGTTTGACAAATTTCTGCTAAAGTTGGATGTGAAAATGAAAAATTTTATTTTTTTCTTTAAAATGCTTGTGTTACCCCAAATTTTACATTTTCACAAGAGGTAATAGGAGAAAAACCCTACCAAAATTTGTAACCCTATTTCTTCGGAGTATGGAAATACCCCATATGTGGATGTAAAGTGCTCTGCGGGCAAACTACAATGCTCAGAAGAGAAGGAGCGCCATTGAACTTTTATGGAGAGAATTTGATTGGAATAAAAGTTAGGGGTCATGTGCATTTACAAAGCCCCCCGTGGTGCCAGAACAGTGGACCCCCCCAAATGTGACCCCATTTTGGAAACTGCACCATTCACAGAATTTAATAAGGGGTGCAGTGAGCATTTACACCCCACTTGCGTTTGACAGATCTTTGGAACAGTGGGCTGTGCAAATGAAAAATTTTATTTTTCACTTGCACGGACCACTGTTCCAAAGATCTGTCAGATACCTGTGGGGTGTAAAGGCTCACTGTACCCTTTATTAAATTCTGTGAGGGGTGTAGTTTCCAAAATGTACATAGTGCGCTCTCACTCCTGAGCCCTTTTGTGCACCCACAGATCACTTTACACCCACATATGGGGTACTTCCGTACTCAGGAGAAATTGCGTTACAAAGTATGGGGGGCATTTTTTCCTTTTACCGCTTGTGGAAATTAAAAGTATGGGGCAACACCAGCATGTTAGTGTAAAAAATGTTATTTTTTTACACTAACATGCTGGTGTAGACCCCAATTTTTCCTTTTCATAAGGGGTAAAAGGAGAAAATACCCCCCAAGAATTTGTAACACAATTTCTCCCGAGTACAGAAATACCCCATATGTGGCCCTAAACTGTTTCCTTGAAATACGACAGGGCTCCAAAGCGAGTGAGCGTCATGGGCATTTGAGGCCTATTTTGGGGATTTGCATCCACCACCAAAATACCCAACGACAGTGTTTCCCAAACAGGGTGTCTCCAGCTGTTGCAAAAGTCCCAGCATGCCTTGACAGTCAATGGCTGTCCAGCAATACTGGGAGTTGTTGTTTTTCAACAGCTGGAGGCTCCGTTTTGGAAACAAGACTTTTTTTTTTATTGGGGGGGGGGGACTGTGTAGGGGTATATGTAGTCTTTTACTTTTTATTTTTTATAGTGTAGTGTACTGTTTTTAGGGTACATTCACACGGTCGGGTTTACAGTGAGTTTCTCGCTGGGAGTTTGAGCTGCGGCAGAAAATTTGACGCATCTCAAACTTGCAGCAGAAAACTCGCTGTAAACTCGACCGTGTGAATGTACCCTGTACATTCACATGGAGGGTCAAACCTACAGCTGTTGCAAAACTACAACTCCAAGCATGCACTGACAGACCATACATGCTGGGAGATGTAGTTATACAACAGCTGGAGGCACATTGGTTGCGCTACACTGACAGTTTGTTACATAACTCACTGTTTTGCAACCAGTGTGCCTACAGCTGTTGCAAAACTAGAACTCCCAGCATGTACAGTTTCTCCCAGTGCATGCTGGAAGTTGTATTTTTTACACAGCTTGAGGCACACTGGCCCACATTTATCATTGCAGTGCAAGTGAAGCATTTTTTTTACACCTTTTTTTTTGTGTGCTGATAATGTGTAGGAGCACCAAATTTATTAAAAGGTAAAAGAGCTTTGATAAATTTTGTGCAGGTCCACATTTTCTGAAATTTCTGTCTACACATACACCAAAAAGCTACACCATGTCTGGGCTAGTGTAGTTTTAGAGACTTTTCAGTGGCTTTGCGCCCTTTTTTGCTCCTTTTTACAAAAAGGGGCAATGATAAACCCCTTCCATATCATGTCTATTGCCAAAATCAGTGGATTGCAACTCAAAATCAGTGGATTGCAACTCAAAATCAGCAGAAATGTGTAAACAAAAAGGGGCAAAAAAAGGCGCAAAAAACTGTCTAAAGACATTGATAAATGTGGGCCACTGGTTGCAAAACACTGAGTTAGGACACAAACTCTGTTTCACAACCAATGTGTATCCAGTCAAGGGCATGCTGAGAGTTATAGTTTTGGAAAAGCTGGAGGCACACTGCTACAACTCCCAGCATGCCCTTTGGTAGTCTGTGCATACTGGGAGTTGTAGTTATGCAACAGCTGGATCCACACTTTTACATAGAAAAAATGTGCCTCCAGCTGTTGCATAACTACAACCCCCAGCATGCACAGACTACCAAAGAGCATGCTGGGAGTTGTAGTTGAAACTCCAGCTGTTGCAAAACTACAACTCCCAGCATTCCCTTTGGTTGTGCATGCTGAGAGTTGTTGCTAAGCAACAGCAGGAGGTGAACAGGCCTCACCTCCTGCTGTATCCTGCCGCCTGCACAGTCGGGACCATCACCGCTGCTGCCACTAGGACCATCACCACTCCTGCCACCTGGACCGCCGCTGCCACTCCTGAGGGGACCCCCGCCGGACCTGGGAAAGGTAGGAGACCCCCGCCGGCCCCCATCTACGCCCCGATCGCCGCCCAGCAGGACAGTGATTGATCGGTCATTCCTAACGATCAATCACGTGATCGCGCGGTGGCACCCGTGCCCCCTCACTCCTGCTGGGTAAGGGTGAATGGGGCTGTCTCGGACAGCCCCATTCACCCTTTTTTCCAGGTCACCGGGTCACCAGAGCCGGTCTGAATTGATCGCCGACATGGGAGCGTCTCAGGACTCCTTCGGCATTTGCACAGGATGCCTGCTGACAGATATCGGCAGTCATCCCGGTCCGGTCCCCGCCGCTCGCCGGAAATACCCACCGGCATCAGGTGCGCCCTGGGTCCTTAACTACCATGGAGCCAGGGCGTACCCATACGCCCTGGGTCCTTAAGGGGTTAAATATACCCTCTTCCTTTATCATGTTGATTTTCTTTATGTATTTAATAGTTTCTATTATATCCCCTCTGTCTCGTCTTTCTTCCAAGCTATACATGTGAATGGGGTACTCCGCCCCTAGACATCTTATCCCCCATCCAAAGGATAGGGGATAAGATGTCAGATCGCCGGGGTCCCGATGCTGGGGACCCCCGGGATCTCCGCTGCGGCACCCCGCTATCATTAATGCCCAGAGCAAGTTCGCTCTGTGCATAATGACGGGCAATACAGGGACCGGAGCATCGTGACGTCACGGCTCCGCCCCTCGTGACATCACAGCCCGCCCCCTTAATGCAAGTCTATGGCAGGGGGTGTGACGATCACCACGCCCCCTCCCATAGACTTGTATTGAGGGGGCGAGCTGTGACGTCACGAGGGGCGGAGCCGTGACATCATGATGCTCCGGTCCCTGTATTGCCCGTCATTATGCACAGAGCGAACTCGCTCTGTGCAGTAATGATAGCGGGTTGCCGCAGCGGAGATCCCGGGGGTCCCCAGCATCAGGACCCCGGCGATCTGACATCTTATCCCCTATCCTTTGGATAGGGGATAAGATGTCTAGGGGCAGAGCACCATTTTAAGGTCCTTTAACCTTTCCTGGTAAGTTTTATCCAGCAATCCATGTACTAGTTTAGAAGCTCTTCTCTGAACCCTCTCCAAAATATCTATATCCTTCTGAATACCAAATTTTTTGGCCTGCACAATATGGATTTTCCCCCATACCACAATACCGGTTGGGCCCCTCCCCCTCGGGAATGTATTATCAGCCTAGCACAGCGCTGTCCCCACATCGGGGAACTAATCCTATGTTACCCGCCAGCACTGTTCTACTCCCACCAATTAATGATCAGCCCAGCAGGGTACTACTCACATATGTCAAGCACTGCCCTCCTTCTCTTTGTTGGGGGCCGCCGGCGATGGAACTCTATACTGTACGCCAGTGGTCTCCAACCTGCAGACCTCCAGATGTTGCAAAACTACAACTCCCAGCATGCCCGGAAAGCCGGCGATGGAACTCATTGTACGCCAGTGGTCTCCACCCTGCGGACCTCCAGTCGTTGCAAAACTACAACTCCCAGCATGGGAGTTGTAGTTTTGCAACAGCTGGAGGTCTGCAGGTTTGAGACCACTGCTGTACGCTGTATACCTATGCCCGGGCTGCAAAAGATACAGAAAATAAACTTTTAACTTACCCACGTCGCTGGGGACGGGAACGCCGGACAGCTGTCAGCCTATCACCGGCCAGAGCGATGCCCCGCCCCTGCCAGTGATAGGCTGAGCCCACTGTCATGTATGAAGCAGTATACAGCGTACAGCAGTGGTCTCAAACCTGCTGACCTCCATCTGTTGCAAAACTACAACTCCCAGCATGCCCGGACAGCCAACTGGGAGTTGTAGTTTTGCAACAACTGGAGGTCCGCAGGTTGGAGACCACTGGCGTACAGTGAGTTCCATCGCCGGTGGCCCCCAACAAAGAGGAGGAGGGCAGTGCTTGACATATGTGAGTAGTACCCCGCTGGGCTGATCATTAATTGGGGGGAGCAGAACAGTGCTGGCGGGTCACATGATTTTGGGGGGGAGGGGGAGCCAAAGGGCGGGGGGGGGGGGCAGAACAGTGCTGGCGGGTCACATGACTTTGGGGGGGGGGAATACCGTTATATACCGTGGAACCACCGTAAGTTAAAAAAATACAGTGATACACATATATGGTCATACCGCCCAGCCCTAAGTATATGCAGAGCCCCCCCTTCCCTAGAGGTATATGCAGAGCACCCCCCCCCCTCCCCCCTTCCCCATAGGTAAATGCAGAGCACCCCCCCCCTCTCCCCATAGGTAAATGCAGAGCACCCCCCCTCTCTCCCCTTCCCTATAGGTAAATGCAGAGCACCCCCCTCCCTCTCCACCCCTTCCCTATAGGTAAATGCAGAGCACCCCCCCTTCCCTATAGGTAAATGCAGAGCACCGCCCCTCTCCCCCCCCTTCCCTATAGGTAAATGCAGAGCACCCCCCTCCCTCTCCACCCCTTCCCTATAGGTAAATGCAGAGCACCCCCCCCCTTCCCTATAGGTAAATGCAGAGCACCCCCCCTCTCCCCCCCTTCCCTATAGGTAAATGCAGAGCACCCCCCCTCCCTCTCCCCCCCTTCCCTATAGGTAAATGCAGAGCACCCCCCCCCCTCTCTCCCCCTTCCCTATAGGTAAATGCAGAGCACCCCCCTTCCCTATAGGTAAATGCAGAGCACCCCCCCCTCTCTCCCCCTTCCCTATAGGTAAATGCAGAGCAGCCCCCCCTCTCCCCCCCCTCCGCTATAGGTAAATGCAGAGCAGCCCCCCTCTCCCCTATAGGTAAATGCAGAGCACACCCCACCCCTCCCTCTAGGTAAATGTAGAGCAAAAAATAAAAATAAAAAAGGATGCTCACCTGATGTCCCACGCAGCGATCTCCTCAGCTGCAGGGGCCTGCGTCTTCTCCCCTCCACAGTACAGGCGCTGATGAGTGACGTCACCGGCGCCTGTACTGCGTGCTGCGTGGGGGCGGAGGTCACGTCTCCTCTGTGTAGCTGCAGATGCGGCTCAGACATAGAGGGGACGCCTTCTCCTGTATGTGCGTGTATCGCGCATACAGGAGAATGTGCCGCTTACTGCTGGGGATCTGGGACGAGTGTCCCGGACCTCAGCAGCGGCGGGTAAGTCCGCCCCTGGCACCCCCCTTGATAGTGGCACCCGGGGCGGGCCGCACCCCCCGCCCCCCCCCTTGGTACGCCACTGGATCTATGTACCAAATGTGGTAGAATTGCCAGGTAATGGCTTCTTTTTGGACACGTTTAGTTTCTTTGATTAAAACAGTTAGAGGGGTACTCCGGCCCTAGACATCTTATCCCCTATGCAAAGGATGGGGGATAAGATGTCTGATCGCAGGCGTCCCACCGCTATGGACCCCCGCAATCTCTCCTGCAGCGAAGATCTGCCGCGCCCCCTCCCATAGGCTTTCATTGAAGGGGCGGAGCGTGGCTTCACAAGGGGCTGGAGCACGGATCAATCTTCTCTCCATGAGGCTGATGAAAAGTGGGTGCTGTAGGAGAGATTGCGGGGGTCCCCAGTGGCGGGACCCCCACGATCAGACATCTTACCCTCTATCCTTTGGATAAGGGATAAGATGTTTAGGGCCGGAGTACCCCTTTAAGCAGCATAAATTAACACATGATGCCTCTGTCTTTTGAGGCAGAAACCTTCACATATGCTTTATTGTCGTTTTCAACTTACACAGCACTTTATATTAACGGCCCATATCCATCTTCCTTCACACTAGAAGAAGCCTACTCTTTCTTTTTATGTTGTCCTTGACCGGATCAGCTCCATTATGACCCATAAGAAGCTTTATGCTACTGGGGAAGATACAGTTAAACATTTTGAGAGGGTGTGGAGTCCTTGGATGTCCTCCTTACACTGTCCTTATGTTCACCATTGCATGCCTTCAAATTGATAGTCTAGGAGATTCCCTTGAATAGTGCCTTACGGATTTCCCCCCCATTTTTCATTGCATGCAGGGCCGGCGTTAAGGCAGGGCAAACCGGGCAATTGCCCAGGGCCCCCTGCGAGCTGCTCAGTGGCGGATCCAGGGGGGGGGGGGGCTGTCACATTCGGGACATCCCTGTGTCCTGAAAAATCTTTTCGGGACACAAGGATGTCCCGGTTACCTTTCTGTGGCCCCACGTTAACTTTAAAAAGGAAGGGGCCGCCGGGAGGTAGCGCATGCAGGGACATGACTAACATCCCGTGCGTGCACCCATAGGAACGGAGGAGCGGAGCATCAGAGCATTGAGGATGCTTGTCAGCTTCGGTGCTCCGACCACCGCTCCTCTGGTCCTGGGACCTAATTCTATGGCCTATAGGCCATAGCAGTAGATCGTGACCCCTGACCGGAGGAGTGGTGGACGGAGCACTGAAGTGGGGCAGTACACAGACATACAGCCTCCAGCCATACACTGTATATGGCTGAGGGCTGTGTGTCTGTGGGGGAACTATACTGCCAACCTAATGTGGAGGAGCTATACTGCTAACCTAACGTGGGGGAACTATACTGCCAACCTAATGTGGAAGAGCTATACTGCTAACCTAATGTGGGGGAACTATGCTGCCAACATTTTTTGCGCTGTGATTTGTAGTTTTTATTGGTACCATCTTTGTTTTGATGAGACTTTTCAATTGCTTTTAAGATATTTTTTTTATGGTATTTGAAGTGACCAAAAATTAGCAAATCTGGTTAGTACTCTATTACGACTTTTGGGGCCCCACTTATGATTTTGCCCAGGGCCATGCTAAGCCTAAAACCAGTCCTGATTGCATGTAATGTACCCAGCTGTTTTTTGTTTCATATTGCATTTATCTTGTTTTTATGTGTAACAAGTTTCCAATACAACTTCACTGTATAAAGGGGTTGTGCGCTGCCCTGCAGTTCGGAGCTCCACTCACAGCGTTCATTACTCCGAACGCTGTGTGCGGGCTTCCGTGTTCGCAGCCGCCGGGCGTGACGTCACGCCCGGCCCCTTCGTGACGTCTCGCCCGCCCCCTCGTGACGTCTCGCCCGCCCCCTCAATGAAAGTCTATGGGAAGGGGGCGCGACCGCTGTCACGCCCCCTTCCCATAGACTTTGGTAGAGGGGGTGGGCGTGACATCACGAGGGGGGGGGCGAGACGTCACGAAGGGGCCGGGCATGATGTCACGCCCGGCTGCTGCGAACATGGAATCCCGCACACAGCGTTCGGAGTAATGAACTTCCGGACACTGTGAGCGGAGCTCCGAACTGCAAGGCAGCGCACAACCCCTTTAAGGCTCTTATAAGGTTTCAGAAGCTTAAATAACTATATTTTACTACACACGTGTGACCTAGTAATAACCAAGTCATTTTGTGATGGGTTACATAGTTACATAGTTAGTATGGTTGAAAAAAGACATACGTCCATCAAGTTCAACCAGGGAATTGAAGGGTAGGGGTGTGGCACGATATTGGGGAAGGGATGAGATTTTACATTTCTTCATAAGCATTAATGTTATTTTGTTCCAGGAATGTATCTAACCCTGTTTTAATGCTGTAAAATGTTCCTGCTGTGACCAGTTCCTGAGGTAGACTGTTCCATAAGTTCACAGTTCTTATGGTAAAGAAGGCGTGTCGCCCCTTGAGACTAAACCTTTTCTTCTCCAGACGGAGGGAGTGCGGAGGGGGATCTTTTGTAATGTTATAATCTCAGGCCATGAGATATTACACTGCAGTACCCTAGGAATGAGTCAACAGCCCACGCTTGATAGTAACCCAGGCCTCATGCCAAACTATAGCTAACACCTTGTTCAGCTCAATGTATACTGACCATGAGATACAGGGGTGTAACTAAAGGGAGGTAGCAGTTGCTACCGGGCCCTGATGCTAAAGGGGGCTCCAAAGCACATCTGCACCATAACAGACCAGTATTATATATGGCACATGGAGCCCTGTCACAGATTTTGCATTGTGGCCCAGAAGCTACAAGTTACACCTCTGATGAGATATATGATCGGTTTGGCTCATCCGAAGCCTCAAATATAGTAAAACCAAGGTGAAGCACCAGCATGTGAGTGAACCAAATACAAAATGAACCCTACCTTTATGTTATGTATTTTATAAATATATATTTCAGGGCAAGCAGTGCCAGCTGTACCAGGCAGAGCACCAAATCAAGGTATACTAAATGTTCTACAACACTGAAACACATGTATCAGAGTTACACTTTATGTAACTAAACAAAACTAATCAAGTCTTGTTGTCTTGAAGTTGTTAGGTCTCCGACAATGTATTCAAGTAGCCGACAAATCCAAAGGAGTAACCCAGGTGAGAAATGCTTATACACACACACACACACACACACACACATATATATATATATATATATATATATATATATATATATATATATATATATATTTAAACTCAATGGCTGCATATATATACAAAATTGAAAATCTTTTTTCATCAATTGAGGCTGCTGTCCCAGCAAAGGAAGTTGATATCCCTCCACCGAGAACTATTATACTATTTAGGCCCAACAGCAGTGACTTGGCCTGCCTTTATGAATCACAAAATAGAGTGCTTTAAATAACAGTACAAATATAAGTGGTAGATTATGGCTTTCTTATGTCTAGTGAATGTAGGAAAGTTAAAGGAAGGGAAATTTTTTGCCCCTATATCATGCATACTCAGATTTTTTATTATTATTATTATTATAAATTAAAACCTCTGTAGAGGAAAAGTTGAAAAGTTGCCCGTAGCAACCAATCAGATCGAAAAATAAAAGAAGTAATCTGATTGGTTGCTATGGGCATCTGTTTCGTTCCATGCCCATCTGGATCCTTCCCATTTCCTCCTTTCCTTCCCATTTCTCATACTTCTAGGCCAGGCATAGTCAAACTTTGGCACTGCAGATGTTGTGGACTACATCTCCCATGATGCTCTTACAGCTAAAAAGCTGAAACCTCATGGAAGCTGTAGTACAAAACATCTGCAGTGTCGAAGTTTGCCTATGCCTGTTCTGGGCTATTCGGGGCTATAGGAAGAGATGGTAGGGGTCCGGGCCAGCATAATAGTAAACCTAGAGATACAGAGATACCGGTACATAAGCCCAGATTTATCAATCTGTCTGAGACAAACATGAGACTGCTATTTGTCAAATCTGGGCCATAGTCTCAAACTATGCACTTTTTTATTTGTCTTTTATTTCGTCAAATCTTCTTTCCCATCACATGGCTATATTGTTTCATAGCTTTAAATAAATACATAGCTTGACATCATGCACATTCTACTGACAGATGTATGCGTGTATTATGTCTTTAACAGGTGCCAGTAGAATTCAGCAAATTCTAGCTGAAAAGGCAATCCAAGCAAATCCTAGTAAGTTATTTTGAGAATTGTACCGCATTATTTGTAGATAGTTGCAATAAACAGTAAAATTAATTGTACAGAACTGCAATATAATGTGAAAATGACAAAGACTAGAACAACTTTTCCATATATCCTGTTATGATAGAACAACATTATTCTAGTATGTTGCAGATTTCTCTTTCCTTTCAAAGATTTCATTTAGAATATTTTATTATCCAACACTTACGAGGCCCTATTGATTTTTGGAATTTAATGCTCAGCCTATTGTTATTTTGTTGCCAAACAAAATTATTTCACAGGATATGAAATTCACACATGGGTACAATTATTAATATACTGTAGAATTGCCAACTTGAAGTGGTAATCGCATGAAATATATTTATCATCTCTATACAGAATAGATTATAAATGCACCCTGCTGCTCCATTCATTTCTATTAGACTGTACCGTAACCATTGTGGCAGAGCACAAGTGGCACCAAACCCCTCCTCACTGCGATCCGGTAGTAAGGAAGGACATGCCGCATGCAACCACTATTGTTGTGACCGGTAGAGGTTTCATTGATGGGACTCTCACCGATCATACATGTATCACTTATCCTGTGAAGATTCTGCAGTCGTGAAAATTATTTTTAAGCTATTAGGAATAGCTTGGATGGCCATTGAAATTATGTTTTTTTTTAAAAGAATTTTGTAATGCACAATTGCATTTATAAACGTTATATTTTTTAGGTCTTCAGAGAAGAGACTGGCAAAGTCCAAGCAGGGTAAATGTACCAGTTGTGCAAAGAAGACCAGTAGGTATGATATAATTAAAAGAAATACAGAAAATGTTTTTAGTTGTTTACCTGTTTGATTTACTGGTTGATACATATTCTTTACTCATAGTTCCAGAGAGAAGCAATGTGGCCCCTAATACTGGACAAAGCTGGTCATCAGACACCCGTGATTCTCAAGGTAAAGTCTCATGCACGTGACACTTTTGGGAATTGTTTAATCATTTTTGACTTTGTTTAAGTTATGTGTTTTTGTGTCCACTGTTGTTTTCCTTGTGAATTAATGTGGCTCAAGTGTTTGTAAATTTGTGGCGCAGCACCAAACAAGTGGCACAGTGCATTGAAAAGATTTCACATAAACCAACCCCTAGATTGCTCACAGGACACAAAAGAAGTCACTAATTTTCCTCAAAAGGGAAGTGAATGATGGAGTCGAAGGGGGCAGTAGTAGTGTAGTAACGAAACAAAGATCACAGTCTAGACTGCATTAAAAGCATCCATTGTATTGTTAAGCAGAGCTATTATAACTGCAGAACTTACTAGTGACCACAGCACTGATATGACAACCATTTTTGCAAATAACTTCAAAACAGAAAGCAAATTCCACAACAATGTATGTGTTTTGCTTTCTATTTTAACAGTAAATTTCTATTCATTGTAAAATAATAGCATTTCTACTGTTTATTAAAAAATAAATACTAATAATAACATATTATACTTAATAAAACACAAACATAAATCAACAGATGAACTGGAAACTAAAAGATTTTTGGAGGGGGTTGCATGTTACCTGTCATCCTAATATTTAAAAATTTCTACATGGCTTAATATATTTTACTGATTTACTGCAGTTTCTCCCCGTCGTGACTGGCAAAGCCCAAGCCGAGTGAACATTCCAGTTGTGCAGCGTCGACCACAAGGTAAAAAGAGGTTTTCGAATCTCTAAAAAAATGTGTGCATATCATTTAAATACAATTTAATCTATCAATTTTAATAGCCTCCGTCTGTGCAAAAACTAGCAATGTTTTGCCCTTATACACCACCCACTACACTTTTTTTTATGGGTGTCTTTGTGTAAAAAGAGGCATTGCCTAACCCCATCTAATGTATTGCAATATACATCAGTGTACTAGCCTATACTGTATTGTGTAGCTGAAATCTACACCAGCTCAGATCTTGAAGATGGGATGATATACATCCTATCCACTTCTTCACCTGCAATATCTACACCTCCCTGACATTTCCTTTTTCAACTTTCTCTAGTGGCTCATTTCAAATACTGATTAAAAGGAAAATTGAGGCTCAGGATCTTGAATACTGGATAGACATTTATTAATTAATTGTTTCAAATATGTAATGTGCTCCGTGAGGCACAGGGCCCTTGTGGGTCAGCGGGGACACAAAATACAATTTAATAAATTATAAAATTACATAGATAGCATAGAATACATTATAATATAAAAATATGTAATAAAACACAATCAATATAAAAGCCACACGTCTGTGGATATTCCAGCCTGTAAGAATAAAATAGTGGTGCATGTGTCTTTTGAATAGAAACGAATATGTAAAGTGCTAAATTGTACTGTTCAATGCGCTGTTTGTAGAATGAGTGGTATCCGTTGGCAACAATGTAACAATTATTGCATGGTAACAATGTCTGGTATACTAGCAGTGTTTATGAGCAAACAGTTGCAATGTTAATTATACTTACAGTACTGAAGAGCTGAAGGATAGACTCAGCTGTCTCATATGGATAGCGGTGATAGTGGGCTTCAAAGATGGGGACTGCAGCGCTTCAATGAGCTGTGAATTTTTCCAAATCTCATAGAATGCGCGGAGAGAATGTTCAAATTCACGGTCCTATTATGTGTGGCATATGCTGATAGAGACTCAGCCGTCTCAGAAGTTACAGCAATAATGAAAGATCCAGTTTTTTTGAGGCTGTACAGGTAATCCCTGATGCGGTCAGAGGGTATGTGGCATCCTTGTGGCCGTGGCAATGCGCATAAGTACCTGGGGCTTAGCGGATGCCGTATAAGCGCAATAGCTGTATTCCAATATAGAGGCTGGGTATATGTGGCGTTAGTCCTCCATAGGACTTTTCTTCAGCAGCTTTAAGATCTTTTCAAATACTACCTCATAATAGAAGGGTGGTTGCAAGTACAGGCAATGTCTGTTCGAAGAGAGGAATCATGAAAACTATAGTCCTTTACATTAGTAGGTAAACCCATTGGAAGTCCTGGCAGCATGAAAACAACTGTGCTGAACAGAGTTGGTCATTCAGAAACATTTTTGTACTGTACTATTCTGTATTTTCTAAGCTTGAAAACCGCTTTAAATACAGTTACATACTAGATTTAACTTCTAATATCCACAATTGCAAATGCTAGCTAACCATGTCTTTATTTCCATAGCCCCAGAGAGCAGCAATGTTGCACCCCCAGCTAATCCAAATTGGTCTGTAGACACATATGACTATGAAGGTAAAAGCTATTTTTTTTCTAAATTAAAGTTAATGGCCAAAAATATTCAACCACTGTGAATAAATAATATTCTCTGCCTTAATGACATTAGCCCACCTATTTGAGAATGCACTTCACAGTGGACTTTTTAGAGGGTGTCAATTCCTTCAAGGGAATGTATCACCAATTTTTTTTTTATCAAAACAAAACTAAATACTGATGCATATTCTTTCCTTCTTAACTGTTTCATTTTCTGATTGGAGATTTTTTATTTGATTTTCTGTACTTGATTCTGGGGGCAGCCATGTTGCCTGAGCTGTTGCTGTGCTCTTCTCATAGCTAAGCTTCATAACATCCACATTGACATAGAAAACTAGCATCTCGAGATGACTCAATAACGTTTATGGAATGTTTTAGGTATAATCTGTAGCCTGTGCATGGGTCACAAGAATGGTCACACAATGCCTTTTTTTTTTTTACAAAAGGATATAATATTGTTGTGTGCTGACATTGTTATGACTACCATCTATTTCCAATCTTGCTCAATGTTTCTGAATACATTAAAATGGAGTATAAAATGTAATATTGGTAAAGATGAGATAGCTGTACACTAAATTTGTACACATTTTGTAATATACTGCTATTGTGGTAGTAAGCAACATATCCATTGGTAATATGAGCTGTTCATCTGTTTCAGTATCCCAAAGGCGTGATTCATTAAGCCAGAATCAACGACTAAATGTACCCCCAGTACGCAGACCAGCAGGTATGTGCATCACAGTTAAACAACAACCTAAACAACATCCTGTATCATAGTACATAACCCCAACTGATTTCAAATTTTTAGTTCCAGAAAGTAGCAATGTTGCTCCCCCTGCTGCACCTTCCTGGCCCGTGGAAACACGTGATACTCAAGGTAACCTAGAGAGATGTTATTTCAGTGCTACTAGAAATAATCCAGACTTAATTCAACAATGTATTAACATTAAAAAGTTACCATAGTTGAACTCCTGCCTGTTCTCAAGATCAGTGAGGAGAGACACAGGTCCACACTAGTGTTGAGTAGCATAGGCCATATTCGAATTTGTGATATTTTGCGAATATATGGACGAATATTCGTCATATATTCGCTAAATTCGCATATTTGTAATATTCGCGTTTTATTTTCGCATATGCGAAAATTCACGTATGCGAAAATTAACATATGCAAAAATTAGCATAAACCTAAATTAGCATATGCTAATTTTCACATATGCAAAAATTTGCATGCCAGTCTCACACAGTAGTATTAGAGCCTTCTTTACACCACACAAGCTGGAAGCAGAGAGGGATGATCACTGTGATGTTTATTGTGAAAAAAAAAAAACATTTTTTAAAAATTTAAAATATTCGCGAGCAACACTAGTCCACACTGGGTATTTGGGTTGCTGAAGAAACCAAATGACACCCAGCAAGTTCCATGCACAAGTCCTATTAATTCGTAATGGGCTCATGCACATAACTTGCTGGGCGTCGTATGGTTGCTTCAGCAATCCACCCACCCAGCATGGACCTGCATTTCTTCCTGCAGATCTGAAAAACGGAAGAGAGTTCAACTTTACGGGTACCCTTTAAAATGTATTGCTATACATTGGTAAATAGACTACTTCACATAAGTACTCCTACAGATAACGCCTGTAGACTTTACAGAAGTAACAGAGGTTCATAATTAATTAAGGAACCCATTATCAAATACAGTGTTAGGGTATCCTGAATTAATTGAGTACCGGTAGTTACCCCTGGTCAGGACCCTCATCTTTTAGCCAAAATGGAGATCAGCTACAAATCTTTCCCCCAGGAGGACCCAGCACATCTCTACATTACATGGACAACCCTTAAAGGAGTTGCCCAGGCATTACTGATAAATAAAAAGCTGTTCTGGCTGCAGGGAATATGAAAACCATGTATACTTACCGGTCCTGCTCCCTGCCATGCCAGTTTCCAGGCTACCCAGTCTCTGCTTTGCATATACAGCAAAGATCTCTCTATGAGGCATTTACCTTTTTTATAAGGTTTTTTATAAGGTATCAGGTTTGAAAAAGAGGACGGCGAAGGGAGCGTAGAAACAAGCAAGTGTCATGGCACGTGGTCTTTCTTTGTTCCTGTAGCTTTAAAAAATATATATTTATTTTTTCATTTCATGAATGTGGCCCTCAATATTTTATTGAAAAGCTATCTCAAGTGGTTGAAAACAGGAAAATGTTGCTACTTACTATATCATGCAGCTGTGTGTTTTTAAGCTGTTCTAAGCATAAACAAGGAGAAAGATATGTTTCCTTCAAAGGTTAAACCTAAATCCATATCTTATGCCCTTTTCAATGAGGCTTCTCTTTTACAATTTACATATCAACCAGGTTGACTTAGGCAATAGTACAGCGACATCATTGATAGGTTGTTTACCGTGCACTATCTTTAAAGGCCAGATCAAACATCATTTGCATAAGTTTGAAATTAATTTGTTTGATCGTGATGTTCCATTCCTTCCAAAGCTATAATTTTTTTGCAAATGGTTTTACTCAAGCCATCATTATTGGGTTGCCCAAAGAAATACTATACTGTATACTTGGAAATGAGTTCTATGAAAATCCATGGTTAATGTGGTAAATCTAGAAAAGGGAGATAGGTCAGCCACAGTGGAAGGAATACTCTAGGTATTTTGTTGGGCCAAATGGACAGAACATGATTTAGGTATTCAGAAAATAGAAAGAAGGTTGGTCTCGTCCCTTCAGGCCTTGCTCCAGGCATAACACTGTGTTTTGCCTACTCTGTTCCTTAAATGGATAATTAAATATTCAAACTACATTTTATATACATACAGTGAAACCTCTCTTAAAGTCCACCTCTTCGGGAAGATCTCCCCCTGACCAGATTGGGTGTGTCCACCAAATATTTTTGCATAGTGACCATTTTCTTCTAGAAGACCATCCTCAAAAAGACCACTTATAAATGCAAATTGTGGTGGTGTTTTTTCAAAGAGGTTTCATTGTATCTTGTCTACATAAAAAGTTCAGAAGCTTTAAAATTAAACGATCATTCACTGTTAAAGGGGTACTCTGGGGAACTGAACTTATCAGACACCTATTCCCTAAGCAGAGAATAGGCTATAAGTGTCTAATCGTGTGGGATGGAGGGAGGGTCAAACAGCTTGAACCCCCCCCCCCCCTGATCTCCAGTACAGGGCCACAGCTACTTGCCCATCCTCGTTGCACCCACCTTCCTGGCCAAGCGCAAGTGACGGCCTGCTCAGCCAATGATCAAATTGGCTGAGTGGGCCCTAACTTGCTCTTAGGAAGGTGGAAACTCCCCGGAGTACCCCTTTAAATTTTACCCTACAAATAATTGTCATCAATTTTAATGTAATATGTATGGGCACCTTACTTCCATTTTTTTTTCTGTATACATTATCTTGACTTATTGAAAATTTTAGATTCAAAATGTAATATATTAGAGCACAAAATTTATTACAGCAACAACATTATCACTGTTTCCAAATAGCAGATTTGTGAATGCAGCTCTGGTCTAGCTCAGCACCACACTTTTTTTTACACTATGCCAAAATACAAGATTTAAATTAAAAATGAGTTCAGGAAGAGTGACAAAATATTCAGCTTTTTATTCAAGAAAATATCCATACAAGAAAATGTATCATAATGATTATTTTAATTTCCTTGATCCTCAAGCCGTTACTGCCGAAAAGCTTCTATGTTCTTGCAAATGTCTTGCAAATATAGATGGTTTATCCAAGAATGCAATGGGTCAATGTTAATTCACCCTGATACCCTTTCCTGGTGAAGGGATCCCCCACATTAGTGAGCATATTTTATCTTAATGAAGAAGAGATGCATAAACAGTCAAGCTTTTCTGTTCCTGTACCTCTTATTCTCTATGATAATTTCTCAGCTTTGATCATGAGATTTATAATCCTTTGTTCTTGGGCTTAGGGCTCTATTACATGGGAAAGTTATCGGCCAAATAGACCAATAATCACCCAGTGCAATGTAATTGGCCTAGAAATGAGACAATTAACCAGAAAACGCTTAATCATCTGCTGATCGCATAAGTTTCTTCTCATCAAATTCTCATTTGTCGGCTGCACGTTACCCTAGGTACTGTAACAGATGATGTGTAGCCGATAAGTGATTGACGTAAAGGGTCACACAAATGATTCAGGAATCATTGGAGTAGTCCTGCCCACCTGATAACTGGGCCATGTAGAAGGCTTATTAAACAAGGGCTGATCTAAGCGTTCAGAGGTCATATGACACAGGGGTCTGACTGCATAGTACAGTCCATAGAAATATCTATTTATAAGAGGGAAAACCCTGATAACCAACCTTTCTGGACTATAAGTGGCCAAAATAGTATAAATATATATTGTGTCTCAGTCTATCTAGAACTGTAGCTGTACATATATATCCATTGTATTCTGATATGAGAATGAGACAATAAGCCTTATGTCATAAAAATGGCTGTACTGCTATGATATATTGTATAAGAATGTTATGTATGTCATGTATTTCATGTAGACATCTAATCAACATCTTAACATATTTTATGACCTTTCAGTTTCCAATCCTAAAACTAGCATGTCAGAATTTGACAGATGGGTCTCCGGCTTTTCTCAGAGTAGTAAGTATGATTATTTATGAAAAAATATTCTAATATCTAGTGCACACTTTGTAAAAATGATTTTACACATTATTTTAATTGAATATTTGACAATTTCTTATGAAGAGGGCTGATGTCTTACACAGTAATTCATTAGTTGGCTCAGAATTAAGCTTTTCTATTGCTACCTGTGCACACCATGTACAAAAAGACGAGATCTAGAAGTAACAAGAAAGCAGTAAATATCATGTAAAGAGCAGAAGAGCACATGTAGTGCCGATAGATAGCAGTACAGATAGTGTAGTGCAGGTAAAGGGCAGTACATGTCATGTAAATTGCAGTAGAGAACATGTAGTGCAGGTAGAGAGCAGTATAATTTATATATACAGCAATAGAGCACATGTAGTGCCGGAAGAGAACAGTACATGTCATGTAAATAGCAGCACAGTACCTGTGGTGAAGGTATAGACCATTATAATTCATGTAAAGAGCGGTAGAGCACATGTAGTGCAGGTAGAGCGCAGTATAATTCATGTAAACAGCAATAGGGCACATGTAGTGCCGGTAGAGAGCAGTACAGGTAGTGTATAGAGCAGTAGAGCACATGTAGTACAGGTAAAGGGCAGTACATGCCATGTAAAATGCATTAGAGCACATGCAGTACAGGTCATGTAAAGAGCAGAAGAGCACATGTAGTGCAGGTAGAGAGCAGTACAGGTCATGTAAAGAGCAGAAGTGCACGTGTAGTGCAGGTAGAGAGCAGTATAATTCATGTAAACAGCAATAGAGAACATGTAGTGCAGGAAGAGAACAGTACCATGTCATGTAAAGAGCAGTAGAGCACGTGTAGTGCAGGTAAAGAACTGTACAGGGCATGTAAAGAGCGGTAGAGCACATGTAGTGCAGGTAAAGAGCAGTACAGGGCATGTAAAGAGCGGTAGAGCACATGTAGTGCAGGTAAAGAGCAGTACAGGGCATGTAAGGAGCGGTAGAGCACATGTAGTGCAGGTAAAGAGCAGTACAGGGCATGTAAGGAGTGGTAGAGCACATGTAGTGTAGGTAAAGAGCAGTACAGGGTATGTAAAGAGCGGTAGAGCACATGTAGTACAGGTAAAGGGGAGTACAGGGTATGTAAAGAGCGGTAGAGCACATGTAGTACAGGTAAAGAGCAGTACAGGGCATGTAAGGAGCGGTAGAGCACATGTAGTGCAGGTAAAGAGCAGTGCAGGGCATGTAAGGAGTGGTAGAGCACATGTAGTGTAGGTAAAGAGCAGTACAGGGTATGTAAAGAGCGGTAGAGCACATGTAGTACAGGTAAAGGGCAGTACAGGGTATGTAAAGAGCGGTGGAGCACATGTAGTGCAGGTAAAGGGCAGTACAGGGCATGTAAGGAGCGGTAGAGCACATGTAGTGCAGGTAAAGAGCAGTACAGGGCATGTAAAGAGCGGTAGAGCACATGTAGTGTAGGTAAAGAGCAGTACAGGGTATGTAAAGAGCGGTAGAGCACATGTAGTACAGGTAAAGGGCTGTACAGGGTATGTAAAGAGCGGTGGAGCACATGTAGTGCAGGTAAAGGGCAGTACAGGGCATGTAAGGAGCGGTAGAGCACATGCAGTGCAGGTAAAGAGCAGTACATGGCATGTAAAGAGCGGTAGAGCACATGTAGTACAGGTAAAGGGCAGTACAGGGCATGTAAAGAGCGATAGAGCACATGTAGTGCAGGTAAAGAGCAGTACAGGGCATGTAAGGAGTGGAAGAGCACATGTAGTGCAGATAAAGAGCAGTACAGGGCATGTAAAGAGCGGTAGAGCACATGTAGTGTAGGTAAAGAGCAGTACAGGGTATGAAAAGAGCGGTAGAGCACATGTAGTACAGGTAAAGGGCAGTACATTGTATGTAAAGAGCGGTGGAGCACATGTAGTGCAGGTAAAGGGCAGTACAGGGCATGTAAGGAGCGGTAGAGCACATGTAGTGCAGGTAAAGAGCAGTACAGGGCATGTAAAGAGCGGTAGAGCACATGTAGTGTAGGTAAAGAGCAGTACAGGGTATGTAAAGAGCGGTAGAGCACATGTAGTACAGGTAAAGGGCTGTACAGGGTATGTAAAGAGCGGTGGAGCACATGTAGTGCAGGTAAAGGGCAGTACAGGGCATGTAAGGAGCTGTAGAGCACATGTAGTGTAGGTAAAGAGCAGTACAGGGTATGTAAAGAGCGGTAGAGCACATGTAGTACAGGTAAAGGGCTGTACAGGGTATGTAAAGAGCGGTGGAGCACATGTAGTACAGGTAAAGGGCTGTACAGGGCATGTAAGGAGCGGTAGAGTACATGTAGTGCAGATAAAGAGCAGTACATGGCATGTAAAGAGCGGTAGAGCACATGTAGTACAGGTAAAGGGCAGTACAGGGTATGTAAAGAGCGGAGGAGCACATGTAGTGCAGGTAAAGGGCAGTACAGGGCATGTAAGGAGCGGTAGAGCAGATGTAGTCCAGGTAAAGAGCAGTACAGGGCATGTAAAGAGCGGTAGAGCACATGTAGTGTAGGTAAAGAGCAGTACAGGGTATGTAAAGAGCGGTGGAGCACATGTAGTGCAGGTAAAGGGCAGTACAGGGCATGTAAGGAGCGGTAGAGCACATGTAGTGCAGGTAAAGAGCAGTACATGGCATGTAAAGAGCGGTAGAGCACATGTAGTACAGGTAAAGGGCAGTACAGGGCATGTAAAGAGCGGTAGAGCACATGTAGTGCAGGTAAAGAGCAGTACAGGGCATGTAAGGAGCGGAAGAGCACATGTAGTGCAGATAAAGAGCAGTACAGGGCATGTAAGGAGTGGTAGAGCACATGTAGTGCAGGTAAAGAGCAGTACAGGGTATGTAAAGAGCGGTAGAGCACATGTAGTACAGGTAAAGGGCAGTACAGGGTGTGTAAAGAGCGGTAGAGCACATGTAGTACAGGTCATGTAAGGAGCGGTAGAGCACATGTAGTACAGGTAAAGGGCAGTACAGGGTATGTAAAGAGCGGTAGAGCACATGTAGTACAGGTTAAGGGCAGTACAGGGCATGTAAGGAGTGGAAGAGCACATGTAGTGCAGATAAAGAGCAGTACAGGGCATGTAAAGAGCGGTAGAGCACATGTAGTGTAGGTAAAGAGCAGTACAGGGTATGAAAAGAGCGGTAGAGCACATGTAGTACAGGTAAAGGGCAGTACAGGGTATGTAAAGAGCGGTGGAGCACATGTAGTGCAGGTAAAGGGCAGTACAGGGCATGTAAGGAACGGTAGAGCACATGTAGTGCAGGTAAAGAGCAGTACAGGGCATGTAAAGAGCGGTAGAGCACATGTAGTGTAGGTAAAGAGCAGTACAGGGTATGTAAAGAGCGGTAGAGCACATGTAGTACAGGTAAAGGGCTGTACAGGGTATGTAAAGAGCGGTGGAGCACATGTAGTGCAGGTAAAGGGCAGTACAGGGCATGTAAGGAGCGGTAGAGCACATGTAGTGTAGGTAAAGAGCAGTACAGGGTATGTAAAGAGCGGTAGAGCACATGTAGTACAGGTAAAGGGCAGTACAGGGTATGTAAAGAGCGGTAGAGCACATATAGTGCAGGTAAAGGGCAGTACAGGGTATGTAAAGAGCGGTAGAGCACATGTAGTGCAGGTAAAGGGCAGTACAGGGCATGTAAGGAGCGGTAGAGCACATGTAGTACAGGTCATGTAAAGTGCAGTAGAACACATGCAGTGCAGGTAATGAGCAGTTTAAACCATGTTAACAGCAATAGAGCACAAGTAGTGCATGCAGAAAGTTGTGTACGTAAGTCATATAAATAGCAATAAAGCACATATAGTACAGGTAAAGAGCAGTATAGGTCATGTAAATAGCAGAAGAACACATGTAATACAGGTAGATATCAATTTCACAATGTTTTTTATTGAATTTTATAAACATAAGAAATGTAACATATATTATGACATCAGATGTGTCAGAGTTTACATATGAACATGCATAATAACCTTGACTGGTGGAGCATAATCGTTCATCCAAACAGTGTTATGCATATTCACAAAGGATCTATTAGGACCTTAATTGAAATTTGAGAGCAAGATAATAACAATAGGAAGGAAAACAATAAAACAATAAAATAGTGAGTCTCCATAACTTCTACAAAATCAATCAAAATTGCTGCATCAGGCAGTTGTCTGGTATTTGGTAGAATTCAGAATCAAGGTCTCACAAGAGTCAGCCGTCTTATACACTCGAAGAACCGCTCTTTTGTGTGTAGTAAGCTAAATTGTATCATTACTTAGTTCAGATAGTAAGGGTCTACGGGGGTTTATAAAGCTTAAAGGGGTATTCCAGGCAAAAACTTTTTTTTATATATCAACTGGCTATGGAAAGTTAAACAGATTTGTAAATTACCGTATATACTCGAGTATAGGCCGAGTTTTTCAGCACGATTTTTCGTGCTGAAAACACCCCCCTCGGCTTATACTCGAGTGAACTCCCCCACCCGCAGTGGTCTTCAACCTGCGGACCTCCAGAGGTTTCAAAACTACAACTCCCAGCAAGCCCGGGCAGCCATCGGCTGTCCGGGCTTGCTGGGAGTTGTAGTTTTGAAACCTCCGGAGGTCCGCAGGTTGAAGACCACTGCGGCCTTCAACATCATCCAGCCCCCTCTCACCCCCTTTAGTTCTGAGTACTCACCTCCGCTCGGCGCTGGTCCGGTCCTGCAGGGCTGTCCGGTGAGGAGGTGGTCCGGTGAGGAGGTGGTCCGGGCTGCTATCTTCACCGGGGAGGCCTCTTCTAAGCGCTTCGGGCCCGGCCTCAGAATAGTCACGTTGCCTTGACAACGACGCAGATACGTCGTTGTTAAGGCAACGGCTCTATTCCGGGCCGGAAGCGCGGAGAAGAGGCGCCCCCGGTGAAGATAGCAGCCCGGACCACCTCCTCACCGGACAGTCCTGCAGGACCGGACCAGCGCCGAGCGGAGGTGAGTACTCAGAACTAAAGGGGGTGAGAGGGGGCTGGATGATGTTGAAGGCCGCAGTGGTCTTCAACCTGCGGACCTCCGGAGGTTTCAAAACTACAACTCCCAGCAAGCCCGGACAGCCGATGGCTGCCCGGGCTTGCTGGGAGTTGTAGTTTTGAAACCTCTGGAGGTCCGCATGTTGAAGGCCGCAGTGGTCTTCAACCTGCGGACCTCCGGAGGTTTCAAAACTACAACTCCCAGCAAGCCCGGACAGCCGATGGCTGCCCGGGCTTGCTGGGAGTTGTAGTTTTGAAACCTCTGGAGGTCCGCATGTTGAAGGCCGCAGTGGTCTTCAACCTGCGGACCTCCGGAGGTTTCAAAACTACAACTCCCAGCAAGCCCGGACAGCCGATGGCTGCCCGGGCTTGCTGGGAGTTGTAGTTTTGAAACCTCTGGAGGTCCGCAGGTTGAAGACCACTGAGGGCGAATGATGAGAAGAGGATGATGAAGGGGGGGGGGGGTGTGGGGATGATGAAGGGGGGTGTGTGGGATGATTACAAGGGGATGATGAAGGGGGGATGTGTGGGATGATAAGGGGATGTGTGGGATGATGACAAGGGGATGATGAAGGGGGGATGTGTGGGATGATAAGGGGATGTGTGGGATGATGACAAGGGGATGATGAAGGGGGGATGTGTGGGATGATAAGGGGATGTGTGGGATGATGACAAGGGGATGATGAAGGGGGGATGTGTGGGATAAGGGGATGTGTGGGATGATGACAAGGGGATGATGAAGGGGGGATGTGTGGATAAGGGGATGTGTGGGATGATGACAAGGGGATGATGAAGGGGGGATGTGTGGGATAAGGGGATGTGTGGGATGATGACAAGGGGATGATGAAGGGGGGATGTGTGGGATGATGATGAAGGGGGGATGTGTGGGATGATAAGGGGATGTGTGGGATGATGACAAGGGGATGATGAAGGGGGGATGTGTGGGATGATGACAAGGGGATGATGAGGATGTTAATGACGGGTCTGGATGATGACAGGGGGGGATGAGGTATTTCCCACCCTAGGCTTATACTCGAGTCAATAACTTTTCCTGGGATTTTGGGTTGAAATTAGGGGTCTCGGCTTATACTCGGGTCGGCTTATACTCGAGTATATACGGTACTTCTATTAAAAAATCTTAATCCTTCCAATAGTTATTAGCTTCTGAAGTTTTCTGTCTAACTGCTCAATGATGATGTCACGTCCCGGAAGCTGTGCATGATGGGAAAATATCCCCATAGGAACTGCACAGCTCCCGGGACGTGAGTCCTCAGAAAGCAGTTAGACAGAAAACAGCAACTCAACTTCAGAAGCTAATAACTATTGGAAGGATTAAGATTTTTTTATAGAAGTAATTTACAAATCTACTTTCCGGAGCCAGTTGATATATGAAAAAAAAGTTTTTGCCCGGAATACCCCTTTAATCCAGGATTCCCATGAGGCTGTACACTCATCTCTTTTTCCCCTTTGACCAAAAAGTATTAGCTCATAGTTATAATGAGATAGCAGTAAATTACTTACAGCTCTGTATTGCAGAGAGTGCTACAACCACTTCCGCAAAACAAAGCTTATTCTCTATTTGCCCCAGTGTAATGTACTGATTCACTTTGGCCAACCATAGGTATTTTTCCATTGAAATTAATATGCCACCCTATCTAGTCATACAAAAACATCAGCATTTGTTGAAGTCAACTATCCTTGTTGCACCCTTACTGCATACTAAGGCAATTTTAAAGGAATGCCATCACTGTCTTTTCACTATATTCATGTTTTATGCTGAAAAATGTAATCTGATTTACTATATTCCAGATTCAAGAAACAGCGAATCAGAAACAACCTGGAAAGTGCCTGAAGAGATCCCTGAAACAAGGGGTAATACTAATATTGTTAATATTGTAGCAGTCTTGTTTTTAAATTTCTAATATTTCTTAATAAAAGTACTACGTTTTTGTCTGGTATTTACTTAATTCAATGTTTATTTTATTAAAATAAAATAATTTTACAACACAACGATTTTAATAATATAATATTAATTTAATATTTATATAATATCTATTTTAGTGCCTCTCCAATTTGGATTAGCGATTATTAGTTTAAAAAAATCTAAACAATCCTAGGTAGGTTAATTTGGGAAATAATAAGAGTCCTTTTAAAATACTTTAGATTTTGTGTCCCTAATGGTAGAAGGGGCCTTTTGATGCCAGACTGGAAGAGATATTTTTTGGCGGCCCAAGGCACTCTTTTGTTAAGATGGAAGGACCATTTTCTTTTTAAATGGCTCCTCGATGAATTTAAGTTTGGCCATATACTATATCTGTTAGAATCTGGACAGCTGGGAGGAGCTATGTTTGGTAGGATAGCCACTTGTGGTTTGTTTTTGAAAGTGGGGAGTTATATTAGTGCAACTGTCATCAAATCTGGGCCATACAACCTACACACAGCCTCTGTATTGTGTGCAGATTGTGCATTAGGCAGTGTTTTCACCTTCTTTCTGCCGTCCTTTATTACCTCAAAAAACTGTTTTGATGGAAGCCGCACACAGTCGGATAGGCGTGGCTGGGGTTCGCAATGCCTCGCCGCCACACCTATCCCCTGCACATCAGCGCTGGGACCGCTGTGTGATTGACACGCAGGTACCAGCGCATGTGCCCGTTTGCTTATCCCCTGTGCGGGCCGTGGCGTGTGTCATTATGCTCTGCTGTTATAAAAACTTTATTCAGATGGGCACCTTTAATTACTGAATATCTAATAGTGCCCACTATCCTCTTCTTCCTTCTTGCTGTGCCGGTGATCAGAGATGCGCGCTCTGTTGCTTCTATTCCCAGTGCCTAGAGGCAGAGAGGAAGCGTGCTCCCGGCCTCTAGCACTGGACATGCGCATAGAGGAGGTAGGCGTCGGGAGCGAGTGCTTGCCATGACGACACGTCGCGGCACGCTCAGGGGATAAGCTTAGGGGTGCATGTGCTGGAACCTCTGTTGCAATCACACAGTGGTCCCAGCGCTGACGTGCAGGGTAAAGGCGTGGCAGAGGCGGGGCATTGCGAACCTCGGCCACGCCTATCCGACTGTGTGCGACTTCCATCAAAACAGTTTTTTGGGGTAATAAAGGACGGCAAACAGAAGTTAAAAACACTGCCTAATGCACAATCTGCACACAGTACAGAGGCTGTGTGTAGGTTAAATGGCCCAGATTGATGACAGTTGCGCTTTAAAAGAGATTTAATAATTCTTATTTAATAATATAATTATATGTCTTTGTGACAGGAATGAGTTTAGTAAGTTTTTTATTTCTGCTTTGTTTTTACTCTTGTGTCCACTATTGTGGTTATATGATATTGATGTACTGTCCTGTAATTTTATTGTTTTATATAAAATATATCTGAAACAAATATATATATTTTATACATGTGTATATTTTTTCGTCTTTTTCAGTTCAAGTCAAACCAGAAGTAAGGGTTGAAGCAGTTCCAGACCCATGGAGAGGATTTTCAGAATCAGGTGTGTTTCATCATAAAATGTTAACTATAATGTTAACTATCTTACTTAGAAATCCCAATTCCTATGTATCTTATTCTGGAATTCTGAGTTATGGCTCGTTAACACAGGCAAATTTTATTGCTTGATTCTAGCTGCAAGTTTGAATGGGGACAAGCTCCCTGCGGCAGATTTTCGGCAGTAGAATTTCCGCTTTAGAAAATCTGATGCAGACCCCATTAAGGTTGTTTCCCCTGAGCACTCCTCATGTCCTGAGCATGCTTCATAGACCAGGAGATGTTATTTTATACAGTATGTGTATATAAATATACAGACACTTCTACACCCATTCATTGCTCCTATTACTCATGGTTTTACCGAGGATCTAAGGGGTTAACCCATGTTTTCCGACTATTTTAAAAGGATATGCTAAAGCATGCATTTCTACCAATTGTCAGGAGGATCTCACATGAAGACTGTGCTGGGCTATTTGGCTTTTGCATCTATCTGAATGTTATTAAAAGGGGTACTCCAGTGGAAAACATTTTGTTAAATCAACTGGTGCCAGAAAGTTAACAAATGTGTAAATACCTTCTATTTAAAAATCTTAATCCTTCCAGTACTTATCAGCTGCTGTATGTTCCACAGAAAGTTCTTTTCTTTTTTAATGTATTTTCTGTCTGACCACAGTGCTGTCTGCTGACACCTCTGTCCATGTCAGGAACTGTCCAGAGCAGGATAGGTTTGCTATAGGGATTTGCTCCTACTCTGGACAGTTCCTGACATGGACAGAGGTTTCAGCAGAGGGCACTGTGGTCAGACAGAAAAGAAATTCAAAAAGAAAAGAACTTCCTCTGTAATATAAAGTACTGATAAGCACTGATAAGTACTGGAAGGATTACAATTTTTAAATAGAAGTAATTTACAAATTTGTTTAACTTTCTGGCACCAGTCGATTAAAAATATTGTTTTCCACTGGAGTACCCCTTAAATCAAAATAATATAAAGCAGTCTTATAAGAAAATTATTGTTGACGCAGTTACCTTGAAAAACATGCATTCTCAGTTGTTTCCAGCACAGGGTCACCATGAATAATAGCTGTCAGCTTGTGATTAATGTGATAACCAATTGCACCTTTTATATCTTTCTTAGCTTGTTCATTGTCTAGGAAGTTGCTTTCTATTCCTTTTGTAAAGACTGGCATTTTCTCATTTATAGTGATTTTGGAGAGTCTAATCTGTAGACTAAAGTTTAGCACTTCATTTACAGACTCTTTATAATAGGCCCATCCTCTGCAGATGTATGATTAATGTTCCTTGGAATCTATGGAAGATCCAGTATATCATTTATTTTGTTCTTGTTCAGATACTGCTAGGAACTTCCCACCAGTATCTCAATATGCAGCTGTGATAGCATTATGTGTCTTATTAAATACCATGCTAGACTGATTACGTTGCTTTTGTTTCTTTGTACAGGAGGGCCAGTAAAGGAAGAAGTCCACTCAAGAGTGCCTGTTGAAACAGGGGCATTTGGAGGCACAAGTATGTGTTCATGTGCATGTGTGGTGGTTGTTTGTCACAACCCAAATAGTGGAGCGTTAAATGGAACCTGCCACATTAAAAATGTAGACCAGTTTGTAGGGCAGCATGTTATAGAGCAGGAGTACTCAACTGGTGGACTGTGGTCCAAACCTGGGCAGTGGCTGAAAAACATTGCCTCTGTCCACAGCTGCCTGCCTGCCCCAACCAGTTCGAGGAACTGTCAAGAGAAAGGATCTTATTTCCCCATTGCATTGCATTGGTGTCTTAATAACACCAATAAAACTAAATAGTCGAGAAACACATATACAAGAGAAGAAAGTAGCAATCAGGCACTACTGAGTATACAAAATAGCCGATGCTGTTAGATGGATAGTCTGTCCGTAAAACACCTGCTGCTGTAGGAGGGGTGATGGGCTATGCGGCTTCAGCACGATAGTGCTAGTATGTAGAGTAGTGTACTTCAAAAGCAATAGAAGTGAAAAGAATCGCACTCACCACAGCAACGTCCCCAAGACATAGGCTCTTTATTCCAAGAATCAGATGGAGCAGCAAACATAGGAAGAAGTAATTCCTTGGAGCGGAGAGTGAGAGCAGCCGCTCTCAAGATGCCGGGTTACACAGGAGGAGTGGCAACTAGTTTTGTGTCAGCCGACGCTTCTTCCGGCCAGGTGTGTACGGCCGGAAGAAGCGTCGGCTGACACAAAACTAGTTGCCACTCCTCCTGTTTGCCCCTGCATCTTGAGAGCGGCTGCTCTCACTCCCCGCTCCAAGGAATTGCTTCTTCCTATGTTTGCTGCTCCATCTGATTCTTGGAATAAAGAGCCTATGTCTTGGGGACGTTGCTGTGGTGAGTGCGATTCTTTTCACTTCTATTGCTTCTTGGAATAAATTATTATTAAATTATTATTTGGTTCAGAGCACAGTATTTGCCATTATTATATTGGGGGCAGAGCATTAGGCAGCATTGTACTCAGGGTAGTCTGTGGAAGTGTTATATTCAGGGGCAGAGTGTGTGAAAGTATTATAGATAGAGGCACAGTATGTGGAAGTATTACAGAAAGGGGTACAGTGTGTGGAAGTAATATAGATAGGGGCACAGTATGTGGAAGTATTAAAGAAAGGGATACAGTGTGTGGCAGTAAATTATCTGGGGCATAGTATGCAACAGCATTCAGGTCATACTAATGGGGTGGCCCAGTACGGGAGGTGTTACCCTGTACCCTTGCTGCCCAGTCCTGAATTGTGTCCCCTGCCACCCGCATCTGTTTATTGTATATAAACCCTATGTTATACATGTAAGAGTGTTATATCGTTAAGACTGTTTGCCATGTGATTTGTCATGTGATTGTTACCCAGGAGGTATAAGTGACCAGGTGACCTAGGGGTTACCAATGGGACCCACCAGAGTCTCCCCCATATAAGCCCTGGGCGGAGCCTCTGCACTCTCTCTTAGTCTTTGCTGTGCTCCAGTCAAGTCGTGCCTAAGTGTATGTCCAGAGTCATAGGAGGCCTCAAGTCCAGTCTGCAGCCACCACCTACAAACCTGCAAGTAAGCCACAGTCACAGTCTTGTCAGTCAAGCCAAAGTCATCTGTCTAGTCAACGTGGCCTGCACCAAATTTTCCACCTCTACTACAAGTCCCAGCAAGCCCTTAAGGTCTCTGAAGTCACTAGTCACCTCCGTGGGCCTGGCTGAACTGTATAGACTTTTCCACCTGTCTAACCTCAGCAAAGCTACCTTTGTCCGTTACTTGGCGTCGGAGTCATTATTGCCTCCCGTGCCTAGCCCAGGATCCAGCGGTATACCTTCGGGTGGTATTGAGGATAAACCATGCACTGGCATCACGAATACAAGAGGTTAATGCCATCTGCCCCTAGGGTAATTCCATCTGCCCTTTGCATCACACCCTCTACCACACTAAGACCTGTAGCTTTACATCCTGTACACTTAAGTAGCTTTTTTTTTTCTGTGACTTATTATTAGGGGAATAAAATCCAAAGAAGATGATGTATATCAGTTCCTTTGTACTTGTCTGCACACTGCCAAAAACTTCTCACTTGTATCTCAGTGTACAGAAATTCCTCCAAGTATGCAGCTGTGATATCATTAAGTGTATTATTAAATACCATGCTAGAATGACCATATTTCTTTTGTCTCTTTGTACAGGAGGGCCAGTAAAGGAAGAATTGAACGCAAGAGTGCCTGTTGAAACCGTGGCACTTGGAGGCACAAGTATGTATCTATGTGTGTCTGTGGTCATTGTCAGTTTAAGGGTATGCTGACACTACGTAACTCCCGCGGAATTCCGTGAGCGGAATGCTGCGAACGGAATTACGTGCTGTGAGCATAAACATCAGTGTGAATGGGTTTCCGCGAGACCCGTTCACACTGCGGAATTTCAGCGGCGGACCATTCCGCCGCTGAAATTGTTCCGCGCAAAGAAAGAACATGTTCATACTTTGCACGGAAGTCCGCGAACACTGCATAGCCGTCAATGGTGACGACGCAGTGCCGCGCGGTCCCACCGCCGAAGTATTGCAGCGGCGGCTGCCAGAATGGAATTCTGCGAGCAGAGATTCAGTTCATTATCCGTAGTGTGAACATACCCTAAGAGAGCCTGTAACCACATTTAAAACCCTACTATAAAACCCAAATAGTGGGGAGTTGACCCACTCCCACTTGCAGCCACCTGCCTCCCTCAGCTGGTTCTGGGAACTATCAAATCAGAGATCCCCGCATTCCATTGTTTTGGTGTCTTTAAGACGCCAATAAAACAAAATAGCTGAGCCTTGGCCCGAGTGAGGAATCACTCCTCTGTACTTGGCCTACCAGTACTTCCCCCTATGATGCAGCAGCACAATGAGAGCAGCCTGTGTCATTATGTTCTGGTCAGGCCTAACTAGAAGAGGCCAGAGCAGCAAAATAATGTGGTGAGTATTCTCAAGGGAACAGGTTATTTACAATCATATTTCCCAACCTATAGCTCTCCAGTTGTTTAAAAGTTTTTTTTAGAAGGCACAGTTCATTAGAAGGGGTACAGTGTGTGGCATTACTATATTCAGCAGGGACATAGTGTGTGGCAGTATTCCAGTCATACTGGGAACTGTAGATTTAAATTCTCCACACTTCAGTAATAATGTTCTGCAACAGACAGCTCCTCTTTTTTGCATTGTAAGAAAAAATAGAAAAGGAGAAGCCTACACTGTGCTGGGACTTGTAGTCCAGGTGGGTGCTCTGTTTCCCAAGGCTTGACTCATCACAGAAGGGATAACAAGTCCAAAAACAATATGTGAATCAAAGAATAGGACCTAAAATCATAATTTATTACTTGCCCCTAAAAAGAAACCACTGGTTTCATAAACGCTCAATGAGCCAGCTCATTGAGCGTTTATGAAACCAGTGGTTTCTTTTCAGGGGCAAGTAATAAATTATGATTTTAGGTCCTATTCTGTGATTCACCCAAGGCTTGACTCACAACCTTTAGATAATCAAAAATCCAAAACCTATAGAGGCGGCACTGCAGAAATCCATTAGTGCATTCACTCATTAGTGCAGAAAACAACTATGTTTCAACCTCACACTAAGATCTTTTTAAGCCTTTCTTGCATGGCAGTGCAATATCATGGACTACCCCTTCAAGTTAACTACCCCCCCCCCCCCCCCTTTTTTTTTTTCTAAAGTAGTACCTCTGTTAGAGCATCAACACCTTAGTAAGTTGATATACGTATATGGAGAAAAAGATTTAGCAGAACTAGTAACCTATTCATCTAAATCTCTTTGGAGTTGCATGTCAATAGAAACAGGCCAACATTTTTATGCAACAATCTGTAAATTTCTTTGCGTTACTGCAAAACTTAAATGAAGGACTTTTATTATTTATTACGTACAGATTGCAAAATAGACCTGGTTTTCCTCATGGATGGAAGCTGGAGTATTGGCAAGAGACGTTTTAGGCTTCAAAAGCTTTTCCTTAACCAAATGGCAGATGCCCTTGATGTTGGAATTTCTGGACCTCTTATGGGTATTGTACAGTATGGGTAAGAATATCTATATTCTACATTTTCATATATATATATATATATATATATATATATATATATATATATATATATATCTTACATTTTTATCTTCAAATAACACAAACTACCATGGTAGGGTGCACAGTCAAGGCAAAGAGTCTTGAATGTATCTCAGAAGCCCAAATGTCTTCTCTTGTTTGTATTTTTTTCAAAAAAAGTGTTAAAATTCAAGTATCATGTTAAAACACTTATCCCCGATCAATCCATTGGTTACGGGATAAGTTTTTTTTACGTTATACTTCTCCTTTAAGGTTTGTGATTACTGTAATAGTAATATTTTTGTCTTTTCCTTTTAAGCGATGAACCATATACTGAATTCAGTCTTCGCTCATACTTTAATTCCAAAGACCTCAAAAATGCTATCGACAAAATTCCACAAAAAGGAGGACATTCCAATGTTGGTAAGTTTCTTTAAAAAAATCTAAATTTTTCACATATGATTTTATTTTTATAGTTATACAGAACAAATAAGCTCAAATCAGGGAGCCGCAGAGAGACAACAATACTGTAAGGGTCAACCAAGCAGAGGGAAAAGTGGAAGGGGACTAGTTCGCCTTGATGGGCTGTACCTGTAAGTTTCGGTAAGGAAGCTATTTATGCTACCTGGTGAGTTGCACCTCTACTTTTCTTTCTGCTTGGTTGGATTTTGCCTATACTGCTCTTGGAAGGATTGTTTGCTCCACCTGCTGCATTGCTGCGGACTGGCAGGCTCAACAATCCAACAAGCTGGATGTGTTCATGCAATTAACACAGGCTGTGTCGGCTGTCATTTTTCTTGATAGTTACTATTTGACTTATACTGTAAGGGTCATTCTGGCTAAGGAAAAAATGTAAGTTAAAAAAGAGAAAAGAGGTAGCCTGTGTGTTATGGATCTGCCCAAAAAAATTGCCATTATTTCTTTGTTAAAATTAGCCAAATCTGCCATCTTTTGAGCAGGTCAAAGTTCTCAACGGAATTAAGGGCAGAGCTCAAGTCCTGCAGGAACTCATGGGAACGGAGTTCCTGCACTTTTTCAACAGCAGGAACACAATTCCCATTAGCAGGAGGCTTGCAGGACCAGCTCATAAAGGGGTACTCTGCCCCTAGACATCTTATCCCGGAGGTCCCACCGCTGAGGACCCCGGCAATCTTGGCTGCGGCACCCCAGACATCCGGTGCATGGAGTGAACGTTGCTCCGAGCCGAATGACTGGCGAAGGGGGGCAGAAGCTTGTCATGTCACGGCCATGCCCCCTCAATGCAAGTCTATGGGAGTGGCAAGTCCTATAGACTTGCATTGAGGGGCTGTGGCTGTGACATCAAGAACCTCCGGCGCTGCACCCAACGCTCTAAACAAATGCAGCAGGAAGAACGTGGGGGCCCCCAGCAGCGGGACCACCGCAATCAGACATCTTATCCCCTATCCTTTGGATAGGGAATAAAATGTCTAGGGGCAGAGTACCCCTTTAAGTGGAAATCTTGGGTGAGTTCCCACACTTTTTTTCCCCAGGAATTGACCCCAGATTAAGGGGGTAACAAAAATTACAAACAGAAGAAAGATGGAATTGTAATAATTTGATGAAACGCAAAGTTTAAATTAGTTATAAATTAGGCTGGGTTTACACCATAGTTTTAGGTTTCGGGAACAGTATGTGGCCTGGGGGAGCGAAAACCAGGTGCTCCTGTATCCCGGCCCGTATGTAATGCATTTCAATGAGCCGACTGGAGCCCAACACTTACTCTGGTCGGCTCATTTTTGCCCTGTATACGATTCTCTAACCGGACCTAAAACCGTGGTATACCACGGTTTTAGGTCCAGTAAGAAAACTGGATACAGGGCAAAAATGTGACGACTGGAGTCAGCGTTTGACTCCCATTGGCACTTAAAAATGCATTACATATGGGCCGGGTCTGCCTGGGACACGGAAGCCCCCGGTTATTGCTCCCCTAGCCATATCCGGTTCCCGTATTGTTAAATCGTAGTGTGAACCGGCCCTTAAACACTAATATGTATGTACCAAAAATAGAATCTACGTAAAGTGCAATCTATCATACAGGCACTTTTATGATTTTTTTAATCAATACAACTGTATAGAATTCAAACAGAAAAAAAAATTTGTTCTGGTCCTCAGTGACAAAATTGGCTTAGTTAAAGGTGTACTCCGGTGAAAAACTTTTTTTTTTTTTTTTAAATCAACTGGTGCCAGAAAGTTAAACAGATTTGTAAATTACAAGATAGGTATGGTCAGCTCTCAGGACACCCAACACGGCCGAAGACTCCAGCATAAGCAATAGAACAGAAATAGGTAGCCAGTGGTACGATGAAAAGTTCTGTTTATTCAGATCCCATAAAACCGCATGCAAGCGGGATTCAGCCAGGTAACAAACAACCAATGGTCAGCGTGGACGCCTTTCGGGTATGCACCCTTTGTCTCAGCACATTGTAAAATCACCACAAAGACAGGTTATATACGGGCATCTGTCCGAGGGAGGGAGGAGTCTGGACCAAGTCCATAATAATTAACCCACTCGGTTACCTCGACAGATTAACCCTGACAAACACTTAAAGGTAAAACCTGTAAGTAGTAATAAGATATTGTTGCACATAAAATTCCACACAAAATGCAATAATGAAACAATATATGTCCTATGTTCATGAAAAAAAAAAAAACATAAGACAAAGAATTTTTTATATAATAAATAATATAATAAATAAAAAAATCCTTGAAGACCGGGGTACATATGGTACACTGCCCTCTGACCCGACATCCCTTTTTAGGGAGGATCTGAGGTCAGTGTTGAACCTCGGTCTAGATTTAGGGGTTATTTCCCAAAAACAGTATGATTATATCCTGATTCACAATCCCACTACCCCTATCTTCCACTCCCTGCCTAAGGTACACAAGGACCGATTCCCTCCCCCGATGCGACCTATCGTAGCGGGAATCGGTTCCTTGAATGAACGCCTTAGTCAGTGGGTGGACTCAGTCTTAAAACCTTTGGTTCCTCTCTCCCCCAGTTATATTAAGGACTCACAACATTTGTTATCCATGGTGGGCCAAATAGAATGGCAACCCTCTTTCTCCTGGCTCACCATGGATATCAAATCCTTATATTCATCTTTACCTCATCACTTGTCCATTTTGGCCGTCACCTCCATTATGTCCACTTTTTCCACCTACAGTATTGAGTTGCAGGAATTTGTCATCGAGGCTTTACGTTATTTATTATCACATAACTTTTTTTCCTTTGATGGAGACTTTTTTATTCAAAAAACGGGCGCCTCTATGGGCGCTAAAGCCTCACCATCCATTGCTAACATTTTTGTTTTCTGGTGAGAGTTACAATACATTTTTTGTGATGACAATCCATTTCAACAAGATATTGCTTTTTTTGGTAGATTTGTGGACGATGTGGTCATAATTTGGAAGTCAGATCCTGGTAATATACAAAATTTCATTGATTTCATAAACAATAATCCCTTTAATCTATGGTTTACTTTTGCTTGGAATAAAACTCAAGTCCCGTTTTTGGATATACTGCTAACAGCTGAAACTCCTCATGTGTGTACATCCACCTATGGCAAAGTCTGTGCGGGTAATTCACTTTTAAGAGCTGAGTCCTGTCACCCGAGACACACAATTGCTGCTGTGCCTGTGGGTGAATTTACCCGTGCTAAGCGTAATTGTTCCTCTCAAGAATTGTTCAACAATGAATCCGCTGTGGTAAAAGAACGTTTGACTAACAGAGGCTATCCCCCAAGATTAATACACAGAGCTTTAAACAAGGTTTGTGACAAGGATAGGAAGGACTTATTGACCTCATCTAAATCTAAAAGTGGCAATAGAAATATAGGAACTAAAAGTTCCGATAATGATATTGTTACTTTTGTTACTACTTTCAGTACAGAGTATCATGAGGTAACTAAAATTGTAAAGAAGTATCTACCAGTTTTATCGCAGGATCCAATTTTGGCTAAATTCATACGTAGAGGTTGTAGGTTTTCCTCTAGACGCGCTCCCACCCGTGGCAACATTTTGTCACCTAGCATGTTTTCTACCACCGGTGAGACTAGCCCCACCTGGCTTCAGGTAAAAGGTTTTTACAAGTGTGGCCTCTCGCTGTGTGGTTTGCAAACATGCACAAGTAACTAAGGAGGTTGTTGCTTTTAATACTAAGCAATGTTTTCCTATACGTTCGTTTATTAACTGCCAGACTACTTTTAAAGTTTATGTTATATCCTGCATGAAATGCAAATTAAATTATGTAGGCAGTACAAAACGTTTAAAAAAAAAACGTATACAGGAGCACATTCGAGCTGCAGTCAATCCGCAGCATGTGAACGCCTCCACGGTCTCTAGACATTTTCGGGACGTTCACGGTGGCGATGTCTCTGACATGATTTTCTGTGGCATCGAATGTGTTCGCAAACATTTGAGAGGAGGAGATCGGGTTAGAACCCTACGAAATAGAGAGGCCTTTTGGATACATAATCTCCAGACCACTCATCCTAGTGGCCTGAATCTTAGAAATGATTTGATTCTCCATTACTAATTGATTCCATTTTTTAGGGGATTAGTTACACTGTGCGGTTTTTCCTTGTGGTTTTTCTATGTTTAGCTTTTTCTTTATTATTATAAAAAATTCTTTGTTTTATGTTTTGTTTATTTTCATGAACATAGGACATATATTGTTTCATTATTGCATTTTGTGTGGAATTTTATGTGCAACAATATCTTATTACTACTTACAGGTTTTACCTTTAAGTGTTTGTCAGGGTTAATCTGTCGAGGTAACCGAGTGGGTTAATTATTATGGACTTGGTCCAGACTCCTCCCTCCCTCGGACAGATGCCCGTATATAACCTGTCTTTGTTGTGATTTTACAATGTGCTGAGACAAAGGGTGCATACCCGAAACGCGTCCACGCTGACCATTGGTTGTTTGTTACCTGGCTGAGTCCCGCTTGCATGCGGTTTTATGGGATCTGAATAAACAGAACTTTTCATCGTACCACTGGCTACCTATTTCTGTTCTATAGATTTGTAAATTACTTATATTAAAAAATCTTAATCCTTCCTGTACTTATTAGCTGCTGAATACTACAGTGGAAATTCTTTTCCATTTGAAACACAGAGCTGTCTGCTGACATCATGAGCACAGTGCTCTCTGCTGACATCTCTGTCCATTTTAGGAACTGTCCAAAGTAAAAGGAAATCCCCATAGCAAACATATGCTGTTCTGGACAGTTCCTAAAATGGACAAAGATGTCAGCAGAGAGCACTGTGGTCATGGTGTCAGCAGAGAGCTCTGTGTTTCAAAAAGAAAAGAATTTCCGCTGTAGTATTCAGCAGCTAATAAGTACAGGAAGGATTAAGATTTTTTAATAGAAGTAATTTACAAATCTGTTTAACTTTCTGGCACCAGTTGATAAAAAAAAAAATAAAAAGGTACCCCTTTAAAGAAACATGATGGACCCCAAAGATACTCATTAATGCCTAGAATTTTTCAAAAAAATGTTATTTAACATTATCTGGTAAATCTACTGAAGCACAATGGGGGAGATTTATCAAAACCTGTCCAGAGGAAACGTTGCTAAGTTGCCCAGAGCAACCAATCATTTATTTTTTAAAAGGCCTCTGATCTGATTGGTTGCTATTGGCAACTCAGCAAATTTTCCTTTGGACAAGTTTTAATAAAACTCCCCCAATGTGCAAGAATTATATGTCCTCATAAGCTCTAAATCTTTTTGTGTTTTTGACACCTATATCAACTATTAAAAAAAATAAAAAATGTCAAGGCACATGACTAAAATGCATTGAATCAATGTTTATGTGAGACTCGTGGAATAAAGTTTGAAAGGTGTCTAATATGCTTAACCCCTTAAGGACACATGACGTACTGGAATGTCATGTGTCCGCTCCCGATCTATAACGCGGGGCCACGGCCTCTAACAACGGGCGGGACCCGTGGCTAATAGCGTGCGGCATTGATCGCGGTGCCGCGCGCTATTAACCCTTTAGACGCAGCGTTCAAAGTTGAACGCCGCGTCTAAAGTGAAACTGAAACCATGCCGGTTAACTCAGTGGGCTGTTCGGGATAGCCGCGGCGAAATCACGCCATCCCGAACAGCTTACAGGACAGCTGGAGGGTCCCTACCTGCCTCCTCGCTGTCCGATCGCCGAATGACTTCTCAGTGCCTGAGATCCAGACATGAGCAGTCAAGTGGCAGAATCATCGATCAGTGGTTTCTTATGAGAAACCCAATGATCAATGTAAAAGATCAGTATGTGCAGTGTTATAGGTCCCTATGGGAGCTATAACACTGCAAAAAAAAAGTGGAAAAAAAAGTTTGAATCACCCCCCTTTTCCCATAAAAAAAAACACAGTGTAAATAAAAAATAAAAATAAACATATATGGTATCGCCACGTGCGGAAATGTCCGAATTATAAAAATATATTGTTAATTAAACGGCACGGTCAATGGCGTGCGCGCAAAAAATTCTAAAGTCCAAAATAGTGAATTTTTGGTCACTTTTTATATCATGAAAAAATTAATAAAAAGCGATCAATAGGTCCTATCAATGCAAAAATGGTACAGTTAAAAACTTCAGATCACGGCGCGGAAAATGAGCCCTCATACCGCCCCATACGCGGAAAAATAAAAAAGTTATAGGGGTCAGAAATTACAATTTTAAACGTATTAATTTTCCTGCATGAAGTTATGATTTTTTCCAGAAGTCCGACAAAATCAAACCTATATAAGTAGGGTATCATTTTAACCGTATGGACCTACAGAATAAAGATCAGGTGTAATTTTTACCGAAAAATGTACTACGTAGAAACGTGTGTCTCACAATGATTTTTTTTTCCGTTTCACCATAGATTTTTGGGCACAATGACTGACGTCATTACAAAGTAGAATTAGTGGCGCAAAAAATAAGCCATCATATGGATTTTTAAGTGCAAAATTGAAAGAGTTATGATTTTTTAAAGGCAAGGAGCAAAAAACGAAAATGCAAAAACGGAAAAAACCCCGGTCCTTAAGGGGTTAAATAATTGAACCAAATATATAATTCCCCAAGGACTGCCTCATAAATAAATAAGACTTGGCTCTTAAGTAGTGTACTTGCTATATATTTGAACTTGTTTTGTTTAGATGTATGGATTTTTAAATATTCCTATTGTCATTTCAGGAAAAGCTCTATCTTATATAAACAGGAGTTACTTCTCCGATGCCAGTGGGAATAGAGGAGCAGCCCCAAATGTGGCCATTGTGCTTGTAGACGGCTGGCCAACTGATAAAGTGGAAGAAGCTTCCCGTCTTGCTCGTGAATCTGGAATCAACATATTTTTTGTGACAATTGAGGCGGCAGATGATAATGAGAGATCAAATGTTGTGGAACCCAACTTTGTAGACAAGGTAATTTCTCTTGAGACAAATATTGAGAAAGCAATACTTTTTTTCTTAAAGAGCACCTGTCATGAACAAAAACTTTTAATATGTTGTTCATAATCATTAATGAAGACATATTGTAATATATCTTCATTAAAAAATATTAATATTTATACCAGTTTTTTCATTTTATACTTTTGGCCACTAGGGGTCTCTCTTCTATGCCTGGTCTGCAGGCAGCTTCCTATGCTTTTCATAGTAAGTGTACAGCTTTTATGACTAATGCTGAAAGGGCACTGGTCCTTCCTTCAGTACTCTCAGCTCAGGACTCGCTCCCAGCCTGGAGCAGCACTGTGAGCTACAAGCCTACAAGGCTGTCTGGGCATGCTGGGAGTTGTAGTTTTGCAACAGCTGGAGGTACCCTGGTTGGGAAACACTGCTGCAGAGGGAGAGCAGCATACAGGAAGACTGGCAGAAGCAGAGTCTAGGCCAGGCTTCATGTGACATCATGCCTGCCGGGACCCGCCTCCGTCCACCCCTCAGAAAGACAGTGCTCCTGAGCTAATGAAGAGGGATAAAAAAAGGTATTTCCACAATGTTTTAAACCTCAATAAACACAGGGATAGGCATAGTTAGAGTAAGGGACAGATGGGGAGGGGGATCAGGGAAAGTTTAGTTGATGACAGGTACTCTTTAACTCAGTTTGTATTGAATACTTTTCTGAAAGGGTGTATTCCCCCTTTTTCAGTCAATTTGTCATGTATCCAACATAGCTTAAAAAATGACCTTTGCACAGTCTAAATTAAAATCTAATATTTCCGTATAAAGCTTTTATATCAAGATATTTACTGTATCTCACACAATTGAGTATACACATCATATAAATATTTTATTATATCTTTTCATGTGACAACACTGAAGAAATGACTGTACAATGTAAAGTAGTGAGTGCACAGCCTGTATAACTGTGTTTAATGTTGTGTCCCCTCAAAATAACTCAACACACAGCCATTAATGTCTAAACCTTTTGCTACAAAAGTGAGTACACCCTTATGTGAAAATGTCCAGATTGGGCCCAAAGCTTCAATATTTTGCGTGGCCACCATTATTTTCCAGCGCTATCTATCTCTAAGTTCACCAGAGCTTCAAGGGTTGCCACTTGAGTCCTCTTTCACTTCTCCATGATGACATGACCTTGTACTCCTCCACCTTCCGTTTGAGGAAACCCCACATATGCTCAATAGGGTTCAGGTCTTGAGACATGCTTGATCAGTCCATCATCTTTACCTTACACATGGCAGTGGTCATCTTGGAGGTGTGTTTAGGGTAGTTATCATGCTGGAATACTGCCTTGTGTCCCAATCTCTGAAGGGAGGGGATCATGCTCTGCTGCAGTATGTCACAGTACATGTTGACATTCATGGTTCCCTCAATGAACTGAATCTCCCCAGAGCCAGCAGCACCCATGCAGCCCCAGATCATGACACACCCACCACCATGCTATATTTTTAGTAAACACATACCGTATATACTCGAGTATAAGCCGAGTTTTTCAGCATGATTTTTCGTGCTGAAAACGCCCCCATCGGCTTATACTCGAGTGAACTCTCCGCCTGTCAATCCCTTATCAGTGGTCTTCAACCTGCGGACCTCCAGATGTTGCAAAACAACAACTCCCAGCATGGCCGGACAGCCATCGGCTGTCCGGGCATGCTGGGAGTTTTAGTTTTGAAACATCTGGAGGTCCGCAGGTTGAAGACCACTGCGGCCTTCGTCATCATCCAGACCCCCCCCCCCCCCCCTTTAGTTTTCTACTCACCTCCCCTCGGTCTGGGTCTGGGCCATCTATGCTGCAGGGACCATCCGGTGGGGAGGGTTAGTCATTCCGGGCTTTCCATCTTCACCGGGAGGCCCTCTTCTCCGCTCCGGGTCCAGCCCCGGTCTAGTGACGTTGCCTTGACAACGATGCACAGGGACCTGTGCATGAACGTCCCTATGCGTCGTCGTCAAGGCAACGTCACTAGTCCGGAGACTCCCTAACAGGGCCTCCCGGTGAAGATGGACAGCCCGGAACGACTATCCCTCCCCACCGGACGGTCCCTGCAGCATACATGGCCCGGACCAGCTCACCCTTCCTTCCCACCAAGGGGAGGTGAGTAGAAAGTAGATAGTTTTGCAACATCTGGAGGTCCACAGGTTGAAGACCACTGAATTGACAGGCGGTGATGATGAAGGGGGGGTGGGATGATGACAGAGGGATAATGACAGGCTGTGATGATGAAGGGGGTGTGTGGGATGATGACAGGGGGATGATGACAGGCGGTGATGATGAAAGGGGGGGATGATGACAGGGTAATGATGAAGGGTGGGATGATGACAGGTGGTGATGATGAAGGGGGGATGATGAATAGGGGGGGATGATGATGACAGGGGAGTTAATGACGGGGGTCTGGATGATGACGGGGGGGATGATGTATTTCCCACCCTAGGCTTATGGTCAAGTCAATAACTTTTCCTGGGTTTTTGGAGTGAAATTTGGGGCCTCGGCTTATATTCGGATTGGCTTATACTCAAGTATATACGGTAAGTAACATGTGTACCAAGTTTCATTGAAACATCTCCAGCCATTTGAAAGTTGTGCTGGAACATATACACACGTGTTGATTTTTTATATATATAGATATTCTAAGGTTTGACACTTTGTAGTTGTATATTGTGAACTTGGACATTTATCTTTATAAGATACCCACAGTGAACGTGACGTAACACAATCCTTTTTTTTTTTTTTTTGCAGGC
This sequence comes from Hyla sarda, assembly GCF_029499605.1. Classification (NCBI taxonomy): domain Eukaryota; kingdom Metazoa; phylum Chordata; class Amphibia; order Anura; family Hylidae; genus Hyla; species Hyla sarda. The sequence continues at coordinate 335,126,905 of NC_079191.1, forward strand.
TGTTTGTAGAACCAATGGTCATTTTTCAGTCAGTGTTCCTAGCTGGTTTGGTCTCCCTAAGATCGTGAACCCACTGGTGAAGCGCATGTGTGACATTGACAAATTAGTCTGCAGCAAGACGTGTCTCAATGCTGCTGATATTGGATTTGTCATTGACGGCTCCAGCAGTGTCGGGACTGGTAATTTCCGTACTGTCCTCCAGTTCATAGCAAATATAACAAGTGAGTTTGAGATCTCAGACACAGACACAAGAATCGGAGCTGTGCAGTATACATATGAACAAAGACTGGAGTTTGGCTTTGATAAATACAGCACAAAGCAAGATGTTGTTAATGCCATCATGAGGATAGGCTATTGGAGTGGAGGTACAAGCACAGGAGCTGCTATAACATATGCATATGATCAGCTCTTTAGTAAATCAAAGCCAAATAAGAGAAAGATCATGATCGTAATCACAGATGGACGCTCGTACGATGATGTTCGGGCTCCAGCAGCAGCTGCTCATCGAAATGGTAAGTACTTTTCCTTTATGTTTATGTAAATTTGGAAAAAATTTATATTTCTTATAATTTCTTAATCAAAGTTTTGTTAAAGGAGCACTCCAGGAAAAAAACTAGAGTGCAGGTCTTGAGGGGAAAGGGAAAGTGCAGAACACCCTTAAAGCACTGAACTAGGCATAATACATCGTACTATATCATGGTTTTTTTTAATGTTTTTTTTGGGGAGTGCTCTCTTTAAATGTACATTTAGAAGTACAGTGGGAACAGCAAGAGGTAGACTGAAACAGGAATTGCCCCCTGGAGGTTCTCACTGTTACTGCCATGCCCCATAATCACTGTTTCCTCCCTTCAGCCCACAGGAGAAGTCCCCTCCCTAGTTCCCTAACAGAGCAATGGGTTTCTTTGAGAGCATGCAGGGGACTCCAAATGTGGGCTGAAGCAGGAACAGTGAGAACCACCAGGAGAGGCTGTGATTGCCATGACAGGTCCATCCTATGGAATCCTCAGCATCCTCTCTGAAACTCAATGCTCTTTTTGGGGACTCTTTAATGCAGGTAATACTGATGAAAATAATACTTACCATTTCCTGATCTGTGCTTTCGTTTGGCAATATTCTTCTTTTTTCATATGCTAATGGAGAACTTGGTACACAGGGGTCATTCCCAAGCCATCTTCAATGATTATATGAAGTATTTCCTCCCTCTGTGCAGAGGCTCCTATGCTGCAGAATGGAGCTCCACTCTGCATAATAATCCCCCTCCTCCACTGTGAAATCTCTCTCGCATAAAGCACGGATCGAGGAATGGTAAGTATTATTTTCATCAGTATCACCCGCACTACCAGCTTGTACCAATAGGTTAGTGCAGGTGATACTGATGACAGATTATTTTTAACTGATGTCTTTGACGGATGGCATTCGGTGGTATTCATCATAATTTGCCTATTCAAGGAGACGTTTACAAGTTTTAAAGTGTACCTGTCGTCAAAAAAACGTTTTATATAATGTAGATAATACAATTATATGTATATTTGTAATATACATTGGTTAACAAATGTGTATATTTATGGGTGAAAAAGTGCTGTCCCTGTCTGTGAGGAGTTTAAATACAAGAAGTGAGGACAGGACAAGCAAGGCTCTGTGCAAGCTCCTGGCTTGTCAATCAACCTAACTAGGGATGAGCAAATCGAATCTGACAAATCCAAATTTGTTACGAATTTCATGAAAGATTTGATCAATAACGAATCTGAATATCGCTGCGATTTGATAAAACTAATCGCTTCATTAAACTCCATTTAGTGTGGTCCAGGCTCCAGGACATTTAAAATGGTGGCTCCACATCTGAGGACATGGGGCAAGGAACTCTGGGAAGGCGGGTAGGCAGAATCCCCCTGAATCACATGCAGCATGCAGCCAATCAGCAGCCAGCCAGCCCTGTGATGTCACAGCCCTATATAATCGTCAGCCATTGCTGCAGCCAGTCATTTCAGCGTTTTATTGCAGAGAGAGATAGCAGTGTGTGTTGCATACAGCAGCGATTCACCACAAGCCCAAATCACTGCAGAAGAGCAATGACAGGGAATGAAGAGAGAGAAATTACACTTTTGCGTGTACTACTCAGCGACTCTGTACTGCTGCACTGGTGTGCATTGCAGCATAAGATACTGAATAACAGTATTATATCACTAACAGCACACTCCCTATGCATGTTACTGCAAGGCAAAGTGTTCTACACCCCTATTGAGGCTCTCTGTAGCCCGGAAATATCAATTTTTAATAGCAATTTGCTGAGAATAAATTCAGATCGGAAAAAAAAAATCGGAAAATTCGGCAAATCGACCGAATCAAATTTTTAAAAAATTCGCTCATCTCTAATCCTAATGTGTGAGCCTGTAGCATGTCACAGAGTCTCACTGCACAGAGCCCTGCTTGTCCACTCTCACTTCCTGTTTTTGGACTCCTCATAGAGACACACAGGCAATAGGTGCAGGGACAAAAATATACATATTTTTTAACCAATGTATATTACAATTATACATATAATGGTATTATCTATGTTATATGAAAAGTTTTTGTTGATGACAGGTACACTTTAAGATTATACGCCAGCATCCTGTCAAAAATATATACTATGGAGTCAACTGGTGACTATATTTAATGCATTTCCTGCCGGTCTACATTAACTCTGCAGGACTCAAAAGTGTGGTCATTTTAAAATATTGACTAATATTGACTAATATCACTAGTTGATTACATCCTTCTGAGACTGTGATGATACATTGCGTTTTTTCTGAGGTTTTTTCGTTTTTATTCGTGGCATAAAAGTGCTATTTTACATAAATTGTTCAAACTACAGTAAGAATTTGTCATTTATGCCGTGATTTGGGAAAATCGCTGTAGAAACAGCCAAAATGCTGTATGAATGTGTAAAAAATACTGTAAACATTTAACATGTGAACACAGCCTAAAGACTGCAAATCTGATTAAAGGTACCGTATACTTGAGTATAAGCTGTGTTTTTCAGCAAAATTTTTCGTGCTGCAAATGACCCTTCTTGGCTTATACTCGAGTGAAAAAAAAATGTTAAAAAAATCGCTTCAGGCATACCGGTGGGGGGTAGACCAGGCCTTCCACCTTTGCCCAACTACGCGGCAGGGATCGCCAGCATTCCGGTGGGACGGGTGAGCGGGTCCAGGCCGTTCATCTTTACCAGGAGGCCCTCTTCTCTGCTCCGGGCCGGCCCCGGACTAGTGATGCTGCATTGACGACGACGCGCTGGCCCGGAGCAAAGAAGAGGGCCTCCCGGTGAAGATGGACGGCCCGGACTGGCTCACCCTCCCCACCGGTATGCGGGCGGTCCCTGCAGCTACTAAGCAACAGGACCGAGAGAGCAGCAACTGGGGAGGTGAATAGACAACAAGAGGGGGGTCTTTATGATGACGGAGGGGGGGGGGTCTGACAGGGGGATATTGACGGGGTGATGACGCGGGGATGATGACAGGGGGGTCTGGATGATGATGGGGGGATAATGACAGGGGGTGATGATGACAGGGGGGGCTGATGTATTTCCCACCCTAGGCTTGTACTTAAGTCAATAAGTTTTCACAGGCTTTTGGGGTGAAATTAGGGCCCTTGGCTTATATTCTGGTCGGCTTATACTCGAGTATATACGGTAATAATATTAATTTATATAGTCAGCTCATTTGAATAAGAAGACGCATCAGAACTGCAGGCAGTGTAAACTGACATTCAGGGATATCCAGAAATAGAAAAACTGAGCTTATTTCTTCCAAAACAGTGCCACTCCTGTCCTTGTGTGCGGTATTACAATTTGTACCTATTCACTTCAATGGAACTGAGCTGCAATACCACACACAACCTGAGATCAAAGGTGGTGCTGTTTTTCCTGGACATCCCCTTTAACCCACTTACGAGTCTAATGAGTTCACCTGGGTGACCTCCAGCACCAGCAGTCTGATCAGCTGTACAGGTGCAATGATCAAACACCCAACCTAATCTCTTTTCACTGCCAGAGGATTCATGTGAAATGTTGACTTATTATTAAATCATTTCATTGATGGATTTGCGATCAGAAATAGCTGAAAATCCATGCCTTCCACATTAGCTAAACAGGTAAGCAGAAGGCTCTACATTATTCTGTAATAATAGCCTATGCTGCACTAGAAAATAATGAAATAAAATGAAAATAAAAATTGCCGTACTGCTTTAAAGAGGTACTCCAGTGGAAAACACTCTTTTTTTTTTTTTTCTTTTTTTTTCATATCCACTGGTTCCAGAAAATTTAACAGATCTGTAAATTACTTCTATTAAAAAATCTTAATCCTTCCAGTACTTATCAGCTGCTGTATGATCCAGAGGAAGTTCTTTTCTTTTTGAATTTCTTTTCTGTCTGACCACAGTGCTCTCTGCTGACACCTCTGTCCGTGTCAGGAACTGTCCAGAGCAGGAGAGGTATGCTATGGGAATTTGCTTCTACTCTGGACAGTTCCTGACATGGACAGAGGTGTCATCAGAGAGCACTGTGGTCAGACAGAAAAGAATAACTCAACTTCCTGTGGAGCATACAGCAGCTGACAAGTACTGGAAGGATTAAGATTTTTCAATAGAAGTAATTTACAAATCTGTAAAAAATGTTGGCACCAGTTGATTTGATAAAAATTGTTTTCCACTGGAGTACCCCTCTAATAAAAGAATCTATGATGTGGGTATGAACAGAGCCTTAGGGTACGTTCACACGAGCGGATCCACAGCGTACTTTACGCTGCGGATTCGCCGCTGAAGGACCCTCTGTATTCTGCCTTCACATGTGCCTGCTCGTAGCCTGCACTGAAACGATGTGCGAGTCACCGCGCATGCGCGGTGTACTCACACACATCGCGACCGCTCCTCCTGCTCAATGAGCCAGGCCGAGAGCTGCCGGGATGTGCGAGTATACTGCGCATGCGCGCGGCGACTCGCACACCGCACTATGTCTGCTCGTAGCGGCGCATTGCACTACGAGCAGGCACATGTGAAGGCAGAATGCAAGAGGGTCCTTCAGCGGCGGATCCGCAGTGAAATACGCTGCAAAAATCCGCTCGTGTGAACGTACCCTTACAGTGTAAATTTCAGTCAAGTCTAGGATTTCCATTATGGGAAACATAGTAAATAGTTATTCTCCATAGTCTCTATTCAACCTTTTCTTTCCTTTTACAGGAGTTATAGCATATGCTGTTGGTATTGCCTGGGCAGCCCAAGATGAACTGGAATCTATCGCCACCGATCCCGACAAAGAACATTCATTTTTCGTGGATGAATTTGATAGCCTCTATAAGTTTGTTGGAAAGATCATTCAGAACATTTGTACAGAGTATAATTCTCAACCACGAAATTAAGAGGCGGTTCCATACTGCTTGAAGAACAGAGTTTCTTTTTGGCTATGAATACACAGCAGCTGCAATAAGTAATGTAACTATATAGCGAGGTCAGTGTATAGGCACCAGTATTCCGAGAACATTATAATGTTTCCAGATGAGTATCATCATAGCCTCTACTCCGAAGGCAATAAATGAACTTGTAAACAGCGTTATGTGAGACGAATGATAACATCCTGAAATGGGTAGGAATGAATATGTCCTCTTCATTAGAATCTGATAAATACATTTACCTTCTAATTATGTCTCATCGGTGAGAACAGATGAAACTTTATGGAGTGAGAGGTTAGAGACAAAGTCAATCGTGTGTTGCATTGAAAAAAAGTTCAAACTTATTTTTCTATTACAGAAAATAAATCATGTAATTATAACGTAATTTTTGTAAACGGGATGTATAGGCTTAAAGTATATTATTTCTTCACGTAGCGCCCTCTGGTGTTGATGTTCTGAATTTCACACAGAACGTGTTTCAGCTTCACTTCACAGTATAATACAAAGCACAACATTATGACGTTTTCAACGGTTAATTCCTATAAAACACGTCATTGTAACAATGTATATTTAATGCAGCGGGTCATAAGAGCTACCTTTTGCTCTTCCAGGAATGGATGGCTCTTTATTGTAGCTTTGTGAAGGCCTTGTGGGCTTTTTTCACTGCACGGTGTCATGAACTTTGGTCCTCATAGGGTCGCATGACACATTACGAAAGCATTAAACAGTAGGACTGCATAATATGCACATGAATTCTATGTTGCCCTTTCAACAAATATCATCATGCTAAATCTGTGCAAGTTTTGATTTATCTACATCTTGCAATTATTTTGTATATTGTAATAAAATGTTTAATAAAGAAAAAAAGAAGCGAAGTTTTGTCAATATTAAATGTGTACAGTTTTGCTGAAGAAATATTCAAATTAGATTTGCTATTATTCATTTTATGTCAGTATTGGTCTTTGATGATTTTATCATTATGTCATATTATCAGTTTGGCATAAATAAAACATTTACCCTAAAAATTGCATTGAATATGATGAAATGGATCAAGCGCAAAAATTATAAATGAGTGGTGGACATGAAGCAGCAGGAAACCCGTGCAGCCTTTCAATGCTCACCCTGTGTCCTTTGGCTCCTCTCTTGCATTTGAATACTCTAGAGCATAGAGCAGTGGTCTCCAACCTGCAGACCTCCAGATGTTGCAAAACTACAACTCCCAGCATGCTGGGAGTTGTAGTTTTGCAACATCTGGAGGTTCGCAGGTTGGAGACCACTGCTCTAGCATGTGTACAGTATACTGCTTTCTGTGTGCTCTGCTCTCCTTCTTTCTTGCTGCATTTTTTTTGCAGTAAAATATCACTTAGAAACTTAAATAGTGTAGATGAAATCTTGGTGCTGACCAATAGCTTTATGAAGCATGCATTTGAGCCAAGCCTCCTACTAGCTGCTTTTTCTTCTTATGAAATGTATTTTGTCTCTTTTTCTATATATATCTATACAGTGGTCCCTCAACATACGATGGTAATCCGTTCCAAATGAACCATCTTTTGCTGAAACCATCGTATGTTGAGGGATCAGTGCAATGTAAAGTATAGAAAGTTGTACTCACCTGTCCCCGCTGCTCCGGACCCGTCACCGCTGGTCACCGCTGCCCTGGATGTTGCGCTCCATCACTGTCACCGCATCCCCGTGGTGTCCCAGCCGCTCCGGAACATCTCTGCTGCCCAGGTACTTCGCCGTCACGGGACGGCGTGCGCGGCGACGTGATGACGACGATGGAGAGTGCTGGCGATGGAGGGGATCGAGGACGCTCCGGAGCCACGAGGACAGGTAGGAGACCATCACCGGAGCACACGGGGCACCGTAAACGGCTATCTGGTGGCAGCTGAAGCAGTCAGCGCTGCCAGATAGCCGTTTATGCGATGGCCCCGACATACAAAAGCATCGTATGTTGATGCTGCCTTCAACATGCGATGGCCTCTGTGAGGCCATCGCATGTTGAAATTATCGTATGTCGGGGCCATCCTAGGTCGGGGGGTCACTGTATATATATATAATTCACTCCCACTTTTTATGTTCAGCATGCTTATTTTAATAGAATATTAAAACAAGCAACCCCTTCAGCATATCCTATGCCAGCTTAAGGAAAATTACCCTTTTTTTAAAGTTAGAATATTGGTCAATTTATGTATAGTACTGATTTGACAGGGTTCCAGAGATATTTATGTCACTTAGCCAAAAGTTTGGTAGTACTTATCACGTCCTTACTCTCTGTAGGAGCCTACTACTATATAGGGGTACTATGGGGGCCTTTTGTTATATGGGGCAGTGTGGGGCCTACTATTATTTGGGGGAATTATGGAAATTCTAACATCTACATATGGGTCAGTATGGGGCTCTTCTACTATATGACGCAGCATGAGGGGGGCTATTACAATATGGGGGCAGTAGAGGGGGTCTACTACTATATGAGGGCATTATGCGGATCCTAAATGCTATATAGGGCCAGTATGAGGACCTTCTACTATATGGGGGCAGTATGGGGGGGCTTCTACTATATGAGGGCAGTATGTGGACCTAATACTATATGAGGGCAGTATGGAGCCTAATAGTATATGGTGACAGTATTAGGGCCTTAACACTGTATAGGGGCACAGAAGGGGCCTAACTACTATATGGGGGCACAAAGTGGCCACTATTACTGTGGGGGACAATATACATTGGGAAGTGGGAATGGCTGCTTGTAAAGGGTTAAACTGCTGGATGAGAAAATTTGTGTTGGAGAAAGGAGCCTAACCCCTTAAGGGCACAGCCTATTTTGGCCTTGAGGACACAGCCAATATACATTTTTCATGTTTTTGTTTTTTCCTCCTTGTCCTTTAAGGGACATAACTCTTTACATAACTCTATTTATCATCTAAAGACCCATTAGTTGTAATGACACATTTCATTTTGCCATAAAATGTACAGTGCAAGCAAATAAAATATAATTGGGGGGGGGGGGGGTATAATTGCACACTTGGAGGGGTTTGTTTTTGTTCTGTGGATCAATACGATTAAAATGATAATTGGTTTTCTATTATTGTCCAACTTCAAAAAGTAACTTTTTTTTTTTTACAAAATCAGTATGCTTAACCTCTTTTTCAGTTTTTGCATTTTCGTTTTTTCCTCCTTACCTTTTAAAAATCATTACCCTTTAAATTTTCCACCTAAAAATCCATGTTATGGCTTATTTTTTGCACCACCAATTCTACTTTGCAGTGTCATTAGTCATTTTACCCAAAAATCCACAGCAAAACGGAAAGAAAAATGATTGTGCGACAAAATTGAAGAAAAAATGCATTTTTTTAACTTTTGGGGGCTTCCGTTTCTACGCAGTGCATTTTTCGGAAAAAATTACACCTTATCTTTATTCTGTAGGTCTATACGATTTTGTCGTACTTCTGAAAAAAATAATAACTACATACAGGCAAATTTACACATTTAAAATTGTCATATTCTGACCCCTATAACTTTTTCATTTTTCCTCATATGGGGATGTATGAGAGCTTATTTTTTGCGCCGTGATCTGAAGTTTTTATTGGTATCATTTTTGTTTTGATCAGACTTTATTATCGCTTTTTATTCATTTTTTTATGGTATTAAAAAGTGACCAAAAATACGCTATTTTTGACTTTTGAATTTTTTTACGTGTACGCCATTGACCGTGCTGTTTAATTAACAATATATTTTTTATAGTTTGAACATTTAGGCACGTGGCGATACCACATATGTTTATATTTATTTTTATTTACATAGTTGTTTTTTTTAATGGCAAAGGGGGGGGGGTGATTCTCAATTTTATTAGGGAACGGGTTAAATCACATTTGTTAATACTTTTTTTCACTTTTTTTTTGCAATGTTATATCCCCCATAGTCCATCTTCTCCTATTCACTGTCTTTACACCCACCTACTCATGCCTACCCCACCTTTGATTGACAGCAGACATGGAGGTGGTGAGTACAAGATGATAGGCTGACCAACCTTTGGTGCTGGAAATGACTATGGATATAAGGGGGAAGAAAAGGTATGTCGGTATGCTCTTTCCTTTTGTCCACTTTAACCCCTTAACTACCCATGATGAATATATCATCATGGCACCATTAAGGGTGTATGGAGATTGCTCAGGAGCCAAGTCCTCTCCATATTCAGCAGTGAACATTCTTTTCAATTTTGTAGCATACTCTGGAAAAATGAAAAGTGACTGTCACGTTGGACAGAGATAAGGTGAAGCCCTGAACTCGCCCACACCCTCTTACCATTCCTATTGCATACCCATCCTATATAACGGGTCCACAACCACGAAGATGGTCCCTGCATGTCTACATGCAGGGGCTTCAGTGTCAAAATATTAAACTACAGAGGAATGCAGTCACACATCAGAAAAAGGGTCAGGAATACAAGAGGAGACTAACTCAACAATACAGGAAAGATTAAGTCTAACAATACAAGGAGAGACAGACTAATAACAAATAAGTCACAGTCCACAAGTCTAAACAGAGAGGAGCAATCATACCGAGTCACAAAGTGAGGGGGAAGTCCGGAGATTCAAAGCCAAAGTCAAATACCAGAGAGCTGAATATCAAATAGAACGCTAGTTACTAAAGGATTCTATTTCCCTGGCAAAGAACTTTCAAGAAAGTTTAACCCTTCGGGTCAAACACGGGCAAGTCATTACAGTGACATTGCCACATACAATAGGCCCAACTAAAAAAAAAGCCCTCTTATGGGTATGTACATGTATACGGAAAAATAAAAAAGTTATGTTTTTAAAATGAGAGAAAAAAATACGTAATTCAATAATTGAAGTTGGTCTGGTCATTTTGGGGATAAGAACGCTTCATTACTACACAGTCAGCCACTTGTGTACAAGTATACAAGGCTTGCTGTACCCTCAGTCTGTGGCCTTGTGTACATTATGCACAAAGTACACCCCTATGCCATCATGAGGGGAAAAGTGACAGATTCTTATCTAGTTCTAAGGATCACAGCCATTGTGCATTGCGAAATTTCATGTGAATGAGAGAGCTATAATACATAAAGGCCTCTACAGAGAGATGAGCGACTCTGTGACATCCACCTCGGTCCCCTTCATATAAATGAAGTCTTTATGTGAAGTCAAACAGTTCTTGGCAGACAGATGTTATTATCACTCGTACGCTACTGGCCTGCAGCATGCTGAGGAGGCAAAATGTATACTGTCCTAGTATGGAGGATTTCTTTACTGCTCTATCTTCAGCCATGTTATTCAGTTAAGTCTTTGGAATGTTTTACCTCATTTCAATAAAGCCAGAGGCAAAGTGCTTGTCCTGACTTGCAGGATCAGAATATTTTCCTTACTATTTTGTCATGAGGAATATAGAAGCCAAGGGATCTTGTAAGATTAATAAGTAAATATCAGTTGCCAAGATAAAAAAGAAAATATATGTATATATATATATATATATATAGAGAGAGAGAGAGAGAGAGAGAGAGAGAGAGAGAGAGAGAGAGAGAGAGAGAGAGAGAGAGAGAGAAAGAGATACATATATAGATGCAAAATCAAAAAATGTTGCAGTATCTTGTAATACCTTTTTTGTTGGACTAACAGAATTTTGTAGAGAAAAGTTTTTGGGATTCCTCCCTTTATCAAGTCCAAAATCCTGGCTTGAGCAATCGACCACCGATTACACTGATCTTTGCCGTGTCAATGCACGGCAATGATCTGTGTATGAGATCGGTTTGTGCAGTGAAATAGCCACCAGGGTGGGCTATAACACTGCAACAAAAAAATGTTTAAAAAAAAGCTAATAAAAGTAAGAATCACCCCCCTTTTGCCATTTAAAATAAACATATGCGGTATTGCCACGTGTGGAAATGTCCAAACTATTAAAATACATTGTTAAATAAACCGCACGGTCAATGGCGTATGCGAAATAAAATTCCACATTCCAAAACAGCGTATTTTTGGTCACTTTTTATATCATAAAAAAATAATAAAAAGCTATCAAAAAGTCCGATCAATATAAAAATGGTACCGATGGAAACTTCAGGTCATGGCTCAAAAAATGTACCAGCCCGTACACGGAAAAATAAAAAAGTTATAGGGGTCAGAAGATGAACATTTTAAACGTATAAATTTTTCCTGCATGTAGTTATGATTTTTTTTTTAAGTAATACAAAATCAAACCTATATAAGGCTTCTTTCACACTACAAAATGACTCCGTTTTAAAGATCTGTGCGACGTTCCGTCTGAAAATCAGCTAAAAGCGGCAGGTGCAAAATCCTACACGGCCATTAGAAAATCCCATTCATGAACTATTTCTCCCATTTCTATCTTCCCTCACAAAATAACGGCCATTATTAATAACGTGCTATAACGAGTTAAAACGGCTATTAGAAAAATCCCATAGACTATAATGGGATTTTCTAACGCCCGTATAGGATTTTGTAACTGCCGTTTTACTGCCGATTTTCTGATGGAACTTCGAAAACTGAGTAATTATGTAGTATGAAAGGGGCCTAAGTAGGGTAGTAATGTAACCATATGGACCTACAGAATAAAGATAAGATGTCATTTTTACCAAAAAATGCACTGCGTAGAAACGGAGGCCCCAAAAGTTACAAAATGGCATTTTTTTCTTAAATTTTGTCGCACAATGAATATTTTTTCCACTTCGCTGTGGATATTTTGGTGAAATTACTAATGTCACTGCAAAGTAGAATTGGTGGAATTTTAGGTGCAAAATTGAAAGCGTTATGATTTTTAAAAAGTGATGAGGAAAAAAAGAAAATGGAAAAACCCTGCGTCCTTGTCACGATGCCGGCTGGCAGGTAGTGGATCCTCTGTGCCAGAGAGGGATTGGCGAGGACCGCGCTAGTGGACCGGTTCTAAGTCACTACTGGTTTTCACCAGAGCCCGCCGCAAAGCGGGATGGTCTTGCTGCGGCGGTAGTGACCAGGTCGTATCCACTAGCAACGGGTCACCTCTCTGACTGCTGAAGATAGGCGAGGTACAAGGGAGTAGACAGAAGCAAGGTCGGACGTAGCAGAAGGTCGGGGGCAGGCGGCAAGGTTCGTAGTCAGGGTGGATAGCAGAAGTTCTGGTACACAGGCTTTAGACACACAATACGCTTTCACTGGCACAATGGCAACAAGATCCGGCAAGGGAGTGCATGGGAGGAGGTTAGATATAGTCAGGGACCAGGTGGAAGCCAATAAGCAAATTGGGCCAGGCACCAATCATTGGTGCACTGGCCCTTTAAGTCTCAGGGAGCTGGCGCGCGCGCGCCCTAGAGAGCGGAGCCGCGCGCGCCAGCACATGACAGCAGGGGACGGGAACGGGTAAGTGACCTGGGATGCGATTCGTGAGCGGGCGCGTCCCGCTGTGCGAATCGCATCCCCAACGGCCATGACAGTGCAGCGCTCCCGGTCAGCGGGACTGACCGGGGAGCTGCAGGGAGAAAGACGCCGTGAGCGCTCCGGGGAGGAGCGGGGACCCGGAGCGCTAGGCGTAACAGTACCCCCCCCCTTAGGTCTCCCCTTTTTTTTGTCCGGTGACTGCCTCCCCTGGGATGAGGACACCGGGAAGGAATGGATGGTTTCCTCAATGGCAGGCAGTACAGCAGGAGTAGGAATGGGGAGGGAGGGCAGAGGGTGAAGCTTGGCACGGGGCAGGGAGACACAAGGACGGGAGCCATGAGGGGACACAGAGGCTTGCCTGAAGGGACTGGGAGGGGGGGAGAGGCATTTTCTGTGGCAGGCAGAGTCCCTAACGACTTTAGGGGGACCGGATACAGGAGGAACCACAGGGTCACGGCAGGGAGTACTGGAAACTGGTTTAAGGCAGTCCTTGGAACAAGAGGGACCCCAACTCTTGATCCCCCCAGTGGACCAGTCCAGGGTTGGGGAATGGTGTAGGAGCCAGGGTAGTCCAAGGAGAACTTCGGAAGTGCAATTGGGAAGGACAAAAAATTCAATTTTCTCGTGATGAGGTCCGATGCACATTAGGAGGGGCTCCGTGCGGTAACGTACGGTGCAATCCAACCTGGCTCCGTTGACCGCGGAAATGTGGAGTGGCTTGACAAGACGGGTCACCGGAATGCAGAATTTATTCACCAAGGACTCCCGAATAAAATTCCCAGAAGCACCAGAGTCCAGGCAGGCCACGGCTGAGAGGGAAGAGCTGGCTGAAGTAGAAATCCGTACAGGCACCGTGAGACGTGGAGAAGCCGACTTAGCATCCAGAGATGCCACACCCACGAGAGCTGGGTGCGAGCGTGCGTTTCCCAGACGTGGAGGACGGATAGGGCAATCCACCAAAAAATGTTCGGTACTGGCACAGTACAGACAAAGATTCTCTTCCTTACGGCGATTCCTCTCTTCCAGGGTCAGGCGAGACCGATCCACTTGCATGGCTTCCTCGGCGGGAGGCCTAGGCGCAGATTGCAGTGGAGACTGTGGGAGAGGTGTCCAGAGATCTAAGTCTTTTTCCTGGCGGAGCTCTTGATGTCTCTCAGAAAAACGCATGTCAATGCGAGTGGCTAGATGAATGAGTTCATGTAGATTAGCAGGAGTTTCTCGTGCGGCCAGAACATCTTTAATGTTGCTGGATAGGCCTTTTTTAAAGGTCGCGCAGAGGGCCTCATTATTCCAGGATAGTTCAGAAGCAAGAGTACGGAATTGTATGGCGTACTCGCCAACGGAAGAATTACCCTGGACCAGGTTCAGCAGGGCAGTTTCAGCAGAAGAGGCTCGGGCAGGTTCCTCAAAGACACTTCGAATTTCCGAGAAGAAGGAGTGTACAGAGGCAGTGACGGGGTCATTGCGGTCCCAGAGCGGTGTGGCCCATGACAGGGCTTTTCCAGACAGAAGGCTGACTACGAAAGCCACCTTAGACCTTTCAGTAGGAAACTGGTCCGACATCATCTCCATGTGCAGGGAACATTGCGAAAGGAAGCCACGGCAAAACTTAGAGTCCCCATTAAATTTGTCCGGCAAGGACAGGCGGAGGCTAGGAGTGGCCACTCGCTGCGGAAGAGGTGCAGGAGCTGGCGGAGGAGATGATTGCTGCTGAAGTTGTGACTGAAGTTGCTGCACAATGGTGAATACTTCCGACAGCTGGTGGGTTAGATGGGCGATCTGTCGGGATTGCTGGGCGACCACCGTGGTGATATCAGAGATATAAGGCAGAGGGACGTCAGCGGGATCCATGGCCGGATCTACTGTCACGATGCCGGCTGGCAGGTAGTGGATCCTCTGTGCCAGAGAGGGATTGGCGAGGACCGCGCTAGTGGACCGGTTCTAAGTCACTACTGGTTTTCACCAGAGCCCGCCGCAAAGCGGGATGGTCTTGCTGCGGCGGTAGTGACCAGGTCGTATCCACTAGCAACGGGTCACCTCTCTGACTGCTGAAGATAGGCGAGGTACAAGGGAGTAGACAGAAGCAAGGTCGGACGTAGCAGAAGGTCGGGGGCAGGCGGCAAGGTTCGTAGTCAGGGTGGATAGCAGAAGTTCTGGTACACAGGCTTTAGACACACAATACGCTTTCACTGGCACAATGGCAACAAGATCCGGCAAGGGAGTGCATGGGAGGAGGTTAGATATAGTCAGGGACCAGGTGGAAGCCAATAAGCAAATTGGGCCAGGCACCAATCATTGGTGCACTGGCCCTTTAAGTCTCAGGGAGCTGGCGCGCGCGCGCCCTAGAGAGCGGAGCCGCGCGCGCCAGCACATGACAGCAGGGGACGGGAACGGGTAAGTGACCTGGGATGCGATTCGTGAGCGGGCGCGTCCCGCTGTGCGAATCGCATCCCCAACGGCCATGACAGTGCAGCGCTCCCGGTCAGCGGGACTGACCGGGGAGCTGCAGGGAGAAAGACGCCGTGAGCGCTCCGGGGAGGAGCGGGGACCCGGAGCGCTAGGCGTAACAGTCCTTAAGGGGTTAATAGATAAGGATAAGAAAAAGGGGGAGGGAGGGGGGAGCAGGGGAGAGACTGGTAATTAAGCAGGACATAGTGAGATGCAAAAGAGAATACAGTACAGCACAGGTTATAAGAAGTTTTGGTAATGCGATAAGAAGCTCAAATCCACATTGAGTCCACTGTTTTTGGAATCAAATAACAGTATCATTTTAGCTTCAAATGTCTTTCTCTCTTGTGTGTTTTTGAAATTCCCTCTTAGTATCTCAATTGTAAGGTCATGTATGGAGTGGCCTGTTTAGGTAAAATGTTTTCCAACTGGGGTGCAGTAGTTATTTTCTTTATGGCAGCTTACGGAATGTCTGTGTAGGTTCATCGTTTTGTTGAGTTTCTGGCTGGTTTCACCAATGTAGCATCCCGTGTCACACGTAATGCATTGTATCTTGTAGACCACATTTGGGGATGTGCAGGAGTATAGTCCCTTAATGTTATATGTCTTGTTGTTGTGGGTGGTGTCAATCTTGGTGCAGATATGTTGGCAGAATTTACAGCGAGGTTTGGTGCAGGGTTTGGTCCCATGTGTCTGTTCTTTCCCTGTTCTTTCTGTAGGTAATTTTCTGCTGACCAGCTTTCATTTTATATTGTGTGGTTGTCTGAAGGCCAAGATGGGAGGTTCAGGGAAGATTTCTTTTAGCATCTCATCTTCCGCCAATATCGGCTGTAGGTCCTTGATAATTTTGCGTATTTCTTCAAGGGCCGGATTGTATGTGGTTACCAGTGGTAGGCGTGGTGGCGGCTGTATCTCTCTGTATTGTAACAGGTGTTCCCGTGGTATTTGAAGGGCAGAGTGTGTTTTCTTATTGATTATCCTTGGTTGGTATCCTTTTTGTTTTAATTTCTCAGACAGTGTTTGTAGATGCATATCTGTCATCAGGGTTGGAGCAGATGCGATGGTACCTGGTAGCTGGGCTGTATATAATGCCTTTCTTTGTGTGTGAAGGATGAAAACTGGATTTATGTAGATAGCTGGATCGGTCTGTGGGTTTTCTGTACACAGATGTTAGTAGTGTGTTCCTGTTTATTGTGACAGTAGTGTCCAGGAAGTTCACACTCTCTGTAGAGTAGTCCATTTTGAGTTTGATAGATAGATTGAATGTGTTAAAGGCATCAATTCCCTGGTTGGACTTGATGGACGTATGTCTTTTTTCAACCATACTAACTATGTAACTATGTAACTATGAAACTTTCTGAGTTTTTCTTTTTGTTCTGTCCAAATGATGAAAATATCATCAATGTAACGGTAGTATCTGTAGGGTTTGTAAAGTTGTGTATCTAGAAATCGTTCCAGGTCAACCATGAATAGGTTGGTGTATTGTGGTGCCATCCTGGTCCCCACTGCAGTGCCCATCATTTGTAGGTATATGTCACTGTTGAAGCTGAAGTAGTTGTGTATTAGGATGAATTCTATGAGTTTGGTGATGACTCCAGGGCGGTATTTCTGGTTGTGGGTTTGGTATGAGAGGAACAGGGAGCAGGCATCAATTCCATCTCTGTGTGGGATGTTGCTGTACAGGGATTCTACATCCATTGTTACTAATATGGAGTTGGCAGGCAAGTTTGTAATCTGATTGAGTTTGTTAAGAAAGTCAGTGGTGCCCTGTATGAAGCTGCTGGTGTTTTTGATAGGGCTTTAATAGGTTTTCTACTTAGCCAGAGACCTGTTCCGTTAATGTGTACATACCTGTTATTATTGGTCTGCCTGGGTTCCCAGTTTTATGGATTTTTGGAAGCATTTAGAATGTCCCTGTTATGGGATTTGTAATCCTGGGTTGTTGTAGTACTGTCCTCTTTCTTGCGATAGTACTCTTTTAGTCGTAGTCTCCTAAAGAATACTTCCAAGTCTGAGTATAGTTTGATGTCATCCAGTTTAGTGCTTGGACAGAATGATAGTCCTTTAGAGAGTACAGATCTCTCAGATTTTGATAGTTCGTAATCTGAATTATTTATGATGCCTGAGTTGTCTGTAATGTCAGGAATAGTGGTCATACTGTTGTCAGGAGTAGTGGTGAGATCATCGGTTGTTTCAGGTATTTCATTGCTAGTAGTGATACTGGCTTCTCTCTCTGCATATTTGTGAGATGTAACCTGTGTCTTCTGCTTGTGAGCTTAGATTTTCTTTGGACTTGATAAAGGGAGGAATCCCGAAAGCTTGTCTCTACAAAATTCTGCTAGTCCAATAAAAAAGGTATTACAAGATACTGCAACATTTTTTGATTTAGCATCTGCATCACTGGACTAATACAGCTACTCAAATTTACTATATTATGGAAGATATCGCATACAGCAACCTGACAAAGAAAATCTTGAAGATCAGAAGAAAGGAAGCATAGCTTCTATGTCCCAAAGGACTAAAGATCAAAAATCCAGTGGCTACAACACATAACCAACAATATGCCCAAGACCTCTGCAAACGCACCAGTGAAAAACGTAGGAATCATATTATCCACCAACTGTACAAAAAAAGAGAAGACATTGTGGTAGCCCTTGGGGAGTGTATAGTAGTGGTGGTTTGGTATCGGTATATGAGGGGTTAATGTTAACCCTATAGTTTGTGATGCCAGGCTGAGGGCTGGTATGCTGAATCAATGTTCCGGCCTATCGCCGCCCTTCCCAGTAACGATAGATGCATAAAATGACTGAAGGTCTACAAGAAGATTGAACTTGAACAACTTTACTGAAGTGCTTGAAATATCCACGGCACAGTAACAGTCTCATACAAACAGTTCTTAGGTTGCTTAGTGACTGACAGTTGTAGTGGACCTTGAGCTAGATATACAGTCTCTGAATTTAGGGAGAGATTTGCAGATCCGTCCGGATTTAGGGGAATTATTAGGTCCGGTGATGCTGCAGAGTGTCTGGGAATTGATACACTCTATAATTAGATTGTTCAGCCGTCGCCGCAAGGCTCAGGCATTAATCACTGCGATAATTGCTGCGCAGGTCTTGCTTGCTTTCTTGCCAAGGAACAAGAGAGCAAGAAGATGGCCGCCGCTCCCTTATATGGGCAGGGGGCGGGACGAATCTGATTGGTCCGAACATCTGCCATTCACCATTACATGGTGTAATGGGATTGCTTGCGTCACAGGGCCTCCAAAGGTCCTTAAGCTTAATACCATAGAGTTCACCTAGTCACATGACCCGCAGGTCCTGCAACGCTATGGAAACAAGTAATTAACCATTTATTTACACATGTTATTCTATCTACATTAACCTTTGAATAAATTACTGATTTATACACTAGAATAGAGGCGACTAGGGGTAGACTGGATGACAGGGATCCCTACGTCCTAGGGACTCTGGCTATGGGGACCCATACATAAATAGGTACCATATAGAATGCGGTACTGGGACACCACAAACCCCCTTACTAAAGATAAGTTGGCCTTGACGTCTGTCCCCTGAGACAGAGGGACTAGGACTAGAACAGGATGCTATAGAACAGGATGATCTTAACATTTGCTATACATCCTAGGTAGACTAAACACATTTTGATGCTATCTAGACATTTGAATACTATCTAGACATTTGAAGAAAGCTATCTATCCTTTAGTTTCTAGCTTCCTATACAACTTTGTCAAACTTATGATACATTTTGAAGCGTACTAGACAATTAGGTCTTCCTAGACAATTAGATAACTGTCTAAGACATTTTTATTAGCTCTTTACACATTTTGATGAGGCTAAACTGAACATTAGCACAGCTTCTATACATAAGGTTAACTAGACATTAGTACAGCTCTCTATACAGTTAGCTTCAAGCTAACTAGACATTTGTATCATCTCACTCATTCTATACACCAAACAATAAGTTACCTGTTAGTTAGTACACAAAGGGTATACTGGCTAGCCAGAAGCTAGGTCACAGTAAGGGTGGCTGCTAGGGTCTATCGACTACACGCTACTTACCCCTAGAGCACTTCCAAAACAACCTACTAGGTTATTCTTAGAATTATATGTTTATTTTTGTATTTGCAAGAGCACCTACTGGCCAGGCAGAGCATCTCACACACACAATGAAAAGAGAAAAGAAGTGTACCTAACAGTGGCAGGAATTGGGTATAAATATGCTACAATTCCTTAAGTGTTTTCTTTAAGTGAGATATTTATTTTGTTTTATGTACTAGAGAAATTTTGAGGTAGTACATTAAGTGAGTAATCTAGGGTACTATGTGCAAGTACTATTTGAAAGGGAATCCTCCCTATCATTTTTGATTGAGACAGGTGCTAGCAATGGGTGACAACAATAATACTACCCTCGGAGGAGCCGAGATGTCCCCTATTGAGTTACTACTAAACACCTTTAGTTTATTATACATTTGTATGTACAAGAATTAGTTAGGTTTTTAGTATTGAGTGTACACGTGCTGTACGTCGATATTTTCCATGTACAACTCTGAGTTATTTTAATGTACACAGACATTTGGCTATATTTTCTATGTACAAACCTTACCTACTATTTATGTACACAGACACAAGGACATCTTTCTGTGTACGGAACCATATATAAATTTACTATACATTTATCAACACTCCAACATATTTCAGGTGCATTCACCCGATAAGTGCAACATTTATCATAAGAGTTCTTATGAAGCTGGTGGTATATACATGAAGCAGGTGTGTAAGGATCAGCAGTCCACCTACACTAGGAGTCCAAAGAAAATATACGGATTGGCGTGTAAGGATCAGCAGTCCACCTACACTAGGAGTCCAAAGAAAAGTGAACACGGCCTTAACCACAACTCAGCCGGGTACAGTCCTTAATTAATCTCCTACAAGCTAGGAGTCTCTTGACTTATTAGTCAGGCACAAGCTTAGTGGTTACGTTGCTGAACTTTAAACTGAAACAAACTTAGCACAGTCCTGCTAGGCACTTTTCTTGAACTTGGTTACTGTAAGACAAAATGGTTAGACAGAAAAAACAATAAGACATTACTTTAGAGTCTCTTTAGAAGATGTTCTTCTTCACTCTTGTAGTGCCTCTCTTGGTTCCCCTATATCTGCCAACATCAGGGGCAGGATCAGACTTGACATAGCTTTGCCACACCACATTGGTGAGGATTGGAGTTGTGGAAGGCAGCTTGAGAAGGGGTTATAGGTTACTAGCCGGTATCACAGTGGGGCAATCGGGCTTGAGCACCATCTCCAAATTAGGAGCAACCCATGACCCTTTCGTTGGTACCTTATAAACTGGCAAACTCTCACTGCTCCGAGAGGGCCTTGGTACATCTGTGGGTACCCCAGGGTTAGACAAACTCTCACTGCTCTGAGAGGGTCTAGGTACGACTTGGGTGGCCGTAATTTTGGCCTGTTTTCTTCACCCTGTGTAGAACTTGACTGTCGACGGTATGAAGAAGATGAAGAACTTGGTTCTTTGCTGTAAATAGAAGATGATGAACTTGACTCTTTAAGCTCCTCCTCCTTGGGTACGCTGGTGGAGGCTTTAGGAGCAGACCTTTTCGGCCTCAAGTTGAAGAGATCAGACTCCCAATCCTGTACGGGAAATATTTGAAAGGAAGCTGTGTTGGGGCTGTTGGTCTGGTGACCGCTGCAGCCCATTGTCCACGAAGGCTCTGGACGGGGGTGTACTCCACAATTTCACCTACCTCCAAGGTGTTGAACTTCTTATAGAGATATGGCCTTTGCACTGCTCGCCGGTGTACGAGGATGGTCTGCCCAGTGTGGCAGTCAAGGAGTGTCCCATAACCTCTGACCTTGTCAAACTTGGCCACTGTTGCTCTTCTCCTTTCCAATGGCTCCTCCCCTTCTCGGGGGTGATCCCATTTACGGATGTACAATGCCTCCATTTCTTTGGTATTTTCTTGATACCGCACTCTTTCTTCATAAGGCAAGTGTACGTACTTTGGAGCATAGAGTTCCTTGTGTCGGGCCTTTAACTTTTCCATCAATTCGGCCAGCTCGGCTTCTTGACGGGCCCTTTCCCTTTCTGCAGTTGGGATTGGTGGAAGTGATTTACCAGGTAATGGTTGAAGTACTCTGTGCATGTACTCGATCAGCTCCGGCTCATCTCCGAACACCCATTGTGGCAATTTTGGTGAGCACGGTCGTGCACTTGGCAAGCTTGATCGAGGAATGACCTCAGGGCTGGAGGAGGAAGAATAGGCCGCCTCTGGCGGGGTACTCACAGCAGACTCCTCCGACGGGATCTCGTCCCACGAGCCCCAGGTTCTGTGGTGAGGGGACAATCTCACCGGTGACGCACCTCCAGGTGTCCCTGCACTGTTCGCTGGAGGTGTCTCTGGCCAATCGTCGTCATCATCAGGCAGTGGGGGAAGATTGCAGGCCCCCTCTTCGTCTAATGACAACCCCTGCAGATGGTCAGCAAGCTCTTGAAAAAGTTGGGCTGCGACTGCCACAACTTTCCGTGTTTCCGGCGCCATTTTGCCAACTTGGCTGCTCTCCGCCATGTCTGTACTCTCCGGCTCTCTCTGCAGACTGAAGAGGTTGCTCTGCATGGCGTCTTTTATAGTGGGCTTCTCCAAAATGGCGCTGGGCAGGAAGGACGCTATCGGTGCAGCCCCGACTTCCGGTCCCTCCAGAAACGACTCCTGCATCTCTGAGTTCCCTTTCGGCTGGGATACAGCAACTTGGCGTCCACGCCCAGGGGTGGGGCGTGGCGCAGCGCGGGCTTTCTTCGCGCGCTTTTCCGGCAGCAGTTCGGCTCCGCCTGTGCCGACCGGACCAGAGGATCATAGCATGAACTCATTACGCAGTTTACACATTTCAACTGTAGACAAATCTTCGCCTCCCCCCTTACTTTTCTCTTGGCCCCCTTGTATGGTGCACCACAAGCACCGTTCCTGTACACAGCAACACATGAATAAAGTTTGCTTTCTGGGGGGGAGTACACTTTCACTAGTGGCAATAGTAGGCACACACCCGAATCCTGTTCATGCAACGCCAAAAAGGCTTTGTGGTAGCCCTTGGGGGGTGTATGATAGTGGTGGTATGGTATCGATATATGAGGGGGTTAATGTTAACCCTATAGTTCGTGATGCCAGGCTGAGGGCTGGTATGCTGAATCAATGTTCCGGCCTGTCGCCGCCCTTCCCAATAACGATAGGTGCATAAAATGACTGAAGGTCCACAAGAAGATTGAACTTGAGCAAGTTTACTGAAGTGCTTGAAATATCCATGGCACAGTAACAGTCTCATACAAACAGATCTTAGGTTGCTTAGTGACTGACAGTTGTAGCGGACCTTGAGCTAGATATACAGTCTCTGAATTTAGGGAGAGATTTGCAGATCCGTCCGGATTTAGGGGAATTATTAGGTCCGGTGATGCTGCAGAGTGTCTGGGAATTGATACACTCTATAATTAGATTGTTCAGCCGTCGCCGCAAGGCTCAGGCATAACTCACTGCGATAATTGCTGCTCAGGTCTTGCTTGCTTGCTTGCCCAGGAACAAGAGAGCGAGAAGATGGCCGCCGCTCCCTTATATGGGCAGGGGGCGGGGCGAATCTGATTGGTCCGAACATCTGCCATTTACCATTACATGGTGTAATGGGATTGCTTACGTCACAGGGCCTCCAAAGGTCCTTAAGCTTAATACCATAATACCATAGAGTTCACCTAGTCACATGACCCAGAGGTCCTGCAACGCTATGGAAACAAGTAATTAACCATTTATTTACACATGTTATTCTATCTACATTAACCTTTGAATAAATTACTGATTTATACACTAGAATAGAGGCGACTAGGGGTAGACTGGATGACAGGGATCCCTACGTCATAGGGACTCTGGCTATGGGGACCCGTACATAAATAGGTACCGTATAGAATGCGGTACTGGGACACCACAACATCAAACATTTAAAACAATCCCTACTTCAGAATCTATGGGAAACGCATCAACACATGGCTGAACAAGTGGAAAGGGATATAGAATACTTCAATAGAAAACAGAAAAGAGAACTTTTCATGAAGAAAAATAAGAAACTCAGCAAACTCTCTCAAATTTTCAACCAACACCAGGCAGAGAGAGAAACCAGGATCCCTACAAGCAATGAAATACCTGAAACAAACAACGATCTCACCACCACTCCTGACAACAATACAGAAAACTCAGGAATTATAAATATTTCAGATTAGGAACTATCCAAATCTGGATTCTTTAGGAGACTACGACTAAAAGGGTACTATAACAAGAAAGAGGACAGTACTACAACAACCCTGGATTAAAATATCAAGAAAAAGAATTCTGATTTTACCCCATCACCAGGACGCAACAGCAAATGGGACAGCTACATTGCAAGTTTCAGACTAAGAACAGCATCCTTGGTAACAAAACACTATTATAAAACCAACTACAATCTCTCAGTATTAGAAAGAGGTGCCATCAAAAATGTAAGAAATAGTCAAACCATAACAATCAAACCAGCAGACAAGGGAGGAGCAGTAGTGATAATGAACACTGAGGATTACATCAAAGAGGAAAACAGACAATTGTCAGACACTACATACTACAAGAAACTGACAGAGGACCGCACCAAAGAATACACTATGGAATTGAAGAAATTGATCGAATTCTTCCCAAAAGAGTCACAGAAAGGATTAGAGACACTCATACCCACAAATCCCATAACAGGGACATTCTACATGCTTCCAAAAATACACAAAACTGGAAACCCAGGCAGACCAATAATAACAGGTAAGGACACATTAACGGAACAGATCTCTGGCTTAGTAGAAAACCTATTAAAGCCCTTTGTCAAAAACACAGCTTCATACAGGACACTGCTGACTTTCTTAACAAACTCAATCAGATTACAATGGATGTAGAATCCCTGTACAGCAAGATCCCACACAGAGTTTGAATTGATGCCTGCTACCAAACCACAAATACAGCCCTGGAGTCATCACCAAACTCATAGGGGGATATTTATCAAAGGATTTACACTGGTTTTTCCTGTCTAAATTTTTCGCACAGAAAGTCGCAGTCTAAATATATGCAACTATTTTGCGACTTTTGCTCTAGAGGATTTTTAGAACATGATGCATTCTAGTCTATTTTAGACAGAAATGCATTGGAAAATGCATTGGTGCTGAATTCATCAAAAGCCACTTTTCAGCGACAAGTCCCATCGGCTGAAAGTATGCTGAAATGTCAGACCTTGCTGGAGCAGGTTTAAATACAGTCTAAAGCATAGATCCCGAAGTCTGTGCACAGAATTTATCAAGAGCCGTGCACCTTTTGATAAATTAGGGGCACAATAGACTGGCCTAACCCTCTGTAGTTGATTGATGCGGGACATAGACAGCTTTGATAAATATCCTCCATAGAATTCATCCTAACATACAACTACTTCAGCTTCAACAGTGACATATATCTACAAAGGATGGGCACTGCAATGGGGACCAGGATGGCACCACAATAAGCCAACCTATTCATGGCTGACCTTGAACAATGATTTCTAGACACCCAACTTCACAAACCCTACAGATACTACCATTACATCAATGCTATTTTCATCATTTGGACAGAAGGACAAGAAAAACTCAGAAAGTTTCATGACGCCTTTAACACATTCAATCCCTCTATCAAACTCAAAATTCTCTACAGTAAGTGTAAAAATTCACAGACCGATCTAGCTATCTACTTAAATCCAGTTTCCATCTATCACACACAAAGAAAGGCATCATATACAGCCAAGCTACCAGGTACCATCACATCTGCTCCAACCCTGAGACATGCATCTACAAACACTGTCTGAGAAATTCAAACAAAAAGGATACAAACCAAGGATAATCAAAAAGAAAATACACTCTGCCCTTCAGGAGAACACCTGTTACATTACAGAGATATACAACCATCACCACGCATACCACTGGTAGCCACATACAATCCGGCCCTTTCAGAAATACGCAAAATTATCAAGTACCTACAGCCGATAGTGGCGGAAGATGAGATGCTAAAAGAAATCTTCCCTGAACCTCCCATCTTAGCCTTCAGACAACCACACAATTTAAAACAGAAGCTGGTCAAAGAAAGAAAGAACAGACACAGACAATGGGACCAAACCCTGGACCAAACCTCGCTGTAAATTCTACCAACATATCTGCACCAAGATTGAAGCCACCCACAACAACAAGACATATAACATTAAGGGACTATACTCCTGCACATCCCCAAATGTGGTCTTCATGATACAATGCACCAAGTGTGACATGGGATGCTACATTGGTGAAACCAGCCAGAAACTCAACAAAAGTATCACGATTCGGCTTACAGGTTGTGGATCCACTGTGTCAGCGAGGGATTGGCGTGGACCGTGCCGGTGGACCGGTTCTAAGAGGGTACTGGTGTTCACCAGAGCCCGCCGCAAAGCGGGATGGTCTTGCTGCGGCGGTAGCAACCAGGTCGTATCCACTAGCAACGGCTCAACCTCGCTGACTGCTGAGAAGGCGTGGGACAGAAGGACTAGGCAGAGGCAAGGTCAGACGTAGCAGAAGGTCGGGGCAGGCGGCAAGGTTCGTAGTCAATATGGATAGCAGGAGATCAGGTAACACAGGCTTGGACAACACTAAACGCTTTCACTGGCACAAGGCAACAAGATCCGGCAAGGAAGTGCAGGGGAAGTGAGGTATTATAGCCAGGGAGCAGGTGGAAGCTAATTAGGCTAATTGGGCCAGGCACCAATCATTGGTGCACTGGCCCTTTAAGTCTCAGAGAGCTGGCGCGTGCGCGCCCTAGAGAGCGGAGCCGCGCGCGCCAGCACATGACAGCCGGGGACCGGGACGGGTAAGTGACTTGGGATGCGATTCGCGAGCAGGCGCGTCCCGCTATGCGAATCACATCCCCGCCGGCAATGTCAGTGCAGCGCTCCCGGTCAGCGGGTCTGACCAGGGCGCTGCAGGGAGAGAGACGCCGTGAGCGCTCCGGGGAGGAGCAGGGACCCGGAGCGCTCGGCGTAACAAAAAGGATGAATCTACACAGATCAGGTCATCAAACGCCACCATTTTACTCAAACAGGCCACTCCATACATGACCTTACAATCAAGATACTAAGAGGGAATTTCAAAAACACACAAGAGAGAAAGACATTTGAAGCTAAAATTATACAGTTTTTTATTCCAAAAACAGAGGACTCAATGTGGATTTGAGCTTCTTCTATTATCAAAACTCAGAAAGTTTCATGACGCCTTTATCACATTCAATCCATCTATCAAACTCAAAATGGAATTCTCTACAGAGAGTGTGAAAACCCACAGACCGATCTAGCTATCTACATAAATCTAGTTTCCATCTTTCACACACAAAGAAAGGCATCATATACAGCCAAGCTACCAGGTACCATCACATCTACTCCAACCCTGAGACATCATCTACAATCACTGTCTGAGAATTTCAAACAAAAAGGATACAAACCAAGGATAATCATTAAGAAAATACACTCTCCGCCCTTCATGGGAACACCTGTTACATTACAGAGAGATACAACCATCACCGCACGTACCACTGGTAGCCACATACAATCCAGTCCTTGAAGAAATACGCCAAATTATCAAAGACCTGCAGCCGATATTGGCGAAGGTGAGATGCTAAAAGAAATTTTCTCTGAACCTCCCATCTTGGCCTTCAGACAACTACACAATTTAAAACAAAAGCTGGTCAAAGAAAGAAAGAACAGACACAGACAATGGGACCAAACCCTGCATCAAACCTTGCTGTAAACTCTGCCAACATATCTGCACACAGATGGAAGCCACTAGTGATGAGCGGCATATGCCATATTCGAATTCCCAATATTTTGCGAATATACAGTCCGAGATCTTGGGTCTTCCAGCAGGACAATGTTCACGAATTTGACGAATATATCGCTATATATTCGTAATTGCGTATTCGTAATTTTTATTTCCACACAGAACACATCACAGTGATCTCATCCCTCCCTGCTTCCAGCTTGTGGTCTAAAGAAGGCTCCGATACTATTTACTGTATTAGATTGGAGAGCGAATATTCGCGAATATCATCACTAAAATTAGATAGGTAGATAGATAGTGACGATATTTGCGAATATGACATGACAATAATCAAAATGAAAAATGTCATAGACCCATTATCACTTCTGTATAGACCAAAAATTAGGAGATAGATAGATAATTTAGATAGATAGGTAGATAGTTATCCGCATGCGCATTTACGCAAAGCGAAAATAACAGCGAATATGTCGAATATGCAAATTTCACCAATATAGGACGAATATTCGTCCATACAGTCTTGGCCATGAATGTTGGCACCCCTGAAATTTTTCAAGAAAATTGAGTATTTCTCACAGAAAAGGATTGCAGTAACACATGTTTTGTTATAACACGTGTTTATTTCCTTTGTGTGTATTGGAACTAAACCAAAAAAGGGAGGAAAAAAAGCTAATTGGACACAATGTCACACCAAACTCCAAAAATGGGCTGGACAAAATTATTGGCACCCTTAACTTAATATTTGGTAGCATACCCTTTGGAAAAAATAACTGAAATCAGTTGCTTCCTATAACCATCAATAAGCTTCTTATACCTCTCAGCCGGGATGTTGGACCACTCTTCCTTTGCAATCTGCTCCAGTTCTCTCTTATTGGAAGGGTGCCTTTTCCCAACAGCAATTTTAAGATCTCTCCACAGGTGTTCAATGGGATTTAGATGTTCAATGGGATTACATATATATTATATATATACAGTATATATTTAAATATACAGTATATATAGACAAAATATTATCTCTATGTTCATTGATGCAAAAATTAAGCACTAAAAAAAGAAAGAAAAGAAAAACAGTGTACCTACTGTGAAGCTAAGTTATGTTTTGGAGTTGCTTTGCTGTATCTGGCACAGGGTGTCTTGAATCTGTACAAGGTACAATAATATCTCAAGCGTCATTCTGGCTCCACCACAATGCTCTCTGCTGACACCTCTGTCCATTTTAGGAACTATTCAGGGCAGGATAGGTTTGCTATGGGGATTTGCTCCTACTATAGACAGTTCCTAAAATGGACAGAGGTGTCAGCAGAGAGCACTGTGGTCAGACAGAAAGGGAATTCAAAAAGAAATGAACTAATTTACAAATCTGTTTAACTTTCTGGCACCAGTTGATTTAAAAAAAAATAAATAAAGGTTTTCCAGTGGAGAACTCCTTTAACTGCAGACTGTCAGCTTTAATTTGAGAGTATTTACATCCAAATCAGGTGAACGGTGTAGGAATTACAACAATTTGCATATGTGCCTCCCACTTGTTAAGGGACCAGAAGTAATGGGACAATTGGCTTCTCAGTTGTTCCATGGCCAGGTGTGTGTGTTATTCCCTCATTATCCCAATTACGATTGTTTTCAGCGGAGTACCCCTTTAAAGAAAATCTTGTTCATTTAATTTCAAATCCATTGTGGTGGTGTATAGAGCCAACATTTTTAGAATTGTGTCGATGTCCCAATATTTATGGACCTGACTGTATATATATAAATATATTAAAATTAATTTTATTGTTTGGGAGACGTTCACGGAAATCTTGCTGTAAGCAACAGCAGTCACATTGGTACATGCATAGAAAAAAAGAAATTAAGTACACTGGTTCAAGATAAAACGAATCAATACCACTTTATTTCTTCTTTATTTAAGAGCATACGCACACCACATGAAACTACACATTTCTGGATCACACCCTAATTCATAGCCATTTCGACAGGTTCCTGACACAGAGCTCAGCAGATGCCCAAAACGCATTGTAAGGATAGGGTCAGTAGATTCACTGAAACACCGCTACTAAAACGTCACTTTAAATTATATTCTCTTAAAACTTACTTTTACCCATTGTGATATAAAAGCAATGCATACAATAATCTTGAACAATAATCAAGAACACGCCCACTACATCCACCTATTATTCATCATACAACCCAGCAAAACATAAAACAAGAAATAATGTTGATAAATCAAACACATTTCCCAATGTGTTTCACCCGGTTGGTGACCAGGATCCTCAGGGGACAAGCTGGGACACATATCATATTCAGAACCCAGATAACAAAATAATAGTGGACCATCCCTGCTAGACAGTCAACATAATAATGAATAAGTATATTGGTCCAAAAGTTAAAAGATAAGCATCACAACACCCCATGTGGAGCATCTACAACACCCCGTGCCTGTGATGTATGAAGGAGGCTGACATACCCCTAGCTATCTCTGATTTATTGTTTCATATTAGCGCCAATACAGTCCCCGATAGACATCACTCACCACGTATATATACCCATTGCATCTGCGCAGAACTAATCACTATGTTTACGATGATGCTGAGTACAGGAAGTCCTGATGATAGTTTTAAGGTCAGCTCCAAACCAAAACAGCGTGTGCGCGGAACAGCCACAGCATCTTTGTCAATACAGCGCCCGCCGATCCATCACAGCACATGCGTCAAGAATAGTTCCCTGCATCTGCCCTTCGCATCTAGGGTGTAAGTGTGAATTCTGTGAATGAGGAGGGTAGGGTCACACACAGTGCATCCGCAGCGAATGTTAATTTGCGGTTGCGCCTGCCACCGGCATTCACAAAGCAAGCACCAAGCTGTGGCCAGGTAGCTCTGTGTGTCCACTCATAGCGACACAGCCTTAGGTTTCTGGCTTGTGGGTATTTTGTGCGGAATCCGTGCAGAATCCTCAAGTGGAAATTCAGAAGTGTGAATGGGAGTGCGGAATCCCATAGAATTCTATTGGGCTTTAATTTGAGGCAAAATCTGCATGCCAAAATTCTGTGTGAATAGACCCTTAGGATACGTTCAGATGAGCGGATTCACAGCGTATTTTACGCTGCGGATTCGCCGACGAAGGACCGCTAGAGGGTGCCTCAGATGTGCCTGCATGGAGCAGCAATCTGCCACTACGAGCAAACACACTGCGATGTGCGAGTCGCCACTGCAATGTATACTCACACATCTCGGCTGCTCCCGGCCTAGGTCAGGGAGCAGGGGGAGTGGTCGCGATGTGTTCAAGTACACTGTGCATGCGTGGCGACTCGCACATTGCAGCTGTGAGTCTGCTTGTAGTGGCGTATTGCCAGTCCAAGCAGGCACATCTGAGGCACCATGTAGGGGTCCTTCGGTGGCGGATTGGCAGCATAAAATACGCTGTGGATCCGCTTGTCTGAATGTACCCTTGATGTAGCCTTGCACTGATATGTTTATGTTTCTCTCTTTTGTATTAAAACTGCCACAAAAGACTGCATGTGGGATTTATTCTTAAAGTGGTACTCCGCCCCTAGACATCTTATCCCCTATCCTTTGGATAGGGGATAAGATGTCAGATCGCCGGGGTCCCGCTGCTGGGGACCCTTGGGATCTCCGCTGCGGCACCCCGCTATCATTACTGCACAGTCTATGGGAGAGTGGCATGATGGCAACCACGCCCCCTCCCATAGACATGTATTGAGGGGGCGGGCCATTATGTCACAAGGGGGCGGGGCCGTGATGTCACAATGCTCCAGCCCCTGTATCGCCGGTCATTATGCACAGAGCGAGCGTGCTCTGTGCAGTAATGATAGCGGGGTGCCGCGGCGGAGATCCCGGGGGTCCCCAGCAGCGGGACCCCAGCGATCTGACATCTTATCCCCTATCCTTTGGATAGGGGATAAGATGCTAGGGCGGAGTACCC
Organism: Hyla sarda; assembly: GCF_029499605.1. Taxonomy (NCBI): domain Eukaryota; kingdom Metazoa; phylum Chordata; class Amphibia; order Anura; family Hylidae; genus Hyla; species Hyla sarda. The sequence goes on from NC_079191.1 coordinate 335,157,992, forward strand.
CTTTAAATCATTGTAACTGTCCACCGCAGTGTAAACACAGCCACTGTAATTGCTGATACTCTGGTTGGAAATGATAAATCATTCATTAAATGTGTAATAAAATGAGAAGTCATTTTTGTAGGTGTCACAGATGGCTGATATGAAAGGCTCCACAATCACTTCTGACAATTCTTTCTTCCTTTTATTGATCTACTGGCCTTTTTTATTATTCCATCCTTCCCATACTTCCTTCCTTTAGTTCCGTTCTCAAACACCCTTATCACTTAACCACAACTGCAGAAGTATGAAGGGAGGAACTGAAACCTGTTCTGATGTGTCTAAGCCATTTGCTTTTTCAATTGAGCTACAACTTATGAAACTGAATCTCACATGTAATAAGTGTATATTAACTCAATGTAAATTGTTGCAACAGAGAGTAACATGAGGTTTTTGCTACATTTTTCAAGTGTGTTGTAATGTAAAAAAAAAAAAAACAGGTACATTGCAGCACATGGTGCATCTCTATCGAAATTAGACATAGTCAGTCTGACACCGTTGAAGTATAAAAGTGTAGAAAAAAAAAGTCTTGTTCCTAATATGTAAACGAGGCTCAAATGCCAAGAGGGCATTCCCCAGAATGTTAAGAGGCAAGGGTTAGCTAATCCATCTCCTCTTATTTACTGCCTGCAGGATGTGCAGCTGATCAGTGGGAGAATTAAAGAAACCTACAGTAGGGCAAAAAAGTATTTAGTCAGCCACCAATTGTGCAAGTTTTTTCACTTAAAAAGATGAGAGAGGCCTGTAATTTATTTTCATCATAGGTATACCTCAACTATGGGAGACATAATGAGAAAAAAAATCCATAAAATCACATTGTCTGATTTTTAAATAATTTATTAGCAAATTATGGTGGGAAATAGGTATTTGGTCACCTACAAATAAGCAAGATTTCTGGCTCTCACAGACCTGTAACTTCTTCTTTAAGGGTCTCCTCTGTCCTCCACTCATTGCCTGTATTAATGGCACCTGTTTGAACTTGTTTTCAGTATAAAAGTCACCTGTCCACAACCTCAAACAGTCACAATCCAAACTCCACTATGGCCAAGACCAAAGAGCTGTCAAAGGACACCAGAAACAAAATTGTAGACCTGCATCAGGCTGGGAAGACAGAATCTACAATAGGCAAGCAGGTTGGTGTGAAGAAATCAATTGTGGGAGCAATTATTACAAAATGGAAGACATTCAAGACCACTGATAATTTCCCTCGATCTGGGGCTCCACACAAGATCTTATTCCATGGTGTCAATATGATCACAAGAACGGTGAGCAAAAATCCCAGAGCCACACAGGGAGACTTAGTGAATGACCTGCAGAGAGCTAGGACCAATGTAACAAAGGCTACCATCAGTAACACACTACGCCACCAGGGACTCAAATCATGCAGTGCCAGATGTGTCCTCCTGCTTAAGCCAGTATATGTCCGGGCCTGTCTGAAGTTTGCTAGAGAGCATTTGGATGATCCAGAAGAGGATTAGGAGAATGTCACATAGTCAGATGAAACCAAAGTAGAACTTTTTGGTAAAAACTCAACTCATCGTGTTTGGAGGAGAAAGAATGCTGAGTTGCATCCAAAGAACACCATACCTACTGTGAAGCATGGGGCTGGAAACATTATGCTTTGGGGCTGTTTTTCTGCTAAGGGACCAGGACTACTGATCCTTGTAAAGGAAAGAATGAATGTGGCCTTCTATTGTGAGATTTTGAGTGAAAACCTCCTTCCATCAGCAAGAACATTAAAGATGAAATGTGGCTGGGTCTTTCAGCATGACAATGATCCCAAACACACTGCCCGGGCAACAAAGGAGGGGCTTCGTGAGAAGCATTTCAAGTTCCTGCAGTGGAATCCAGATCTCAACCCCATAGAAAACCTTTGGAGGGAGTTGAAAGTCTGTGTTTCCCAGCGACAGCCCCAAAACATCACTGCTCTAGAGGAGATCTGCATGGAGGGATGGGCCAAAATACCAGCAACAGTGTGTGAACACCTTATGAAGACTTACTGAAAACATTTGACCTCTGTCATTGCCAACAAATGGCATATAACAAAGTATTGAGATTAACTTTTGTTATTGACCAAATACTTATTTTCCATGATAATTTGCAAATAAATTCTTTAAAAATCAGACAATGGGATTTTATGGATTTTTTTTTCTCATTATGTCTCTCATAGTTGAAAATTACAGGCTTCTCTCATCGTTTTAAGTGGGAGAAATTGCACAATTGGGGGGTGACTAAATACTTTTTTGCCCCACTGTATAAACAATCCAGCATTGGTTTGTAGTGTTGCTCGCAAATATTCGCAATTCGAATATTATTCGCGAATATCGCATATTCGCGAATTAACGAATTTCGCGAATATAGCGCTATATATTCGTAATTACGAATATTCATTTTTTTTTTTTTTTTTTTTCACAGTACACATCACAGTGATCATCCCTCTCTGCTTCCAGCTTATGTGGTGTAAGAAGGCTCTAATACTACTGTGTGAGACTGGCGTGTGAATTTTCGCATATGCGAACATTTACATATGCTAATTTTCGCATATGCGTATTTTCGCTTATGTTAATTTTAGTATATGCTAATTTTCGTATATGTAAATTTTCGCTTACGCGAATTTTTCGCATTTGCGAAAATAAAACGAGAATATTACGAATATGCGAATATTTGCGAATATATGACGAATATTCGTCCATATATTCGCGAATATTCGCGAATTCGAATATGGCCTATGCCGCTCAACACTATTGGTTTGTGCAGCACTGCCCGCATGATAATGGAGTCTGGTATAAAAGGCTCTTTAAACAAGCACAATCTACCAGCGCTCACATCGGGAAGCAGTCTGTCCATGTAATACCACTCTAAGGGCCCTATTACACGGGGCTCCATGAAAAATATTTAGCCCTCACAGGACTTAGTCCGTCATAGGCTTCATCACCCCCATTCTTTCAGTCTGGCCAAATCACTGGGCAGCAGTTTCCAGCAGACATAATTGTCATAAATGTGAGGTCCAATGTATGATCTACAGGTCCTTAGTAGTGTGTAAACGGGTGTTGTCAGGCTCAAAGTGTAGCATGTACTTATGTCCTGCAGTAGCTCCCTCTTTCTATGATATTCTGACAGTAACCCTTTTCCTGCCCCTCTCTCCCCAGAAAGACACCAGGTCTAGCAGAAAGCAGGGAGCATGACTGAAAGATGAATAATTACCCCTTTGTAAGCAGCGCCCTATAACGCACCGCCCGAGGCACTGGACCTCCAGTATATAGAGGCTAATATGAGCCTGAATGGCTGCACAAGTTGCCTGTATGGGTGTAAAGTACTAGAAGAGTTAGAATGGTTCTGTACACTGCCACACAGTCTGCATGTCTGCATTGTTTCAGAAATCCACCTGCAACATAGTCTCGATTACTCTATTGAGATGATTGACCACATCAGGTATGCCCATCCATATTTATATTTACAGCTGCCCAATCTACCCAGTTCTAAAGACTATCCCATAGCCATAGTCACAGGTTAACACATTGCTTCTTAGATTGTAGTTTTTTGCTTACAAAGTACAAGAATAGTGTACAATGAAATTCTCTATGTTCTAAATTCAGCCCTAAAAGGACACATAATTCTGGAAGAATAACTCATTTTTTATTTCCTTTAATCCAGCATTTAGCTGGCCAAAATGACTTTTTATGGGCAATACGAATCATACTAAACATTACTTGCCGCCGATTTCAAGAAGCCACAGAACAATGAGGCTTCTTATGGAACATTGAGGTCTTCTTGTTTTTCTTTCTAAGGGGGAAGGAAGGGGATAAGAACAACCCTAAATCTTTATTGAATAAATTACATAAAAATCATAGTACTAAAGAACGTGAGAGAAAACCAAAAAAGGAAAAACCTGTACTATCCAAATGTATTCAGAAAAGAATGATCTCTATTATTGATCCAGAGAACCATCACACTAATGCTTACAGGAATGAGACAAAATACATGGTTTACTTCTGTCAACTCATGGAAAATGTATAAATATTATTTTTGGTACCTCAGAGGTCTCTATGTTTAAATTTAATCCAATTCAATTCTTTCAACCCAATCTGACACCGGCATGGATGAGACAGTGCTCTATATATCACACTTCTGGTACAGATCAGAGGTACATGTCAGGGGTACTCCACAATGTAAACCTCCATCATATGCGACTGTATAGCCATACAATGACAAATGTAACAATTATCCACAGTGCTAAAAAGATTTACAGTCATAAGGGAAAAAAATGATATCCTCTTTGAATGAAAAAGCCTCACCTGGCTTCCTGACCTATTAGGTGGGTTTCACCCAGCGTGTCATCTCCGAGCCCACTACTCAGGTTTAAATGTAAGTATTTAATACATTGTAATGTATTGTCAATGCACGTATATGCTTTATTGTGATATAAAGGCTTAACCTGTCTGTGCAGGAGGATGCAGAGGGGACCAGATGCTTGCTTCAGCCAATCAGGACTGCTGTCCTGCCTCTTTCTAAGTCTGGACTGGGACTGGGAGGAGCTAGTTAGTCTAGAGTTAGTTGTGAAGAGAGAGAAGAGGAGAGTGGAGGTCACCTCTAGGCCTCTGCTGTGGACCTGTACCTCACCACATGGGGACAGACCCAAGAAAATTTAGTTGCAGCACTAATCTGTTCACAGCCACAAAAACCTTCACAGGATCCCACTAAACAGGTCGTTCACCAAGTCAGAAGCAAGTCTGCAGTGGGGAGAAGAGCCAAGAGAGCCCACGGACCCCATTTACAAAGAAGAGGATAACAGGAGATAGAAAGCCTTGGGCTACTCCGGTCCATAAATCTACAATCTAAATCCTGGCCATAAGCCCTAGTACAGGATTTCTATGTGAAGAGTAGAGTCAGTGTTGGTCAGCTTCTAAGTCTCTTACAAGCTATACAGTCAACTCAAAAGTATACTTCCTGTATACTTTTGCAAGTTCCTAAATGAAAATTTGTAGTTTCCGTAACCCTGCATCTGTGGTTGTTATTACCCCAGCACTTGGCTACTACCCTGGAGTGCGGTGGTTAACACTACCCTGTGTCACGATGCCGGCAGGCAGGTAGTGGATCCTCTGTGCCAGAGAGGGATTGGCGTGGACCGTGCTAGTGGATCGGTTCTAAGTCACTACTGGTTTTCACCAGAGCCCGCCGCAAAGCGGGATGGTCTTGCTGCGGCGGTAGTGACCAGGTCGTATCCACTAGCAACGGCTCAACCTCTCTGGCTGCTGAAGATAGGCGCGGTACAAGGGAGTAGACAGAAGCAAGGTCGGACGTAGCAGAAGGTCGGGGCAGGCAGCAAGGATCGTAGTCAGGGGCAACGGCAGGAGGTCTGGAACACAGGCTAGGAACATACAAGGAACGCTTTCACTGGCACAATGGCAACAAGATCCGGCAGGGAAGTGCAGGGGAAGTGAGGTGATATAGGGAAGTGCACAGGTGAAGACACTAATTGGAATCACTGCGCCAATCAGCGGCGCAGTGGCCCTTTAAATCGCAAAGACCCGGCGCGCGCGCGCCCTAGGGAGCGGGGCCGCGCGCGCCGGGACAGGACCGAGGGAGAGCGAGTCAGGTACGGGAGCCGGGGTGCGCATCGCGAGCGGGCGCTACCCGCATCGCGAATCGCATCCCGGCAGGCAGCAGAATCGCAGCGCCCCGGGTCAGTGGATCTGACCGGAGCGCTGCAGCGGAGAGAGTGTAGCGAGCGCTCCGGGGAGGAGCGGGGACCCGGAGCGCTTGGCGTAACAGTACCCCCCCCCTTGGGTCTCCCCCTCTTTTTAGGGCCTGAGAACCTGAGGAGCAGACTTTTATCTAGGATGTTGTCCTCAGGTTCCCAGGATCTCTCTTCAGGACCACAACCCTCCCAGTCCACTAAAAAAAAAGTTTTCCCTCTGACCTTTTTAGAGGCTAAGATCTCTTTGACAGAGAAGATGTCCGAGGAGCCGGAAACAGGAGTGGGAGGGACAGATTTGGGAGAAAAACGGTTGAGGATGAGTGGTTTAAGAAGAGAGACGTGAAAGGCATTAGGGATACGAAGAGAAGGAGGAAGAAGAAGTTTGTAAGAGACAGGATTAATTTGACACAAAATTTTGAAAGGACCAAGATAGCGTGGTCCCAACTTGTAGCTAGGGACACGGAAGCGGACATATTTAGCGGAGAGCCATACCTTGTCTCCAGGGGAAAAAACGGGAGGAGCTCTTCTTTTCTTATCCGCGAACCTCTTCATGCGTGAAGAAGCCTGTAAGAGAGAATTTTGGGTCTCTTTCCATATAATGGAAAGGTCACGAGAAATTTCATCCACAGCGGGCAGACCAGAGGGCAAGGGGGTAGGGAGGGGGGGAAGAGGGTGACGGCCGTACACCACGAAAAATGGGGATTTGGAGGAAGATTCAGAGACTCTGAAGTTATACGAGAATTCGGCCCATGGAAGGAGATCTGCCCAGTCATCCTGGCGGGAGGAAACAAAATGTCGCAAATAATCACCCAAGACTTGGTTAATTCTTTCTACTTGTCCATTGGACTGGGGATGATATGCAGAAGAAAAATTTAATTTAATCTTGAGTTGTTTACAGAGAGCCCTCCAGAATTTAGACACGAATTGGACGCCTCTATCCGAGACGATCTGCGTAGGCAACCCGTGAAGACGAAAAATGTGTACAAAAAATTGTTTAGCCAACTGAGGCGCTGAAGGAAGACCAGGAAGAGGGATGAAATGTGCCATTTTGGAGAATCGATCAACGACCACCCAAATAACAGTGTTGCCACGGGAAGGGGGTAAATCAGTAATAAAATCCATACCAATCAGAGACCAAGGCTGTTCGGGGACAGGCAGGGGATGAAGAAAACCAGCGGGCTTCTGGCGAGGAGTCTTATCCCGGGCACAGATAGTGCAGGCTCGCACAAAGTCCACAACATCCGTCTCCAGAGTCGGCCACCAATAGAAGCGGGAGATGAGTTGCACAGATTTCTTGATGCCCCCATGACCAGCGAGATGGGAGGAGTGACCCCATTTGAGGATTCCGAGGCGTTGGCGTGGAGAAACAAAGGTCTTTCCTGGAGGAGTTTGCCTGATGGAGGCTGGAGAAGTGGAGATCAGGCAGTCAGGTGGAATGATGTGTTGCGGAGAGAGTTCAACTTCTGAGGCATCCGAGGAACGAGAGAGAGCATCGGCCCTAATGTTCTTATCGGCAGGACGAAAGTGAATCTCAAAATTAAATCGGGCAAAGAACAGAGACCACCGGGCCTGGCGAGGATTCAGCCGTTGGGCAGACTGGAGGTAGGAGAGGTTCTTGTGGTCGGTGTAAATAATAACTGGAAATCTTGATCCCTCCAGCAGATGCCTCCATTCCTCAAGTGCTAATTTAATGGCTAGAAGCTCTCGATCCCCGATGGAGTAGTTCCTCTCCGCCGGAGAGAAGGTCCTAGAAAAAAAACCACAAGTGACAGCATGCCCGGAAGAATTTTTTTGTAAAAGAACAGCTCCAGCTCCCACTGAGGAGGCATCAACCTCCAATAGGAAGGGTTTGGAAGGGTCAGGTCTGGAGAGCACGGGAGCCGAAGAAAAGGCAGACTTGAGTCGTTTAAAGGCGTCTTCCGCTTGAGGAGGCCACGACTTGGGATCGGCATTTTTTTTTGGTTAAAGCCACGATAGGAGCCACAACGGTAGAAAAATGTGGAATAAATTGCCTGTAATAATTGGCGAACCCCAAAAAGCGTTGGATAGCACGGAGTCCGGAGGGGCGTGGCCAATCTAAGACGGCAGAGAGTTTGTCTGGATCCATTTGTAGTCCCTGGCCAGAGACCAAATATCCTAGAAAAGGAAGAGATTGGCATTCAAACAGACATTTCTCAATTTTGGCATAGAGTTGATTGTCACGAAGTCTCTGAAGAACCATACGGACATGCTGGCGGTGTTCTTCTAGATTGGCAGAAAAAATTAGGATATCGTCCAGATATACAACAACACAGGAGTATAACAGATCACGAAAAATTTCATTGACAAAGTCTTGGAAGACAGCAGGGGCGTTGCACAGGCCAAAGGGCATGACCAGATACTCAAAGTGTCCATCTCTGGTGTTAAACGCCGTTTTCCACTCATCCCCCTCTCTGATGCGGATGAGGTTATAGGCGCCTCTTAAGTCCAATTTAGTAAAGATGTGGGCACCTTGGAGGCGATCAAAGAGTTCAGAGATGAGGGGTAGGGGGTAGCGGTTCTTAACCGTGATTTTATTAAGACCGCGGTAGTCAATGCAAGGACGTAGGGAGCCATCTTTTTTGGACACAAAGAAAAATCCAGCTCCGGCAGGAGAGGAGGATTTACGGATAAAGCCCTTTTTTAAATTTTCCTGGACATACTCAGACATGGCAAGAGTCTCTGGGGCAGAGAGAGGATAAATTCTGCCCCGGGGTGGAGTAGTACCCGGGAGGAGGTCGATAGGGCAATCATAAGGCCTGTGAGGAGGTAGAGTCTCAGCTTGTTTTTTGCAGAAAACATCCGCGAAGTCCATATAGGCCTTAGGGAGACCGGTTACTGAGGGAACCACAGAGTCACGGCAAGGGTTACTGGGAACCGGTCTTAGACAGTCCTTGGAACAAGAGGGCCCCCAACTCTTGATCTCCCCAGTGGACCAATCCAGGGTTGGGGAATGAAGTTGAAGCCAGGGAAGTCCAAGGAGAATTTCCGAGGTGCAATTGGGGAGGACCAAAAGTTCAATCCTCTCGTGATGAGATCCGATGCTCATTAGAAGGGGCTCCGTGCGGAAGCGTATGGTACAGTCCAATCTTTCATTGTTTACACAATTGATGTAAAGGGGTCTGGCGAGACTGGTCACTGGGATGTTGAACCTGTTGACGAGAGAGGCCAAAATAAAATTTCCTGCAGATCCAGAGTCCAAGAAGGCCACGGTAGAGAAGGAGAAGGCAGAGGCAGACATCCGCACAGGCACAGTAAGACGTGGAGAAGCAGAGTAGACATCAAGGACTGTCTCTCCTTTGTGCGGAGTCAGCGGACGTCTTTCCAGGCGGGGAGGACGGATAGGACAATCCCTCAGGAAGTGTTCGGTACTAGCACAGTACAGGCAGAGGTTCTCCATGCGGCGTCGTGTCCTCTCTTGAGGTGTCAGGCGAGACCGGTCGACCTGCATAGCCTCCACGGCGGGAGGCACAGGAACAGATTGCAGGGGACCAGAGGAGAGAGGAGCCGAGGAGAAGAAACGCCTCGTGCGAACAGAGTCCATATCTTGGCGGAGCTCCTGACGCCTTTCGGAAAAACGCATGTCAATGCGAGTGGCTAGGTGAATAAGTTCATGTAGATTAGCAGGAATTTCTCGTGCGGCCAGAACATCTTTAATGTTGCTGGATAGGCCTTTTTTAAAGGTCGCGCAGAGGGCCTCATTATTCCAGGACAATTCTGAAGCAAGAGTACGGAATTGTACGGCATACTCGCCAACGGAAGAATTACCCTGGACCAGGTTCAACAGGGCAGTCTCAGCAGAAGAGGCTCGGGCAGGTTCCTCAAAGACACTTCGGACTTCCGAGAAGAAGGAGTGTACAGAGGCAGTGACAGGATCATTGCGGTCCCAGAGCGGTGTGGCCCATGACAGGGCTTTTCCGGACAGAAGGCTGACTACGAAAGCCACCTTAGACCTTTCAGTGGGAAACAGGTCCGACATCATCTCCAGATGCAGGGAACATTGGGAAAGAAAGCCACGGCAAAACTTAGAGTCCCCATCAAATTTATCCGGCAAGGATAGGCGTAGCCCAGGAGCGGCCACTCGCTGCGGAGGAGGTGCAGGAGCTGGCGGAGGAGATGACTGCTGAAGCTGTGGTAGTAACTGTTGTAGCATAACGGTCAGTTGAGACAGCTGTTGGCCTTGTTGCGCTATCTGTTGTGACTGCTGGGCGACCACCGTGGTGAGGTCAGCGACAACTGGCAGAGGAACTTCAGCGGGATCCATGGCCGGATCTACTGTCACGATGCCGGCTGGCAGGTAGTGGATCCTCTGTGCCAGAGAGGGATTGGCGTGGACCGTGCTAGTGGATCGGTTCTAAGTCACTACTGGTTTTCACCAGAGCCCGCCGCAAAGCGGGATGGTCTTGCTGCGGCGGTAGTGACCAGGTCGTATCCACTAGCAACGGCTCAACCTCTCTGGCTGCTGAAGATAGGCGCGGTACAAGGGAGTAGACAGAAGCAAGGTCGGACGTAGCAGAAGGTCGGGGCAGGCAGCAAGGATCGTAGTCAGGGGCAACGGCAGGAGGTCTGGAACACAGGCTAGGAACATACAAGGAACGCTTTCACTGGCACAATGGCAACAAGATCCGGCAGGGAAGTGCAGGGGAAGTGAGGTGATATAGGGAAGTGCACAGGTGAAGACACTAATTGGAATCACTGCGCCAATCAGCGGCGCAGTGGCCCTTTAAATCGCAAAGACCCGGCGCGCGCGCGCCCTAGGGAGCGGGGCCGCGCGCGCCGGGACAGGACCGAGGGAGAGCGAGTCAGGTACGGGAGCCGGGGTGCGCATCGCGAGCGGGCGCTACCCGCATCGCGAATCGCATCCCGGCAGGCAGCAGAATCGCAGCGCCCCGGGTCAGTGGATCTGACCGGAGCGCTGCAGCGGAGAGAGTGTAGCGAGCGCTCCGGGGAGGAGCGGGGACCCGGAGCGCTCGGCGTAACACCCTGGCTCATAAACTTTATTCCAGACACATCACCCAAGTTAACCACCACATTTCTTTTTAACCATTTTCTGTTGTACATGTGATGGCATGCTGGGGATTGTCCTGCTGCATGACCCAATTTCGAACATAGCTTCAGCTGTTGGATAAATGGTCTCACCAATGACTTTAGAATACTTTATGGTTAATGGTCTATGCAATGACTATAACATGTTCAGGTCCTGTGGTTGTAAAACAAGCCCAAATCATCACCCTACACCATTGTCCTCGACAGTAGGTATAAGGTATTTGCACTGATACGCTGTGTTCAGTTTTCCCCATATATGGCAGTCTGCATTATGGCCAAATATCTCCACTTTGGTCTTGTCTGTCCAAAGGACCTTGTTCCAGAAGTCTTGTGGTTTGTTTCTATGGAACTTTTTAAACTTAAGCGGTGCTGGAATGTCCTTTTTAGAAAGAAGATGCTTTCTCCTAGCAATGCTTTCAAGCAAGCCGCATCGCGAATCGCATCCCGGCAGGCAGCAGAATCGCAGCGCCCCGGGTCAGTGGATCTGACCGGAGCGCTGCAGCGGAGAGAGTGTAGCGAGCGCTCCGGGGAGGAGCGGGGACCCGGAGCGCTCGGCGTAACAGTACCCCCCCCCCTTGGGTCTCCCCCTCTTTTTAGGGCCTGAGAACCTGAGGAGCAGACTTTTATCTAGGATGTTGTCCTCAGGTTCCCAGGATCTCTCTTCAGGACCACAACCCTCCCAGTCCACTAAAAAAAAAGTTTTCCCTCTGACCTTTTTAGAGGCTAAGATCTCTTTGACAGAGAAGATGTCCGAGGAGCCGGAAACAGGAGTGGGAGGAACAGATTTGGGAGAAAAACGGTTGAGGATGAGTGGTTTAAGAAGAGAGACGTGAAAGGCATTAGGGATACGAAGAGAAGGAGGAAGAAGAAGTTTGTAAGAGACAGGATTAATTTGACACAAAATTTTGAAAGGACCAAGATAGCGTGGTCCCAACTTGTAGCTAGGGACACGGAAGCGGACATATTTAGCGGAGAGCCATACCTTGTCTCCAGGGGAAAAAACGGGAGGAGCTCTTCTTTTCTTATCCGCGAACCTCTTCATGCGTGAAGAAGCCTGTAAGAGAGAATTTTGGGTCTCTCTCCATATAATGGAAAGGTCACGAGAAATTTCATCCACAGCGGGCAGACCAGAGGGCAAGGGGGTAGGGAGGGGGGGAAGAGGGTGACGGCCGTACACCACGAAAAATGGGGATTTGGAGGAAGATTCAGAGACTCTGAAGTTATACGAGAATTCGGCCCATGGAAGGAGATCTGCCCAGTCATCCTGGCGGGAGGAAACAAAATGTCGCAAATAATCACCCAAGACTTGGTTAATTCTTTCTACTTGTCCATTGGACTGGGGATGATATGCAGAAGAAAAATTTAATTTAATCTTGAGTTGTTTACAGAGAGCCCTCCAGAATTTAGACACGAATTGGACGCCTCTATCCGAGACGATCTGCGTAGGCAACCCGTGAAGACGAAAAATGTGTACAAAAAATTGTTTAGCCAACTGAGGCGCTGAAGGAAGACCAGGAAGAGGGATGAAATGTGCCATTTTGGAGAATCGATCAACGACCACCCAAATAACAGTGTTGCCACGGGAAGGGGGTAAATCAGTAATAAAATCCATACCAATCAGAGACCAAGGCTGTTCGGGGACAGGCAGGGGATGAAGAAAACCAGCGGGCTTCTGGCGAGGAGTCTTATCCCGGGCACAGATAGTGCAGGCTCGCACAAAGTCCACAACATCCGTCTCCAGAGTCGGCCACCAATAGAAGCGGGAGATGAGTTGCACAGATTTCTTGATGCCCCCATGACCAGCGAGATGGGAGGAGTGACCCCATTTGAGGATTCCGAGGCGTTGGCGTGGAGAAACAAAGGTCTTTCCTGGAGGAGTTTGCCTGATGGAGGCTGGAGAAGTGGAGATCAGGCAGTCAGGTGGAATGATGTGTTGCGGAGAGAGTTCAACTTCTGAGGCATCCGAGGAACGAGAGAGAGCATCGGCCCTAATGTTCTTATCGGCAGGACGAAAGTGAATCTCAAAATTAAATCGGGCAAAGAACAGAGACCACCGGGCCTGGCGAGGATTCAGCCGTTGGGCAGACTGGAGGTAGGAGAGGTTCTTGTGGTCGGTGTAAATAATAACTGGAAATCTTGATCCCTCCAGCAGATGCCTCCATTCCTCAAGTGCTAATTTAATGGCTAGAAGCTCTCGATCCCCGATGGAGTAGTTCCTCTCCGCCGGAGAGAAGGTCCTAGAAAAAAAACCACAAGTGACAGCATGCCCGGAAGAATTTTTTTGTAAAAGAACAGCTCCAGCTCCCACTGAGGAGGCATCAACCTCCAATAGGAAGGGTTTGGAAGGGTCAGGTCTGGAGAGCACGGGAGCCGAAGAAAAGGCAGACTTGAGTCGTTTAAAGGCGTCTTCCGCTTGAGGAGGCCACGACTTGGGATCGGCATTTTTTTTTGGTTAAAGCCACGATAGGAGCCACAACGGTAGAAAAATGTGGAATAAATTGCCTGTAATAATTGGCGAACCCCAAAAAGCGTTGGATAGCACGGAGTCCGGAGGGGCGTGGCCAATCTAAGACGGCAGAGAGTTTGTCTGGATCCATTTGTAGTCCCTGGCCAGAGACCAAATATCCTAGAAAAGGAAGAGATTGGCATTCAAACAGACATTTCTCAATTTTGGCATAGAGTTGATTGTCACGAAGTCTCTGAAGAACCATACGGACATGCTGGCGGTGTTCTTCTAGATTGGCAGAAAAAATTAGGATATCGTCCAGATATACAACAACACAGGAGTATAACAGATCACGAAAAATTTCATTGACAAAGTCTTGGAAGACAGCAGGGGCGTTGCACGGGCCAAAGGGCATGACCAGATACTCAAAGTGTCCATCTCTGGTGTTAAACGCCGTTTTCCACTCATCCCCCTCTCTGATGCGGATGAGGTTATAGGCGCCTCTTAAGTCCAATTTAGTAAAGATGTGGGCACCTTGGAGGCGATCAAAGAGTTCAGAGATGAGGGGTAGGGGGTAGCGGTTCTTAACCGTGATTTTATTAAGACCGCGGTAGTCAATGCAAGGACGTAGGGAGCCATCTTTTTTGGACACAAAGAAAAATCCAGCTCCGGCAGGAGAGGAGGATTTACGGATAAAGCCCTTTTTTAAATTTTCCTGGACATACTCAGACATGGCAAGAGTCTCTGGGGCAGAGAGAGGATAAATTCTGCCCCGGGGTGGAGTAGTACCCGGGAGGAGGTCGATAGGGCAATCATAAGGCCTGTGAGGAGGTAGAGTCTCAGCTTGTTTTTTGCAGAAAACATCCGCGAAGTCCATATAGGCCTTAGGGAGACCGGTTACTGAGGGAACCACAGAGTCACGGCAAGGGTTACTGGGAACCGGTCTTAGACAGTCCTTGGAACAAGAGGGCCCCCAACTCTTGATCTCCCCAGTGGACCAATCCAGGGTTGGGGAATGAAGTTGAAGCCAGGGAAGTCCAAGGAGAATTTCCGAGGTGCAATTGGGGAGGACCAAAAGTTCAATCCTCTCGTGATGAGATCCGATGCTCATTAGAAGGGGCTCCGTGCGGAAGCGTATGGTACAGTCCAATCTTTCATTGTTTACACAATTGATGTAAAGGGGTCTGGCGAGACTGGTCACTGGGATGTTGAACCTGTTGACGAGAGAGGCCAAAATAAAATTTCCTGCAGATCCAGAGTCCAAGAAGGCCACGGTAGAGAAGGAGAAGGCAGAGGCAGACATCCGCACAGGCACAGTAAGACGTGGAGAAGCAGAGTAGACATCAAGGACTGTCTCTCCTTTGTGCGGAGTCAGCGGACGTCTTTCCAGGCGGGGAGGACGGATAGGACAATCCCTCAGGAAGTGTTCGGTACTAGCACAGTACAGGCAGAGGTTCTCCATGCGGCGTCGTGTCCTCTCTTGAGGTGTCAGGCGAGACCGGTCGACCTGCATAGCCTCCACGGCGGGAGGCACAGGAACAGATTGCAGGGGACCAGAGGAGAGAGGAGCCGAGGAGAAGAAACGCCTCGTGCGAACAGAGTCCATATCTTGGCGGAGCTCCTGACGCCTTTCGGAAAAACGCATGTCAATGCGAGTGGCTAGGTGAATAAGTTCATGTAGATTAGCAGGAATTTCTCGTGCGGCCAGAACATCTTTAATGTTGCTGGATAGGCCTTTTTTAAAGGTCGCGCAGAGGGCCTCATTATTCCAGGACAATTCTGAAGCAAGAGTACGGAATTGTACGGCATACTCGCCAACGGAAGAATTACCCTGGACCAGGTTCAACAGGGCAGTCTCAGCAGAAGAGGCTCGGGCAGGTTCCTCAAAGACACTTCGGACTTCCGAGAAGAAGGAGTGTACAGAGGCAGTGACAGGATCATTGCGGTCCCAGAGCGGTGTGGCCCATGACAGGGCTTTTCCGGACAGAAGGCTGACTACGAAAGCCACCTTAGACCTTTCAGTGGGAAACAGGTCCGACATCATCTCCAGATGCAGGGAACATTGGGAAAGAAAGCCACGGCAAAACTTAGAGTCCCCATCAAATTTATCCGGCAAGGATAGGCGTAGCCCAGGAGCGGCCACTCGCTGCGGAGGAGGTGCAGGAGCTGGCGGAGGAGATGACTGCTGAAGCTGTGGTAGTAACTGTTGTAGCATAACGGTCAGTTGAGACAGCTGTTGGCCTTGTTGCGCTATCTGTTGTGACTGCTGGGCGACCACCGTGGTGAGGTCAGCGACAACTGGCAGAGGAACTTCAGCGGGATCCATGGCCGGATCTACTGTCACGATGCCGGCTGGCAGGTAGTGGATCCTCTGTGCCAGAGAGGGATTGGCGTGGACCGTGCTAGTGGATCGGTTCTAAGTCACTACTGGTTTTCACCAGAGCCCGCCGCAAAGCGGGATGGTCTTGCTGCGGCGGTAGTGACCAGGTCGTATCCACTAGCAACGGCTCAACCTCTCTGGCTGCTGAAGATAGGCGCGGTACAAGGGAGTAGACAGAAGCAAGGTCGGACGTAGCAGAAGGTCGGGGCAGGCAGCAAGGATCGTAGTCAGGGGCAACGGCAGGAGGTCTGGAACACAGGCTAGGAACATACAAGGAACGCTTTCACTGGCACAATGGCAACAAGATCCGGCAGGGAAGTGCAGGGGAAGTGAGGTGATATAGGGAAGTGCACAGGTGAAGACACTAATTGGAATCACTGCGCCAATCAGCGGCGCAGTGGCCCTTTAAATCGCAAAGACCCGGCGCGCGCGCGCCCTAGGGAGCGGGGCCGCGCGCGCCGGGACAGGACCGAGGGAGAGCGAGTCAGGTACGGGAGCCGGGGTGCGCATCGCGAGCGGGCGCTACCCGCATCGCGAATCGCATCCCGGCAGGCAGCAGAATCGCAGCGCCCCGGGTCAGTGGATCTGACCGGAGCGCTGCAGCGGAGAGAGTGTAGCGAGCGCTCCGGGGAGGAGCGGGGACCCGGAGCGCTCGGCGTAACACCCTGGCTCATAAACTTTATTCCAGACACATCACCCAAGTTAACCACCACATTTCTTTTTAACCATTTTCTGTTGTACATGTGATGGCATGCTGGGGATTGTCCTGCTGCATGACCCAATTTCGAACATAGCTTCAGCTGTTGGATAAATGGTCTCACCAATGACTTTAGAATACTTTATGGTTAATGGTCTATGCAATGACTATAACATGTTCAGGTCCTGTGGTTGTAAAACAAGCCCAAATCATCACCCTACACCATTGTCCTCGACAGTAGGTATAAGGTATTTGCACTGATACGCTGTGTTCAGTTTTCCCCATATATGGCAGTCTGCATTATGGCCAAATATCTCCACTTTGGTCTTGTCTGTCCAAAGGACCTTGTTCCAGAAGTCTTGTGGTTTGTTTCTATGGAACTTTTTAAACTTAAGCGGTGCTGGAATGTCCTTTTTAGAAAGAAGATGCTTTCTCCTAGCAATGCTTTCAAGCAAGCCGCATCGCGAATCGCATCCCGGCAGGCAGCAGAATCGCAGCGCCCCGGGTCAGTGGATCTGACCGGAGCGCTGCAGCGGAGAGAGTGTAGCGAGCGCTCCGGGGAGGAGCGGGGACCCGGAGCGCTCGGCGTAACAGTACCCCCCCCCTTGGGTCTCCCCCTCTTTTTAGGGCCTGAGAACCTGAGGAGCAGACTTTTATCTAGGATGTTGTCCTCAGGTTCCCAGGATCTCTCTTCAGGACCACAACCCTCCCAGTCCACTAAAAAAAAAGTTTTCCCTCTGACCTTTTTAGAGGCTAAGATCTCTTTGACAGAGAAGATGTCCGAGGAGCCGGAAACAGGAGTGGGAGGAACAGATTTGGGAGAAAAACGGTTGAGGATGAGTGGTTTAAGAAGAGAGACGTGAAAGGCATTAGGGATACGAAGAGAAGGAGGAAGAAGAAGTTTGTAAGAGACAGGATTAATTTGACACAAAATTTTGAAAGGACCAAGATAGCGTGGTCCCAACTTGTAGCTAGGGACACGGAAGCGGACATATTTAGCGGAGAGCCATACCTTGTCTCCAGGGGAAAAAACGGGAGGAGCTCTTCTTTTCTTATCCGCGAACCTCTTCATGCGTGAAGAAGCCTGTAAGAGAGAATTTTGGGTCTCTCTCCATATAATGGAAAGGTCACGAGAAATTTCATCCACAGCGGGCAGACCAGAGGGCAAGGGGGTAGGGAGGGGGGGAAGAGGGTGACGGCCGTACACCACGAAAAATGGGGATTTGGAGGAAGATTCAGAGACTCTGAAGTTATACGAGAATTCGGCCCATGGAAGGAGATCTGCCCAGTCATCCTGGCGGGAGGAAACAAAATGTCGCAAATAATCACCCAAGACTTGGTTAATTCTTTCTACTTGTCCATTGGACTGGGGATGATATGCAGAAGAAAAATTTAATTTAATCTTGAGTTGTTTACAGAGAGCCCTCCAGAATTTAGACACGAATTGGACGCCTCTATCCGAGACGATCTGCGTAGGCAACCCGTGAAGACGAAAAATGTGTACAAAAAATTGTTTAGCCAACTGAGGCGCTGAAGGAAGACCAGGAAGAGGGATGAAATGTGCCATTTTGGAGAATCGATCAACGACCACCCAAATAACAGTGTTGCCACGGGAAGGGGGTAAATCAGTAATAAAATCCATACCAATCAGAGACCAAGGCTGTTCGGGGACAGGCAGGGGATGAAGAAAACCAGCGGGCTTCTGGCGAGGAGTCTTATCCCGGGCACAGATAGTGCAGGCTCGCACAAAGTCCACAACATCCGTCTCCAGAGTCGGCCACCAATAGAAGCGGGAGATGAGTTGCACAGATTTCTTGATGCCCCCATGACCAGCGAGATGGGAGGAGTGACCCCATTTGAGGATTCCGAGGCGTTGGCGTGGAGAAACAAAGGTCTTTCCTGGAGGAGTTTGCCTGATGGAGGCTGGAGAAGTGGAGATCAGGCAGTCAGGTGGAATGATGTGTTGCGGAGAGAGTTCAACTTCTGAGGCATCCGAGGAACGAGAGAGAGCATCGGCCCTAATGTTCTTATCGGCAGGACGAAAGTGAATCTCAAAATTAAATCGGGCAAAGAACAGAGACCACCGGGCCTGGCGAGGATTCAGCCGTTGGGCAGACTGGAGGTAGGAGAGGTTCTTGTGGTCGGTGTAAATAATAACTGGAAATCTTGATCCCTCCAGCAGATGCCTCCATTCCTCAAGTGCTAATTTAATGGCTAGAAGCTCTCGATCCCCGATGGAGTAGTTCCTCTCCGCCGGAGAGAAGGTCCTAGAAAAAAAACCACAAGTGACAGCATGCCCGGAAGAATTTTTTTGTAAAAGAACAGCTCCAGCTCCCACTGAGGAGGCATCAACCTCCAATAGGAAGGGTTTGGAAGGGTCAGGTCTGGAGAGCACGGGAGCCGAAGAAAAGGCAGACTTGAGTCGTTTAAAGGCGTCTTCCGCTTGAGGAGGCCACGACTTGGGATCGGCATTTTTTTTTGGTTAAAGCCACGATAGGAGCCACAACGGTAGAAAAATGTGGAATAAATTGCCTGTAATAATTGGCGAACCCCAAAAAGCGTTGGATAGCACGGAGTCCGGAGGGGCGTGGCCAATCTAAGACGGCAGAGAGTTTGTCTGGATCCATTTGTAGTCCCTGGCCAGAGACCAAATATCCTAGAAAAGGAAGAGATTGGCATTCAAACAGACATTTCTCAATTTTGGCATAGAGTTGATTGTCACGAAGTCTCTGAAGAACCATACGGACATGCTGGCGGTGTTCTTCTAGATTGGCAGAAAAAATTAGGATATCGTCCAGATATACAACAACACAGGAGTATAACAGATCACGAAAAATTTCATTGACAAAGTCTTGGAAGACAGCAGGGGCGTTGCACAGGCCAAAGGGCATGACCAGATACTCAAAGTGTCCATCTCTGGTGTTAAACGCCGTTTTCCACTCATCCCCCTCTCTGATGCGGATGAGGTTATAGGCGCCTCTTAAGTCCAATTTAGTAAAGATGTGGGCACCTTGGAGGCGATCAAAGAGTTCAGAGATGAGGGGTAGGGGGTAGCGGTTCTTAACCGTGATTTTATTAAGACCGCGGTAGTCAATGCAAGGACGTAGGGAGCCATCTTTTTTGGACACAAAGAAAAATCCAGCTCCGGCAGGAGAGGAGGATTTACGGATAAAGCCCTTTTTTAAATTTTCCTGGACATACTCAGACATGGCAAGAGTCTCTGGGGCAGAGAGAGGATAAATTCTGCCCCGGGGTGGAGTAGTACCCGGGAGGAGGTCGATAGGGCAATCATAAGGCCTGTGAGGAGGTAGAGTCTCAGCTTGTTTTTTGCAGAAAACATCCGCGAAGTCCATATAGGCCTTAGGGAGACCGGTTACTGAGGGAACCACAGAGTCACGGCAAGGGTTACTGGGAACCGGTCTTAGACAGTCCTTGGAACAAGAGGGCCCCCAACTCTTGATCTCCCCAGTGGACCAATCCAGGGTTGGGGAATGAAGTTGAAGCCAGGGAAGTCCAAGGAGAATTTCCGAGGTGCAATTGGGGAGGACCAAAAGTTCAATCCTCTCGTGATGAGATCCGATGCTCATTAGAAGGGGCTCCGTGCGGAAGCGTATGGTACAGTCCAATCTTTCATTGTTTACACAATTGATGTAAAGGGGTCTGGCGAGACTGGTCACTGGGATGTTGAACCTGTTGACGAGAGAGGCCAAAATAAAATTTCCTGCAGATCCAGAGTCCAAGAAGGCCACGGTAGAGAAGGAGAAGGCAGAGGCAGACATCCGCACAGGCACAGTAAGACGTGGAGAAGCAGAGTAGACATCAAGGACTGTCTCTCCTTTGTGCGGAGTCAGCGGACGTCTTTCCAGGCGGGGAGGACGGATAGGACAATCCCTCAGGAAGTGTTCGGTACTAGCACAGTACAGGCAGAGGTTCTCCATGCGGCGTCGTGTCCTCTCTTGAGGTGTCAGGCGAGACCGGTCGACCTGCATAGCCTCCACGGCGGGAGGCACAGGAACAGATTGCAGGGGACCAGAGGAGAGAGGAGCCGAGGAGAAGAAACGCCTCGTGCGAACAGAGTCCATATCTTGGCGGAGCTCCTGACGCCTTTCGGAAAAACGCATGTCAATGCGAGTGGCTAGGTGAATAAGTTCATGTAGATTAGCAGGAATTTCTCGTGCGGCCAGAACATCTTTAATGTTGCTGGATAGGCCTTTTTTAAAGGTCGCGCAGAGGGCCTCATTATTCCAGGACAATTCTGAAGCAAGAGTACGGAATTGTACGGCATACTCGCCAACGGAAGAATTACCCTGGACCAGGTTCAACAGGGCAGTCTCAGCAGAAGAGGCTCGGGCAGGTTCCTCAAAGACACTTCGGACTTCCGAGAAGAAGGAGTGTACAGAGGCAGTGACAGGATCATTGCGGTCCCAGAGCGGTGTGGCCCATGACAGGGCTTTTCCGGACAGAAGGCTGACTACGAAAGCCACCTTAGACCTTTCAGTGGGAAACAGGTCCGACATCATCTCCAGATGCAGGGAACATTGGGAAAGAAAGCCACGGCAAAACTTAGAGTCCCCATCAAATTTATCCGGCAAGGATAGGCGTAGCCCAGGAGCGGCCACTCGCTGCGGAGGAGGTGCAGGAGCTGGCGGAGGAGATGACTGCTGAAGCTGTGGTAGTAACTGTTGTAGCATAACGGTCAGTTGAGACAGCTGTTGGCCTTGTTGCGCTATCTGTTGTGACTGCTGGGCGACCACCGTGGTGAGGTCAGCGACAACTGGCAGAGGAACTTCAGCGGGATCCATGGCCGGATCTACTGTCACGATGCCGGCTGGCAGGTAGTGGATCCTCTGTGCCAGAGAGGGATTGGCGTGGACCGTGCTAGTGGATCGGTTCTAAGTCACTACTGGTTTTCACCAGAGCCCGCCGCAAAGCGGGATGGTCTTGCTGCGGCGGTAGTGACCAGGTCGTATCCACTAGCAACGGCTCAACCTCTCTGGCTGCTGAAGATAGGCGCGGTACAAGGGAGTAGACAGAAGCAAGGTCGGACGTAGCAGAAGGTCGGGGCAGGCAGCAAGGATCGTAGTCAGGGGCAACGGCAGGAGGTCTGGAACACAGGCTAGGAACATACAAGGAACGCTTTCACTGGCACAATGGCAACAAGATCCGGCAGGGAAGTGCAGGGGAAGTGAGGTGATATAGGGAAGTGCACAGGTGAAGACACTAATTGGAATCACTGCGCCAATCAGCGGCGCAGTGGCCCTTTAAATCGCAAAGACCCGGCGCGCGCGCGCCCTAGGGAGCGGGGCCGCGCGCGCCGGGACAGGACCGAGGGAGAGCGAGTCAGGTACGGGAGCCGGGGTGCGCATCGCGAGCGGGCGCTACCCGCATCGCGAATCGCATCCCGGCAGGCAGCAGAATCGCAGCGCCCCGGGTCAGTGGATCTGACCGGAGCGCTGCAGCGGAGAGAGTGTAGCGAGCGCTCCGGGGAGGAGCGGGGACCCGGAGCGCTCGGCGTAACACCCTGGCTCATAAACTTTATTCCAGACACATCACCCAAGTTAACCACCACATTTCTTTTTAACCATTTTCTGTTGTACATGTGATGGCATGCTGGGGATTGTCCTGCTGCATGACCCAATTTCGAACATAGCTTCAGCTGTTGGATAAATGGTCTCACCAATGACTTTAGAATACTTTATGGTTAATGGTCTATGCAATGACTATAACATGTTCAGGTCCTGTGGTTGTAAAACAAGCCCAAATCATCACCCTACACCATTGTCCTCGACAGTAGGTATAAGGTATTTGCACTGATACGCTGTGTTCAGTTTTCCCCATATATGGCAGTCTGCATTATGGCCAAATATCTCCACTTTGGTCTTGTCTGTCCAAAGGACCTTGTTCCAGAAGTCTTGTGGTTTGTTTCTATGGAACTTTTTAAACTTAAGCGGTGCTGGAATGTCCTTTTTAGAAAGAAGATGCTTTCTCCTAGCAATGCTTTCAAGCAAGCCATAGTTGTTCCATCTTTTTCTAGTTGTACTAGGCCTGTAGCGTCTGAGGTGTAGCTCTTGTTTGTTTGTTTTTTCCAATTTATCTAAGCACTGCACCATCTCCTCTAGAGTGAATTTGCTGGTATGTTCAGTTCTGGGAAGATTGTCAATTGTCTTGAATGTGTTCTACTTGTTAATAATCTTTATCACTGTAGAATGGACTTTCCAGATTAATGGGCAGCTAAGATTTCTTCTCTAAGATCATTGCTGATATCTTTTCCCCTTGGCATTGTGTTACCACACTCCTGAATTTTTCAGATAGCAATTTGCCAAACTTCTTTTTATATAGTGGTGGTCACGCTTACGGGAGTAATGATTAATCAATGGCATTTGATAAGCAGCACATGGCTGCTTCTTATCCTCTTAATTCCTATGAAAGGCCTTAAAGGAGTAGTCCACTATAAAAAATACAGTTTGTATTTTTGTGCCAGTGTCTGCTTATGGCACCTGCAGGACATAAACAGCTCATACATCAGATATCAGATCAGTGACTGATTCCAGTAATGCCATTATATGAGTAAGTGAGTTATAAAGAATGGTTGTAATGTGATATTTTAAGAGGTTGCCTGCCTTATGCATACTCATCCCTATGCTCTATCCTATCATTATGCCCCTAAAAAGAAAGGGATCCTTATAGAACAAAATAGACTAGACTAGACTAAATAGAAGGTGTATCCTTCACGATTTGTATTTCTTTACCTTCCAAAATGTATTAGTTCTGTTAGGATTCCGAAGGCTGTATGTGGATCCTCTGTGTCAGCGAGGGATTGGCGTGGACCGTGTCGGTGGACCGGTTCTAGGTTGCTACTGGTATTCACCAGAACCCGCCGCAAAGCGGGATGGTCTTGCTGCGGCGGTAGCAACCAGGTCGTATCCACCGGCAACGGCTCAACCTCGCTGACTGCTGAGAAGGCGTGGGACAGAAGGACTAGACAGAGGCGAGGTCAGACGTAGTAGAAGGTCGGGGCAGGTGGCAAGGTTCGTAGTCTATGGCGATAGCAAGAGGTCAGGAACACTGGTAAGGCAAACACTATAAACGCTTTCTCTGGCACAAGGCAGCCGGGGACCGGGACAGGTGAGTGACTTGGGATGCGATTCGCGAGTGGGCGCGTCCCCGCCGGCAGTGTCAGTGCAGCGCTCCCGGTCAGCGGGTCTGACCGGGGCGCTGCAGAGAGAGGAACGCCGCGAGTACTCCGGGGAGGAGCAGGGACCCGGAGCGCTCGGCATAACAAGTTCTTTTGCAGTTGTAGATATAGCAATGTAAATTAAGAAAAATGATAGCCAAGTTTTATCAAAACTGTCTGCTTTGCCTATGTCAGTCAGTTTTTGTTTCAGTAAGTTTTGATAAATCTTGATGTCACATCCAGGGTGGGGTCAGTGCAGACCTGAATCTTGCCCCAACCACTGTCCCTACCTACTTGCACAAACCGCCCTAAACAGCGCCCCCCAAATGGACAATAAGCCTTCATATTCAGTTTAGAACTTAATGAGATAACATATGTGAACACTCTCAATGTTGTTTTTGCATGAAAGGCTGACAAGAAGTGGCTTTCGTAGGGACTCAGTAAGGCAGATTTGTTTCTTTTTGTGAGTTTGTGATTCTAGTCACACCCATGTTCTCTCACATACACAAAGGCAAGAGAGAAAGAATACATGATGAGATAAAACATTTCACTGAGCAGTAAACAAGTCCCTTTGTCTCTAGGCGCCTCAGGCTTATATTCAACAGGAAAACTCACACTAGTGAGAAATTCACTTTCATGTAGTAGAAGCAGAATACATTTATGGCTGCCCTGTTCTTCATAGTATTATTGTAAATGACAGGAAGCACATTTTACTTACCGTATTTTTCGCCCTATAGGACGCACCGGCATATAAGATGCACCCAATTTTAAAGGTGCAAAATCTAGAAAAAAAAGATTCTGAACCCAACAGTGATCTTCAACCTGCGGACCTCCAGATGTTGCAAAACTACAACTCCCAGCATGCCCGGACAACCAACCGCAGGTTGAAGACCACTGGTATAGGAGGTAATACTCACGTGTCCCCGCCGCTCCGGACCCATCACCGCTCGTCACCACTGCCCTGGATGTCGCTCCATCGCTGTCGCCACGTCCCCGTGGTGTCCCCGACGCTCCTAACGTCTTCCGCAGGATCCACGCTCTCCATCACCGTCATCACATCGCCGTCATCACGTCGCTATGCACACCGCTCCTATTGGATGATGGGACGCGTGCGCGACGACGTGATGACGACGATGGAGAGCAGACACCGAGGAGGCAGGTAAGGTCCCTCCCGGTGTCCTGTAAGCTGTTCGGGACGCCGCGATTTCGCCGCGGCAGTCCCGAACAGCCCAACTGAGCAGCCGGGTTAGTGTCACTTTCCCTTCAGATGCGGCAGTCAGCTTTGATCGCCGCGTCTGAAGGGTTAATACAGGGCATCACCGCCACCGTTGATGGCTGCAGGGACCGCCGCGATAGGGGTGTGTATTCGCCATATAAGATGCACCAACTTTTTCCCCCCAGAAAAAGTGCGTCTTATACGGCGAAAAATACGGTACTTTTTATTACATGAACTAATGTAATGATATAGATCCTATCAGGTAGTTTGATTGTTAGGGCTAGGGGTTCTGTACTGATAGTGAATAAAATGCCACATTTATATGATCATTGCCATGTCTGCCTGCTTGGACAACCAAAAGCTCGACTGTCCCACCTTAATCCAAATATAGATTATGATATAGCAAATGAGCTGCCATATCAGACTAAATTCACAGATGATGTTGGCATTGATCCTGTGATCAGGGGGGTCTTAGCTATCACAATCATATGCCATCAATGATAGAGAGAAATTAAAATAGGGGATAGGGGTCAGATTGCGAGGGGTCCAACCACTGGAACCCCCACCATGAACACCTGCCTGGCACCCTGTCTCTCTGTGTGCACGGATTGCTGTCGACCACCACAGGAATCAGTGGCCGACATGCCCCTCTATGTAGCTCTATGGGAGAGCCGGAGATACTCAAACGCTGTATCACTGGCTTTCCCATAGAGCTACATGGAGGGGTGTGGGTTGGCTGACAGTTATCCGTGCATGGAGAGAGACAGGGTCAGACAGGTGACCGCGGGGGGGTCCCAGCGGTCAAATCCCCCGAGATCGGACACTTAACCCCTATCCTGTGGACAGGGGATAAGATGTTCTGCATTGGAGTACCTTTTAACACTTGTGGTCTGTGAATAGGATTGGTCATCAATGTTTGATATGTGGGGATCCAATCTGAATGTAAGTAGAACTGGTGGGGGGGGGGGGCTGAACCCTCAGTGATGGCTCAACCATTTATGGAACCTTTATAGTTTATGGACATGTTAGACATAAATAAGCCTAATACAATTCGTAAATGTCATGTGAACATAGCCAAAATGGCATACCAGTAGCTATGAAGGTCTATAGGTTAATAGAACTGAGATGGTCACATGTAACCTTCAGTAGCTGCTGACCAGCTAAACTTTAGATACTGGTTTCTATAAGTCTAATGTGATAAGACTGAAAATGCATATTAAAGGTTTATTGAGTACTTTTATAGAGCTGTAATACAAACAATTTAACAAGCTTCTAGTAAAACTGCTTATATGTAAAATAATGTAGAGGTTGGGAAGACAAAGCAGACACTGCATATTTCTATATAGCTATTTATAACTAGTGGGTGTCCTCTTACAGATCAAGAATGACAAGTTATCTCATCTCCTATAAGGTCATTATTGTAGAGGTAGTCGGCTGTACAGGAGTCTATAGAACAGAACATGCCGCTGCTAGGAACGCTCAGAAACGCACCGTCTCATAGACGACAATGCTTTTCCTTGCAGAATCAGCAAAAACATTGAACATGTTCAATGTTTTTGCGGATGCCGGAATTAGGATTTCCATGGCAGATATTGCTGTTGCTTGAACAGTGCAGCAGAATCCAATTGAAAATCAATGGGACTCTGCTGCTGTGGAATCTCTGTAAGACTCATGTGGAATTCCGCACGGGCATTCTGCAGTGTGAACATAGCCTAAGACTGTTTATATTTACTTTGTCTAAAAATGTTGGCACCTAACCACCAAACTCCTTACCCTGTGCTCCAGAGAAAATATATTATATCAAGTGGATACCTAAATACAAATGTATCATCCCATAGAAAAGATCCACCAAGGCATAGATGAACAAAAAATATCACAATATTTATGAAATAATGCACATACTATAAATCACATAAAAATATACAAATATACAGAACCACACAAAGTTTAACTGAGAAGACAAATACTGGTATGAAAAGATACCTGACTATAATTGGTAGCAGTTCACACAGTGTACATGGTGGTGCATGCATGGCCAAAACATAGAAAATGTTTTATGAATAGAGTAAGAAAATGTTGATAGATTGGGACAAAATACCTAAAATGGCCAGCTAAACCCTAAACATGAAGTGCAAGTGCATAAAAAGTATACAAGGTACAAAGAATCAATAGCCAGCGAAAGATCTCACACATACAAACAACATGTGAAGCCCATGCATGAACACGTATAACTAAGGTGTTCCACCCCAGTTACCCACCAGTCCTCCGACAGGTTTCGCTGGAAAGAGTTAGATTTAAAGTCTACATGTTGTCTCACTATAACAATTATTGTTATTATTTTTTTTTTTTTTTTTAAGCCAACGCAACAATTGGTTGATCCCAGCTGGTGTTGCTAAAATTTTAACTCTCTTGGAGAAACAGCAGTTGGCCCCACATTTCCCCTGCAGGAGCCACTGCAGGTAAAATGATAAAATATAGTGCTGCATGATGACTATGTGCGGTGTCCCGGTACAGGACCTTGTCCTGTTCCTGTCCTAAGTCCCCTCAGTTAGAGTCCCTCCATTCCCCAGGGCTCTCCTGCTGGGCTGTTCCCCCCTTGCTTATCAATTACTCCCTCATATAATGCATTATAAATGTATTGTACCTATTGTTCAGTATGTACATAGAGATGGTATAAATGTTTAGGACCTTCCTGGGTCATGTGATAATGTCATGTGATGTACCCAGAGTTCCTGGGTACAGGACCTCCAGGCTCGTCAGCCAATGGGCTGTAGTCCAGCCTCCTTAGCATATAAGGGGCTGTAGTCTCTAAATTCACTCTCTTGGTTACTGCTTCTCATTCAGTACACTACAGCAGCATATTTACTAAATTCCTCTCAACTAGGCCTAAGTCTAAGGAACCTGCAGCCACTACAAAAAAGTGAGTTATCAAGCTCTATCTACAATTCCTAGTGACTATTCAACTCAAAGCATATAATTAGTAGCACAGTGGTCTGCATAAATCTCAATACCACAAGTCCCAGCAAAGCCTGTGAGGTATCCTGCATCCCGGTTACCTCAAGAGAAACTGCATAACTGTAAAGACTGTTCTATAAGAAGGTTTAGTAAAAGTTCCAGTTATCTCATAAATCCTGCTGTGGACATTCCATTTATTTCCTGCCGTTTTGGGGCCGGTTGTTGGCAGGGCCTCATTCAGAAAACAACCGCACCCTGACGTCACGACAAATCAAGGGTTAATACCACCAGACCCTGTAACACCATTGCCTCACCCAATCACAACATATGCAGCTATCCTCTATTTTCAATAGCCACTTTTATATACAAATACTACTGCCACTAATTTCAGGTACGGACATTGATATTGATGTTGCCATTAGGACATAGGGGAACTACATCAGGCCCATAAGTTCAAGCACTGACAACACAGCAAGCCATTATATTTCTATGGACATCTGGTTGCTCATGTTATTTATTTAATTATTTATTTATTTTATTTTATCATTATGTTTTAAATCAGCTGTATATAGTTTCTCATGTAACAAAATAGTAAAAACATTTTTTACCGTTTATTATTTTTTTTTATATAGAAACGTTATACAGTATACATTTTGGAAACTCAAAACTAAGAATTCAGTTATATAGGTTTTCACACATTTTACGACCTCAGCAGTTGGATATACATATGCAATGACCTCAAATATTTCACACCCCGTTTAAAAGAGAATGAGTATAGACGTCTGAGGCTTCTAAACCGGTAGATTCCATCGTCTAGTGATAACAACAGTGATCTGATAGGGAATACCCGCCAGGACAGGAATTCTAGGAATGAATGTCTGAAAGGGTATCCGCGTATCATCTTGTATGTTCCAAGAATACACTTGTTCACAAGTTTATGCAACTGCTCTCTAAAATCTGTATTATCTGGAGAGCAAAGTATCCTTTTACATTTACAGGAACTAGATACCCTAGAGCAGTGTTTTCCAACTAGGGTGCCTCCAGCTGTTGCAAAACTACTGCTCCCAGAAAGAAGCCATCTGTTTGGTTGCTAGGAGCAACTGCATCACTTCCACTCTGCACAAGTTTTGATAAATCTCCCCCAATCAGTGCATTATGAGAAATTGTGCAAAATTCACAGAACAATAAAGGTGCTGGCAGAGGCTGTAGCTGTGGATTAATGGCATCGAGATGGCCATGGTCCATTCCAAACTACAGCCTCTGCCAGCACCTTTATCACAGAATTCAGTTTGTATTTTTGTGCCAGTGTCTGCTTATGGCACCTGCAGGACACAAACAGCTCATACATTAGATATCAGATCAGTGACTGATTCCAGTAATGCCATTATATGAGTAAGTGAGTTACAAAGAATGGTTGTAATGTAATATTTTAACCTCTTAAGCACCCATGACGTATGCATACGTCATGGGTCCCGGTCCTGCGATATAACGCGGGGTCACACGGTGACCCCGCATCATATCGCGGCGGGCCCGGCGTCATAGTGAAGCCGGGACCCGCCTCTAATAGCGCGCGGCACTGATCGCTGTGCCGCACGCTATTAACCCTTTAGCCGCGCGCTCAAAGCTGAGCCACGCGGCTAAAAACGAAAGTAAAAGTGCCCGGCTAGCTCAGGGAGCTGTTCGGGATCGCCGCGGCATCCCGAACAGCTGTAGCACAGGAGGAGGTCTTCTTACCTTCTCCTGCGCTGTCCGATCACCGAATGAATGCTTCAAGCCTGAGATCCAGGCTTGAGCATTCAATCGCCGAAAACACTGATTGATCCATTCCTATGGAGATGGATCAATCAGTGTAAAAGATCAGTAAATGCAATGTTACAGCCCCTTATGGGAGCTATAATATTGCATAAGAAAAGTGTAAAAAAATCATTAACCCTTTCAATTATCCCTTCCCCTAATAAAAGTTTAAATCACCCGGCATTTCCAAAAATAAAAAAAACATTATGTAAATAATAATAAAAATAAACATATGTGGTATCGCCGCGTGCGGAAATGTCCGAATTATAAAAATATACTGCTTTTTAAACCGCTCGTTCAATGGCGTACGCGCAAAAAAATTCCAAAGTCCAAAATAGCGCATTTTTGATCACTTTTTATACCACAAAAAAGTGAATAAAAAGTGATCAAAAAGTCTGATCAGAACAAAAATGGTACCGCTAAAAACTTCAGATGACGGCGCAAAAAATGAGTCCTCAAAGCGCCCTGAACACAGAAAAATAAAAAAGTTATAGGGGTCAAAAGATGACCATTTTAAACGTATTGTTACGCCTAGCGCTCCGGGTCCCCGCTCCTCCCCGGAGCGCTCACGGCGTCTTTCTCCCTGCAGCGCTCCGGTCGGTCCCGCTGACCGGGAGCGCCGCACTGTCATGGCCGTTGGGGATGCGATTCGCACAGCGGGACGCGCCCGCTCGCGAATCGCATCCCAGGTCACTTACCCGTCCCGGTCCCCTGCTGTCATGTGCTGGTGCGCGCGGCTCCGCTCTCTAGGGCGCGCGCGCGCCAGCTCTCTGAGACTTAAAGGGCCAGTGCACCAATGATTGGTGCCTGGCCCAATTAGCTTAATTGGTTCCCACCTGTTCCCTGGATTTATCTAGTCTCCTCCCTTGCACTCCCTTGCCGGATCTTGTTGCCTTAGTGCCAGTGAAAGCGTTCCTTGTGTGTTCTTTGCCAGTGTTTCCAGACCTTCTGCCGTTGCCCCTGACTACGATCCTTGCTGCCTGCCCCGACCTTCTGCTACGTCCGACCTTGCTTCTGCCTACTCCCTTGTACCGCGCCTATCTTCAGCAGCCAGAGAGGTGAGCCGTTGCTAGTGGATACGACCTGGTCACTACCGCCGCAGCAAGACCATCCCGCTTTGCGGCGGGCTCTGGTGAAAACCAGTAGTGGCTTAGAACCGGTCCACTAGCACGGTCCACGCCATCCCTCTCTGGCACAGAGGGTCCACTACCTGCCAGCCGGCATCGTGACAGTAGATCCGGCCATGGATCCCGCTGAGGTGCCGCTGCCAAGTCTCGCTGACCTTACCACGGTGGTCGCTCAGCAATCGCAGCAGATTGCCCAACAAGGACAGCAGCTGTCGCAGTTGACCGCCACGTTACAGCAACTTCTGCCTCTGCTACAGCAGCAACCATCTCCTCCGCCAGCTCCTGCACCTCCTCCGCTGCGAGTGGCCGCTCCTAGCCTCCGCTTGTCCCTGCCGGACAAATTTGATGGGGACTCCAGACTCTGCCGTGGATTTTTGTCTCAGTGTTCCCTGCATATGGAGATGATGTCGGACTTGTTTCCTTCAGAACGGTCTAAGGTGGCGTTCGTAGTAAGCCTTCTCTCAGGAAAGGCCTTGTCTTGGGCCACACCGCTCTGGGACCGCAATGATCCTGCCACAGCCACAGTCCAGGCCTTCTTCACTGAACTCCGGAGTGTCTTCGAGGAGCCAGCCCGAGCTTCTTCTGCCGAGACTGCCCTGTTGAACCTGGTCCAGGGTAATTCTTCCGTTGGCGAGTATGCCGTACAATTCCGTACTCTTGCTTCAGAACTATCCTGGAATAACGAGGCTCTCTGCGCGACCTTTAAAAAAGGCCTATCCAGTCGCATCAAGGATGTGCTGGCCGCACGAGAGATTCCTGCCAATCTGCAAGAACTCATCCATCTAGCTACCCGCATTGACATGCGTTTTTCTGAGCGACACCAAGAGCTCCGCCAGGAAAAAGACTTAGATCTCTGGGCACCTCTCCCACAGTATCCGTTGCAATCTACGCCTGGGCCTCCCGCCGAGGAGGCCATGCAAGTGGATAAGTCTCGCCTGACCCAGGAAGAGAGGAATCGCCGCAGGGAAGAAAATCTCTGTCTTTACTGTGCCAGTACCGAGCATTTCTTGGTGGATTGCCCTATCCGTCCTCCACGCCTGGGAAACGCACGCACGCACCCAGCTCACGTGGGTGTGGCGTCTCTTGGTTCCAAGTCTGCTCCTCCACGTCTCACGGTACCCGTGCGGATTTCTTCTTCAGCCAGCTCCTCCCTCTCAGCCGTGGCCTGCTTGGACTCCGGTGCCTCAGGAAATTTTATTTTGGAGTCATTTGTTAATAAATTCTGCATCCCGGTGACCCGTCTCGTCAAGCCGCTCTACATTTCCGCGGTCAACGGAGCCAGATTGGACTGCACCGTGCGTTACCGCACAGAGCCCCTCCTCATGTCTATTGGACCCCACCTTGAGAGGATTGAATTTTTCATTCTCCCCAACTGTACCTCTGAGGTTCTCCTCGGTCTGCCTTGGCTCCGGCTTCATTCCCCCACCATTGATTGGACCACCGGGGAGATCAGGAACTGGGACTCTGCCTGCCACAGGAAGTGCCTCTCCCCCCCTCCCAGTCCCGTCAGGCAAGCCTCTGTGCCACCCCATGGCCCCCGTCCTGGTGTCACACTGCCCCGTGCCAGGTCTCGCCCTCTGCCCTCCCTCCCCATTCCCACTCCTGCTGTACTGCCTGCCGTTGAGGAAACCCTCCATTCTTTCCCGGTGTCCTCATCCCAGGGGAGGCAGTTACTGGACAAAGAGAAGGGGAGACCTAAGGGGGGGGGTACTGTTACGCCTAGCGCTCCGGGTCCCCGCTCCTCCCCGGAGCGCTCACGGCGTCTTTCTCCCTGCAGCGCTCCGGTCGGTCCCGCTGACCGGGAGCGCCGCACTGTCATGGCCGTTGGGGATGCGATTCGCACAGCGGGACGCGCCCGCTCGCGAATCGCATCCCAGGTCACTTACCCGTCCCGGTCCCCTGCTGTCATGTGCTGGTGCGCGCGGCTCCGCTCTCTAGGGCGCGCGCGCGCCAGCTCTCTGAGACTTAAAGGGCCAGTGCACCAATGATTGGTGCCTGGCCCAATTAGCTTAATTGGTTCCCACCTGTTCCCTGGATTTATCTAGTCTCCTCCCTTGCACTCCCTTGCCGGATCTTGTTGCCTTAGTGCCAGTGAAAGCGTTCCTTGTGTGTTCTTTGCCAGTGTTTCCAGACCTTCTGCCGTTGCCCCTGACTACGATCCTTGCTGCCTGCCCCGACCTTCTGCTACGTCCGACCTTGCTTCTGCCTACTCCCTTGTACCGCGCCTATCTTCAGCAGCCAGAGAGGTGAGCCGTTGCTAGTGGATACGACCTGGTCACTACCGCCGCAGCAAGACCATCCCGCTTTGCGGCGGGCTCTGGTGAAAACCAGTAGTGGCTTAGAACCGGTCCACTAGCACGGTCCACGCCATCCCTCTCTGGCACAGAGGGTCCACTACCTGCCAGCCGGCATCGTGACACGTATTAATTTTCCTGCATGTATTCATGATTTTTTTCGGAAGTGATACAAATTCAAACCTATACAAGTAGGGTATCATTTTAACCGTATGGACCTACAAAATAAAGATAAGGTATCATTTTTGACAAAAAATGTACTGCGTAAAAATAGAAGCCCCCAAAACTTACAAAATAGTGTTTTTTCATCAATTTTGTCGCACATTGATTTTTTTTCCCGTTTCACCGTAGATTTTTGGGTAAAATGACTAATGTCAATACAAAGTAGAATTAGTGACGCAAAAATTAAGCCATTATATATAATTTTAGGTGAAAATTTTTAAGAGTTATGATTTTTTAAAGTTAAGGAGGAAAAATTGAAAATGAAAAAACGGAAAAAGCCCGGGTCCTTAAGGGGTTAAGAGGTTGCCTGCCTTATGCATACTCATCCCTATACTCTAGTATATATCCTATCATTATGCCCCTAAAAAGAAAGGGATCCTTATAGAACAAAATAGACAGGGTAGACTAAATAGGAGGTGTAACCTTCACGATTTGTATTTCTTTAAAGGGTAGCTCCCACCATCCTATTTTTTTTTCTGTCCCTGCCTATTGCCCATCTATCCCTAACCCCCTCCCTGCTTTTAATTTTTATTTTGCCTGGTAGTGTGCTCACTACCAGGCAGGCTTCCCCAGCAGGCACCACGTCACTGATGCCTGCTGGGGAGGACTTCCGCCCTTAGTTCATCTACACAGGGTGCCTCCAGCTGTTTCACCACTACAACTCCCAGCTTGCCCTGACATCTATTGGCTGTCAGGGCATGCTGGGAGTTGTAGTATTGAAACAGCTGGAGGCCCCCTATGTAGATAAATTATTAGCTAGTTACATGCGGCGCTAGCCTGTTCCCTCCGTTCCCCTCCCCCTGCGCGCCATACCCCATTCCCTCCATCACAAACGCCCCGCATACCCCGTTCCCTCCATCACAAACTCCCCTCCCGCATACCCCGTTCCCTCATTACACTTAATGCAGAGTCCAGCAGCGGGCGTGCAGGAACAGCGGCGGCGACGAGGCGGCGGCGATGTGCGGGAGGAGTGGCCTCCCAGCCAGAGGCCGGGGAGCCAATGTGCTCGCTCCCGCCTGTCTGATTGACAGGCAGGGAGCGAGTGCAGCCTAACTGAAAAAGGACTGATTGCCAGGCCAAAATCAGTCCTTTTTCAGGCGTGACGTCACACCAGGCTGCAGCCGGCCACTAGGAGGGAGACCCCTAGTGGCCGGTTTTCAAATGTAAATTAAACCATTTAATTTAAAAAAAAAATAATAAAAGTATATTAGAGATATGTTGTAGTACATAAGTACTACAACATATCAAAAAATAAAGTTGGTGACAGTGCCCATTTAACAACCAGAATGTATTAGTTATTTTGCAGTTGTAGATATAGCAATGTAAATTAATAAAAAATTATAGCCAAGTTTTATCAAAACTGTCTGCTTTGCCTATATAAGGCTGGATTCACATCACGTTTTTGCCATACTGTTTTCAATCTGTTTTTCTAAAGAAAACCGTATGGCAAAAAAACAGATGGAACAGTATGGGAAAAAGTATACCGTATGCGTTTTTACACTGTATACAGTTTTTGAAAGTGCATACAGTTCTGTCCGTTTTTATAAAAAAAAAAAAAAAAACATACGTTTTTCATAGTTTTGTCCATTTTTAATGGGAGGGGTGTTGGGTGGAGAATTAAGGATGCAAATGCGCAAGTGCAAAGTAAAAACCGTATACGGTTTCCCGTATGGAACTATATACATGTGCGTTTCCCATTGACGTCCACGTTAAAAAAAATGTATGTGGTTGCAGTACGGTTTTTAAACCGAAGACAAAAACGTGGTCAACAACGGTTTTGACTCCGGTTTAAAAACCGTACTGCAACCACATACGTTTTTTTTAACATGGACATCAATGGGAAACGCACATGTATACAGTTCCATACGGGAAACCGTATACGGTTTTTACTTTGCACGTAAGCATTTGCATCCTAAAGTCCCCACCCAACACCCCTCCCATTAAAAATGGACAAAATTATTAAAAATGTATGTTTTTTTTTTTGTTTTGTTTTTTAAACGGACGGAACAGTACGTATGCACTTTTAAAAACAGTATACAGTTTAAAAAACGCATACGATTAACTTTTTCCCATACTGTTCCATCCGTTTTTTTGCCATATGATTTTCTTTAGAAAAACGGATTGAAAACAGTATGGCAAAAACGTGATGTGAACCCAGCCTAAGGCTGGGTTCATATCCCGTTTTCTCCCATACGGGAGCGCATACGGCAGGGGAGAGCTAAAACCTCGCGCTCCCGTATGTTTTTCTATGCGCTCCCATATGTAATTCATTTCAATGAGTCGGCCGCAGTGAAACGTTCAGTCCGGTCGGCTCATTTTTGCGCCGTATGCGCTTTTACAACCGGACCTAAAACCGTGGTTGACCACAGTTTTAGGTCCGGGGAAAAAGCGCATACAGTGCAAAAATGAGCCGACCGGACCGAACGTTTCTCTCCGGCCAACTCATTGAAATGAATTACATACGGGAATGCATAGAAAGGCATACGGGAGCGCGAGGTTTTAGCTCCCCCCTGCTGTATGCGCTCCCGTATGGGAGAAAATGTGATGTGAACCAGCCCTTAGTCAGTTTTTGTTTCAGTAAATTGTGATAAATCTTGGTGTTACATCCAGGGTGGGGTCATTGCAGACCTGAATCTTGCCCCAACCACTGTCCCTACCTACTTGCACAAACTGTTCTAAACAGCACCCCCCCAAATGGACAATATTTCCAACACTCACTAAGTGCACAGGGCTTCAGGGAAGTCATACGGGTCAGGTCCGCAATACACAGACAAGCAAGTAACAAAACCAGCAAAGAAGGGTGTAACCAGGGACAAGCCAGAAAGTCAGAACCAGGAGGGCAGCGCGGGGCATCAGGAAAGTCAGGCAGGCCAGGTCAGCAACACATAAACAAGGTAGTAAAAAAAATCAGCAAAGATTCAAAGGGGTACTCCGCTGCTCAGCATTTGGAACAAACTGTTCCGAACGCTGGAGCCGGCGCCGAGAGTTTGTGCCGTCAAACGCTGAGCAGCGGAGTAACCCTTTAACCAGGGACAAGTCAGAAAGTCAGAACACTAAGGGCAGTGTGGTATAAAATCAAATCCAGAATCAGAACAACCAGGGTAAAATCCAAAGGGTATCGTAGTACAAAGTCACCAGGCCAAGGCAGGTTCAAGTCCCAAGCAGAGGTCAGGTCACAGCTGGAAAAGTCAAAAACGTAAGGAATACAGGGGTCAGGAATTCTGGTGGTGGGATCAACCACCATCACAGGCTGTAGATACAGGGCAGTTTAAATATCCCACAGGGAGGCATTAGCGCCATTGCCCACACCTCCTCATTGGCTAGGCCAACTGCATCATATAGTGATGAACTTCCCTGCGAATAGCCCATCAGGGAGCTGGGACATTAGGCAAATTAGGATCAGCCCTAGTGTCCCATGCTTCCTGAGGAGAACTAGTTTTAAATAGGCACTCTGCTCACCACAGATGCCTGTGATTGGTACATCACATGTGTTCTACAAGTCAGTGCTATGCACCAATATTTTGCCTGTTAGCCATGTTTTCCAGTTCTTCTAAAAAACGATCATGTTCTGTCCCCACTATTTCACGGCAGGTGCCATTTTGTGACATGTCATCAAAAGACTGCATCGTGGCTTGGGCAGCGTGCGCCAAGCTGTTGAATTAGAAAGTGAAGCTTCTTCTAGATGCAATGTGTGTGTGCAGGGGCCAGTGTGTTCCATGCTGGGAGTAGTAGTACTACCTAAAAAATGCTTTTCAAAAACAGTGAAAAACACACACACACTACATTTTTATTATTGTCGGCTACATTTTCAGGTCCCTGTCTGCCCATAAATTGATCCCTGTTTAAAAATTAATAAAAATGTCATTCTAAAAAAGATACTTTCGTTATATACAATTTTTTCCTTCACTACTATATCTTTTTTTTTTTTTAATGATACCCTATGACATTTTATACAAAATGTATCTCCATCACTTTTTTGGTTCGCTAAAGTCCAAAAAAGAATAAAAACCGCTGGCAAAAACGCCAAAGTTAAAACTAACATGGCGTATTTCTTGGCGTTTTTGGGAGGAAAACGCCACGATTTCTGTGCAAAAAACGCCAAACTAGGTTTTGTCGGGCATTTTGAAAAACCAGCCTCTGAGTCCAAAATTGCTGAAAAACGCCAAGAGGATTGGCGTTTTTTATGGCGTTTTTGCACACAAAAAAAAAACTGGAATTCCAGCCTCAGGCTAGTCAGACAGCATTTTCTGGAAAAAATATAGCCTTTTTTTGCAACCAGATGTTAGCTGGAAGTCAATAGGGATATATAGAGAACTATCTGTACCTATTTATTTTACAGTTTTGTAGAGCATTTAGGTATGGTAGTTTTTCACCCATTAAGCAGTGTTTTTCTCCCATAGGTCTACATTTTTTCCTGCTATTTTTCTTTTTACTGCATATATTGTCTTTTTTTCAGATTCTCTAAGAGAAATCCTTGAATTACATGATCCAAAATAAAAAAAGAACGCATATACTAAAAATCTTCTCAAAACTTTATTAAAAAAAATGGATTACGCACACTTTTAAAGCTTTTATTTTGACCCAACAGAAGAGTATACAGTTTATAAGTATGACATATGCATCAGAATCTTTCCTGTAGACTGATAACCAGTGCTGCAATACATTTTTCACTTTGGTTTACTACCCCAGGCCACTATCTTAAAAGCCAAGTTTTGAAAGTTTATAGGACAGGAAACATACACTCACTTTGAAAAGTACAAGCAGGTGCAATAACAATGTCTACACAATAGAAAGAAACCGGACATCATCCAGGCCATTTTTTTTCCTTTCCAAAAAAAACAAAACTCTTACATGACAGGACGTTTTTTTCATGCTGCAGTATTTGATACAGATAGGTTTACAACAATCCAGAATGTAAAAATCTATTGTTATTCTGCAAAACAACCCCATTTCAGTTGTAAAAAATTCAGTCACATGTG
Organism: Hyla sarda; assembly: GCF_029499605.1. Lineage (NCBI taxonomy): Eukaryota > Metazoa > Chordata > Amphibia > Anura > Hylidae > Hyla > Hyla sarda. The sequence goes on from NC_079191.1 coordinate 335,196,074, forward strand.
AACATAGCCGTATATGCCAGCTAATGATCCTTAGATAATGTGGCATCTCACCTGAAGACTGAACAGCAATGTTGAATTATGAGACTCCTCTGATTAAAAATATGTGAGATTTGCATAAAAAGTCATACATGTTTTATGGTATTTCCATATCAGAGGTGTAACTAGAAAAGGCTGGGCACCAAACATGGCAAACATATGAATCGGAACAACCCCCTTATCAGGGTGACCAGATGTCCTGGTTTAACTTGGATCGTCCTGTTTTTGAGACTGCCGAATCTTTTTCCTGAAAAGATCTTTCGGAACACATGAACAATTGTTGTCTCCAGTCCATACATTCTTATGCTTGGCTGCGCCCTTCCAGACTAGGCGCCACGCCCCCTCCCATAGACTTGTATTGACGGGGGCGGGCCGTGATGTCACGAGGGGCGGAGCCGTGACGTAACAATGCTCCGGCCCCTGTATTGCCCGTCATTACGTGCAGAGCGATCTCACTCTGCGCAGTAATGATAGCGGGGTGCTGCAGCAGCGATCCCCGGGGTCCCCAGCAGCGGGACCCCGGCGATCTGACATCTTGTCCCCTATCCTTTGGATAGGGGATAAGATGTCTAGGGGCGGAGTACCCCTTTAAAGGAGAAGTCCCATGCTAAACATTTTTTCAGCATTTTGCCTGGGCTGCCAGCAAGTAAAACAATAAACCAAGCTCACCTGCCGCCGCTCCCTCTGTGTCCCATTATCGCACTCCACTCCTTCACTGCCAACTTCTTCCAGGTTTCACGTGGTCAATGCGTCACACCCCATAGCATTTACGAGTTGGTGTGAGTAAAATAAAGCACCATTTAGTAATCAGAGATGTCTAATGTTATAACTATAGCACACCACTGTACAGGGGTATTTCAGCCCCAGGAAAAAAATGTGAAAGTTAATCAGGGTTATATAACAAAAAAAAAAAAAAAAAAAAGAAACAATACTCACCTGCCCTGATCCTCCCCAGCTGCCAATCTGATGTCTTCCAGACACCGCCACTCACTGTTGCTTCCTGGTTCTTGTAACATGTCGACTTGCAGGAACTGCCTACTCATCCAGTCACACACATAAGTTTAGTTGTGGAATCATGATGAAACAATCACAAGACTTGTAATGAGAAAAACGCAGAGAATAAAACACCACATATAAAACACCAATCCTATACTAATATGCACTATTTAAAAGAAAAAATCTGCATGATAGAAGACAAAAGAGAGGGGTAGCTTTTTGTGGTGTTTTTACCCTTCTTGTGTATTACACAATGTACTGCAGAAAATCCTTCTAAGACATTCATTGGCAGGCCTGCGTCCACATTGCCTTGCTCAGTGCCTTCTGGTTTCACTCACATGAAAGTCTTCCTTAATAATAAACAGAAAAACTTAAAATGTGTCAGGAACTTAGTAAAGTCACATCCAGACTACAAGAAAACTTCCAGATGTTGTCTAAAAATATCAGGAGGATGGCAAATGTTATATTATGACATGTTAAAATTAAAATATAACATCATTGTGCAATTCTGAGGTTATAACAAATATCCCACAGTGTTAACGGGAAAAACAATCCTTATGAGGCAGCCGCCAAAATTCCTATCAGTCCCTAAATTCAGAATACATTTCTGGATCTCTGCAATCTACTAGAGATATTGTGTAATATTAAAGGAGTACTCCGATGCTAGTTTTTTTTTATGGTAAACTAACCCTAAAGCAAAGTTATATAACATTGTAAATTACTTACCTTATCCATATCGCTCTTTTCCTGGTCTTCTCCCGCATTTCTCCTTCTAACGGAAGCTGGCTCCTATTTCATCAATCTATGACGCTCGACCGCTGTTTCTTCTGCACCGCCGCCATCTTAGCCCGGTGACTCATCGCTCCCATGAGTCACTGCGGGCTGTGCCGGCCTCCCAGCCCGTAGCTGGCTACTCCCCCAAAGTTAACTTATTCTGCGCATGCGCAGTACTACGCAAATAGCGTAGGGCTAATGCTAGGCTCCTATCGCTGCCTACGTTAGCCCTACGCTATTTGCGACCAGACAGACGTATCGTATCATCTTCATCCAGCACTGAAACGGTTAACCTGAGGCTTCTGACCTATCCACTGCCAGGCACAGGTGAGTTTTGCCGTACATTAACTCTTTCGGGGACTGGTCCATGCTTACAGGAGATTTTAGCAAGTTTAGAACGCCAGGTATTTGGGGGGAACAAATGTATTTTTTTTTTCAAAATTCTGTTAAAAATTCAATTTATTTCTAAAATAAAAATCTCTCTCTGCATATATTCACATCCATATGGTAATATTCCCAAAAATGTATCGGCTTTATTAGGGGCGTGGCACGAACGTCACCACCATACATGATCTCAGGTATTTGGCGCAGATGGACACATTTTTGTAGTAGTGCACAAGGGTTATGTCAATGTTTCACAACCAGGGTGTCTCCAGCTGTTGCTAAACTACAATTCTCAGCATGCTGGGAGTTGTAGTTTTGCAACAGCTGGACGCACCCTAGTTGGGAAACACTGCGCTAGTGGGCACTTGGAAAGAGGGAAGGAACTTTATTATAATTTATTATAATTTCCAGGGGGGGGGGGAGAGAGGAGGGGGAGAGAGCAGCAGCTAACAGGAAGCTGGTGCAGGGAGTCATGGGAAATGTAGTCTTTATGACATGGCTGCTTACTGCTACAGGTGGCAATTACAATAGAATGGCTGGCCCAAATTTGACAAATGAGGTATCGTTGGAAAGGTCTTTGAAAGAGCTATCAGATGAGGTAAACTTTTTTTTTAAGTACCAGCGCTCCGGAGTACTCCTTTAAATCCTCTAGAAAAACATCCAGACCCCGCCATTCACTGAACTCACAATATCCTGTAGCAGACAGATCCATTGTCTCTCTATTCTTTTAGAAAAAAAAATACTATAAAACTATAAAACCTTGTCCGCTGTGGAGCACGAATACAGGTCTATCATGCATATGACATTCTTCTCTATGGATATATAATGTGCACTGGTATCATTTATCAAAGAAAGCAGAATTAGATATTTTGGATTTTTAGGATTCTTTGGTTCCCCAAGGAGAGTCCCTCTGCCCCCATAATAATGATGTACACAAAGCTGCTTGGAGCATGCATATTAAACCCTTAATGACCACCGATACGCCATTTCACAGTGGTCATTGTTGGACTATTTTATAAAGTTGTGATTTCATGGCTCTCTAGAATAAGGGCTGCATATGAGATTGTGTAGCTGCGGATTGCCATAAGTTTACTGTTTGTGCCGGTGATATCACTCAATAAACAGCGCACATTTAAGCGTTATGTAAGTGGTAGACATCAGCATTGCTGCTTACATGACCCAGCACAAGCATTGACAGTGATAGAAAAATGTAAAATAAAAGAAAAATCATGATAAATAGTATAAAAAACTCTTTAAACAATTCCAAAAAAATACAAACATTATTCAAAGGACCTAATTTTACCCACATTTAAAATGTAGTATAAACAGGAAAAAAATGTATTCTCTTGGGGGGTTAACTTAAAGGGGTATTCCAGGATTTTTGTTTCTTCAGCCTTTGAGCCCAGCCTTTGAGCCCCTGAGTTATAATACTGTGAAATATATGTCTATTATTTACTGTTTTCATGTACAGGACCCACACCTGGAAGCAAAGGAGTAGCTTGTAGCTTCTGGGCCCCGATGCAAAATCTGCAACAGGGCCCCATATGCCAAATATAATACTGCTCTCTTATAGGGCAGATGTGTTTTGGGGCCCCCTAAGGCACCAGCGCCACGGTGCGACTGCTACCGCTATAGTTACGCTCCTGCCTGGAAGTACTGTAGTGCTGTTGGTCAGACCACGGCCCACCCCCAACAAGGTTAAAGTTGTGCAAATAAGAAAAAAACACAAATTTTTTCACAAATCGGGGGTTTACAATTTGTGTTGTGACTTTTTCCCAATCTGTGACCTTAAGTAGACCTTAAGGGGAAACATCTGTGGTGTCCCGGTACCGTATTTTACCCATAGTCAGAGTCCCTAGGACGTCGGGGTCCCTCTTTTCTAGTCTTCCCCTTGTCACCTCTCACTTAGCCACTAAATGTATAGTAGTTGTATCTGATATTTATATAGTTATAAGTATAAAAAGTGTATATATTGAATTGTCTACCTGTTTGTAGCGTAACAGGACCTGCGGATCATGTGATCAGGTGGAAAATTCTATGGTTTTGCTTTAGGACCTTAGGAGGTCCCAGTGACATGTTCACCCACCATGCCTTATAACGGTGAGTGACAGCTGACTCGGACCAATCCAAAACGGCCCTGCCCATATAAAGGAGCGGTGGCCATTAATCGCTCTTGTTCCTGTGCAGCCAAGCAAGCAGCATCTCTTGTTCCTGCGCTGCTGATGAGGACGGATCTGCGCAGCTATCTTCCGCAGTGACTAGGCCCAAGCCTTGCAGCAACGGCCATTCATACAAAACTGTGAGTTATCTCAATCCCTGTTAACTTCGCAAGATCACCGGACCTAAACAGACCCCTAAATCCGGACGGATCTCTGCACAAATCCTAATTCTATTAAGCCTTGGATAAGTCAATGGTCCGCAGCCTCTGTCAATCATTGCTGAGCTATATAGAGACTGTATTACTAAGACTGTTGTGTTAATTGGATGTACCGCAAGTACTTCAGTAAAGTTTATGCAAGTTCAAGTTCATCCCTATTGTGGACCTTCATTGATTTAAGCCCGCACCTATCATTTCTGGGAAGGGTGGCGATAGGCCGAAGATTTACCTCAGCGTATTAACCCTCACCCTGGCGTCACAAGTGACAGGGGTTAAGTTAACCCCTTATATACCGAAGCAACACCCCCACTGTATTAGATCCCCCCCAAGGGCTACCACACATCAATATCACCGGCACAAACCTGCTGGTACAGGCTAATCATGTGGGTGGTGCTGGTGATTCCCCCTTTACGTTTTTTTTTTATTTTTTTTAACGTGCCCGCATTCCTCAAATATGGACAAAAATGTTATATGTAAATTAGTTGATTTGTTGTACTCAGGGTGTTCCCTAGTCCCGGGGTGTCCTGGTACAGCTGGTCCACTTGTTCCTTTTTAAACACCCTCTTTCAGAGGCAGCTCTAGACTTTGTGAAGCTTTAGGCGAAACTTGATCATGAGGTCCCCCCACCCCCCGGGCCTGTGAATTTCTGAGAATGGCGGTGTATACTGAGTATGCATTGCCGCTAATCTGGGGAGCACACAGGAATTTTTTTCAAGGGTTAGGGTCTAGAAACACAAAATATTAACTCCACACCAGGAAGACATATTACTAAAGCAGTGACTTATACCATCATAATGTTATTAAAAACACTATACAGAGACCCAAAACACCACTATACAAGTAACAAATAATTGTGCCACACCATGACCACCACCATTACCATCATATAATAATGGATAATACTACCATACAGATACTGAATAAAACCACTATACACCGACCAGTATTACCAATAATGCCACTATACAAGGGACAAATAATACTGCCACAGCATTACCATTATCACCATATATTGACTGGATAATATCACTATACAGATACTGAATAAAATCACTATACACAGACCAGTATCACCAATAACACCATTATGCAAAAAAACAAATAATACTGCCACACCATAACTACACATTACCACCATACAGTGACTGGATCATACCACTATACTGATATTGAATAAAAACCACTGAACGCAGACAGTGGTAACCCCAGCTCTACACAGGTTCTGCACACCAATAAGTGATTACATACAATTGCAGGTGATATCTTCTCTGATGAGAGTCATTCACTTTGCCTTTTCTTCTCTATCCGGCCCAGACCGTCATGAAGATTTCTTCCAGCCACATGCATCTCCACAGAACCTGCCAGGCAAACATTTTAGGCTGTACACTGTTCCAGCACCTATATCGCTCCAAACAGTATTAATAACCCCCTTAGTGTCTCACACAATAGCGTAGGTAGGTCCCCCACATTAGGTAGTTAAGTCTCTTCAGTAGGTAGAAGGTCCCTTAACATTGTTTGCCCCATAACAAAGGTGCCCCGAGTAGGTAGGTGCTACCTTTAGGTAGTAAAAACAGCAGTAGCCCCTTTTAGGTAGTAAAAACAGCAGCAGCCCCCTCTGTGTAGTAAAAGCAGCATCAACAGCCCCCTTTATGTAGTAAAAGCAGCAGCCCCCTTTATGTAGTAAAACAGCAGCAGCCCCCTTAAGTTATTGAAGAAAAAATAAATGTAAGATACTCACCTGGTCCCGTAGTCTGCAGCATGGTCTTTTTTCCCCTCTGCTTCTCCTGTCTGTACTTCGGCGCATGATGATGTCATGCATCGGAGCGCAGAGGAAGAATGCTCAGGCCTCTTGCGGCTGTCTGCCGCTTTGTCAATCAGTAGAGGGAGGCATTTAGCGTGTCCGTAAGATGTGCTTATAGTAAAATGCTTCCAGAATGTGGCACTGTAGAGTGGTGGTGATGTGTACATTGTACGTATTGCCATTCACTTAGGGGGAGTTAGGCAGCTGCGGGGCCCAGGGCCAGATTAAGGCTGCCTGGAAGATGGAGCACTTCATTATGTTAGCCCCCCCCCCCCCCGACAGTTCCCCCACATTAGGTGCAGTATAGTCCCCCACATTAGGTGCACTATAGTTTCCCCACATTGGGTGCAGTACAGTTCCCCACATTAGGTGCAGTATAGTTTCCCCCACATTAGGTGCAGTATAGTTCCCCCACATTAGGTGCAGTATACTTCCCCCACATTAGGTGCAGTATAGTTCCCCCACATTAGGTGTAGTATAGTTCCCCCACATTAGGTGCAGTATAGTTCCTCACATTAGGTGCAGTATAGTTCCCCACATTAGGTGTAGTATAGTTCCCCCACATTAGGTGTAGTATAGTTCCCCCACATTAGGTGCAGTATAGTTCCCCATATTAGGTGCAGTACAGTTCCCCCACATTAGGTGCAGTATAGTTCCCCACATTAGGTGCAGTATAGTTCCCCACATTAGGTGCAGTATAGTTCCCCCACATTAGGTGTAGTATAGTTCCCCCACATTAGGTGCAGTATAGTTCCTCACATTAGGTGCAGTATAGTTCCCCACATTAGGTGTAGTATAGTTCCCCCACATTAGGTGTAGTATAGTTCCCCACATTAGGTGCAGTATAGTTCCCCATATTAGGTGCAGTACAGTTCCCCCACATTAGGCGCAGTATAGTTCCCCACATTAGGTGCAGTATAGTTCCCCACATTAGGTGCAGTATAGTTCCCCCACATTAGGTGTAGTATAGTTCCCCCACATTAGGTGCAGTATAGTTCCTCACATTAGGTGTAGTATAGTTCCCCCACATTAGGTGCAGTATAGTTCCCCACATTAGGTGCAGTATAGTTCCCCACATTAGGTGCAGTATAGTTCCCCACATTAGATGCAGTACAGTTCCCCCACAGACATACAGCCTCCAGCCATATACAGTGTATGGCTGGAGGCTGTATGTCTGTGTACTGCCCCACTTCAGTGTTCCGACCACCTCCCCTCCGATCCGGGGACGGGGGTCACGATCTACTGCAATGGCCTATGGGCCATAGCAGTAGGTCCCGGGAGCGGAGGTCGGAACACTGAAGATAACATGCCGCTGGTAACTTACCATGCGCGCGCGTCCTCCTCGATGCTCCGCTCTGCTTTTCTCCTATGGGCGCACGCACCCAGTGACGTCCCTGCGTGCGCTACCTCCCGGAGGCCCCTGCGTTTTTAAAATTAACGCGGGGGCCGCCGGGACATCCTTGTGTCCTGAAAAGATTTTTTGAGACACAGGGATGTCCCGAGTGTGACGGGGGCCCTGTGCGGGCACGGAGCCCGGAGCAGGCGCTCCATAGCGCCAATGATGATCTGGCCCTGGCGGGGCCGCCTCTGCCCCCTTTATATTAATTTCCTATGTATGTGCTGGGAAAGAGATCTCTATATGAAGGGGGTGTTTACAAGGAACAAGCGGGCCATCAGTACCAGTGCACCTAAGGGCTATGGAACGTACCAAGTACCCTAAACCAACTAATTTACATTTATACATTTTTGTCCATATCTCAGGAAACAAGACAGAGGTGTGGAAAAAAAAGGTTAGACTATATTCACACAATAGAATGTCCACACAGAGAATCTCCGTGTGGACATTCCTCAAACCATGGGCGTCGGCATAACATGCTGGCGCTAACACCGTACAGGAATGCGTCATCTCATAGACGACTATGCAGTCCGTGCAGACTCCGCACAAACAATGAATGCGGACACAGAAAATGGAATGACCGTGCCGGAAACATCTTGCATGAGAATTCCGTCTTGTGCACAGTGCAGGGTCACATAGAATTCAACAGGGCTCCCACTATTAACCTGTACCGGCAGGTTAGTGCAGGTGATGCTGATGTTAGTTTCTCTTTAATTTCTCTTTAACTTACATAAACTACAGTATAACAATAATTTTATATAAACAATTAATTCTTACTTAATTAATTCTTATAAACCATCATAGAAATCCAAATAAGAATTGTTACAGCTAAACAAGTATTAATAAACAAACAACACTAAATACTGAGCCTGGATGTGTAATGTGATAAATACCAGGCATTTGTTTATTTGCTCTACAGAGGGATCTTCTGTTTTTCAGGCTGTTTCTAGCAGGCAGAAGCTGTAGGCAATCCCCTGTGGAGATTATTTAGCAAACTGGTCATTTAGCCTTCTTGTCACACAGGGCTAGAAGCTACAAACCAGCATGCCAAGTGATACCAGCGGAGGACCGCCTCCAGTAGAAGATTACATCTGATGTACGGTGTATCCCAGATTTTTCACCTTTGTCCCTTTTCTTTAAAGAAGAAGTCCAGTGAAAAAAAATGAACCCCTACCCTCAGGATAGGGGATAAGTGTCTGATCGCAGGGGGGTCCGACTGCTTGGACCCCCAGTGATCTCCCATACAGGGCCTTGTCTCTCCTAATGCACACTCCGTACCCAGCACGTCAGCTGTTCGAAACACGTCCCCTCCATTTATCTCTATGGGAGAGGTGGAGACAAATGACGTGCTGGGTGCGAAACGTCATTTGCTTTCTTCCAAAAACAGCACGACTCTTGTCCTCAGTTTGCTTGGTATTGTAGCTCAGTTCCATTTAAGTGAATTAAGTTGAGTTTTCTAACTCTGAATAACCCATTTAAGGTGGCCATACACATTAGATGAATGTCACAGTACACAGATAATGCACACAGTGATGTCACTGCTCAGGGATACACAATGATGTCATAGTGAAGTGATAATGAGCACACTGTTGTGACAATACAGTCATAATGTACACCTTGATTTCGCAGTACAGAGATAATACATGCAGTAATAGTACAGGGATAATGTATACAATGATGTCACAGTACAGGAATAATGCACATGGTGATGCCAAAGTACAGGGATAATGCACATGGTGATGCCACAGAACAGGGATAATGCACATGGTGATGCCACAGTACAGGGATAATGCACATGGTGATGTCACAGTACAGGGATAATGCACATGGTGATGTCACAGTACAGGGATAATGTACACAGTGATGTCACAGTACAGGAATAATGCACATTGGAATGCCACAGTACAGGAATAATGCACATGGTGATGTCACAGTACAGGGATAATGCACATGGTGATATCACAGCACAGGGATAATGCACATGGTGATGTCACAGTACAGGGATAATGTACACAGTGATATCACAGTACAGGAATAGTGCACATTGGGATGCCACAGTACAGGGTTAATGCAAATGGTGATGTCACAGTACAGGGATAATGCACATGGTGATGTCACAGTACAGGGATAATGTACACAGTGATGTCACAGTACAGGGATAATGCACATGGTGATGTCACAGTACAGGGATAATGTACACAGTGATGTCACAGTACAGGAATAATGCACATTGGGATGTCACAGTACAGCAATTATGCACATGGGGATGTCACAGTACAGGGATAATGTACATGGTGATGTCACAGCACAGGGATAATGCACATGGTGATGTCACAGTACAGGGATAATGTACACAGTGATGTCACAGTACAGGAATAATGCACATGGTGATGCCACAGTACAGGGTTTATGCAAATGGTGATGTCACAGTACAGGGATAATGAACATGGTGATGTCACAGTACAGGGATAATGCACATGGTGATGTCACAGTACAGGGATAATGTACACAGTGATGTCACAGTACAGGAATAATGCACATTGGGATGCCACCTTACAGGAATAATGCACATGGTGATGTCACAGTACAGGGATAATGCACATGGTGATGTCACAGCACAGGGATAATGTACATGGTGATGTCACAGTACAGGGATAATGTACACAGTGATATCACAGTACAGGAATAGTGCACATTGGGATGCCACAGTACAGGGTTAATGCAAATGGTGATGTCACAGTACAGGGATAATGCACATGGTGATGTCACAGTACAGGGATAATGTACACAGTGATGTCACAGTACAGGAATAATGCACATTGGAATGCCACAGTACAGGAATAATGCACATGGTGATGTCACAGTACAGGGATAATGCACATGGTGATATCACAGCACAGGGATAATGCACATGGTGATGTCACAGTACAGGGATAATGTACACAGTGATATCACAGTACAGGAATAGTGCACATTGGGATGCCACAGTACAGGGTTAATGCAAATGGTGATGTCACAGTACAGGGATAATGCACATGGTGATGTCACAGTACAGGGATAATGTACACAGTGATGTCACAGTACAGGGATAATGCACATGGTGATGTCACAGTACAGGGATAATGTACATGGTGATGTCACAGTACAGGGATAATGTACATGGTGATGTCACAGCACAGGGATAATGCACATGGTGATGTCACAGTACAGGGATAATGTACACAGTGATGTCACAGTACAGGAATAATGCCCATTGGGATGCCACAGTACAGGGATAATGCACATGGTGATGTCACAGTACAGGGATAATGCACATTGGGCTGCCACAGTACAGGGATAATGCACATGGTGATGTCACAGTACAGGGATAATGCACATTGGGTTGCCACAGTACAGGGATAATGTACATGGTGATGTCACAGTATAGGGATAATGCACATGGTGATGTCACAGTACAGGGATAATACACATGGTGATGTCACAGTACAGGGATAATGCACATTGGGTTGCCACAGTACAGGGATAATGTACATGGTGATGTCACAGTATAGGGATAATGCACATGGTGATGTCACAGTACAGGGATAATGCACATTGGATTGCCACAGTACAGAGATAATACATACAGTGATGTCACAGAACACTGATAACATGCAGAGTGATGACACAGTACAGTGGTCCCTCAAGTTACAATATTAATCGGTTCCAGGACGACCATTGTATGTTGAAACCATTGTATGTTGAGATCAAAACTCTATGGAAAACTGGTAATTGGTTCTGAAGCCACCAAAATGTCATCCAAAATAGGAAAAAGTGAGGATTAAACAAAAATAAGTAGATAACTAATATAGATAAAGCAAGTTCTTACATATAAAAGTAAGAAAGAGCTGCTGGGAGCTGTAAATCACTGTTTATGTTAGTGTTTCCCAACCAGGGTGCCTCCAGCTGTTGCAAAACTACAACTTACAGCATGCCTGGACAGCCATTGGCTGTCCGGGCATGCTAGGAGTTGTAGTTTTGCAACAGCTGGAGGCACCCTGGTTGGGAAACAATGGTTTATGTAGAGGACAGGAGCTTCTTCAGGGTTCTATACAGTACACACAGTGTCCCAAATGGAGCCGCCCTTACTTGTTGTCCAAAGGAGCAGCTAACCCTGGCACAGGTAAAGAGTAGTACAGAACTTGTAGTTCCTCCCTGTACTGTAGGGGGTGCTAACAGACACCAGTCAGTGCATGCACTTCAGTAATACAGGTAAGGAGTAGTGCAGAACTTGTAGCTCCTCCCTGTACTGTAGGGGGCGCTACCAGACACCAGTCAGTGCATGCACTTCAGTAATACAGGTAAGGAGTAGTACAGAACTTGTAGCTCCTCCCTGTACTGTAGGGGGCGCTACCAGACACCAGTCAGTACATGCACTTCAGTAATACAGGTAAGGAGTAGTACAGAACTTGTAGCTCCTCCCTGTACTGTAGGGGGGGCTACCAAACAGACGGTCAGTGCATGCACTTCAGTAATACAGGTGATTTACCAGTAAAATGCCCATTCTGATTGGTCAGTTCCTCCAGTTGTGACATGTCTCACAGATCTGGTCTGTCCATAACATTGTATGTTTAGTCTGGTTTCAAGTTACCGATGGTCCAGAAAAAAACATTGTATGTTGAGGCCATTGTAAGTTGAGGGATCACTGTATAGGCATATGGACCAAGTGAAGTTACAGCCCAGGAATATACAGCCCATATATGTCATAGAATAGGGATAATGGACATAGAAGTATCACTGTTGTGGACATAATCTAGAGTGAGGTCTCAGCAGTGGGATCATTATAATCAGCCAAAAATATCTAATATACGCTGGAACTGAAGATCTGGTCTGGATAAAGTGGTCGTCTTCTCAACGAGGTGGTCTTTTGGTAAGATAGATAGATAGGAGATAGATAATAGATAGATAGATAGATAGATAGATATGATATAGATAGATAGATAGATATGATATAGATAGATAGATAGGAGATAGATAATAGATAGATAGATAGATAGATAGATAGATAGATAGATAGATATGAGATAGATAGATGATAGAAAATAGATAGATAGAGGATAGATATGAGATAGATAATAGATAGATAGATAGATAGATATGAGATAGATAGATGATAGATATGAGATAGATAGAGGATAGATATGAGATAGATAGATATGAGATAGATAGATAGAATAGATATGAGATAGATAGAATAGATAGATAGATAGATAGATAGAGGATAGATAGATGTGAGATAGATAGATGATAGATAGATATGAGATAAATAGATGATAGAAAATAGATAGATAGAGGATAGATAGATATGAGATAGATAGATGATAGATAGATAGATAGATAGATGATAGATAGATAGATAATAGATTGATAGATAGATGATAGAAAATAGATAGATATGAGATAGATAGAGGATAGATAGATAGATATGAGATAGATAGAGGATAGATAGATAGATATGAGATAGATAGATAGATGTGAGAAGATAGATAGATTATAGATTGATAGGATAGAGAGATAGATTTCTACACATTAGGGGGTGTGGCCTATAGTGAAGAGGCGTGGTTGGTGCCCCGGTCCTGATCCATGTGACACTGTTATATTCCCTATGATGACTATGGCTTCTTGTCCTCCGTACAGCTCTATAGACCGCGCTGTGTACGTCCACTGTCCCCTGTGAGTCCTCAGGCGGCCGGGCGGGGGCTCCACAGTGTCCTCCCTCCTCCTCCGCCTCCTCCCTGCAGCATCACTACACCCTCCACCCACCCAGCCGGCCATAGGCGAGGAGCACGCCGCCCTCCCCCATCACACATCAGCGGCTCCCGCACACACAGCCCGGCCGGGAGGAGAGCGCAGGACGTGACTACGGGAACCGCACAGACACCCAGGAGCTGACCCAAAGCCGCACCGTGTGCAGGAGGAGCTGTGAGTGCCGCTATCATGTCAGGGCATGGTGCCCGCCTGCTGCCTATTGTGTGGGGATCCGGATAGTGGGCAGCCTGTCCTCCAGGTCACCCCCGGGACAGAGAGTGGGGCTTATACACATGGTGGCTGACACCTCCTGGGGGCACTATAGTGGTAGGACATTGGCCATAGCTGGAATACATTTTGTAGGACATGACCCATAGTAACATTTCCTAATAGTAACCATGAGATGTATTGGACCAGAACCATCTGTTTGGCAGATAGATTACACATATGGTTTGGGGTCTAGTTGGGAGTCGGTGCCATGAGCAGTATATAAATGGGGTCTTATAGACTGGTAAGAAAACAACTTCATACTGGGCATATCTTGTCTGCCCTGGAGCCATCCTAGTGACATCACATGACATCACTACCTACCAAACCTTTTCCATGGCTGCTTTAGATTGTCTATGGTGGTCACATGACATCACTTAGGAAGAAACTGCTGCACCCGTCCATGGGGGTCACAGGACATCACTACAGACGAAGCCAATACACATATCCATTGTTGTTACATGACATCACTACAGATAAAACCATTACACTCATCCATGGCGGTCACATGACATCACTACAGATGAAGCCAATACACACATCCATTGTGGTTACATGACATCACTACAGATAAAACCATTACACTCATCCATGGGGGTCACATGACATCACTACAGACGAAGCCAATACACACATCCATTGTGGTTACATGACATCACTACAGATAAAACCATTACACTCATCCATGGGGGTCACATGACATCACTACAGACGAAGCCAATACACACATCCATTGTGGTTACATGACATCACTACAGATAAAACCATTACACTCGTCCATGGCGGTCACATGACATCACTACAGACGAAGCCAATACACACATCCATTGTGGTTACATAACATCACTACGGATAAAACCATTACACTCGTCCATGGCGGTCACATGACATCACTACAGATAAAACCATTACACTTATTCATGGCGGTCACATAACATCACTACGGATAAAACCATTACACTCGTCCATGGCGGTCACATGACATCACTACAGATAAAACCATTACACTCGTCCATGGCGGTCACATGACATCACTATGGATAAAACCATTACACTCATCCATGGCGGTCACATGACATCTACAGATAAAACCATTACACTCGTCCATGGCGGTCACATGACATCACTATGGATAAAACCATTACACTCATCCATGGCGGTCACATGACATCTACAGATAAAACCATTACACTCGTCCATGGCGGTCACAGGACATTACTGTGGATAAAGATACATGATTGTGTCAGATGTAGTAGTTTTATCTGTAGTGATGCTACACAGCCACCATGAACAGTCTGATGTCATGTGACCGTCATGGGCAACCTGAATAAACTCTATGGGGGAGATTTATCAAAACCTGTGCAGAGGAAGGGTGGTGCAGTTGCCCATAGCAACCAATCAGATTGCTTCTTTCATTTTCCACAGGCCTCTTTAGACACCTCTGCTGACACCTCTGTCCGTGTCAGGAACTGTCAAGAGCAGGAGAGGTTTTCTATGGGGATTTGCTTCTAATCTGGACAGTTCCTGACACGGACAGAGGTGTCAGCAGAGAGCACTGTGCTCAGACTGGGAAGAACTTCACAATTTTCTCTGTAGTATACAGCTGATAAGTACTGGAAGGATTAAGATGTTTTAATAGAAGTAATTTACAAATCTGTTTAACTTTCTGGCACCAGCTGATTTGAAAACATTTGTTTTCCACCGGAGTACCCCTTTAACAATGTGATACCAATGTGGCTGATAAGTCTGTTGTCTCCTGCCCCGCTTGAGAATGGTTGTACGCTCCTCAGTAGTAGTGATATTCGACAGATGTTCCTCACCCTTGAGGTTAGTGCTCTTATATTAACCTTACGTGACTCAGATTCCTTAAAGGAAGCAGTCGCCTGGCTGCCTGTCTGGATTTCTGCGGTTAACCCCTGATTTGAGAAATGGCCGTTTTAGCGTCCGTACATTGAGAAATATCCTGTCCCAGACACCATTAATCAAAACCTGTCCTGAGGAAAAGTTGCTGAGTTGCCCATAGCAACCAATCAGATCGCTTCTTTCATTTTCCAGAGGCCTTTTCAAAAATGAAAGTGATCTCATTGGTTGCTATGGCAACTCGGCAACTTTTCCTCTGGACAGGTTTTGCTAAATCTCCCCCCCCCCCCCCCCCATGACTGCACTGGGATGTGCTGGGCACACGGAGCATTCATTATTAATGGGGCTATCGTTCTGTCGGCCATGCAGCAGAATATATACTTATATATTCTTACATAACCCTTATTGAGATGCATGTAAATCCCTGAAGAAAGGCAGTGCATACATATATATATATATATATATATATATATATATATATATATATTCTACATATATCATACACCATCAAGTCACCCTATATCGTGGTCCCTTGCAAACATCAGTGGTCTCCAAACTGTGTACCACCAGATGTTGCAAAACTCTGGGCATGTTGGGAGTTGTAGTTTTGCAACATCTGGAGGTCCACAATTTGGAGACCACTAGCATAAATCATCATAGGCAGAATAGTTCTATCACACCTGGCAGTGTTTGCTTAAAGGGGTACTCCGCCCCTAGACATCTTATCCCCTATCCAAAGGATAGGGGATAAGATGTTAGATCGCTGCGGTCCCGCTGCTCGGGACCTCGGGGATCGCCGCTGCGGCACCCCGCAATCATTACTGTGCATAGCGAGTTCGCTCTGTGCATAATGACGGGCGATACAGGGGCCGGAGCAGCGTGACGTCATGGCTCAGACCCTCATGACATCACGGCCCTTCCCCTTAATGCAAGTCTATGGCAGGGGGCGTGACGGCCGCCACGCCCCCTCCCATAGACTTGTATTGACGGGGGCGGGCCGTGACGTCGTGAGGGGCGGAGCCGTGACGTAACGATGCTCCATCCCCTGTATCCCCCGTCATTACGTGCAGAGCGATCTCGCTCTGCGCAGTAATGATAGAGGGGTGCTGCAGCAGCGATCCCCGGTGTCCCCAGCAGCGGGACCCCGGCGATCTGACTGATCCTTTGGATAGGGGATAAGATGTCTGGGGGCGGAGTACCCCTTTTAAAGGGGTACTTTTGGTGGAAAACATATTTTTTTTTTAAATCAACTGGTGCCAGAAAGTTAAACAGATTTGTAAATGACTACTATTAAAATAAATCTTTACCCTTCCAGTACTTTTTAGCAGCTGTATACTACAGAGGAAATTCTTTTCTATTTGAATTTCTTTTTCTGTCCACAGTGCTCTCTGCTGACACCTGATGCCCGTATCAGGAACTGTCCAGAGCAGGATAAAATCCCCATGGCAAACCTATGCGGCTCTGGACAGTTCCTGACACGGACCGAGGTGTCAGCAGAGAGCACTGTGGACAAGACAAAAAAATAAATTCAAAAAGAAAAGAATTTCCTCTGTAGCATACAGCTGCTAAAAGGTACTGGAAGGGTAAGGCTAAGTTTCCACTTGGTTTTTTTCTCTGGCAGTTTTTGGATATCTGCCACTGCAGTTTTTTGAGCCAAAGCCAGAAGTGGATCCATAAGGAATGGGAAATATAAAGGAAAGACTTACATTTCTCCTCCCTCATGGATCCACTTCTGACTTTGGCTCAAAAACTGCAGTGGCAGATATCCAAAAACTGCCAGAAAAAAAAAAAAAGTGGAAACTTAGCCTAAAGATTTTTTAATAGAAGTCCTGTACAAATCTGTTTAACTTTCTGGCACCAGTTGATAAAAAAAAAAAAAAAAAAAAAAATGTTTTCCAACGGAGTACCCCTTTGTTTGCACTACAAGTTAACAAGTGATGAGCACAATAGTAGTAGTTGTGCTAGGCTATATGCACACTGCCGTTGTTCTCGTAATCGTTCAGGGTCCTTTTGGTGTGTTTTTATTTATTTTTTATTTGCACTGAACGGGTCAGAGCACAATGGACACCACCAGGTACCATTGACTTTCAATGGGGTCCAACGGGTTTCTGCCTGGAGTCTGTTGTTTCACAGTAATTGAGCGGAGAAAAAAATTAGGACATGCAGGTTTTTTTTTTTTTTTTTTTTTTTTCATCACACCACAATTTGGCAATACAGTTCCCGTATACATTTCAATTTAAAAACCGTATGGAACTGTTTTGAAAACAATATGCATTGACTCTCCATTGAAAACCGTATGCCAAACGATGCATCCGGTTGCGTCCGTTTTGCATCTTGTATCCGGTTTTGCCATTTTTTTGCCTGTACCCAAAACTGTAGCCTACCACGGTTTTTGGTCCAGGTGAAAAACCGTATGGAAACCGTATGTTTTTTTTTTAATTTTTTTTACATGGGAGTCAATGAGAACCGTGCAGAACTGTATGTGCATACGGTTCCATCCGGTTTTCACCATACAGTTTTTTTTCTTGGAATTTCAGTCAAACAAGTTTTTTTTTCTTAAAAACGGATGCAACCGGACATCATTTTTCAAACCTTATATGGGTTAAAATTTGTCCATACATTTTGATACAGTTTAGTACAGTTTTAAGGAATCCGTTTTTCAGCAAAAACCTAATACGGGAACTGTATTGCAAAAACGTGGTGTGAATGCACTTTTACTCCCGGAATTTGAGAAGACTTCCTTAGAGCAGAACTTGACGCTAATGTGAACTCAGCCTTAGATGTGGCCATGACTTCACGCTACTGGAAGCCATAGGCTAATACCGAGCCAACATATAATCCTAAGCTGTTCCTCTAAGGAGCGGACGGGCAGAGATGGTAATGTCGCTCATCTGCCAATGTCTTCTACTGGAACAAGAATACTTTATGATTTGGGGTCTGGCAGCTGCTTATCGTCCTCTCCTTACTGTAATAACATGCATATTCGGCCAGTGTTTACGAAGGGGGGAGTGGGACGCAGCATATGGTACTCCTGTCTTACTGGAATGCATACATAAACATACTCCTACAGTTTATCTCTGTCTGCAAGTGTGACCACAGATGTTCTCAACTCTGCAAGATGCATAGTCAGACAGGATGGCTCTAGAGATAGCGTCCATGTGTCAAGACAACATTCGGATATAGATAGGAGATAACTGTCCCCTATCTCTTCCTTATCGTAGAGGTGTGTCCCCTGAAGAAGCATGTCATGTCCCTGGTGGGCCGTCAAATTCTGCCGCTAGATACCTCTGGTGAAATAATATCAGATGTGGTGAAACACAACCTTTCCGATCTTCTTTTCCTGTGATGAGTAGTCTTTTTGGTCAACAATGATCCTGCAAAGATCAGAGGTCCACCAACACAATGACTTTCCTAAAGTCTCGCAGTATAGGAAATATAGGGTGCTCAGCTAGGGTCCCAAACCATCTTAGTACCTATGCAAAACAATGGCCCTCATTTACTAAGAGTGTTGTGTAGGTTTCTTTGTGGGTTTTAATTCCCTACAATTAATTTTCCACGGTATTTACTAAGGTTTCCCTACATTTTCCACTTTCCCTACACTTTGCTTTTTTTTACACATGCTCTGATCTGTCTGGTTTTCCTCAGCTGAAATCCACCACATTTTATGTGGAAATCTTAGTAAATATGTTGGGTTTTTGTGAAAATGTCGGGAACATGGCCCTTTTCGGAGACCACGCCCCCTTTTCCCGGCAGCCACGCCCTTTTTCGGGTTTTCTTAGCAAAATGGAGAGTTAGTCGGGGTTTCTTCAAATCTGGCGCAAATTCTGGCGCAACTTCTGGAGCAGACAGAATTTGTGGCGCAGATTCTGGCGCAGACAGAATTTCTGGCGCAATGCGACAGAATCTGGCACACAACTCAACAAAACATGTCGGGTTTGCAATAGTAAATGAGGGCCAATGTGGCACTCCACTTGCAGTGAAATAATGGAAGAATTTTATTTATGCAATCCAACATACAAAGTGACGTTTCAGTCAATTAAAGGGGTAATCCAGGAAAAAACTTTATTTATATATAATATATACATATATAAATAAACTGGCTTCAGAAAGTTAAACAGATTTGTAAATTACTTCTATTAAAAAATATTAATCCTTCCAGTAGTTAGCAGCTCTCTGCTGACATCTCTGCTTGTCTCAGGAACTGTACGAAGCATTAGAGGTTTGCTATGGGGATTTGATCATATTCTAGACAGTTCCTGAGACAAGCAGAGGTGTCAGCAGAGAGCACTGTTGTCGGACAGAAAAGAACAACTCAACTTCAGCAGCTGATAACTACTGGAAGGATTAAGATTTTTAAATAGAAGTCATTTACAAATCTGTTTAACTTCCTGGAGCCAGTTGATAAAAAAAAATTAAAAAAATAAAAAGATAAAAAAATAAAATAAGAAATAAAATAAAAAGGCAGTCAAGGACAAGTAACGGTCAGGTACCGTGCTGTAAGATAAGTATAGTGACCACAGTCGCAAGGTGGAAATGCAACTGTGGTCGCTATACTTCTTACCTTACAGCACGGTACCCGACTGTTACTTGTCCTTGACTTCTCTCCTTCCTAGCAATCCGGTCTGATGAAGGTCTTAATTGACCTAAACATCACTTTGTATGTTGGATTGTATAAATAAAATTCCATTATTTTACTGCAAGTGGAGTGCCACATTATTCTGCATATTTCCTAAAGTCTCTCTACAGTACTGATCACAGCTGGTCTGGTGTAAGGAATCCCCAGAAGGCAGCTTACTGTCAGGGGAAGTTGTAGTGAGTCATACATGACATAATTACATGTGACCTAGGTGAGGAATCCCCTTTTAGGATTTTGATATATGTCCTTAAGGGCCCTATGTATGGGAAGAACTTCTGTTATAGGGGATAAGGGGATAAGATGTCTGATCGCAGAGGTCCCTCCGCTGGGGACCCTTGCGATCTCGGCTGCGGCATCCCAGACATCTGGTGCTTGGAGCGAAATTCGGAGGCTCGTGTCGTCACAGTTACACCCCACTCGTGACATCACGCCCCCTCAATGCAAGTCTATGGCACGTGACGTCACAAGCGGGCGTGGCCATGACATCAGGAGCCTCCGGCGCTGCACCCGATGCTCTAAACGAATTCCGGGTGCAGCAGGGATATTGCAGGGGTCCCTTGTGGCGGGACGCCTGCGATCAGACATCTTATCCCCTATCCTTTTGGATAGGGGATAAGATGTCTAGTGGCGAAGTACCCCTTTAAGCTGACCATACTACTGAAGAGCTAGTTGGTGTTGCCCTGTGAAGGGTAATTTTGATATTTTCCCTTGTCCTGATGGAATTCAGATCTGTCATTTAGTATGACCCACTCTGAGATCTACATCATACCACAGCCAAAATATACCTCAAAAAAATTAAGGGAACACTAAGATAACACATCCTAGTTCTGAATGAATGAACTAATCGTATGAAATACTTTCGTCTTTACATAGTTGAATGTGCTGACAACAAAGTCGCACACAAATTATCAATGGAAATCAAATTTATCAACCCATGGAGGTCTGGATATGGAGCCACACTCAAAATCAAAGTGGAAAACCACACTACATGCTGATCCAACTTTGATGTAATGTCCTTAAAACAAGTCAAAAGGAGGCTCAGTAGTGTGTGTGGCCTCCACGTGCCTGGATGACCTCCCTACAATGCCTGGGCATGCTCCTGATGAGGTGGTGTTGGTGGATGGAGTGAGTGGTGATGTGCTCAATCAGATTCGGACCTGGAGAACGGACGGGCCAGTCCATAGCATCAATGCCTTCCTCTTGCAGGAACTGCTGACACACTCCAGCCACATGAGGTCTAGCATTGTCTTGCATTAGGAGGAACCCAGGGCCAACCGCACCAGCATATGGTCTCACAAGGGGTCTGAGGATCTCATCTCGGTACCTAATGGCAGTCAGGCTACCTCTGGCAAGCACATGAAGGGCTGTGCGGCCCCACCAAAGAAATGCAACCCCACACCATTACTGACCCAAACCAAGCCAAACCGGTCATGCTGGAGGATGTTGCAGGCAACAGAACGTTTTCCATGGCGTCTCCAGACTCTGTCACGTCTGTCACCTGTGGGCATCAGGCCCTCATACCACCCTCATGGAGTCTGTTTCTGACCGTTTAGTGGACACATGCACATTTGTGGCCTGCTGGAGGTCATTTTGCAGGGCTCTGGCAGTGCTCCTCCTACTCCTCCTTGCACAAAGGCGGAGGTAGTGGTCCTGCTGCTGGGTTGTTGCCCTCCTACGGCCTCCTCCATGTCTCATGATGTACTGGCCTGTCTCCTGGTAGCGCCTCCATGCTCTGGACACTACGCTGACAGACACAGCCAACCTTCTTGCCACAGCTCGCATTGATGTACCACCCTGGATGAGCTCCACTACCTGAGCCACTTGTGTGGGTTGTAGACTCCGTCTCATGCTACCACTAGAGTGAAAGCACCGCCATCATTCAAAAGTGACCAAAACATCAGCCAGGAAGCATAGGAACTGAGAAGTGGTCTGTGGTAACCACCTCCAGAACCACTCCTTTATTGGAGGTGTCTTGCTAATTGCCTATAATTTCCAGCTGTTGTCTGTTCCATTTGCACAACAGCATGTGACATTGATTGTCAATCAGTGTTTCTTCCTGAGTGGACAGTGTGATTTCACAGAAGTGTGATTGACTTGGAGTTACATTGTGTGGTTTAAGTGTTCCCTTTATTTGAGCATTGTAAATTCTGTACCAAAGGTCAACTTCTCCACAAATATTCTTTATACCACAGAATAACACCAAATAAATAATAATATAAAAAACATTTTATTCGAGGTCATCTGACTCCAGCAGTCCATAGAAAATGGTTTAGTTGTCCGTCTATAAAAAATCTGCAGTGTATCTCGCACCAGAGTCTACAACAGCTGAGAAACACAGTGGTCTAGATGCTTGTCCTGTCCGGTGCATATACCATAACAGAGCGGCCATGGAAACTCCATACAGTCTCCTTGTACTTCTGAAGAGGTTCTCCGAGCCCCTCGGGCTTTTCTAGCCACAGGGTGTTTAATTGTTTGGTCACTACAGGGACCACGATGTAGCACATTGTCATGATAATGCTGTAATGCTGGTCGGATTTGTAAAATGTTTGTCATTCTTTAGGAAGAACATTTGGCTCAGTTCCCTCTGTCATCCCAGTCCAAGTGATGAGTGGGTCGCACTCAGCTGTTACTCCGCTGACCCCATGCATGGAGGGGTTGCCTCCACTGCCAAAAAGCCTTAGTGGTCTGCTGAACTCCAGCGGAGGGTCGGGCTGGCGAGACCTGGAGAGAGTCTACGCGCAGAAGTCTCGTATTCAAGATGACCTGAGCCGTGGGGGTTCAAGTGGCAGCGCACAAGCTCACCCAAAGCCCCCAAATTTAGACGCAGCCCTGGCTTTACTTAGGAAAGAAATGGTAAGTTAACTCTTTACTGATCATATGCAGATAAACGGGTGTCCTCTGTGATAACTGGAAATAACATAGTATCATGCCGAGGTTCCATATGCAGTGTTCTTCAGTGCAGCAGTCTATTTGGCCACAACTGCTCTGTAAGTAGAAGACCGTAGCATTAAATAGAAGACACCACAGCTTTTTTCAGTACCAAATGCTGCTGTCATCAGTATCTTCCTCCGGTGCGGTCTTTGTCCTTCTTTTGGGACCTGATACATAGTGCTGGGCAGTATACCGGTTCATACCGAATACCAAATTTTTTTTCCTGCACAATATACATTTTTCCCATGCCGCAATACCGGTTGGCTCCTTACATGACAGTGGCTCAGCCTATCACCGGCCGAGGCGGGACATCGATGCGGCCGGTGATAGGCTGACGGCTCTGACGTTCCCATCCCCAGGACTGCAGAGGAGGGACCGAGAGGCCGGTAACGGGGAATGTCGGCAGGTGAGGTTAAGTTTATTTTGTTTAATTTTGCAGCCCGGGCACAGGATAGTACAGTACAGCGCAGCGGCTAATAATTATTGGGGGGGTGGGGGGGGGAGGAGAAGCAGCGCTCGCGGGTGACATATGATTAGTTCCCGATGTGGGGGACAGCGCAGTGCTGGGCTGATAAACTGGGGGGGGGATGGGTGTGATGCAGTGCCCACGGGTCACATGATTTGGGGGGGGGGGGGGGATACCGTTAAATACTGTGGAACCGCCATAACTTACAAAAATACCGTGATACACATTTTTGATTATACCGCCCAGCTCTACTGACACCTCACACTGCAGTTCAGCTCATTGCTGGCCGCAGCGATGTCCCGTCTCGGCCAATGATAGTATGAGCGGCAGTGTGATATATTGGGCCCAGGCCCGGTTTTCTTCCTGGTGCCCGGGCCTGATAATTCACACTGCCACACAGCCTAGCACCGGCTATGTTTATTTTATTTACTTATTTTTTTGCAGCCTGGGCATAATGGGAGGATAAAGTATTAATTATCTAGCTACCTATGTCTGGTCTGGACATATTAAAAGTCTCCAGCTTAGGTTGCATTTTAACATGCTTATGGCATGTACTTTTTTTTAAAGAATATTGCAAGATTAAAAAAAATAATAATTCATATGTTGCTGGGGAGCTGCTTAAAGAGAGAACATTTGCCCCCCCAGTCAGTCCACCCCCCCCCCCCCCCCACTGCGGGAAATACTGCAGCAGAATTACAGCAGAGGGAAACACACTGTGGATACACTATGTGTGACCCTACCCTTAAATGGTATCTATAGTGCTATTTGTCCTTTTGACCCCCTATTAGGCTGGTATATGTTTGTGTACCTGGTTTCTTGATGTTTAGAATACTGTAGTTTGCTTCTCATGCATACAGGGGCATCATCAGTGTAAAATAATATATATAGATATATAGTAAGTAGAGATGAGTGAACTTACAGTAAATTTGATTCGTCACAAACTTCTCGGCTCGGCAGTTGATGACTTATCCTGCATAAATTAGTTCAGCTTTCAGGTGCTCCGGTGGGCTGGGAAAGAGTCTCCTAGGACTGTATCCACCTTTTCCAGCCCACGGGACCACCTGAAAGCTGAACTCATTTATGCAGGATAAGTCATCAACTGCCGAGCTGAGAAGTTCACGACGAATCGAATTTACTGTAAGTTCTCTCATCTCTAATAGTAAGTTTGAGTAGCCGTATTAGTCCGGTGATGCAGATGCAAATCAAAAAAAATTTCCGAATCTTGTAATACCTTTTTTATTGGACTAACAGAATTTTGTAGAGACAAGCTTTCGGGATTCTTCCCTTTATCAAGTCCAGAGCAAAGCGGATAAAGGGAGGAATCACAAAAGCTTGTCTCTACAAAATTCTGTTAGTCCAATAAAATATGTATAGTAAATGTGAGTAGCTGTATTAGTCCAGTGATGCAGATGCAAATCAAAAATGTTTTGCATATATATATATGGGGGGACACATTTTGATCAAAAAGTGCGCTGAGAGCCTCCATTTTTTGACCTAGAGTGCTGTTGCAACTTTCTTGTTTGTACACATATATATATATATATATATATATATATATATATATATACATACATACATACATACATACACACACACACACACACACACACACACACACACACACATAGATATATATATATAGATATATATATATATATATACACACACACACTGCATTGTATAGGTCTGCAAGCACAGCAGCACGTCCACTTTTTGATGGTTTTTTATTGGTCGCCCCAAACAAGTTTGTTTAGCAAAAGTGTCCAGGCCTGGGGATTGACATAATTCCCTTTTCCCACTGTGGTAACTCTACTCTGCAGTGTCTTCCCCTCAGGCCTGAGCTGTTGGGGACAGGAAAGAGTTTGCAGCCCTGGGTTTGTTGCAGAATGTTCTGCAACTGTTCCATTCACCTGCATAGGGCTTGTGAAAATTCCTGTGCATACTGCATTAAAGGGGTACTCCACTGGCCAGCGTTCAGAATTAAATGTTCCGAACGCTGTTTTCGCTCTGCGGGAGTTGGACACGCCCCTTGTGACATCACGGCCACGCCCCCTCAATGCAAGTCTACGGGAGGGGGCGTGACGGCAGTCACGCCCCCTCCCGTTGACTTGCATTGAGGGGCGTGGCCGTGATGTCACAAGGCGCGTGGTCGACCCCCGCAGAGCGAAAACAGCGTTCGGAACATTTAATTCTGAACGCTGGCCAGTGGAGTACCCCTTTAATATCCATATTTGTATGAAGCAGATTTTTCATTTCTGCAACCAATCTGCTGTGTGTGAACATGCCCTGAGGGGAAATTTAAGTTAAACTCTTCCTAAGATAGTCATGGAGACATCACACTGTAGCCATCTTGGAGGAGGGGCAGCAGGTTCTTGGTGTGTCCTGAAGTTTCCCTATACTTCTCATATGCATCTGTGGCAGTCCATGAAATCTAGAACAGTTTCTTTGTGGGATATAGAAGCTGCATTCTTATACTTTTGTGTCTCCTCCTCAGTATACAGACAAGTAATTTAGTGGGATAAAGGTCTTAAGCCTTTAAATAGGAAGTCCTATAAGGTCTGGTCCCTTGTATTAAGGATCACGAGGACGCCTGAATCATTTCATTAAAGGTAAGGTAGGTCTATTGTTCACAGGCTGCTGTCAAGCCCAGGGCCAGAGACTTAGGTACGGTAAGAAGATTGAGAAACAGGATCTGCTATTTTTATACATGGGCTCCTATTATGAAATTACCGACATATGTGCCAGGTCTTAAACGGCTCAAGATAGTAATGTGCCGCCCATCTAATGGGAAGATGAGAATGATGCATCATGGCACATTAGCATCAGCATAGTTGATTAAGATCATAATTAACAATCTGTTTATATCTGGTATCATACAGCAGGGTAGACGCTGTTACGTGTGGCTCATAGGGTGCGGAAACCTTTCACATTCCTGTGTATTTCATTGAGAGAGGTTGCATATTTCTCCCCAGAGTCCCTGCACAGAGGCGGCTTTCAGTAAATCTATAGGATGTCCGTAGAATACACGACCTAATTATTTTCCCATTCGCCTGGATTACTTGTAGCATATGTCCTGCTATTGTCCATTTTTCTTTTTCCAAGCCTTTAGTATATTGTGTAGAGACAATGTGTGGGACTGCCCATGTCCTGCATTAGTGAACCAAAGATGTTTGCAGAACAGATTTATAATATACTAGATTCCATTCTATAAAATGTTTAACCCCTTAACGACGCAGGACGTAAATGTACGTCCTGGTGATGTGGTACTTAACGCACCAGGACGTACATTTACGTCCTGAGCATAATCGCGGGCATCGGAGCGATGCCGGCATCATGCGCGGCAGGTCCCGGCTGTGGATCGCAGCCAGGGACCCGCCGGTAATCGCGGACACCCGCGATCCCGCGGATGTCCGCCATTAACTTATCATATGCTGTGATCAATACAGATCATGGCATCTGCAGCATCACGGTCACTTAACAGGATGATCGAATCGCCCGCAGTGCTGCCGCGGCAATCCGATCATCCTGCACGGCAGACGGAGGTCCCTTCCCCTGGCTCCGCTGCCTTCCGGCAGTCTTCTGCTCTGATCTGCCTTCCCGCAGACCAGAGCAGAAGATCACCGATAACCCTGATCAGTGCTGTGTCCTATACATAGCACTGAACAGGATTAGCAATTGAATGGTTGCTATAAATAATCCCCTATGGGGACTATAAGAGTGTAAAAATAAAAGTAAAAAAAGAAAAAAAATAAAGTAAAAAAAAAAATGTGAAAAACCCCCTCCCCCAATAAAAACGTAAATTGTCCCATTTTCCCTATTTTACCCCCAAAAAGTGTACAAAAATGATTGTATATACATATTTGTTATCACCGCATGCGTAAATATCCGAACTATTAAAATAAAATGTAAGTGATCCCGTACGGTGAACGGCGTGAACGTAAAAAAAAAAAAGTCCAAAATAGCTGCTTTTTTATAACCTTTTATTCCAAATTTTTTTTATTAAAAATGTAATAAAAGTTTTGTATAAGCAAATATGGTATTAATAAAAAGTACAGATCACGGCACAAAAAATGAGCCCTCATACCGCCGCTTATACGGAAAAATGAAAAAGTTATAGGTCTTCAAAATAGGGGGATTTTAAACGTACTAATTTGGTTAAAAAGTTTGCGATTTTTTTTTTTTTTTTTTTTTTTAAGCGCAACAGTAATAGAAAAGTGTATAATCATGGGTATCATTTTAATCATATTGACCCAGAGAATAAAAAACACATGTCACTTTTACCATAAATTGTACGGCATGAAAACAAAACCTTCCAAAATTTGCAAAATTGCGGTTTTCTTTTTAATTTCCCCACACAAATAGTATTTTTTGGTTGCGCCATACATTTTATGGTAAAGTGAGGGATGGTGTTACAACGGACAACTGATCGCGCAAAGAACAAGCCCTCATACTAGTCGGTGAATGAAAATATAAAAGAGTTATGATTTTTTGAAGGGGAGAAGGAAAAAACAAAAACGTAAAAATAAAATTGTCTAAGTCCTTAAGGTCCAAATGGGCTGAGTCCTTAAGGGGTTAAAGGGGTATTCCAGGAAAAAAAACTTTTATTTTTTTAATATCAACTGGCTCCAGAAAGTTAACCAGTTTTGTAAATTACTTCTATTAAAAAAAAATCTTAATCCTTCCAGTAGTTATGAGCTGCTGACGTTGAGTTGTTCTTTTCTGTCTGACAACAGTGCTCTCTGCTGACACCTCTGCTTGTCTCAGGAACTGTAGAGGTTTGCTATGAGGATTTGCTCCTACTCTGGGCAGTTCCTAAGACACGCAGAGGTGTCAGCAGAGAGCACTGTTGTCAGACAGAAAAGAACAACTCAACTTCAGCAGCTGATAACTACTGGAAGGATTAAGATTTTTTAATAGAAGTAATTTACAAAACTGGTTCACTTTCTGTAGCCAGTTGATATAAAAAAAAAAAAAATTTCCCGGAATACCCCTTTAATAATTTACTTTATAAGGGTAGGGTCACACGTTCCTTATTTTACTGTGTATTTGCTGCTGCATATTTTCCTACCCATTGAACTCAATATGTAGCATAATCAGCTGTGCATTTTGCTACCCATTGACTTCAATCCGTAGGAAAATAACAGAGCAATTACGTAGCAAAATAAGGCACGTGTGACTCTACCTTTAGATGACATTCTTAGGCTAGTTTCAGACTACAGAATCTCCGCCCGCAGATTCCGAGTGCGGCCAACGCTGACTGAATCAGTCTGCGCTAGGACCTTGCGGACACTGCAGTGTCTCCAGTAGACTGCAATGTGTTCTGCGGATTTCCACCTGAAGAAAGAGCAACCTCATTCTGTAGGCGGAAATTTCCAAGTGGATTTTCTGTGCGGAATTTGTGAAGTGTGAATTTGTGAACGGAAACCCATTCACTATACAGTACATTTTAGCAAGCGGGATTTCCGCCTGCAATTTCAAAGAGGAATTGCAGGTGGAAATTCCATAGTCTGAACCTAGCCTTAAACTTTCTACCACTTATGGTTGTGTTCACATCCTATCCGTTTTTTTTTTTTTTGTTTTTTTCTGGGTTCACATCAGTGATTTCATTTTTGTTCTGCAGATCCATTGAGGAGTCTAAGAAACTGAAATGAACAGATCTCATTGATTTTAAATTGGTGATTTTTAATCTGTACTTGCATTAGTTGTGCTTACTGTATATACTCGAGTATAAGCTGAGTTTTTCAGCACAATTTTTCGTGCTGAAAATGCCACCCTCTGCTTATACTCAAGTAAAAAAAAATACCGTTGGGGGGGTTGGCCGGGCCATCCATCTTCGCTGCAGGGACCATCCGACTAGTAACGCTGCATTGACGCCTCCGCACAGGGATTTCCGTACGCAGCAGACGTCCCAGCGTGGTGGTGTCAATGCAGCATCACTAGTCTGGGGCCGGCCCGGAGCGGAGAAGAGCGCCTCCTGGTGAAGATGGACGGCCCAGACCGGCTCACCCTCCTCACCGGAATGCGGACGGTCCCTGCAGCTACTAAGCAACAGGACCGAGAGAACTGGGGAGTAGACAACGAGGGGGGCCTATATGATGACGGAGGGGGCGGTCTGGATGATGGCAGGGGGGGATATAGATTGGGGGTGATGATGACGGGGGGAGGGTCTGGATGATGACAGGGGATGATGTATTTTCTCCCCTAGGCTTATACTTGAGTCAAAAAGTTTTCCCAGGTTTAAGAGGTGAAAGTAGGGGCCTCGGCTTATATTCGGGTTGGCTAATACTCGAGTATATACGGTAATTGGAGAGATTCATCAAAACCTGTGCCAAGGAAAAGTTGACCAGTTGCCCAAAGCAAACAATCAGATCGCTTTTTTTTTTTTTTTTTTTTTTTTTTTTTTTATTAAAAAAAAAAGCTATCTGGTTGCTATGGATAACTGTGTATAATAAATTTTCACCTTTTTTCTGTGCTTTTTCTTTTCATTTGGTTTGTATGCATCCTATTGAGTGCAGTGACAAAATGTTTCCAAATTTTTCAAAAGTTCAAAAACTCAGTACATAGAAGCTATGCCCCTTTTTTATACCCTTTGTCGAATGAAGCGTAGAAGCATCTAGAACACAGAAAAATGAGGCGTGCACAAAAATGGGCTACTTCTTATGTCCAAAAACGGTCATATGAGCCTTCATAATTTCCCCCCTTAGTATCGTGGCCAGTATTTATAGCTAAAACACAGAGTGCAAAACGAGGTGCAAATCTTTTCCATTAGGGTAGGGTCAAACGTGCCGTTTCCCTTATAAATAGTTGGTTCCGCTACTGCTTTTGGCTAAAAATACAGACTACATGTGAACCCAACCTTTAAGTGACAGATGTGACTGAGTAAAGAAAGCTTACTGATCACACATCCTACTATTATAGTGACACATGGTAACCCTATATACCCTGAGCCTTTATTTTGGCTTTTAAAGGGGTTATCCAGGAAAAAACTTTATATATATATATATATATATATATATATATATATTCAACTGGATCCAGAAAGTTAAACAGATTTGTAAATTACTTCTATTAAAATATCTTAATCCTTCCAATAATTATCAGCTGCTGAAGTTGAGTTGTTTGTTTATAGTGCTCTCTTCTGACATCTGCTTGTCTCGGGAACTGCACAGAGTAGAAGAGGTTTGCTATGGGGATTTGCTTCTACTTCGGACAGTTCCCGAGACAGGTGTCATCAGAGAGCACTTAGACAGAAAAGAACAACTGAACTTCAGCAGCTAAAAAGTGCTGAAAGGATTAAGATTTTTTAATAGAAGTAATTTACAAATCTGTTTAATTTTCTGGAGCCAGTTGAGATAGAGATATATAAAAAAAAATTCCTGGCCATGTGTATCGTTGAGAATTGCATAAGCGATTTTGTAATACCTAGCTCATTATTTTCATAACAGTTTGCCTCCAGCTGTTGCAAACCTACAACTCCCAGTATGCCCAAAGGTTGTCCGGGCATGCTGGGAGTTGTAGTTTTGCAACAGCTAGAGACACACTGTTCTTAAAACACTGGTCCATCTGTAGACCTGCATACAGTAGCCTGCATTTGTTGGGAGGTTGAGTTCTGTACAGAACTTCTATTAACAAAATGGACTATATTAGCGGAACTTGCTGTGATATGTACAGGAATTGCGCCATGACCGATTCTCCCATGAGCCGTTGACAGGATGAATGTTTGCCGTGCAGCTGGCCCTGTATTCTCACTTGCAGAGGTCCGCTGTGACATTGTGCAGCAAAATAAAGGAACGCCCCTCCAAAGAAAATATTTTAACAGTCCTGGCTTCCTCTAATGTAGTCATGCTGAACACAGACTCTTTAAGAATATGACCTCTCACCCAGCTAGCTGTGCCACTAGAACATAAAGTATAGGAATCTATCATCTAGACTGCTGGCGCTTTACGTGATCCTCTTAAGATACAGGGATTTTTATGACTAAAGCCTAAGTGTTTGTTGAGGTTATTCTCATGTACAAGGTTGCTACACAAGTCCCTATCTCCGCAGATGACTTTAAGTTACTTTATTTCTTAAAGAGTACCTGTCATCAAACCATGTTTTCCAAACTAACTCAGATTATATTCCCTCACTACTCTTAATACCCCTCCTGCCCTTTAAAAAATTATTCCGAGTTTTAAAAAGCTCTGTATCATACCTTTCCCCTTGCTCATGTTGTGTGAGCTCCCGGCAGGAGAATGTGGGTGTTCCCCAGCAGGGGCGATGTCACTGAAGAGAGCTGGGCCTCGCCATGCCCTGAACGCGCTTACTGAGTTTGGTCTTCTGCCAGGCCGTGAGGAGACTGATTGACTTGTGGCAGGGAACAGAACAGAGCCACCTAGTGGCTGTTTTTTTAATCACATTAAAAACATAAAGTTTGAGAATTTTAACAGCAAGTAAATTGCAAAGTGTCTTATAATTACATAAGTAACAATATATGAAGTTTAGTTTGGTGACAAGTACTCTAACTATTATATTCCAAACATATAGGTTCGGATTTATGAAGCTTTTTAGTCCTCTTTTTGCTCTGTTTGTCGCATAACCTGTTGCAAGTGGTGGTTTTGCGTAAACTTTTAGTGCAACTTTTTGCAAACCTTTTTGGATTTTTCACTTTGCAATGGTTACTGATTTATGAAATAGGCCTATTTTGGCACAAAGCTCTCAATTGCACCACAAACAGATACCAGCCCAGACCTGGCTTAGGCCCCCTTTACATATGTCTGGCATGAGTTGTCAGTTCGCTCCTGTGCTGCAAAAGCTGCGCCAAAGGGAGCATGAAGCCAGAACCGATCCCATTCATTAGAATAAGACATTTCACAATCATCCAGCATCTCAGTTTAGATGCCAGATGATTGAACTCGCCAGACCGGCACAGACAGCAATGCATCATGCTGCGTCCCCTCTCCGACGATCACAATTGATGCCATCTCATGCACTTCTGGCATCAGTTGGTGCATCAGTTGGGGAAATTTTCATCTAGTTTTGCCAGATATATGTAAACCTAGCCTTAAAAATGTGGCCGTTTACAGCATTAGTAAATAGTTGCACATTTTTTTTCTCGCAACGTGCTAAAAAGAGAAGACATATATAAAGATTTTTGTTTTGTTTTTTAATGTGTACTAGCACCATCTTTATCACATGTCCTGCACCATTTACTTATGTGAATGTACTCATCTCATATGTACCACACAAAATAAAGGTGTAAAAAAATAAAATAAAAATAATAATATATATATATATATATATATATATATATATATTTTTTTTTTATTGGTGCTGAAACCCCACCACTACCGATCAAGAGAGTGAGCTGAAAGAAGCACATGGCAGTGTGCTTCATTCCCTGGCTCATAGCGATCTCTGTCCTGTGGCCTCATTATAAGTTTATGATGCAATGTGGCGAGTAAAGTACGCTTCTCCCAACTTATTCACCTGATCAGTGGGGGTGTCAAAAAAAAAAATTTTTTAAATGAAAGCGGTGTCAAAAGTTCTGATTGGTTGGGACCTGAAAATTGAGACCCCCCAGTGAGCACTAGAACAAGTGGGAATTCATCACTTTCATGCTGCCCGAACCAGCCATCAGGGTGCTCCCTGGCAGAATCTCCCCAACGCACCAGCCTAGATTCATAAGCCAAAGGGGGAGAGTTCTGTAGGGCTGAAGGGCTGTAAACACTGAAGACCCTCTGTAGATGTGAACAGGGTTGTATTAAGATATCGAGACCATAGGTAAGCAATAGAGGTTGTATGAAGGACTTTTTTGGAAGTGGAGAATGGTAGTTTATAGATGCATTTAGACAGATGCATTCGTAAGGGATCTGTCACAATGAATTAGACTTTTTCATAGGAGGCTTTTATTTTAATCTTTAGTATTTAATGAGACAAAACCAGACGAAAAATGACTAAAGGTGAATAATTGATGCTATTGTCTGCTAGGCAGTTGTGGTTGCTTGTGGGCGAGGGCTATAAAAGCTATTGAGATAGATACCAGGGCAAAACTGGCCTACAGCCTAGAGATCAATTGAGATTTATTCTTTGTGGGTGCTTTGCATAAAATACTAGCGGATGTCATAAGCAACGTTCCTGTAATATATGATATTGATAGCAGTAGGAGTTCTCTAAAGACAGTGATTGTGCACTTCGCAGAAATTGGAATTTTTCCTCTACTGCTTCATGTTAAAGCATCCTTTAACCCCCTTAACGACGGAGGACGTAAATGTACGTCCTGGTGATGCGGTACTTCACTCACTAGGACGTACATTTATGTCCTAAGCATAACTGCGGACATCGGAGCGATGCCCGGATCGTGTGCGGCAGGTCCCGGCTGTTGATCGCAGCCAGGGACCTGCCGGTAATGGCGGACATCTGCGATCCCGCGGATGTCCACCATTAACCCCTCAGATGCCGTGATCAATACCGATCACGGCATCTGCAGTGTCGGGGTCACTTAATTGGATGATCGGATTGCCTGCAGTGCTGCCGCGGCGATCCGATCATCCAGCACGGCAGCCGGAGGTCCCCTCACCTGCCTCCGCTGTCTTCCGGGAGTCTTCTGCTCTGATCTGCCTTCCCGCAGACCAGGGCAGAAGATGACCCATAACCCTGATCAGTGCTATGTCCTATACATAGCACTGAACAGGATTAGCAATCGAGTGATTGCTTTAAATAGTCCCCTATGGGGACTATAAGAGTGTAAAAAAAAAATAAAGTTAAAAAAAATTTGAAAAACCCCCTCCCCCAATAAAAACATAAATTGACCCATTTTCCCTATTTTGCCCCCAAAAAGTGTTAAAAAAATATTTTATATACATATTTGGTATCGCCGCGTGCGTAAATATCTGAACTATTAAAATAAAATGTTAATGATACTTTAAGGTGAACAGCGTGAACGTTAAAAAAAAAAAAAAAAAAAAAGTCGAAAATGTGAAAAGCGCAACAGTAGTAGAAAAGTATGTTATCATAGGTATCATTTTAATCGTATTGATCCAAAGGATAAAGAACACATGTCCCTTTTACCATAAGTTGTACGGCATGAAAACGAAACCTTCCAAAATTAGCAAAATTGCAGTTTTCTTTTTAATTTCCCCACACAAATAGTATTTTTTTGGTTGCGCCATACATTTTATGGTAAAGTGAGTGATGGCATTACCACGGACAACTGGTCACGCAAAAAACAAGCCCTCATACTAGTCTGTGGATGAAAATATGAAAGTTATGATTTTTGAAGGCGAAACATATTTTAAGTTAAACATACCGTATTTATCGGTATATAACACGCACTTTTTAGGCTAAAATTTTTAGCCTAAAGCCTATGTGCGTGTTATACGCCGATACACCCCCAGGAAAGGCAGGGGGAGAGAGGCCGTCGCTGCCCGCTTCTCTCCCCCTGCCTTTCCTGGGGTCTAGAGCCCTGCTGCCGGCCCTTCTCTCCCCCTGGCTATCCGCGCCGCTGCCCGTTCTGTCCCCCTGACTATCGGTGCCCCTTTGCCGGCACCGATAGCCAGGGGGAGAGAAGCGGCGCCGACAGCCAGGGGGAGAGAAGGGGCAGCGGCACCCATTGCCGGCGCCGCTGCCCCGTTGCCTCCCCCCATCCCCGGTTGCATAATTACCTGTTTCCGGGGTCGGGTCCGCGCTGCTTCAGGCCTCCGGTGTGCGTCCCCTGCGTCGTTGCTATGCGCTGCGCGGTGCAGTGCATAGCAAGGGGGAGAGAAGGGCCGGCAGCAGGGCTCTAGACCCCAGGAAAGGCAGGGGGAGAGAAGCCGGCAGCGACGGCCTCTCTCCCCCTGCTTTTCCTGGGGGTGTATGGGGGTATACACGCGTACACACGCACCCTCATTTTACCATGGATATTTGGGTAAAAAACTTTTTTTACCCAAATATCCTTGGTAAAATGAGGGTGCGTGTTATAGGCCGGTGCGTGGTATACCCCGATAAATACGGTATTTATTTTTTAAGATTTTTGATGTTTGTTCAAATTTTCCAATTTACTACATATATTTAGAAAAAAATTCTACCACTTGGTCTAAAACGTAGCTGACTTTTTGTATCTCTCTACTTTTTGCACATAAGACAATAGATGATGTTCACAGCTCGGCTTCCCCCTCCCTTTGGAATGACCTCTGCCAAGGTCACAAAGCATGCCCAAAAACTTTTTCCATTAATGTAAATGGGCAGCTCCAGACTATTGTTGCCCTATGTCCATGGGGCTTGCTATGAAGCATATCTCTAAAAGCTGTTAAAAAATAGCTCAGGCATGATGGCTGCCCAAAAAAATAAAAAAAATTACAATCGCAAAAAAGAGTGGAAAAAAGTTTCAATATCTGTCTCTAATCAGGAAAAAAAAAACTGTTGTGCCCTCCTTGACATGTTTCGCCATTACAACGGCGTTACCAAGACGTATAGGATGGCAATGGCTGCCAAAGATGGGAGGTGGGGGTTATTTATAGTCTATCCCCATGATGTTATCCATGCATGTCCGGCTCAGTAGCCCATAAGGTTCCTTCTAACATGTTATCTTATAGTAGCCCACAATGTATAACCTACAGAGGGGAATAACTACATTACTCGCCAATCTCTGTTGAAAAGTGTGACCACATGACTTACAGCTGCCCTGCTCTCTTCTATGTCATCCCCTTACGCTGACCCAAGAAGACTTTATTACATTGTATAGAAATTATTATTAAATTGCATCAAATAACAGAAATGACACAGAACAATGCCACTAATTCTGTTTATCATCTTTATTATACAAAAAAAGTGTTTGAAGTGAGAGAAGTGATGTTTTGTGTATGCCCGGCTTGTAATACTTGTATCTTATTGCATCACTCTGTGTATTGTATTAATCGCTTTGTTCTGTATTCTCAGGTCGGGCTGAGACAACTTGACATGTCTCTCCTTTGTCAGCTGTACTCGCTGTATGAGTCCATCCAGGAATATAAAGGTGCTTGCCAGGCTGCCTCCAGTGCAGAATGTACCTACGCCATGGAAAACGGGTTTTTTGATGAAGAGGAGGAGTATTATCAAGAAGCCGGAGCCCTCCATAAAGGGGTCAGGGAGGACTCTGAAGGAAACCTCACTCTATCAGTACCTCCTATTTCTAATGAAGACTGGATACTGGAGAATATATAATCTGCCATATGTCAGGAAGGTGTCTCCTGAATTTTTCTAACCAAGCTTTCCAGGAATTTTTATTCTTTGGAGGAAAGTGAATTTTTATCATGTAAACATTTTCTGCCATGTTTCTAAGGACTGTTCTGTTCCTGCTCACCATTGTTGGGGAGGATTGTGCTGGAAGCAATGTGGAACATTGTTCAAGTGCCTTTAACATCCAAAAGCACTTATACGAAAGGAAAGAATTTTTCTAAAGTCTTATCCAATGAGAAGCGCTGGAGACTCGTAGTACTAGGACTGCTAAACAGGCTTCCTTCATCTGCCTTAAACCGTTCATAGAGCAATGGCTTATATTATCCGTTCTAAGCAAATGGCAAGGAGTAGCTCACACGTTTCTTAGAATTGAATGCTGAGCTCTTTCAGTGTCTGACCGTGCCTCAGTAAAGGAATTACAGATTGATAGGAATCGGTCACTTTTTATTTCTCATAGGATGCACAGTGCATTGAGTGTATGAAATTTCTAGTATGCAGCGACCGAATTAGAGACAGGTTTTGACCTTAATCCATGTTGGTGAGAAATCGGGATAGAACATAAACTCCACAAGGTAGATTTGGTTGATCATACGATGTCCACAATGATAGGGCCAAACTGGGCATATTTTATTCTTTACTTTATAGTTGGAAGCCTTTTCTGTATTTCAGACTGCTTTTTGTTAACAAGAATAGTAACAAAAACCTGGTCTTAAAGAGAACCTGTTGTCACTTTCATGCTGCCTGAACTGCAAGTCATCGGCACTCCAAGGTGGTTTCACCCCCCCCCACTAACCTTGATTGACACATTTCTCCCTGTTTGGGTATAAACAGACACCTATTAATTAAAGCCAGCAGAGCGGGGACCAGGGAGCCCCCTGGGGACTGCCCCAATAACTCAGTTCAAGCAGCATGAACGTGATGACAGGTTCTCTTTAAAGGGGGGCTCCCCAGGAAAACATTTTGTTAAATCAACTGGTGCCCGAAAGTAAAATAGATTTGTAAATTACTTTTATTAACAAATCTTAATTCTTCCAGTACTTATCAACTATTGTATGCTACAGAGGAAGTTCATTTCTTTTTGAATTTCCTTTCTGTCTGACCACAGTGCTCTCTGCAGACACCTCTGTCCATTTTAGGAACTGTCTGGAGCAGGAGAGGTTTGCTATGAGGATTTGCTTTTACTCTGGACTGCTCTTAAAATGGACAGAGGTGTCAGCAAAGAGCACTGTGGTCAGACAGAAAGGAAATTCAAAAAGAAAAGAACTTCCCTGGAACATACAGCAGCTGATAAGTACTGGAAGGGTTAAGACTTTTAAATATAAGTAATTTACAAATCTGTTTAACTTATGGTATCAGTTGATTTAAAAAAAATGAAATGTTTTCCATGTTCTGATCAAAGGATTTTTCCCTTTTCCACTGGATTAGTGATAAATGCTAGAAAGGTGGGGTCCCTTCTAATCGCTGGAATATGGTGCTGAAGCACGTCTCCTGCCATTCCATACTCATCCTAGCTGCACTTATTCAGTTGGGGATGGGGTAGGAAAAGGGGAGTTGCTTTAGACTGGAATACCCCTATAAGGTCTAAATTCAGGTGACTGCATATGGATGTTTTACTTACCAAAAACGGTCTAGCTTATGCTTATTTATTGGCAACCAAAAATGAACACGATTTTAGTGATAAACTTCTGCTCACAGTCACATTCCTAGTGATCTGCCGTTCCTGCTTGTCTCAGATTGTTGGTCCCGGCTACAGAATGGCTTTCTTCACTGTTATGCTTTAATTCACATTAAGGAGGAATTCACCTGGGATTTCCCAGAACATATATATATAGTTGGATCTCAAAGAAGGGATCTTTATGTATATAGAATAGGAAGCTATTTTGAAGCTGAATACAATAATAGCTGCATCCAAGACATTCTTTGGGCATCTGTCCCAGAAATGTCTCATTTTATTGCCTTTTGAAGTGAACTATCAAGTGCACACACATCTAACAGGGTCTTTTCACATTTATTGAATCACATCTGAAATTTGTATTTTTAGTGTATTTGTGTTCCGATTCTGCGTCCCATCATATGTTTTACGCATCGTTAGCAACTAGGTCGGGACTGAGTACTAAACGCTTTAAACTTTGGAGTAGGCATAGAAACCAGTGGAGATAAATATAGGAGAATTTACATTTAATGGCTTTACTGCGTTATCCGCTGTGGAAAGTAATAGCTGGAATTTTAGGAACTGATGTGGATAACTGCTCCACTTTTTGTCCTCTCTAATACATATAATGGCCCACCCGTCGTCTTCTTGTGTGTTTTCCATACTATTGTGAGTTTAAGCAGTGTTTAATGTTCTGTTGTCTGACACTAACTCCTATGCTGCTTGCTGTACTTTTGTGTTTTGTAATATTTTCTCTCCTATGCACTTTCGTGTAACATGTGCTGGTTCCATTATGTTCACGTTCTGCACACGTCCATATCACAGTGATCCACTCCATATCTATTACAGACAACTATCCACATGATTGCACAAAAGAGCACGCATTGAGCCTGACTCATAGAAATATCTCTTATGGTTTTAGGACCTCAACATTTCTTTGCAATCAGCTGAGCAAAAACATTTTGGGGAGATTTATCAAAACCTGTCCAGAGGAAGAGTTGCTGAGTTGCCCATGGCAACCAATCAGATCGCTTCTTTAATTTTTGAAAAGGTCTCTGAAAAATTAAAGAAGTGATTTGATTGGTTGCTATGGGCAACTTAGCAACTTTTCTTCTGGCCACGTTTTGATAAATCTCCCCGTTTGTGTTTTATGTTTATTTTTTGTATATTTATTTAGAAATGTTAGTCTTACATTTTATCTAATAAAATAAAGTCATAGTTCATGTTTGGTATACTTTGTGTTTCAAGGTGAAGTCATTACTGGTTGTTCTACACTATCCTGATGAAGGGCTCCTGTGCGCCTTATATCTGTGTATTCTTTATAGCCTTTCACATGTTTTACATACCTGCTCGGCATTGATCCTGCAATCCCCTATCATCTTCTTTAAAGGGGTACTCCAATGCCCCAGCATTCAGAACAAAATGCGGACGGGCTGCGGGGGTCGTGATTTTACGGCCACGCTCCCTCAATGCAAGTCTATGGGAGGGGGGTTGTGGCTACCCCAGCGTTCGGAAAATTTTGTTCCGATGCTGAGTGCGGGCGGCGGGGGTTGTGAGGTCCCGGCCATGCCCCCTCAATGCAAGTCTACAGGAGGGGGCGTGTTGGCTGCCCCAGTGTCCGGAACATTTTGTTCTGAATGTTGGGTGCAGGCTGCAGGGGTTGTGATGTCAAGGCCACGCCCCCTCAATGCAAGTCTATGGGAGGGGGCGTGGTGGCTCTCATTGACTTGCATTGAAAGGGCGTGGCGGGACGTCACGAGGAGCGTTGCCGTGACATCACGACCCCCGCACCCAGCGTTTGGAGCAAAATGTTCTTTTAAGGTCTGTAATAAAAACTGCAGCATCAGTTCATTCCCACGTTATCCTTGAAAGAAAATGTGGGAGAGTTTCAGATAGACATGGGCCAGGTAAGTTCATCTTTTTGTATAGACACATGGGGGGAGATTTATCAAAGGAGTTAGGCTATGTTTCCACTTGTTTTATTTTTATTTATTTTTTCTGGCAGTTTTTAGAAAACTGCCACTGCAGTTTTTGAGCCAAAGCCAAAAATGTATTCAAAAGTAATAGGACATATAAAGGAAGGACTTACACTTATCCTCCCTTATGGATCCACTTCTGACTTTGGCTCAAAAACTGCAGTGGTAGTTTTCCAAAAACTGCCAGAAAAAAAAAACAAGTGGAAGATTAGCCTTAAACTGTTTTTTCCCGTCTAAAATTTTTCCCGTCGAAAGTCGCTGTCTAAACGCGAGCAACTTTTTCGTGACTTTTGTTTTAGAGGATTTTTAGAACGTGATGCATTCTAGTCTATTTTAGACTGAAAAATGCATTGGTGCTGAATTTAAAGTACGATGAAATGTCAGACCATACTGGAGCTGGTTTAAATACAGTCTTAACTGTAGATCCCGAAGTCTGTGCGCAGAATTTATCAAGAGCCGTGCGACTTTTGATAAATTAGGCGCATAATAGACCGGCCTAACCCTCTGTAGGTTGGTCTATATTGATGCGGGAAATAGACAACTTTGACAAATCCCAACCCATGGTGTTCAGACAAAGCAACCTCAGCTGCCAGAAGTTACACAATGAATGTAGCATTTATAATTTACATATAATATTATATAAGAGTAGTCCAGTGCAGACTCGATACAATATTCTTTATTTACAGGATGCAGACGTGTACAAAAGGGACGCATTTCGGCTGCAGTACACAGCTGTAGTTATGCGTTTCGGCTGCAGTACGCAGCCTTAGTCATACCGTACCATAACGTATGACTAAGGCTGTACTGCAGCCGAAACATCACCCTTGTACATGTCCGTATCCTGTAAATAATGCATTATTCTTTTGTACATGTCCGTATCCTGTAAATAAAGTGCATTTCAGCTGCAGTACACAGCCTTAGTCATACCGTACCATAACGTATGACTACGATTGTGTACTGCAGCCGATACGCGTCACTTTTGTACACGTCCGTATCCTGTAAATAAAGAATATTGCATAGAGTCCTGTGACAGAGACTGACTACCAGTGAAAGTTTATGGGATTGTTTTGGTCGTGTGCCCAGAGCAGGGAGAGAAGGATTCAGCTACACACTTCTCTTCCTGCTTGTTCTATCTGTGTTCAGACCTTGACATTTGAAAAAAAGATATATATTTGACAGCTGTTATCTCATGAAAATCTGGTTCAGATTAGAGCTGCTGCCAGTCAGACATTTACCATGGACTTCCAGGCCCTTCTTGTTCTTTGAATCAACATCATAACATTATGAGTTACATAGTCTCACTGCTCATTCAGTAAAGAATCCCCGTCTGGTTATAATAGTGAATCTCTCTTTTCTGTAAATGTAGAGGTTGCTTCCTTGTGGTGGATAAAGGGAATCTGTTGGTTCTATACCATGCTCAGAGATTAAGTGTCAAGGAGGTGCTACTGAGCCACAGCATCCACAGCTTGTTCTTGCCCTGCAGGATTGATGTACAAAAATGTCTCACTTGCCCACAGCACAGCATGCAATTCTTGTTTTTAAGCTTGATTTATTAATTTTTAAGAATGGTAACAAAACAATACAGCTAGGAACCCACAGAAGCGACCACAAAGCCAGGATAGCAAGTTCCATGAACAAGTGATTGGGAACAGACAAGCAAAGTCCATGTAATGGAATAGTCCCATATTGTTCTTACAATGCCCCTCAGGAATAGTC
This sequence comes from Hyla sarda, assembly GCF_029499605.1. Taxonomy (NCBI): domain Eukaryota; kingdom Metazoa; phylum Chordata; class Amphibia; order Anura; family Hylidae; genus Hyla; species Hyla sarda. The sequence continues at coordinate 335,238,304 of NC_079191.1, forward strand.
CCAGCCCATGTAGTTCCCAGCAAGAACAAGCACAGCATGCAATACACTAACACAACACCGGGGCCTCCACCCTTCACTACTCTATGACAATTTACAAGAATGAGCCCTCTAATTATGTGACCCAGACCTAACTGAAGGATGAGCCGCAACCAAGGTGACCATACCTTATCAAACTTTTGTGGACAACCTCAACTAATGCACAATACAAGGAGACATACTTATTAACCAAGGCCACTGAACGGAGGAGTAACGTTATCTTTCCAGGCCATGATGATCCTTTTATGAGCATAGAAAAGAAGAAAATTGACTAAGGCGCCTATGCTTACCAGACTCCAACCCATTAATAACACCCAACAGACACACCTCCGGGGCATAAACATACGGAAACTCGAGGTGATCTGCCATGAATTGCAATACCTCCCTCCAGAAGGGAACCATACACGGGCATTCCCACACAGCATGTAAAAGCGAGCAACCATCAGAAGTCGAAACCCCCATACGAAGCGAGTGGACGGGCGTATAATACAGGCAGAGAAGGAGACTAAACTGTATAAGGAGATCACGGGCACTAACTACAGTAGGACAGTACCACCTCCTTCTACTGTTCCTCCGACAGGCCCGGTACATACTCCACCCATTTTGGATAAGCAAAAGGATCTGGTTCCACAGTTTTAAGCAACTCATATGGCTGCGTAAGCGGCTTGGCAAGATTGGCAGTACCCAGCAGCAGTTCAACATCAGAGAAAGCAGGAGCTACCTCCAAGGAGCCAAATTGTGCATGAATCGCATTTCTAAGTTGAAGATACCTAAAATAGGCATTCCTAGGGATATTAAATTGAGTCAGCATATCAGAAAAGGAAGGAAATATGCCCTCCTCAAATAGGTGCATAGCAAACTTGACTCCCTGTGAGCTCCAGAATCCGGCCAACTCCAACCCGTGAAGGTGTGCCAAATGTGGGTTACCCCATAGGGGTGCTCGGGGAGACACCACCGGCAGTGGAAAGCGAACTGAGACAAACGACCAGACCAACGCCACCGTTTTGATAGGACCCAACAGGGAGGAGACGGAGGAATACCTGTATAGCGTATTAGTCAAGGAATCATAGGACCCCATGAGTGCCCCTGCCAGAGCGGTTGCTGCATCCAGGTTGATCCACCATGTCGCATACACCAGCTGTGAAGCAAGAAAATAACCATACATATTAAGAACTGCAAGACCACCTTGTTGCTTTGGTGCCTGGAGAAGAGCCTGACTCCCTGACTCGGGGGTCTATCCTGCCAGTAGAAGGATCTCAGAGTAGCATTTAGTTGTTTAAAAAAACATTTAGGAGGAACAATAGGAGACAGATGAAAGAGATTGAGAAACTTAGGAAGATAGATCATTTAAAATATATTCACAGCCTTCTAACGATTCGGGCAGAGAGGACAAACCCTGCAGTCTGGTGGCAGTAAGTGTCAACAAGGGCTAGATTAAGGTCCATAAAAGAACCCTGTTAGACAGATACCTCCACCCCCAAATAACGAAAACCATCCACCAACCGGAGGCCCTGAGGAAGAGAAGGTGGGAGAACCACACTCCTAGATAAAGGCATCAAAGAGGATTTGGCCCAATTAACACGTAACCCCAAAAAGGAGCCAATGGTGTCAAGAAGGTCAAACAAAGCCACTAATGAGGCATCAGCATCCGTTAGGTAGACTAAGGTATCATCAGCATACACAGAGACCTTCTCCTCCAAGGACCCCCTCTGAATACCATGAATAGACCCCGAGACCCGGTTCACCGCCGCTAATGGCTCCTCCGGCAGAGCGAAGAGGAATGGTGACAAGGGGCAGCCCTGCCTAGTACCCCTGCCTAGAGGGAAAGAGTCAGACATGTCAAGATTAGTGCGGATGAGGGCCCTAGGCTGATCAAACAACATCCAAATCCAATTCCCAGAGCGAGGTTCAAATGGAAAGGCATGCAGCAGATGCCAAAGATAACTGCATACCAGAGCTTTTGGCCTAACACAAAGTCTTGCCTCAATTCATCAACCCTGGAAAGCATTAACGTTTGGCAGGTTGTAATGTCCGCCAGTACTTCGGCAAATTCCTGGTCAATATCTGAGGCAGTATAGAAAGAATGGCCCGGAGAGTGGGGCCGTGGGGGGCTTTCAGAACCCTCAAACAGCATGAGGGATGGATCAGGAGAAGCACGGCCCGCGAGGTCCTGGGCCCTGGAATATTGGATGAGCGTTTTAGCCGCATGAGCCGACACTTTAGAGGTTACAGGAGTAGGTACACATGAGTCCCTGTGGGATGGTCCACCGGACTGCTGAGAGCCTTCATCAGAGGAGTTGTCATCTTCATAGGACTGCCGGTGTAGTGAAGAAACCTGTTCCTTGTAGAGAAATGTTGATGATAAATGCTGAGTCAGCAAAGCCACTGTGATTGGCTGAGATGCGCACACCCGCCCCATACTATTGGTTGTTTGGGGGTGTGTATCCTCGCTCAGCTCAGTATTTGGCACCAGCTCCCTGGACACATTTCACTACACCCCGATCTCTGCGCTCTCACATGAGAGTGCTATGAGAGCAGAGAGATCGGGACAGAAGCGGAGAACAGGGAAGTTGAAAACTGTGTCCCCACTGCTGCAGCTCACTCTCTCCACTGCTGTAAAACTGTGAACCCGATCCCCACGGCTTTCATCAGCCTGGGGGATGTAGAAATGTGTGTCCCTGCTCCTCTCCATTCCGATCCCTGCGGTGAGGATGTAGGAATGTGTGTCCTAGTGCAGAAGCAGGGGAGACCGCAATCCATCACCGCTCTCCCTTCCTCTGATTACTGCTTCTTCAAATCAGTGTACCCGTGCCTCACTGCTTCCCCATGACAGTGTCCCTCCGCGCAGAGGAAGGGGAGAGCGCGATCACTGCTCTCCCCTGCCTCCAGTATATAGAAAATCTGTGGGGAAGCAGTGAGGCACGGGTACACTGATTTGAAGAAGCAGTAATCAGAGGCAGGGGAGAGCGGTGATGGATAGCGCCCTGCCTACATTTCTACATCCCCACCGCAGGGATTGGGGATGGAGAGACCCAGCAGTGAGAACACAGATTTCTACATCCCCCAGACTGAAGAGAGCCTTCGGGATCGGGTTCACAGTTTTACAGCAGCAGCGAGAGCGAGCTGCAGCAGCAGCTGGGACATAGTTTTCAACTTCCCTGTTCTCCACTTCTGTCCCGATCTCTCATAACGTGGATACAGTTTGCTTTATCCTGCAGTGACAGTGCGGAGATTGGGGTGTAGTGAAATGTGTCCAGGGAGCTGGTGCCAAATACTGAGCTGAACGAGGATGCACACCCCACAACAACTAATAGTATGGGGTGGGTGTGCAAGTCTCAGCCAATCACAGTGGCATTGCTGACTCAGCATTAATCATCAGCTGCTTAGGAACATTTCTCTTCAGGGAACAGTTTTTTTCACCACACCAGGCCGCCTCTGTAGTAACCTTTGACTTTTTAGCTTTGTTGCGGGAGCCCACCATAGCCCACCGTAGGTAGTGATAAATAGAGAGTATACCCAAGGGGAGCAGACCAGAAGGTATTCCACAGGCAGCACTCCAGCACCAAGGTAAAGAACCAAAAGTTCAGCAGACTCAGCAGCAGCACAAGACACTGGCAGACAGGCACAGCAGAGTAGGTTCCACCTCACTAGCAGGAGAGGATGAGCTGAGGCCACGACCGGGAGGTTAGGGCTCCCCCACCGCCAGCAGCAATCCAGAGGATTGCCCTTGCAGCCCTCAGCAGCGGAGAGATGTGCGCACTGCACCTGCAGCCGGAAGTCAGCAGAGTCGGGAGGAAGTCAATCGCAGCGCGCCACTCAGTCCCGCCGGCGGGAATCTCCTAGGAGACCAACTGGGCCCGCCCACAGGCCTCCAGCAATCCGCCCGAAGCTCCCGGACATCAGCACACCGGCGGCACCTCTGGACCTCAGGACCTCACAGGAGATGTCCGCAGAGAAGCATTAGGCTAGGTTCAGACTACGAAATCTCCGGGCAGAAAATTTCCGAGATTCTGAGTTCCGCCTGCGCCGACTGAATAAGTCAGCGCTAGGACCGCGCGGACACTGCCTTTCTTCAGGCAGAAATTTCTAAGCGGATTTCCTAAGCGGATTTTCCGCTTCACAAATTCCAAAGTGTGAATTTGTGAACGGTAAAACCATTCACTACACTAGACATTTTAGCCAGTGGAATTTCTGACGGAAATTTTACGACTGAATCTCTGTCGGAAATTCCGTAGTTTGAACCTAGCCTTAGACATCACTCAGCTCCCAGCGCCTCCCGACAGCTACAGCCCTCAGCTCCAGACCAAAGGACTCCCTGGCAGGAGAAGTGAGCATTTTACCACAGGCAGGGCAGCAGTAGGTATGCACCCCAGCAAGGCCAGGTGAGTTGCGGACCCTCAGGATAGGTATTTCAGGGTTTTAGAGGCTGAGGGAGCTCCGGCTCACATGTCCTCTCAGTCCAGCATACAGACCACGCCCCCCCCCCCCCCCCCCCCCCAGCATTCAATTCCTAAATTGCTAAAAAAAAAAAAACATGAGCTGTGATTGGTTGCTATCAGCAAAGCAGACCCATTTATCAATCTTGGCCAATATTCCATGTGTCAGCTGACTAGTGATTTGTATAAACTGTCTTGGCAGCAGCTGCCTGACACTAGTCGCTAACATTTACTACCCACCAACATCCCCATGGTTTTTTTTTTCCTATGGCAGCTTTACTAATTTTTATAACATTGCAAAATGCTTGGCCAAAACATACAGCCTCAGGTTGATACGTTCATTTACCATTTCTCTGCTTCAACTCTTTTCTTCCTCAACGCTGGAAAAAATAACAGGCCCCAGTATGTCATGTTGTAACATTTAGGTGGTTGGATTTTTTCCTCTACAACTTTATTGCTTTCCCCAGGGAAACTAAACTAGGGCCAGAATTCAGCTAGCGTTTTTGTGGTGGAGCCAATTACAGATCTTTTCCTGGGGACGGTGGAGTCAGTGGTTGCTATAGTTCTAGCTGGAATTACAGCTAAAACAGTCATAGTGGTATTACTACACATATAGGGGGGTTTAAAATTTGGTACTTCGTGAAAGTAGTGTGACAGTTCCTCAAACATAGTCATCTGGTGGCTTAGTTTAAGCCATTTCCTCTGCATATACATGTACTTTGTGGGACTAAAAAGTACTTTAGGTTACAATATACAGGTGGCAAATTATCCCAAACATAGGTACTAGTTGACTATGGAGGGGCTGCTGCCTGTACACTACTGAACATGTCTGCATGCCGAATGTATAGGGAAAACTTGATATAAACAGTCCCTCAGAAATGATACTTTGGTTGTGTACTTTGGAATGCCATCTATATTCCATGACAACAGGCTTTTTTTAAAAGAGCAAATGTAGTCTATGTGTGACCATTTTTTACGTGTTTTTTTTGCTTGTATTCATTTTATTCAGTATCCCACAAATAAATATGTACTGTAAAACAAACATAGATACAGGTAAACTACGTTTGGTCTATTCCTATGGCCATGCTACAGTATATATATATAAAGATTTTAAAGCCATTCCAGTGTATACCTACAGCATACAGACATAACATGATCTGGCTGACCATGTTAGATGGAATCGTTTGTATGACTATTTTAGTTTTACAGCTAAAATTTTATAAATTAATAATGTCTAAAATTATGTTTTGGTAGACTTCCAATACTTTGCGGGCACCATTTGGATGTTTTTAGCTCATTATATATATTTTTAAAGTCCCCATATTTGTATATAAATGTAATATGGAAAACACTTAGAAGAAAGTCCAGCTCACTCCCAAAGCCCGTAGCGCTTGGACTGGCATGGGCAACGCCAACTGACACGTGTATGCAAACAAACAGGATGTCCAGCGCAGGTATCGGAAAAACTCTTTATTGTATAAAAGCTTCAATACATGGAGGACATGACAACGTGACGCGTTTCGGTCCTAGGCACGGACCTTAGTCAATGTAATATATCAATATTATTGTCATGTTCTTTAAAAGGGGAAGGGGGCCCACATAAGTGATTGATGTCACTACATCCTGATCATAGTGATCTGACTGCCAGGACCACCACCAATCTGTAGAGTTGAGGGGCCACAGTGCTCGCTGTTCACTGCAGAGTAGATGGCTAGGATCATCACTGTACAAAGAAAAGTGCAACACAGTGGCCTTATTCCCCGAATTGTTATAGTGATGATGCTGACTGTGTAATGAAGTAAATAAAGATTGCTCAGGCTGACTGTGGCCATTGACTATATCTCAAGCTTTGTACACATTGATATAAAAAAGGGTCTATCAAGCAAATCTGACTTGTGGAAAGCTCCTCAGAATGCATGGGAGGAACTTTCTTCAAATCATCTCAAATTTACTAGAATAGATCTGCTAGACTAGAATTAATGCAAACGGAGGATTCTTTGATGAAAAGCAGTTTTAAGCACAGTTACTTATTTTCCATGTGAAATCACTAGAGTAGATTTTCTAATTCTGTCTAATACGTAAACTTTGTAAACCTAGACCAGGCACTCTGAAGATACGCCAGATTTATTACAATGGAGGTAGATGTATAATAAATTTAATGCAAGTTTTAGACACTGTTGCCACTGTTTTCCATTAAATGAGTAGTCCGGCGCGCACTTTTCTTATTTTATCCAGTCCAGGCTGCAAAAAAATAGAAAACAAACTTTCTCTTGCCTGCCTACACCCCCCCCCCGGAGCTCCGGTACAGGTGTTCGGTCGCCGGGCTGTTTGCTTCTTACTTCCTGTTAGCCCGACACGTCACATGGAGCTTCAGCCTATCACCGGCTGAAGCGGGAAATCGCTGCGGCCGGTGATAGGCTGAAGCTCCGTGTGATGTGCCGGGCTAACAGGAAGTAAGAAGCAAACAGCCCGGCGACCAAACACTTGTACCGGAGCTCCGGGGGCACGTAGGCAGGCAAGAGAAAGTTTGTTTTCTTTTTTTTTTTTGCAGCCCGGACCGGATAAAATAAGAAAAGTGCGCGCCGGACTACTCATTTAAGGCCTCGTCCACACTACGGATATTTACCTGGCTGAAGTAATGTCTACTTGCAGCAGATGATGGCTTTGGCGGTAGGAGCACGGGTGTTGTCGTCCCCAGGCCTGGGTTATAAAGCAGGGGTTGAGGAGGGCAAGCTGTGTTTTTCATCCAATGTGCTACCAGCTGTTGCAAGATTTAAACTCCCAGCATGTCTGGACAGCCTATGGCACACACAGTGACACTGAATGAAGCCTGTGCTGTGTGTCAGTGTCAGTGTTTCTCTGCACTGAGCTTGATTGTCAGCTGCACAGAAAGTGAAAGCTCCACAGATTCTCACAGAAAACTGCACAGACTGAAACCTGCAGGAGAGCCTCACTGATAGCAACACAGACTGAAACATGCACAGAGCCTAAGGACTTCTATTGATCACAGCGCTGCAACCATGTGAGGGCGGAAGTGGTCCCCCAGCAGGCTTCAGTGATGTCATGCCTGCTGGGAAACGCCCACTCTCTCCTGCTGGGAGATTTCACTATGTGAGCAAGAATAAAGGTATGATACACAGCTTTTTGGCAACCACCAACAGCTCCACAAATGGAACAGTTTGCTTTTATATCCTAATAGCTTTCCAACAGTGTCTGCAGCTTTGACAAGTTCTAAAACAAGTTATGTAAGCCAATTATTTGGGCACAAATTAAGCCTGAATCCTGTCACATTTTCAATAGTAAATCTGTCCCTTAATTTCTGGCTTTTTCATTCCCTTGCTTAGATACGATTTTCTATTGAATGTATCTCTGCTTTAAATAATTAAATGTCTTCTTAAAGGAGTTCTCCAACTGAAATCTTTTATCCCCCGCTGTGCCCGGGCTGTAAAACTATACATAATAAACTTTCACTTACCTGCCTACGATCCCCCGTTGTTCCGATATCGCCGCCCGTGCTCCGGTCCCGGTCAGCTTTCACTTCCTGCGGGTCGGTGACTTCACTCTGTGCTCAGCCTATCAGCGGCCGCGACGGGATATTTCTGCGGCCGCTGATAGGCTGAGCGCAGAGTGAAGTCACCGACCCGCAGGAAGTGAAAGCTGACCGGGACCGGAGCACGGGCGGCGATATCGGAACAACGGGGGATCGTAGGCAGGTAAGTGAAAGTTTATTATGAATTCAGGTAGAAGACAGACATGGTGCACATCTACAATCTTGCACAATGATCTAATTGCTTCTCAGCATAATTTCAAAAACTAACAGGTTGTTAGTATATACGTTTTGATCAAAAAGTACAAATCCCACTCGCCACGTCAAGGCCACCTATTTAGAGTGGGTCCCTAACGTCCCTAGCATAAAATGGCGTAGCACTGGGCGGCGACCACCACCGCCGCGACACCAGTGCCCACAGGGGGAACGACCCACTGGCAGAGCGGCCCCAATGCCACTCAAACCAGTCCATGGGTCGCACTTCCCCGCAGACATGGCGCCACGGCAGCAACAGACACCGCATAGCACCACACCAGTGTGAACAGGGTGCTATAGCTCACTTACCATGCTCTCCCAGTCAGACTGGGAGGCTGCTAGGAAAGAAATGGCCCATGTGTAACTAGCTACTACTTATATAGGGTTGGGCTGAGGGGGGTGGGGAAGAGTGCAGACACATGTTAATAAAAAAAAAAAAAAAAAAAAAAAAAAGAGGGGATAGAAAACACACTCTTTGTGTTTTCTATCCCCTCCTTTTTTTTTTCCTGTTTGAACAAGTGTCTGCTCTCTTCCCCACCTCCTCAGCCCAACCCTATATAAGTAGTAGTTAGCTACACGAGGGCCATTTCTTTCCTAGCAGCCTCCCAGTCTGACTGGGAGAGCATGGTAAGTGTGCTGTTACACCTTGTTCACACTGGTGTGGTGCTGTGCGGCGTCTGTTGCTGCTGTGGCGCCGTGTCTGTGGGGAGGTGCGACCCATAGACTGGTTTGAGTGGCATTGGGGCCGCTCTGCCAGTGGGTCATTTCTCCCCCGTGGGCACTGGTGTCGCGGCGATGGTGGTCGCCGCCCAGTGCTACGCCATTTTATGCTAGGGACGTTAGGGACCCACTCTAATTAGGTGGCCTTGATGTGGCGAGTGGGCTTGTACTTTTTTGATCAAAAATGTATACTAACAACCTGTTAGTTTCTGATATTATGCTGAGAAGCAATTAGATCATTATAAAAGATTGTAGATGTGCGACCATGTCTGTTTCTTCTACCTGAATTGACATGAAAGTTTATTATGTATAGTTTTACAGCCCAGGCTCAGCGGGGGTTAAAAGTTTTAGCTTAGAGAACTCCTTTAAGGAGAATAGTAAAATGTTTTTAGAATTATTCCAAAGTTGTTTTTTTTAAGCCAAACAATGTGTGTGTAGATTTAATGATATGACCTGTGTTGTGTTTGAACATTTACTGTACAATCCCTTTAATATTTGTGTACTGTAGATATGATTATATATTGTATGTAATATAACCATAGCTGTACTTTATGTTATGAATGCAAACTGCATGTGTTAAGGAAAGGGAACAGGGCCATTCCTAACCAGGAACCTTTTAATGTGGTACAGTACTGACTACTCCCAAGGTTAGTTAGTGCTTTATGGAATTACATTCATTTGTTCCATCATTTGATGACTCAGAATCAGTCTGGCACATTTTAATTGGATAATGAATGAAAGTGAACCTTCCTTACATGCATAATTTAGGCAGCATCGTACCCATGAGTAATGAATGGCAAACAAATGTATGGCCATGTATTAGTAAATGCAGTTGTGTTGGCTAGCAGCTGTAAAGACTCACACTATGGCTATGTTCACATTCTATAGTAGCCTATATTCTGAGTATACATGGGCATACCGGCAAATTTAGTCCATTTTGTACTGCACAGAGGCCCACAAAAAACTATGGTACACTATGGTCTATGTAGGCATATCATTCTGATATTATATGTTCACCAAGAGACAGAAAGATATAGCCAGCACTGCCATTAATAATCAAAACCAGCAACAAAGTCCCGCACTTCACAGGTTTAACTAAGCTCTGGGTAGGTGAAAACACCTGGGTGGCGCTACAACACTGCACACATATAGTCTTCAATACAGTTTCGCATAGAAAGACAAATAGCGGAGCGCTCACCGTTTCAACTGAAGGGCGATTTACTTCGGACACATTCGTCCACGGAACCTGGTCGGTCCTGGCAGGGAGGTGGCGGATGGCTTCAGGGGGAGCTCAGACGTCAGGCCACGGACCGTCTCACGCCGATAGACGCTTCATCAATGCAGTGTCACTAGTCCAGGGTCAGCCCGTACCAAAGAAGAGGGCCTCCCGGTGAAGATGGATGGCTTGGACCGGCTTGGCCTACCCACCAGAATGAAGACAGTCCCTGCAGCAAGAATGAAAGATGGGTGAAGATGGACAGCCCGGCCCACCTCCCACTGGTATGCCTGAAGGTTTTGTTTGTTTGTTTTTTGTTTACTCTAGTATATATGGATAGAGATGACAGAATTTTTGAAAAATTTGATTTGTTCGAATCGCCGAATTTAGCGAAAAAATTTGGTTCGGTCTCAATTTATTTGCAGCAAATCACTATTAAAAACGGTTATTTCTGGGTTGCAGAGAGCCGCAATAGGGGTGTAGATCACTTTGCCTTGTCGTAACACTCATAGGCAGTGTTCTGTGTTAGTCAAATAATACTGTAAGGCTGGGTCCACACTACGTTTTGTCCCATACGGGAGCGCATACGGCAGGGGGGAGCTAAAAGCTCGCGCTCCCGTATGTTACCGTATGCGCTCCCGTATGTCATTCATTTCAATGAGCCGACCGGAGTGAAACGTTCGGTCCGGTCGGCTCATTTTTGCGCCGTATGCGCTTTTACAACCGGACCTAAAACCGTGGTTGACCACAGTTTTAGGTCCGGTTGTAAAAGCGCATACGGCGCAAAAATGAGCCGACCGGACCGAACGTTTCACTCCGGTCGGCTCATTGAAATGAATGACATACGGGAGCGCATACGGTAACATACGGGAGCGCGAGCTTTTAGCTCCCTCCTGCCGTATGCGCTCCCGTATGGGACAAAACGTAGTGTGGACCCAGCCTTATTCAGTATGACATGCAGATTACAGGCATCACTATTAGAATCACTGTTGCAGAGCAGCACAATGACAGAGCCTGGAGGTGGCATCAGTATGAGGAAACCATATAGTGGCAGAATGACACAGCCTGGAGGTGGCGGCAGCATGAGGAGACATATGGTGGCTGAATGACACAGCCTGGAGGTGGTGGAAGCATGAGGAGACCATATAGTGGCTGAATGACACAGCGTGGAGGTAGTGGCAGCATGAGAAGACCGTACAGTGCATGAATGACACAGGGTGGAGGTGGTGGCAGCATGAGGAGACCATTCAGTGCCTGAATGACACAGGGTGGAGGTGGCGGCAGCATAAGGAGACCATATAGTGGCTGAATGACCCAGCAAGACCATAGGGCCTCACAATTGAAAAGATAAAATATATTTTTTTACATTTAAATTGAAGATTTCAAATAGATGAACCTAAAAAGTTTTATATAATGTGCCAGCAGAATGAGGAGACCACATGGCGGCACAGTGACACAGCCTGAATGTGGCAGCAGCATGAGGAGTTCCAAGGTATAAGCGGATATCCGGCTCCCAATTGAAGATAAAATCCAAACTTTAATAAAAAGCATAAAGGTGGAGAAATTAAGAAAAAACAACAAAGGATAAAAGCATAAACGAAACGCCAACGCCATTGAGAATCTTACTAGTGTACTTACAGATTTTATGCTGTATACTAGGGGAGTCTATCCATGGATCCTCCTTGTGTTCTCCACCCATAGGTATGACATCACTAGATGGCGTGTCACGTGTCTAGTGCCGGTATATTTAAACTGAATGCTGTGCCCAAGTAATGTGCCATGAGTAAGACTTTTTGACAAGTCGAAACACATTGGCGTTTCGTTTGTGCTTTTTTCCTTTGTTGGTTTTTCTTCATTTCTCCACATGTATGCTTTTAAGGATTTTTCATTAAAGTTTGGATTTTATCTTCAATTGGGAGCCGGATATCCACTTTTTTTCCTTGGAATTGCTGCACCTGGAGATCCTCCGTGCTTCCAACATAAGATGTGTGCTGCTGCTGATCTAACTGACCCATGCTGCAGGGATGAGTGGATTTTTTTTCTACTTTTCTTTGTGAGCAGCATGAGGAGATCATAATCAGGCAGAATAACACAGCCTGGAGTTTGCAACAGCCTGACGAGACCAAATAGTGGCTGAATGACACAGCTTGGAGTTGGCAACAGCCTGACGAGACCATAGGACCTCACAATTGAAAAGATTGAAGATATTTTTTAACATTTAAATTGAAGATTTCAAACAGATGAACCTAAAAGTTTTATTTAATGTGCCAGCAGCATGAGGAGACCACAAGGGGGCACAGTGACACATCCTGGAGGTGGCAACAGCCTGATCTGACCATATAGTGGCTGAATGACACAGCCTGGAGGTGGCAACAGCATGAGGAGACCATAAAGTGGCTGAATGACACAGCCTGGAGGTGGCAGCATCATGAGGGGACCATATAGTGGCTAAATTACACAGCCTGGAGGTAGTGGCAGCATGATGAGACCATATAGTGGCTGAATGACACAGTCTGAAGGTGGCAGAAGCATGAGAACATACGGTGGCAGAATGAGACAGCTTGGAGCTGATATCAGCATGAGGAGAACATATGGTGGCAGAATGAGACAGCCTGGAGGTGGCATCAGCAGCATCAGGAGTCCAGAAAGTGACCCAGTGACAGAGTGGGGCGGTGGGTGGCAATACCAGTACCCGGTGATGAAAGTGGGTGAGTGAAGGAGAACTTGGCATCAGATGTATGGCATCAGGCGGGTGGCAGGATCAGAATAGTAGCTGAGGCAGGTAGGCAGAAGAAAACAGTCTCTTTTGTAAAAGTGTTAGTGTGCACATGTAAGTATTGAGGATATGCATTACGTAAAACTTAATTTTTAATAATATTCTTGGGATAAAATATATGTACCCAAATTTTTTTATATTTCACAAAAGGAAAGGTGTGCAAAAAATACCATGTGCCTTCTACACCTCAAGTATTGATGTGATGCAAAGACCTCTAAAAGGTGGAAGGAAACAACGTATGGTCCATTGTAACTGGTGGGGGAAAAAACTTCCCCTGTAAGGCCCTACTCTCAGACTATTAATTCCCTTCTTGGCAAGTGTAACTCGCCCTAAAAAGGGCGGCCCCACACAGCAACCTCTCCCTATTTCCAAGTACAAACACTGCCATTTCCCAGGCTTTTTATTTGGGAATAGGGAGAGGTTCCTGTATGGGGCCATCCTTTTTAGTACAAGTAACACTTGCCTGCAAAAGGTGGAAGGGAACAACTTATTGTCTATTGTGGCAGTTGGGGGTAAAAACTTCCCCTGTAAGGCCCTACTCTCCCCTTAATTAAAAGGGCGGCCCCACATAGGAACCTCTTCCTATTTACAACTAAAAACCCTGGGAAATGGCAGTGTTTTTAGGCACCTGATGCATCAGGCATTGGTGGGTGTAAATCCTGGCTGATCCATGCCTGATTCATTTTCACAAAGGTCAGTGTCTCCACATTTTTTGTGGACAGACGAGTTCTTCTTAGGATGACTATGGCCCCCGCCACAGTAAACACCCGCTTTGATAGCAAACTACAGGCTGGGCATAACATCTTTTCCAAGGCAAAGTTGATAGTTACGGCCACAAATCAAGTTTGGCTGCCCAGAAGTCCAGCGGATCTTCAAAGTGTGTTGGCAGGGTCAAGTCAAGGTTTGCCACCACCTGCTGGTTCAGGTCCTGCTTAAAGTCTACCTGCTGCTGATGAGTTGCTTCACTATGCGGGTGACGAAAGCTGCTAATCAGTGACTGTAGACTCAGGCTGCTGCTGCTACTGATGGAGCTGGTACTGCTCCTGCCACCCCACCCCTCTCCAGCAGTCATGGCAGTGGAAGGTGAGCGCAGAGGCCCCCCCCCCCCCCCCCGCCCCGAGTCAGACCTGCGAGAGGATGGATGATGGCGCAGATAGTTATCGCCAACTGACTACCTAGGATGTCTCTGTAGTAGGTCAGTTTGTCCTCCCTCTCAGTGGGTGTAAAAATGGCCCCCATTTTGTGCCGGTAGCGAGTTTCCAATAAGATGGAGAGCCAGAAGTCATCCCGCTGCATCCTGCCATTTGTGCAAGTGACTCGGAGGGACTCCCTGCCTTCATCTCCATTGCATACTGCCACAGTGTGTCTGGGTCCTCTGTCTCGTCTTCCTCATACCCCTCTAGCTTCTCTGGCTGCTCCTGCTACTCCTCTCCTGTCAAATGACTATAAAAACTGCCCATTTCACAAAACCTAAACTGTGCACCACTGTCCCCTTCCCCTCCTCCTCTTCTTCCAGTTCAGCCCCCACAGGGCTCATGTGGCCGTGAGATGTAGGCGCCATGTCTCCAGCGCCATGACCAGCCATCGTTTCCAACACATGTTGTAGTAAATGAAGCAGTGGAATGACATTGTTAATCCCGTAATCCTGGCGACTGACTAATAATGTGGCTTCCTCAAAGGGCCTGAGAAAATGGCAGGTATAACGTATGAGCTGCCACTGGTTCACATTGAAGTTACACAGGGGAGTACCCCTATCTGCTTGGATCATCAAGAAATCTGTGATGGCTTTTCTCTGTTCGTATAGTCCGTCCAACATATGGAGGGTGGAATTCCAACATGTGGAAACATCGTAAATCAGACTATGTTTGGGGATACCGTTCTGACGCTGCAGCTCAAGGAGGGTGTGCTTTGCGGTGTACGAGTGGCTGAAGTGCATGAAAAGTTTCCTTCCCATTGTTAGGAAGTCTTGCAGATGGGGGAGAGCACTTCAGGAACCGCTTGACAACCACATTGAAC
The DNA here is from genome assembly GCF_029499605.1 of Hyla sarda. NCBI lineage: Eukaryota > Metazoa > Chordata > Amphibia > Anura > Hylidae > Hyla > Hyla sarda. The sequence goes on from NC_079191.1 coordinate 335,253,306, forward strand.
ACGTGTGGCATGCAGGGCGTATGGCTCAGGCTTCTTTGTCACAGCACAGACAAGATGTTGTCGGTCACCATGGTTCCCATTTTCAGTTAAGCCATTATTCGATTTCTTGATGAATGACTTTTGGCAGTTCCTCCCCTGTGTGATTCCGTTCGCCAAGGCAAACCATGTGAAGAACAGCGTGACACCGCCGTGCCCTGCACACATGGTATGCTGGAGGGGCACTGAGACTTGTCCGTGCAGTGGAGGCTGAGGACACCGTGTAGGGCTGATACTGTCTTTTTCGCAAATAAATGATGGCTTGGGACTTTCCACCTCGGCTCTGCCAACACATCTTGCATGTGGCCAGGTTACATTGAAAAGTACATAGAAAAAACTTTTTTGGGAGCGGTCCCGGAGTTCTTCCAAAAATTTGCACTTTTTAGTTTGTTACATAAAGAAAAGCACAAACACTTGGTGAGTGGGTTTTTTCATACCACTCACACACTTGAAAGGCCCATATTGAAAAAAAATTCCAATATCTCGTGTCGGTCCTAATCCTCTTCAATCCATTTCGGTCAGTAACACGTTACTCCAGGATCGATAATAAAGTGCAACCAATGCATGCAGTGATATAAATTCCCACTTACTTCAGCGAGAGGGGTTTCTCTGTCCTTAAACCCCCCTCAATCCAGCAAGCCTTTACCTGTGGCCAGGTTAACATCCTCCAGATGCTTGATGAAAAACTGCCACACCGCCAAGTAGCTGATTTTCCCCCCAACAGTCTGCACTGATTGACTGCTACTGCCGCTGACTCCAGGAACCCCTGTTCCACTACCTCCCGGGAATGTAGGAAGCAGGTGGTCTATCCTGGACAGGTTTGGCTCCAGACTTCCCACTTCTTCCACCATGCTGACTCCCAACCATGCTACCACCTTGCTGGCTCAGCTGCTGCCTCACGGACAACCTGCAACCCTCTTCTCCTGATGATGATGAAGCCCCTTCTGCACCCAGCTCCCAAGTGCGATCAGCTTCATCATCATCAAGTTGTGTCTGCACATCACTGATGTCCTCCTCAGGTTCCTCAACAGTGTCTGCTTAAGGAGCCTGAATGCTCGCAACACCACCTACCACGCCACTCTCCTCATCACTACTTGCCCGCCTAGCGGAGGAAGCGACGAATGTCTCCTCCCCTTCTTCGCTGGGTAGTAGCTGCTGACTGTACTAAAAAGTGGAGCTGAACCCACAGCATACGATACTTCTGTGGGGGAGGGAACAGCATAGAACAGAGGCAATGGGAGGTCAGGGACTGTTCCCAAGCCATGCCAACTGAGGGTTGTGTCTGTGGAACCCATCGACTGTTGACTGGGGGTGTCAGATGTCACTTGTGATGAAGTGGATAACCGAGTTAACCAATCGATGACGGGTTTGCTGGTTGAGACACGACCGCTAGCTGATACCGGGAGCTTAGGCCTCTCGCTGTGACTCCTGCTGCCACTCGCCCCTAGTCTGCTGCGACCTCTGCCTGATGAATTTTGACCTCTGCCACTCCTCTGTGTATGTCCTGGCACTTCCCTGGATGACATACTTATACACCAGCTGAGTGCATATATGTTACACTTATGAGAGGAGGACAATACGCTCCACTACCCTTAACCCCTTCCCTCTTTGGGTATTTTTAATTTTTGCACTTTAGTTTTTTCCTACTCACCTTCTAAAAATCATAACACTTTCAATTTTCCATATTTCGGTAAAAATTACACCTTATATTTATTCTGTAGGACCATATGGTCGCAAGGATACCCAATGTATATAGGTTTGATTTTACTTTACTACTAAATAAAAATTATAACTACATGCACCAAAATTAATACGTTGAAAATTGTCCTCTTCTGACCGCTATAACTTTTTTATTTTTCCGTATAAGGGGCGGTATGAGGGCTCATTTTTTGTAGAGTGATCTGAAGTTTTTATCGGTACCATTTTTGTTTTGATCTGACTTTTTGATCACTTTTTATAAATTTTTTTATGGTCTAAAAAGTGAACAAAAATACGCTATTTTGGACTTTGGAATTTTTTTTACGTGTACGCTATTGACCGTGCGGTTTAATTAACAATATATTTTTATAGTTCCTACATTTACGCACGCGCCGATACCACATGTTTATTTTCATTTACAGTTTTTTGTTTTAAATGGCAAAAGGGGGGTGATTCAAACTTTTATTAGGGAAGGGGTTAAATCACATTTATTAACACTTTGTTTTAACTTTTTTTTTTTTTGCAATGTTATAGATCCCATAGGGGACTATAACATTGAACACACTGATTTCCTACACTGATCACTGCCATGCAATAGCATGGCATTGATCAGTGTTATCGCCGCTTGACTGCTCCTGCCTGGATCTCAGGCAAGGAGCAGTCATTTGGTGATCGGACAGCGAGGAGGCAGATAGGGATCCTCCTTGTGTCCTGCAAGCTGTTTGGGATGCTGCGTTTTCACCATGGATGTCCCGAACAGCACCACTGAGCTAACCGTCAATGTTTACTTTATTTTTAGACTATTAGTCTATAGAATTAAGACTAATAGACTATTAGTCTATAGAATTAATGCCGGACATCATCCCGATGGGCGATGTCATGGGTCCTGGTTGCCTATAGCAACCGAGACTCACCGGGTATGATGCACGCTCACCTGCTGAGCGCGTGACATACCTCGGGAGCCGCAGATGGACAAAACTGTATTAGACTACAGAAACAAGTGTGTAGCTTTGGCTGGCCTTTCACAGTAATTAGGGCCAAATTAGTTTAACAGGAAAATATATAAAGGACACCACGTAGGTGTACGGACAGTTTACACTTATGACAGGAGTGACTATGCGCTCCACTACAAACTGTATAAGGCCATAAAAACAAGTGTGTAGCTTTGACTGGTCTTACACAGTAACTAGGCCCAAATTAATTTAACAGGGAAATATATTAAGGACACCACGTAGGTGTCCATACAGTTTAAACTTATGAGAGGAGGGACTATGCGCTCCACTACAAACTGTATAAGGCTACAGAAACAAGTGGGTATCTTTGGCTGACCTTTCACAGTAACTAGGCCAAAATCAGTTTTTCAGGAAAAAAAAGTACAACACGTACAGTAGGTGTACCTACAGTTCACACTTATGAGAGGAGGACTATGCATTCCACTACAAACTGTATAAGGCTACAAGGGTGTAGAAACAAGGGTGTAGCTTTGGCTGTCCTTTCACAGTAACTAGGCCAAAATTAGTTTTTCAGGGAAAAAAAAAAGATACACCACCTATGTACGCACAGGTTACAGTTATGAGAGGACAATAAGTTCCGCTACGCAACCTTTATTAGGCACAGTAATTAGGTGACTATGGCTTTTCGTGCTCACCCTAACTGGCCCATGTTATCTTAGAGTTGTTGTTCAACCAACTGCAGCAGTACAGAATCACTGTGTAGTAGAGCCCAGTACAGTATTATTAGGCACTGATAGCAGGTGACAATGGCTTTTACTGTTCTGCCTGACTGACTCCTTTAAGCTTTAGAGTTGCTGTACAACCCACTGCAACAGTGGAGACGCTGTGTATTACACCCAAAAGTATTCTTTTTCTCTCTATGTCAGTGCTTTTATGCAGTGATTTGGGCTTCCTTGCCCCATGTCCTCACATGTGGATCCACCATTTTAGATGCCCTGGAGCCTGGACCGCGCTAAATGAAGTTTAATGAAGTGATTCATGCGATCGAATCACGGTGATATTTGGATAAGTTGCAAAGCAAATTTTTCCTGAAATTCGTAACAAATTCGTATTCGTCAGATTTGATTTGCTCATCCCTATACACGGTATTGGAGGGGCAAGCTGTGCATAACTAGCTTTCCCCCTGACTGGTGAGCAGTAAGGGGTTAAGAAATATACAGGCAAGGTTTTAGCCCCCTACCCCGCCTGTAAAACTTGTCAGTGGCTATAGTGGTATGTCCCATGGGTGAGGGGGAAGGGGTGCACCAATCAGGGGTTCAATAGTTTCCCGGGCTTTCAGAGGCCCTCCCCTGGGTATTTATAGCTGTGGTACCTCCCTTCCCCCCTCAATCTGCCCAGGGCCCGGAGTTTTGCTGTTGGTTGGTGAGTGTCTGCCCCTTATTCATGGCCCGGATGGAGCAGGAGGGTGAGGGCGGGCATACTCGCTTGTGGCTGAGCTGGCCTCCCCTACTGTTGCGCCGGCGTTGGGTTCGGGAGGCTGGCGGACCTCTCCTCAGTCCCACTCTCCTTTCCCCTGTAGTCCCTGTGCGGCCTGTCCCACCCGTTCCTTTTGCCCTCTTCCCTGCCCCGAGCCCTCTCCCCTGCCTGTACCTTGATCCCTCTCACCGGGCGTGCTCCTTATGAGCATGCTCTGGTTTTCCTTCTTGTCCCCCCTTTTTGCGCAAATGGACGTTTATTAACGTCCATTTGCGCGTCCCCAGCTGTAATGCGCGCTCACAAGGCGAGCATGCATCATAGCCGCGGGTCCCGGTTGCTATTAGCAACCAGGACCCATGCTAATGCCGGACATCGCCGATCCGGCAGATGTCCGGCATTACCTCTTTAGACGACGCGGCGATCAAGTTTGATCGCCGCGTCTGAAAGTGAAATTGCAAGCATCCCAGCTGCTCAGTCGGGCTGATCGGGACCATCACGATAAAATCGTGATGTCCCGATCATCTGGGACGCAGCAGGAGGGTCACTCACCTGCCTCCTGCACGTCCGCTCATTGATTGATTGCTCCAAGCCTGAAATTCAGGCTTGAGCAATCGATCGTTGATAGCACTGATCGTTGCCATGTTAATACATGGCAAGTGATCAGTGTCAGGTTCAGTGAGTGCAGTCTCATAGCCCCCTGCGGGAGCTATGTCAGTGCAAAGAAAAAAAAGTTAAAGGATTTCAACAGTTAAGTTCATTTAACCCTTTCAATAAACGTTTGGATCACCCCCCCCCCCCTTTTCCCCATACATAACAAAAAGTGTGTGTGTATATGTATATATATATATATATATGTATATGTGTGTGTATATGCACATAAATTGAGTACTGTATATTATAACAAACACACACATATGTGGTATGGCCACGTGCGTACATGTCCAAAATATACAAATATATCATCAATTGAAGCGCTCCTTCTATGGCGTATGCGCAAATGAAAAAATAAAAAATAATAATAATTATTAAATAAATAAATACAATACATAAATAGAGGAAAATATTAATAATTGAATAAATATATTTCACAGTCCTAATTATCGTGTTTTTGATCGCTTTTTGTACCGTAAATATGTATAAACACTGATATCATCATCTGATCAAAATGACGCTGGTACCACGGACGACTTCAGATCAGGGCGCAAACTGTATGAGCCCTCATATCGTCCCCACTCATTTACCCAGCTCCTCACCACACTAGCGCCCCTCATCTCCCCCTGCTGCTGTGGCTGCTGTTGCCCCCCTTTTTCCTCATGCTTTTCCAGTGCTCCCCATGTTCTTGCAGCCACGGCTAGATTAGCATGGCTTCCGCATGCCGCGTTGGTGTTGGTCTGCTGCTTTCCTGTGGTCAGGGAGTGATTGCGTTTTCTCTGTTTTGGTTTCCTCGGGGCTCGCTAGGTGCCCTGGTTCCAGTCCTTGCTAGTTTACTGAATGTTCCACGGGGAATATGGTTCTGGGCGGAGTTTTTCATGCAGGTTGTCTCTGGCTGCCGAGGGTGTGTGGTGTCTGTGCCCCCGCATATGTGCCCCGGGTGCGCTAAGGGCTGACGTTTCAGTTGCTTGGGGTTTTTCATGAGTCGTGCAGTGAACAGGCCTGCTTTCAGTTCCCCATTGCGGCTCACAGGGAGCCTGCTCTGTTCTCAGATGTGGCTGGTTTGGTTGGTTGTTGGTGTGGTGTTTGGTTTTTCCAGTGGTGCTGCGGGGTGGTTTACCCCTGGGTCTTAGTAGTCGGGGGGTTTCTGCCATACTTGGGTTTTGTTTGCGCTTTTCCCTTGGTGTTGGTTGTGGGACTTTGGGTGCTTGCTTCGGCAGCTCATGTTCTAGAATTGTAACGGTACTGTGTGGGTTGGCGTGGCCCCTGCGCTTGGTTGCGCTCTTATTTGGTGATTCTTTTCTAGGGTGTGATTTGAGTGATCGTGGTGTGTTGTCGGTCTGACATTTGGGGCGTTGTCACTGCTATTATATCTTTTTTGGCTTTCTTCCTGTGCTCGGCTTGTTGCACCCAGTTCTTCGCTGTTTGGAGTTACGATTTATTTTGGGGCTATGCTCCTTGGGGTCGGTACTGGGTGTTGATGCTTTGTCCTGTTTTCTCTGGCAGTGGTTCCGGAGGTTGCTCCCTTGGGTGGAGTTGGAAGGTTTGCTCGTGTGGCTGGCCCATGGGTCATCGTGCAGAGTGGTGTATTTCTTGGTCCGCTTTGGTGGGTCCTGCGACTCACGGTAAGGCGCTTGCGAGTGGTTGGTGTTGGTGTGGAGGCCGGGATGTCTACAGTCGGTCCCAGAGGTTCCAAATGGTCTGTAGATGGGGATTTGTTTTTCATACCTGGAATGCCCCTTGTGATAACCTTACGAGGCTCTGATGTTTGATTTCCTATTTCGTTTTAATAGGATGTGATAACGGAAGTTAACTGCAGTGTCACCTCTCCAAGGAGGTTCGAGATTTGGGCTGTGTTCTCCGTGCATCCAAATAACATTCTTAGTAGGTGACGCTGGGTATCTTCACCTGTTCATGTGAATCACCTGCTAATCAAAATTAAAAAAATAAAAAAAATAAAAAAATAAAAAGTTGGGCGGCTTTCCCGCTGTGCTGCGATCCAATGGGGTGCGGTTGCCGCACGGCACATGGCAGCGGGTGATTTTCTTTTCTGATTTGCGGTTGGTGTATACCTAGGGGCTGGGCCCGCAAGTGGGTGGCCTTGCTGTCGACGACCGTTTTTTCCTATCAGTTTTTCGGTCGCTTGTTGGCGGCTGCGGGTCGGGTTTTCGGTTGTCGCTTTTGTGTCGTTTTTTCTGATCCGAGGTTTTGCACTAGCTTTTTTCGGGGCTATGTGGATGGGGCACATCCTTTCTCCTCATCTCCTTCCATTGGACTTGGGTGTCTGTGTTTTTGGGTGCCTATTTTGTGGTTTCACAAAAAAAGTAAAAAAAAAAAAAAAAAGGCCCGTCGGTCCGAGACTGCTTAGGCGAACCGGGTCACACAGCTTGTGCTGCATGAGGGTCCGCGAATGACTGTTTTTTCTGTTGTCATCCTATTGTTGACTGGGCGGCGGTGGAACCCCCCCTCCCCCTTTTTTTTCTTTTTGCCCCCCGCCCCCGATTATTCAGTTTCAGGTTTTTTGTTTAATTTGGGTTTTGGATTTTCTTTGATAGGATGGGGTTTTGTGAGTTCGGGATTTGCTCTCTTTTTGTATCGGGGCCGGCGGAGGTGGCTGGGTTTCCGGAGAAGGTAGCGCTGCGCGTGGGGCGCGGGCGATCTGCATGTTGTGTTGCTATTTTCACCAGTTTGATGTTTCCCATATGTGTTTTTGTTTTGAGAGCGGCTTTCTGCAAGGTGGTGTGAGTGCTGCGGCACTCTTCGGTGTATGGGCGAATCTGAGAGTGGAGTTCACACGAGTTATTTGAAAAAAAAAATGGTCCTGGCGGCAGGTACCTCGGATTTCCTGGAGAGGAGAAGTGTTGGTAGGATTTCCTGGAGAGGAAAAGTGTTGGGAGGATTTCCTGGAGAGGACATGTGTCCGACGGATTTCCTGGAGAGGAAATGTGTTGGGTGTGTCCGGGGGGCTGAGGTGGCCCCAGGTGTTGGCTATCCAGTATCTCTTGGGTGGGGGTCGGAGCCCAGTGTAGGGCTAACTGGTCTCCTCCGTGGCGGTAAGAAGACAGTGAAAGCGGGGTCAACCCGGGGTATACCTCCACACAGGACGGTGTGGCAGCACCTCTCGGGTTCGTAAGAAGCCAATCGGTGTCTTTGTTACAGTTAAATTGTTATTTATATAAGTAAATTTATAAAGAAAGCTGTGGCCGATTCCCACCCACGGAAAAGTTAAATTGTTGTTGCGTCAGTTATTATTTAATTATTTATTAAGGGGGAGGGGTAGTTATAGCCTGCTAGAAGCTAATTGGGTCTCAACAGTCTGGAGGGGCAAGCTGTGCATAACTAGCTTGCCCCCTGACTGGTGAGCAGTAAGGGGTTAAGAAATTTACAGGCAAGGTTTAAGCCCCCTCCCCCGCCTGTAAAACTTGCCAGTGGCTATAGTGGTATGTCCCATGGGTGGGGGGGAAGCAGTGCACCAATCAGGGGTTCAATAGTTTCCCGGGCTTTCAGGGGCCCTCCCCTGGGTATTTATAGCTGTGGTGCCTCCCTTCCCCCCTCAATCTGCCCAAGACCCAGAGTTTTACCCTCCCTCCCATTTTTGTATCTCTGTTTATTGTAAGTCACAGCTTGGCGGTAAGAAGACGGTGAAAGCGGGGTCAACCCGGGGTAGACCTCCATACAGGACAGTGTGGCAGCACCTCTCGGGTTGGTAAGAAGCCAATCGGTGTCTTTGTTACAGTTTAATTGTTATTTATATAAGTAATTTTATAAATAAAACTGTGGCCGATTCCCACCCACGGAAAAGTTACATTGTTGTTGTGTCAGTTATTATTTAATTATTTATTGTAGTAAGGAGGAGGGGCAGTTATAGCCTGCTAGGAGCTAATTGGGTCTCAACAGTCATATGAATCTGCTTAGCTCCGTATATTCTATAACATGCTGCCTAGGGTTGGACTGCATTTTCAATGTGACAGGTTCAGTATAACTTTCAGATGACATTCATTGGTCTAGATATTGTATAGTTTTTTCCTATTTGGTGATCTGTCACCACAGCTGCACATGACCGAGTGCTGCCTTGCATTGGTGCAGACACATCACCAATCTCACAATCACAAGGGTCTAGCTTAGTTATTGAACAGAGTCAGAATACCAGTCCATTGTAGTCATTTGATCAGTTTTGACTTTCTCTCTAGGCATAATAGCTTGCAGTGTATAATAGGATTTGTTGCTTATAGAGCATGTACTGGAACTGTAAGACTCCATTCACAATAAGGAAATATTGCCATGGATTTTCCATGGAGAAACTCTGTACAGATTCCACTAACAGCAGCCTCCCCCAGAATTGGCGTCCGCCAACAGTAAGCACATCCCATTCACTACAGCGCAGTGCTGGGACATGGTCAGAATCTGCATCAAAAGATCTACTTCACAACTTTCATAGTGTGCACTAAGCAGCAGACTTCAATTCAATGGGAGAATTCCATAGTTTAAAGGGGTACTCCGCTGCTAGATATTTTAACCCTATGCAAAGGATAGGGGATAAGATGTCTGATCGCGGGGGTCCGGCTGCTGGCCCGCAACACCAGGCGTTCTCAACAAAGGCCAGGTTCCTGCAGCAGTGGTCATGCCATCACGCCACGCCCCTAGTGATGTCATGCCACACCCCTCCATTCATGTCTATGGGAGGGGTCGTGTTGGGTGACATGCCCCCTCCCAAGAGGGAAAACCTATACCGAGGATACTGCGTTGCACATACCCATGTGCCAAAAAAGAATACTAATAGTATAAAAAGGGAGGCAGTCCTGCTAGGCTAGGTAAGAGTAAAAGATATATGGTATTAGAAGAGAAAGAGAAAACATGTCTAAAATAGCATAAAATAATGACATTTATGTAGAAAATGATGTGAGGTCTGCGGCAGGGCCCTTGTAGCAGACTGGTCACTAGATAAACCTGCACATCATCTGAGACAATCGTTACCGCATTGCCGGTCCTCACCTACCCTCTCACCTGCTCCCCGTGCCGTCGGGGTAGAGAGGATACCTCCAACTCTGCCATATGCTGCTACGATCGCTAGGCTTCTTAGCGCTGCCACACGCTGCTTCCCAGTCATCATCTCTGACCCCCAGCACCGGCAGTGGCGGATCCAGGGGGGGGGCAACGGGGCAATTGCCCCCCCCCCCCCGAGATTGCTGTCCCCCGCCCCCTAGAATGGTGGAGCCGAAGCTGTAAGCTTCCGCTCCACCATTCACTAACCTAGGCAGTCTCACACGCTGTGAGTACACAGCATGTGAGCTGCGGGGACGCGATCCTCTGCAGGCCGGCGCGATGACGTCACATCATTGCGCCGGCGCCCGGAAATCCCGTCCCCGCGGCCAGCATACAGTAAGAAGAGTATGCTCAGGGCCCAGTGGATTTGGGATTTGGAATATGTGCCACTGTTAAGGGCACTGTATCGGAGGGGGAGGGGGATTTAAAAACTTAGGGGGGGGGAGAGAAAGGGGAATTTTTAATGTGAGGTGCTGCAGGGCAAAGCACTGGGGGCACTATATGTTAAGAGCACATGACAGGGGGGGGGCCCTGTGCTGTGCCCCTCACATATAATGCCCCCTGTGCTGTGCCCACACATATAAATTATATGTGTGGGGGGCACAGCACAGGGGGCATTATATGTGTGGGGCACAGCACAGGGGGTATTATATGTGTGGGGCACAGCACAGGGGGCATTATATGATATATTGCCCCCCGTGCTGTGCCCCACACATATAATACCCCCTGTGCTGTGCCCCACACATATAATGCCCCCTGTGCTGTGCCCCCCACACATATAATTTAAATGTGTGGGCACAGCACAGGGGGCATTATATGTGAGGGGCACAGCACAGGGGGCATTATATGTGTGGGGCACAGCACAGGGGGCATTATGTGTGGGGCACAGCACAGGGGGCATTATATCATATAATGCCCCCTGTGCTGTGCCCCACACATAATGCCCCCTGTGCTGTGCCCCACACATATAATGCCCCCTGTGCTGTGCCCCACACACACATATAAAGCCCCCTGTGCTGTGCCCCACTCATAATGTCCCCTGTGCTGATCCCCTCACATATAATGCCCGTGCTGTGCCCCACACATATAATGCCCCCTGTGCTGTGCCCCTCACAAATAATGCCCCCATCATGCGCCCCTCATATATAATGCCCCCATCCTGTGCCCCTCATATATAATGCGCCATCATGCGCCCCTCACATATAATGCCCCCTGTCCTGTGCCCCTCACATATAATGCTTCTGTCATGTGCCCCAAACATATAATGCCCCCTGTGCTGTGCCCCTCACATATAATGCCCCCTGACTGGACAGGACAGGAGGCATTATATGTGAGGGGCGCATGATGAGGGCATTATATGTGAGGGGCAAAGAACGGGGGCATTATATGTGAAGGGCACAGCACGGGGCATTATATGGGAGGGGTGCATGATGGGGGCATTATATGTGAGGGGCAAAGAACGGGGTCATTATATGTGAAGGGCACAGCACAGGGGGCATTATATGTGTGGGGCATATGACAGGAGCATTATATGTGAGGGGCACAGCATGGGGGGCATTATATGTGAGGGGCACAGCACAGGGGACATTATATGTGAGGGGCACAGCACGGGGGGCATTATATGTGAGGGGCACAGCACAGGGGGCATTATATGTGAGGGACGCATGATGGGGGCATTATATGTGAGGGGCAAAGAACGGGGAATTATATGTGAAGGGCACAGCACAGGGGGCAATATATGTTAGGGGCACAGGGCATTATTATGTGGGGGGAACAGGACGGGTCATAATTATTATACGTAGGGGCACAAGATGGGGCATTATTACTATATGTGAAGGCACAGAGTGTTTTGCATTTCAGAAGTATATTGTAGATTATGAGGAATTTCTGGGGTGGTACATTTTTTTATGGGCCACAATACATTTGGGTATTTTATTGAGAGGGTGCACTGCACAGCAAGTTATATTCAGAGAGTGCAGTGTGTGGTAGTATTACATTTAGAGGGTACAGTGTGTGGTAGTATTATATTCAGAGAGTGCAGTGTGTGGTAGTATTATATACAGAGGGTACAGTGTGTGGTAGTATTCTATTCAGAGAGTGCAGTGTGTGGTAGTATTAAATTTAGAGGGCACAGTGTGTGGTAGTATTATATCCAGAGAGTGCAGTGTGTGGTAGTATTCTATTCAGAGAGTGCAGTGTGTGGTAGTATTAAATTTAGAGGGCACAGTGTGGTAGTATTATATTCAGAGAGTGCAGTGTGTGGTAGTATTATATTCAGAGAGTGCAGTGTTTGTTAGTATTAAATTTAGAGGGCACAATGTGTGGTAGTGTTATATTCAGAGGGCACAGTGTGTGGTAGTATTATATTTAGATGGCGCAGTGTGTGGTAGTATTATATTCAGAGGGTACGGTGTGTGATAGTATTATATTCAGAGGGTACAGTGTATGGCGGTATTATATTCAGAGGGTACAGTGTGTTGTATATTCAGGAGGTACAGTGTGTCAGAATTATATTCAGAAGGTATGTGCCAGTATTATATTCGAAGAATACAGTGTTTGGCAGTATTATAATAATACTTGTTTTCATATAGAGGATCAGAATCCGCTGACATAGTGAGGAGACATCTGGGCATCAAGTTCTGCAGGGAGAACATTTAACTGAAACAAGTCCCGGTGGTATGTACATCTGAATTAGATAAGGAAAGACTATAGAGAAGATGTCACCTGTAGTCACTGATGTCATTCTGTATCCTCCTGTGTGTGTCCCATCAGAGCTGGAGTCACTGAAGAAGTTCTGCAGTAATGATGGGTGAAACAACAACTCCCAGCATCCCCTTACCACTACTTAGGTCATACTGCAAGCTGTAGTTTTAAATGGTAAAAACTTCTTTAGCACTTTCCCATTTTGTGGCAATTGGTATATTTGATAATTATTCTGACATATGAGCACGGCCTAAGAGTCTTAAACAAGGTTAGGACTGTATGATACATTTAATAATATTGTAAGTTCCGTAAGCAACATCTTATTTTCTGTCTGCCAACACAAAATACTCTAATAGTGCCCCTCCCGAGACTCCACTCTGGATCCGCCCCTGAGCACCGCAACATATCACCCCCTCCTACATTTCTCTGCCACCGGGACAGAGGGACGTGCATTCGGATCGCAAGCACAGCTACACTCACCTGACTGTGCACACTGTAGCGGGTAAGAGGCACTAAGTGCCTGAACTATATAGCGATTGCCCTCTTGCATTCAGTCCCCGTGCCATCGGGGTAGAGGGGGCATTGCCTGTATCTCTGCACCTAAAAACGTTTATAGTGGGCCCCAATCTGGGAGGCTCCAGAGCTACTGAAAATTGCCCTGTTGGCTTATTAACTTTTTTGCCATGCACTTTCATCTGGATTATTCCTGGCTCCTATAATATGACTTTACAGTATAACTAAACAGATAATGAAAGTGGGGCAATGGGACAGTGCAAACAGTGTCTCATTGTCCAATTGTTGAAGTGCAATATCACTGTTTATATTTTATATGTTTAGTATTTTATACCATTGTAAACATTTTATCTAGTGACCAGTCTGCGACAAGGGCCCTGCCGCAGACCTCACATCATTTTCTAAATAAATGTAATTATTTTATGCTATTTTAGACAAGTTTTCTCTTTCTCTTCTTTCTAATTTTTTACCATATATCTTTTACTCTTACCTAGCCTAGCAGGACTGCCTCCCTTTTTATACTATTAGTATTCTTTTTTGGCACATGGGTATGTGCAACGCAGTATCCTCGGTATAGGTTTTCCCTCTTCTTTACGTTGAGCTCCCACATTTTTTGGATAATAAAAAGGCCTAGTTTTTATTTTGTGAACACTTGACGCTGGTCTAGATGCACACGCCTGTTTTCATTTGCAACATCCTTGTTAAATAATTCGAATGGTTCCCTTTATTTCCATCCCTGCTGACACGATGGGTCATTGTTTATTATAGTTTTATTTTCCAAGGTGTGGTGTTGATATATTTACAGCGATGATGATGAACGCTATGTGCTATTTCATTACATTTTTAATTGCACATCCTGTTTTCTAATCAGCCGCTCGGCGTGTCCATCAGCACACATTGTCACATGCTAGACATACTACCAAGAGCGCAGCAGAGGGCAAAATGAGAAGGTCACATGACTACATGCAGCAAAAATGATGGTCATGTTAATCTTGAGTTCATTTCATAAACACCTCTGGTTTGAAACTGTTGATACTAAAAGTAAAAACTCCCAGAAGCATCTAGGAGTGGAACATTAACCCCTTAACGACGCAGGACGTATATTTACGTCCTGCGCCTGCTCCCGCGATATGAAGCGGGATCGCGCCGCGGCGCTCATCAACAGCCGGGACCCGCGGCTAATACCACACAACGCCGATCGCGGCGATGTGCGGTATTAACCCTTTAGAAGCGGCGGTCAAAGCTGACCGCCGCTTCTAAAGTGAAAGTGAAAGTGACGCGGTGAAATCGCGGCGTCCCGAACAGCTGACCGGACACCGGGAGGGCCCTTACCTGCCTCCTCGGTGTCCGATCGACGAATGACTGCTCCGTGCCTGAGATCCAGGCAGGAGCAGTCAAGCGCCGATAACACTGATCACAGGCGTGTTAATACACGCCTGTGATCTGTGTAGAAGATCAGTGTGTGCAGTGTTATAGGTCCCTATGGGAGCTATAACACTGCAAAAAAAATGTTAAAAAAAAGTGTTAATGAAGGTCATTTAACCCCTTTCCCATAAAAAAAATAAAACAGTGTAAAAAAATAAATAAATAAACATATGTGGTATCGCCGCGTGCGTAAATGTCCGAACTATAAAAATATATCATTAATTAAACCGCACGGTCAATGGCGTACGCGCAAAAAAATTCCAAAGTCCAAAAAAGCGTATTTTGGTCACTTTTTATACCATTAAAAAATGAATAAAAAGTGATTAAAAAGTCAGATCAAAACAACAATCATACCGATAAAAACTTCAGATCACGGCGCAAAAAATGAGTCCTCATACCGCCTTGTACGTGAAAAATTAAAAAAGTTATAGGGGTCAGAAGATTACATTTTTAAACGTATACATTTTCCTGCATGTAGTTATGATTTTTCCCAGAAGTGCGACAAAATCAAACCTATATAAGTAGGGTATCATTTTAACCGTATGGACCTACAGAATAATGATAAGGTGTAATTTTTACCGAAATATGCACTGCGTAGAAACGGAAGCCCCCAAAATTTACAAAATGGCGTTTTTTCCCGATTTTGTCGCACAATGATTTTTTTTTCCGTTTTGCCGCGCATTTTTTGGGTAAAATGACTAATGTCACTGCAAAGAAGAATTGGCGACGCAAAAAATAAGCCATAATATGGATTTTTAGGTGGAAAATTGAAAGGGTTATGATTTTTAAAAGGTGAGGAGGAAAAAACGAAAGTGCAAAAACGGAAAAACCCTGAGTCCTTAAGGGGTTAAATCTGTTGACCTAGTCACATACACAATAATGCTCCGTATGGTTGTGGCCTGTGAAATGAATTCTCCAAGTGACAAGGATAATCCGAGCACAGTGCAGGTTACAAGAAGTTGGTTGACAGGTTTTGCAAAGTATAAACTCTATATTGGCCCAGATTTATCAAACTATGTGAATGAAAATGTGGATTTTCCCAGAACAACCAATCACAGCTTAGGTTTCACTTTACCTCAGCTCGTTATCTGAGCTGTGATTGGTTGCAGTGGGAAAATCACTCTATTTTTTCTCTCACACAGTTTGATAAATCTGGGCCATTGTTTTGCAGGGTGGACTGTGAACATATAAACAAAGTAGGCCACCAAAGAGGTCTCCTTCTCGATGAATTTTGGTTGCACCTGCTGAGGAATTAAATTGGCACATAAAACAAGGATTGGCATTTTCTTCCTCAGGGAACATCGGAGTCATACAGATTAAGAGAAACATGACTGCTTCCTTTCAATAACTCACCTTTCTACAGGTTGTGTGGTATAATGGGCCTGACACACTTATTTCAGTGGACATAAGCCACAATACGAGATATTTAGTAGTAGTTAGGTCGGCACTGCCGTGTGTGGAGGTGGTGCACGCGGTGGGAGCAAACCATTATATAGAATAGATACCCAGCACTCACCGGTAATGCTAAATCATGTTGTTTTATTAATCCATAGCAGGAATAGTTACAAGAAGGACGCCTTTCGGCATATTGCCTTCCTCCGCTTGCTGCCTAGGCAACAAGCTGAGGAAGGCAATATGCCGAAACGCATCCTTCATGTAACTATTCCTGCTATGGATTAATAAAATGACGTGATTTATCATTACCAATGAGTACTGGGTATCTATTCACAATACCAGATATAACCTGTGGACAGTCATATTCTTGAAACAGGAATTCATATCTAAAATAGTTACTCCCTATGCACCGAATAGTTCATTCCAGGGTGCTTTTTGACTTTGTTCTTGGGGGTCTTAGCAGTAGGACCTCCACTAACTAGCATGTTATACATTATCCCGTGGATAGGGGATATCTATCTGAGGTGAAAATACCCCCTTTAATCCTGTATACCTCTTAAGTACCAGAGTTTTCTAACAGAAAGAAGAATTGTTCTATATAAAATGCACACTGAATCCATAAATTAACAATTTGATATCTAAAATATTTATATTGGACATCCAACAAATACAGTGTCATCTCAAGCCATCATAATCTAATCTCTGACATAGATTATGTATTTGATATATAAGTTATTATATTGCCTTCTTTATATCTTTTTTATTCATGGATGGCTTCATAAATTAGTTCATAGTTAGCCAAACCTGATAAGGAATGACTCCCAAAAGCAGATATTTGTGATGTGGAAGATGAGAAAAAGACCTCTAAAGGTGCTGCAGACTCCAATGGAATTAAACCAAAGCCAGAGATGTAGCAATAGAACAAAACACTGGGAGGTTTATTGCAATAGATAAAACAATAAAGTAGATTACGCATTTCGGGGGAGCCACCCCCTTCTTCAGATCAGAATACATGCAGTGAGATATGCAGAGTTTAACCTCTTAAGGACCCATGACGTATGCATACGTCATGGGTCCCGGTCCTGCGATATAACGCAGGGTCGCACGGTGACCCCGCATCATATCGCAGCGGGCCCGGCGTCATAGTGAAGCCGGGACCCGCCTCTAATAGCGTGCGGCACTGATCGCTGTGCCGCGCGCTATTAACCCTTTAGCCGCGCGCTCAAAACTGAGCCGCGCGGCTAAAAACGAAAGTAAAAGTGCCCGGCTAGCTCAGGGAGCTGTTCGGGATCGCCGCGGTATAATCGCGGCATCCCGAACAGCTGTAGCACAGGAGGAGGTCTTCTTACCTTCTCCTGTGCTGTCCGATCGCCGAATGAATGCTTCAAGCCTGAGATCCAGGCTTGAGTATTCAATCGCCGAAAACACTGATTGATCCATTCCTATGGAGATGGATCAATCAGTGTAAAAGATCAGTACATGCAATGTTATAGCCCCCTATAGGAGCTATAATGTTGCATAAGAAAAGTGTAAAAAAATCATTAACCCTTTCAATTATCCCTTCCCCTAATAAAAGTTTAAATCAACCGGCATTTCCAAAAATAAAAAAAACATTATGTAAATAATAATAAAAATAAACATATGTGGTATCGCCGCGTGCGGAAATGTCCGATTTATAAAAATATACCACTTTTTAAACCGCTCGTTCAATGGCACACGCGCAAAAAAATTCCAAAGTCCAAAATAGCGCATTTTTGATCACTTTTTATACCACAAAAAAGTGAATAAAAAGTGATCAAAAAGTCTGATCAGAACAAAAATGGTACTGATAAAAACTTCAGATGACGGTGCAAAAAATGAGTCCTCAAAGCGCCCTGAACACAGAAAAATAAAAAAGTTATAGGGGTCAAAAGATGACCATTTTAAACATATAAATTTTCCTGCATGTATTCATGATTTTTTTCGGAAGTGATACAAATTCAAACCTATACAAGTAGGGTATCATTTTAACCGTATGGACCTACAGAATAAAGATAAGGTATCATTTTTGACAAAAAATGTACTGCGTTAAAATAGAAGCCCCCAAAACTTACAAAATAGTGTTTTTTCATCAATTTTGTCGCACATTGATTTTTTTTCCCGTTTCACCGTAGATTTTTGGGTAAAATGACTAATGTCATTACAAAGTAGAATTAGTGACGCAAAAATTAAGCCATTATATATAATTTTAGGTGAAAATTTTTAAGAGTTATGATTTTTTAAAGTTAAGGAGGAAAAATTGAAAATGAAAAAACGGAAAAAGCCCGGGTCCTTAAGGGGTTAAATATGTACAAAATGGGCGCCAACCACTTTGTACATTTTGTACATATTTAAACTCTACATATTTAAACTCTGCATATCTCACTGCATGTATTCTGATCTGAAGAAGGGGGTGGCTCCCCCGAAACGCGTAATCTACTTTATTGTTTTATCTATTGCAATAAACCTCCCAGTGTTTTGTACTATTGCTACATCTCTGGCTTTGGTTTAATTCCATTGGAGTCTGCAGCGCCTTTAGAGGTCCTTTTCTCATCTTCCACATCACAATTCCTATCAGGATTGGTCTTACTCCTTTTCCTGTGACCTCCGGCTTAGCAGCGGTTCCAGTACTCCGCAAATTTTTGTAACCCCACTGTGGGTTGATATGCAAGTTCTGACTTGCTCTCAGGTGAGCAGCCACTACCTAGGGGTAATTTATTTTGACCACAAACTGCTGTAAGATTCCTCTCCCATACGGTATCACACGAGGCGCCTCCCTCTGGTCTCTCCTTTTTTCTTTCTACAGGTCAAAAGCAGATATTGGACGCTAAAAGTTATGTTGATGTCTTTATTAAAGAAATAAATGGAAATAAATTATCTGTCCCCCAATGCAATAAACACATTAGCTCGCTGGCGTAAGGAGAGATTGATGTCGGCTGAGCTGCTCATGCACATGTAGTTTAATGACTGATCTGTGGTTATCTCAAAGGTTCCAATTAATATAAGGTAAAAGTAATCCAAACCCTCCAACTTCAGCGGGACAAGACAAATGTCTAATGTGTATGGAGGCTTCCCACTCTCCCCAATGGATGATGATGATGGGTGGAAGGAAGGATTGGGCATAATGGATTTCAACAGCACAGCCTTTTTATTCTCAGAGAGATGAGCCATAGCCGGAGGAATCTTGCACCGGCTTACCCCTCATCTCTTCATTGAGAACTCATGAATGTTCGGCTGAGCCTGGATTGGTATACACTGATGACCTGTGCATAACATGGGAAGTGGTTACACATATAATTGTCATACAATCAGTTTGCATAGAACCAATTGATCTACATATATGTTCATCCAATATTAGCATTTCTTATTCACATTTCTGTTAAAGAGAACCTGTAGTCAACACCCCCCCCCCCCCCCCCCCCCCAAAATGAGATTTTACTATCAGTTAATAGCTTAGGGTAATCAGATTTCCTGATAGCACCTACCGCCCCCGAGATATGTGAGTCTATAATTTGTCTTACAATTCAGGAAATCAGTCAGATGGGCGTGAACTTAATTTACGGTAATAATGGGAGTGACTATCAGGTGTGATGTGTGATCAGGGCACCCTAACCTTTATTTTTATGATAATGCAATCTCATTTATTCAGGGTTATTTACAGGTCCTTTTTAATTGTCCAGAAAAAAAAACATTATGAAAAAAAATTTCAACTTTGCAGGATGTAAAATTGTTAGAAGGATTATGGTATATACATATTATATGACATCATAGCCCAAGTTTGGAACAGCTATGAACAGTAAAACAACCCAAAACAACAGAGCTGTAATATATATAGTATGACTCAGGTGTTAAATGGAGAGAAAACCATTAAAATATTAGTCATAAATAATTTACGCATTGTAAATACAGCCAAATGCAAAGGGATAATTACATCAAGGGAGATCCCATATTATTAATAATAGATTATATGAGCCGCAGAGAAATGTCATTTTGGCAGCGCAGCAAATTTTTTCCACATTACCAAATCTTCAGACAACAATCCTGTACTACAACTTCCTACAGGAAAGAAACAGCTTCCTCAGATAAAGCAATTTCCTTTCATTTTAGATCTCAAAGATGCCATATATTTTATGTTGCTTTCACCTTTACTAAAAGTGTTATATCATTATGTGGTGACACGGGGGTGCACGCTATACTTGTCAGGTTGTGACGCCAGGACACCGTTAGCCTATAAATGGTCCGAGGTGGAGACAGCTTCTCCTGGGCCAGGAACGGAGGCAATGAACACACCGAAGCCGGGTTACGGATAACTGTATTTTACTGAGGCAGGAGCAGATAGTACAACACTTTCAGTATGGAGCAGAGTAGAAGGGATGCAGTGTAACCCTTAAGAGCCCTGTTACCTTGCTGAGACTTATGGTGCTTTTCACCCACTTGAATTAGATAGACTGGAGACTTGAGTCTTAAAGATTAAAAGATATCCCATGCTGACAAGGGTTCCGCTAAGGTCCAATTTCTGACACTTCCAGGGTATGCCTCACCAACTCCTGTGTGGGGAATACTTGCAGAATGGCTGGGCTGATTTGATGAGACATTTTCTTCAGGCTTCCCTCTGGATCACCTCACACTTCTTCCACCTCCTTTCCACACTGCAACTCACATGGAGCTCTGCTCAGAACCGGGTCTTAACTGAACTGAACTAGGAACTGAACTCAGGCAACTCTTCCTCCCCTACACCATATACAGGGCATATTGGGGGTTCCCATTGGATAACAGGGTCACCTGATTACTCGGCATCTCTCTTCTTATGGGTACAGTACACATATAATAACAGAATACAGTCAATACAGCAAGGTGCACAGCAAACGATAGAACAGTGGGCCCAACACAGGAGCAGCAGGCATGCCCGAGGAGATCCGCAGCCCACAGGACAGCTTTTGGTGCTGGGACACCAAAATTATTGATTGTAACTCACTATTTTCAAAACAATGACATGTCAAACTGCTTTGACATCATCACTAAAATGGTGAAAAGGGCCTTTTAGGATCTATTCACACATACAGTATCCTGAGCAGATTTGATGCGCAGGATTTGATATGCAGGACTTTATGCTGCAGAGTTTAATGTAGATGACTGAACATAGCTTCAAATCCTGTGCATCAAATATGCTCAGGATACTGTACGTGTGAATAGACCGTTAGGGTACGTTCCCACCTGGCGTATGCGCAGCTTATTTCATGCTGCGCAAAATCTGCAGCAGCAGCGGGAAATACACTGCGTATCCCTCCCATACGCACAAGGCTTTCCGGCAGCAGCCCTACGTGTGTAGTGAGTTTTGAAGGTGGAGCTGTGCGTCACAGTCATGCCAGCACACATAGGGCTACCACCGGAAAGCCTTGTGTGTATGGTGAGCGAGGGTACGCAGCGTATTTCTTGCTGCTGCTGCTGCAGTGTGAAATACGCTGCATGTACGCCAGGTAGGAACATACCCTTAAGGAGTATAGAGTATTCTGTAAAAGTCTGCAAACTGTATGCTCCTTGCACAGCTTACTAGCCAGACAACTTTATGGTATGTTGAGAATTGCAGTTTAAGGGTAGGGTCACACATGTTGTATGTTTCTGCATATTTACTGCTGCTTATTTCCCTACCTATTGAAGTCAATAAGTAGCAAAATATGCAACTGAGTTCGCTATCCATTGACTTAAATGGGTAAGAAAATATGCAGCAGCAAAAACACAGAAAAATTCGGCACATGTGACCCTACCCTAAAGGAGTAGTCCAGATTATGAAAACTTACCTCCTATCCGCAGGATACGTTTTCATAAACTGGACTACTCCTTTAAAAAGAGCTGCAGCTCCATACATTGTCTATGGGAGTGCCAGATGTGCTATATATACTTTTTAGGACTAGCTGCTGTGTGGGTACATGAGCAGAACATTCTGGCCATCATATACTGTATACATTCCATTTTTCTTCAGTATTCAGTTATCCCTACGATAGTGGGTGGAGGTTAGCTGCTATGATGTCTTACATACACTGCACACTCACAGAAGACAGGATCCTGCCTAAACAATCTCTTTCAGAGTTATGTAAATTATTTTCACAGAAATTTGTCACAGAATTGTCACAGAAATTTTGACAACAGAATCTCACATCCAATTCCACTGATCACGTTTCAAATCCACTGATTTTCAAGTGTGGTGTGAACAGAAATTAATACACTATTATCCAGTTGCAAACTTCTAGCAGTTTTTTTTTCAAAGTTGAGTAATATGCATAGAATATAATGGAACCAAGATTGCCAAAGGCAGCGCTCCCTCTCTGCTATAGAGTTGTATTGAGGGGACGTGTCAGCTGCCGCTTCGTGCGGTGGTCAACATGCCCCCTTCCCCCGGGCTGTCGAGGCCCCATAAGGTGATCACGGGGGGCCCCAGCAGTCTGACCCCCCGCGATCTGAAACTTATCCCCTATCCTTAGGATAAGGGATACGTTTTTCACCACTGGACTATTCCTTTAAACAGATTTGTAAATTAAATACACAGATTTAACCACACCTCAAGAATATCACCCTACTGAGTACACAATGAATAAATAATGAGACAGATGTTTTTTTTTTAAAATGCAGATTTTTTATAAAAAACAGTAATAACATAAAACTAATTGTTAAAAAGATCAGAGCATTAGTGATTATAATAAACTGTCATTGGGCCCTAATGACAGAATATATGAAAAGGCAACTACCTAATAGAACCTATATTGGTCCATAAATTGTCAGTGACAATGGTCTGGAATGGACCGTTAGTCCGGTAAAATAGAAGTTCCAGTGATGGTAATAGATGGCACGGTTACTTAAAGTGGCATAGAATAGATTGTACACAGTCTTTATAGTAATAGACGGATCGGTCTCACCCTGGCTGCTGGTCCCGTACTGCGATGGGCCGGTGGAAGCAAGTGCTGTTGTCTTTGCGGTGATCTTGGAGTAGATGCCTTGGCTGGTGGAGGGTTCCGGCAAGGAGCTCCCTCGTCAGAGGTCCGTGGTGTCAGCGCACACCGGTGTGAATGTCAGACTCACGCTGGAAGCAGCAGACTGGAAGCGGCAGACTTAAAGCAGCAGACTTGCAATAAACTGGATGTACAAGGTCAGTAATTTGGTGCAGCAGGTGATTGGGATTGCGGACTTCCGTGCCAGCTGGAATTAAAGTGATGCTTGTGTTGGGGTTGGGCAAGTGTCACTTGCCTACTGAAGAAGGGGTCCATTTTAGCACCCTGAAACGCGTCTATGCTGTTTTGTCTGAACAGAGCGCTTCTCAAGCACTACCCCAACACAAGCATCACTTTAATTCCAGCTGGCACGGAAGTCCGCAATCCCAATCACCTGCTGCACCAAATTACTGACCTTGTACATCCAGTTTATTGCAAGTCTGCTGCTTTAAGTCTGCCGCTTCCAGTCTGCTGCTTCCAGCGTGAGTCTGACATTCACACCGGTGTGCGCTGACACCACGGACCGCTGACGAGGGAGCTCCTTGCCGGAACCCTCCACCAGCCAAGGCATCTACTCCAAGATCACCGCAGAGACAACAGCACTTGCTTCCACCAGCCCATCGCAGTACGGGACCAGCAGCCAGGGTGAGACCGATCCGTCTATTACTATAAAGACTGTGTACAATCTATTCTATGCCACTTTAAGTAACCGTGCCATCTATTACCATCACTGGAACTTCTATTTTACTGGACTAACGTCCATTCCGGACCATTGTCACTGACAATTTATGGACCGATATAGGTTCTATTAGGTAGTTGCCTTTTCATGTATTCTGTCATTAGGGCCCAATGACAGTTTATTATAATCACTAATGCTCTGATCTTTTTAACAATTAGTTTTATGTTATTACTGTTTTTTATTTTTTTTAAATCTGCATTTTTTCAAAAACCATCTGTCTCATTATTTATTCATTGTGTACCCAGTAGGGTGATATTCTTGAGGTGTGGTTAAATCTGTGTATTTGATTTTTAATTATGTGATCGGTGGGGACCGATTTTTTATCCACATTAACCTCGAATATCTGGTTGTGAGCTGCACACACAGTTTTTTCAGATTTGTAAATTACTTCTATTTAAAAAACAAATCTTTCCAGTACTTATCTGCTGCTGTTTGCTCCACAGGAAGTTCTTTTCTTTTTTAATTTCCTTTCGGTCTGACCACAGTGCTCTCTGCTGATACCTCTGTCCATGTCAGGAACTATCCAGAGTAGGAGCAAATGCCCATAGCAAACCTCTCTTGCTTTGGACAGTTCCTGACATGGACAGAGGTGGCAGCAGAGAGCACTTGTGATCAGACAAAAAGAAAAGAACTTCCTCTGGAGCATACAGCAGCAGTACTGGAAGGATTAAGATTTTTTAATAGAAGTAATTTACAAATCTGTTTAACTTTCTGGCACCAGTCGATTTAGAGGAAAATGTTTTTCAGTGGAGAACCAATTTAAGGGTCTACTGCAGCCATAGTACAAGAAATAAACAGTGTACCCTCGGCTCCATACTCTCTTTATAGGGGTGGTGCAGAGCAGCTCCCATTAACTTCAATGGAAGTTACTGTTCAATGGAAGCCCTACAGTTACTCAGCACCTCTATTACAGTGTATGGAGCTAGGACTTCATGCTCCCAGACACTGTTTATTTCCAGCACTGTGGCTGCCCCCAAACAGATGGTCAGTGGGGGCATTGGGGTGCTTGGGGGCCATTCTCAATCAACTATTGATGGACTATTGTTATAGATCAGAGGTCTCAAACTGTGGCCCTCCAGATGTTGTAAAACCTCAACTCCCAGCATGCCCGGACAGCGGCCGGCTGTCCGGGCATGCTGGGAGTTGAAGTTTTGGAACATCTGGAGGGCCACAGTTTGAGACCACGGTTATGGTTGGATGTTTAGCAGCTCTCTCACATTGACATCTTGTAAATGGTTTTCACGATAGAAAATAACTGAAAGGGAAAAAATGACTTCACACATTAGTCAATCCTTATTGTTATGTCTGAACGTCATGTTAATCCTGTAATTTTAAGAGCATCATTGTATAAATCAAAGTTTAGTCATAGAAACTTTAAGAGTTGCCTACATGTCTACTAGATCTGTGAAATGTATTTGACTTTCATAAAATAAATGTCAATGTCATGAATGTAGAACAAAGGCTCTTAGGAACAATTATAAAATTAGCCACATTTGTAGGAAACGTGACATTAGCCGAATACTCGACTACTACGAGCGTTAAATAGGGTATTCAGGAACAGATAAACAGAGTTAGGCTAAGTTCACATTGTTGTTTGCATCTGTCCTGTTCAGGGTCTTTTTGGCGCTGTTAGTTTTTTTTTTTGTGCTGAATGGACCTTGAAATGGGTTGGAGCACAACAGACACTGCTGGGTCCTGATGGACCCCCTTCCCTGGAAAGGGGTCCGTCAGGGATCTGGTAGTTCTCATTTTGACAGAATGGTCGTAGGAGCTCCAAATAGCGATGCCTGACGCAATTTGTCCTTAAAGGGGTACTCTGGTGAAAAAAAAAAAACTTTTTTTTTCATATCAACTGGCTCCAAAAGTTAAACAGATTTGTAAATTACTTCTATATAGAAATCGTAATCCTTCCAGTACTTATCACCTGCTGTATACTACAGAGGAAGTTGAGTTGATCTTTTCTGTCTGACCACAGTGCTCTCTGCTGACACCTCTGTTCATGTCAGGAACTGTCCAGATTAGGAGCAAATCCCCACAGTAAACCTTTCCTGGTCCTGACAGCTCCTGACAGAGGTGTCAGCAGAGAGCACTGTGGTCAGACAGAAAAGAAATCCAATAAGACAAGGGGGGACATTTAACAAGGTATTTAGAGCCTTTTTTTTTTTTTGCTTAGTTTGTGAGTGAGCAAAAGGTTACGAACAGCCTTACCTAAGCAAATTTCTAAGCAGGTTGTGTGAGGTGTTGCAAATTGGCTCTGTTCACTTTAATAGAATTGAGTTGCAATACCACAAACAACCTGTAGACAGACGTGGCACTGTTTTTGGAAGAAATTAACTCTGTTCTATCTATTCCTTGATAACCCATTTATATAGAGGGGTTCTTCCACCATGTTATACAAAACAAGTAGAGCATCTAGCTCCATAAAAGATTTGTTTGACAACATGTAGTATAATCTTCAGGTCCCTTTACCAGGGCTAAGAACACAAAAAGTGTTATATCTTGTACTTAGTTATAATTGATAATTAATATGATGTGACAACATTGGCCTATGTCTTTTTACTGGTCAAAACAAGATGAAGACTGAAACAAAACCAACAAGTTTTACATATATAACAACAAAGATAAATTAACTGACATTGCTATACTTTTCAGAACCTTCTAGTTACAGAGCCATCTAGTGGCACTGGGCTTACATAACAGACAATACATAACAATCCTCCCCTCTTAGATAATATAATTATCTAAATAACGGCTGCGAGGAATAACCCGTTTTGGATGGTTTGATGAATATGAGAAAGAATTTTGCCAGTATGTGATTCCAATCTCCTTCAACAATTCTTTTTAAAGCATTTTTAGTAGTCTGATCCATGCTGTCATGATCGGGGGGAGGGGGGCTTGCAGGGAGAAGTGGGTCCTAAAGCTGTCCCTAAAAACCACTCTCCCTGCCTACTTTCCCCTCCGCCCTAAACAACGCCCTAAAACCTATTTTACCCAAATTTCCTTCCTTGGAAAAATTAGAGTGTGTGTTATAGGCCGGTGCATGTTATACCCAGAGAAATACGGTATATAAATACAAACAAGGCAGAATATAGCATACTAATAGACCAGGAAATCAAGAGCACTGTTCACATTGGACTCAGAACAAGGAACACACTAAACGACCCACTCCAATCATGGAGGGACATCAATACCAAAGCCAAATAGGCTCTTAGCTAGTGGGTAGACTCGACAGTGTGAACAGAATGCTAGCCTGGGAGGAAACAAAAATCCTTAATACAAGCAAACACGGGTATAGACACAAGACTCACTACTAGACAGACGGATTAGCTTAAGGCTCAGAACAGGATTCTATCCTAGGAGATCCAGGATCAAACAAGGTCAAAACAGGACTGACAAAATGCACAGTGTGAATACAGACTAAGGCAACACAAAGCCAATGCAGAATGAACATTACTAGAATAATAAAACCTGACAAAGTACTCAAACAAGGCAAGCTACAATCCATATATCAAACAGGACAGATAACCATGGTTAAAACTCAGGAAATGTACTCAAACAAACAAAAGCTAAGGTGCATCATAAACAAGACATGGTCAGAGTACAGGTCTATTACCCGGCCAAGAACAGCACTAGAAGAGGCCTTATATATCATCCCAGTGCTGAAAACAGAAATGTTAACTATTCCCATCCCAGGGAGAATTAACACAGAAACTGTTTAGACACAAACCTAATGTCTGAACAGTACCCAAGCAAAAAATACAAAATACAGATAAACGGACATTACACATGCGCTCTGCTTGTCCATGAAGATGAATGAAATGGCGCTGTTGTAACATGTTGAATAATATTACTTTCCATAAATACTTTGAACTCTGATGATGCAAATTGTGTATCAGGTAATCCATGTGTTGCGAAAAGCCTCCTTAAAACTTGTATGACAGTATTTGTGGTGGCAGAGGACACTGATACAACTTCTAGCCACTTGGAAAAGGAAAAATGTTTGCCCTTGAACTGGACCTGCAAAGTCTATATAATCTAGACCATGGGTCTTCGCTCACTTCCCAAGAACGTGACACAGCTTTTGTTGGAGAATGGCGTGTGGTTTGACAAGGAATACAATTCTTTACACATTGTTCAATATGCTCACCAATTTTAGCCCCCATACATAATTTCAAGCAAGAGCCTTCATGTTAACACTTCTAGGATGTCCTTCATGCAGAACTTTAAGCACTTGGGTTTGACCAGCTCTGGGACTTACCGCTCTGTTACCCTAGATAAGGCAACCTTTGTTGGCAGAGTTCATGCTTCTTTTGTTCAAAAGGTTTAAATAATTTTTTTATTTTGGAATGTGGCCACCATTTCCAAACCCAGTTCAATCCTCTTGCCAAAATTGCATCTATAGCAGTCATGTGAGCAATATCTGTAGCTTATAATGGATGATTTAATAGTGATTCCAGCACAAGAATTTAAGACATGGCTGGTACCGCAAAATCAGCAGTTTGTATTGGTAAGTGGCTAAGGGATTATAAAAGTATGACCAAAGAACAGGCAGAAAACCTGTCTAAAAAATAACCAAAGGGTAGCTAACAAAGCTCCTTTTGGTTGCTATTATAACGAATAGCTGTCCTTCAGAAGCCTTGGATATTTGGCTTCGGGAGAATCCGGATCACGGCGCTGATCGACCAGTCAGGTAGGTTGACTAAAAGAGGATTTATTGACCAAAATGCAACGCATGCGCAGCGAAACGCATTGCATTTTGGTCAATAAATCCTCTTTTAGTCAACCTACTTATCTGGTCGATCAGCGCCGTGAGCCGGAGTCTCCCGAAGCCAAATATCCATTGCCGCACATGTTCCGGAGGGCAGCAGATGACTTGCTTCATTCACCTTTTCCATTGTTGTGTATTTCACTACACAACCACCCAGGGTGAGCAGTTAATTTATATGCCAATCTCACTCTTTGGGTTTAAAACAATATTATTCTATGGAGCGCTTACTTCCTTATGTCTTCAGAAGCCTTGACACTGGAAGCATGATGCCACCGAATTGTGACTGCCCCATTCTCCGTAGTTCTGCACTGCTCCCTTCTTCACAAGCAGACTCTTGTATACTGTATATTCAGCCGACCAGCTGCTTCTTGTATATATTTATCTATTGATCTATATTGTATGCTTTTATCCAGACAGATAAATGGAAGTGCTGGGAATCCAGAAGGCCTCCTGAGCATTATACAAGTCATTCAGAGAGTTTAGCGCCAGTAAACATTTTGGAAGTGTTTAGACACATGAATATGCAAAATATTGCAGCTTGGAACTGACATAAACTATGCAAAATATTTATAGAAATCATTTGTTTGTATGAATTCCCTGTGGTGCTCTTTGAAGGTAAAGGAATGTCAGGCATGAGAACAGACCAGCACATGTCTGTAGAATGTCAGATATTTAGAGACAAGTCTGGGGTGAGTCCCAGCTCAATAGCTGGTCAGCATAACTGAAAATACTCAGTACATAACAGGTTATATTATATATAGTATCTCACATATGCAAGTCCACCCCTCACATTTTTGTATATATTTATTATACTTTTTCATGTGACAATACTGAATGCCCTCTGCTACAATGTAAAGTAGTGAGTGCAGCCTGTATAACAGAGTATAAAGGGAACAAATCAGCATATTTTAGCATATGTAACGCTTGGCAATGCGATGTATATGCTAAAATCATTATCCTCACCATCCCCGGGGAATGCAAAGCGATGACATGAGCCGTCATTCAAGCCATCGGGGCGGGGCCATGGCCGCAGGGAATAGATGTCCCTTAATATCTTCATCTTCTCTGGGGGCACAAAGGTTCCCCGGGGATGGTGAGGATAATTATTTTAGCATATATAATGCATTGCCAAGCGTTATATATGCTAAAATATGCTGATTGGTTCCCTTTAACCCCTTAATGACCACGGATGTACATCCTGGTTTGGCGGTACTTCGCGCACCAGGACGTAGGGAAAAATCCCCTCCCCGAATAAAAATAAAAATTGTCAGTTTTTCCCATTTTACCCTCAAAAAGCGTAATTTTTTAAATAAACATATTTGGTATCACCACGTGCGTAAATGTCCAAACTATCAAAATATAATGTTAATGATCCCTTACGGTGAATGGCGTAAATGTAAAAAAAAAAGTCCAAAAATGCAGCTTTTTTTGTCACATTTTATTCAAAAATATTCAAAAAAAATTTATAAAAAATATCTAAACGTTTTATATATGCAAATGTGGTATTGATAAAAATTACAGATGACGGTGCAAAAAATGAGTCCTCATACCGCCCTATATACGGAAAAATGAAAAAGTTATAGGTGGTCAAAATAGGGCGATTTTAGAAAAAGTTTTAGATTTTTTTTAAGCGGTACAAAATATAAAAGTATCTAGCCATGGGTATCATTTTAATCGTATTTACCCACAGAATAAAGAACACGTCATTTTTACCGTAAAGTGTACAGTGTGAAAACAAAACCCTCCAAAATGAGCAAAATTGTGGTTTTCATAAAAATTTCCTCCCTAAAATTTTTTTTGGGGGGGTTCGTTGTTCGTTTTATGGTAAAATGAGAGGTTTCATTACAAAGTACAATTGGTCACGCAAAAGACAATCCCTTATATGGATCTGTAGATGGAAATATAGATGGAAATGGCACCTCATGGCATAGAACTCTCTGAGGATCTGAATTGTTGGTCTACATAAATATGGCCTAGGTTATAAGAAGATTGACAAGACCCTGAAACTGAGCCGCAGCACGGTGGACCATACAGACCATACAGAGGTTTCACAGGACAAGTGAAGGACTAAAGAAGTTGAGTACATATGTATGAGTGCATGTATGGGGAAAATATGTATGAGTGCTGGCAGCATTGCTGCAGAGGTTGAAGTGGTGTCAGTCTGTCGGCCACTCACTCAATTGAATTGGTGAAAATATACAATAGCTGTGGCCACAGCAGAGGAGAGGGGTATACTCCATTCTGCAGCATAGGAGGTTCAGCACAGGGGAGGAGGCATTACACTGAAGATCCAGGCTGGACGTCACCGTGCACAGGGCTTGGAAACACAATCCTCACCCCAAACCCCCCTCCCGATGCACCAACCAGTCTCATTATCATATAACAAATAACCGGAACTATGGCCAGACGGCAACGCGAATCTTCAGATCATTGTCATCTGCGTCACCCGCACTACAAGCATGTACCAACTGGTTAGTGCGGGTGATACTGATTTTCCTTAAAGATTAACAGAATTGTGTAACTTTGTAAACTTACTTGCCATTTCTCCATACTGACCATTAACATAAGATGAACATGGGACC
Source organism: Hyla sarda (assembly GCF_029499605.1). Lineage (NCBI taxonomy): Eukaryota > Metazoa > Chordata > Amphibia > Anura > Hylidae > Hyla > Hyla sarda. Next base: position 335,284,289 of record NC_079191.1, read on the forward strand.
AGGCCCCACCCCAGATCAGCTCTTTATAGGGGCTTTTGCCCTTTTCGAATTGCCACAGGCTCTTCAGTGTGTTGTCCCGTTGAAGCAAACAGGTCAAACCTGAAGTACCTTGCACAGCTGCTAATAAAGGTACATTGATGCAACTACCCCAGTCCTTTCAAGTAGCATGGACCCACATCAGTCTAATATAAATGGCCTATCCTGAGAATTTTAAAAAGCTAGATAACCTCCTTTAGACGTCATTCTCACAGCAGTATATTAATCAGAATTTTGTATCAGCATTTGTTGTCCAAAACCAGGAACGAATGGAGGAGGTGTGCATCTTTCCAAAATACCTTTTCTGTGCATGTCCTACTCCTGGTTTTGACTTACAAATGCTTATACAAAATAGTGACCAAAATACTGCCATGTAAACATGTACTGTCAGAATGAGGAACTATTAGATACACCACTTTTAAATGTATTTAAACTCATAGAGCTAAGATTTCTCCAAAGCACATTTCCAGGGAACCCATATTAGCATACAATGCACCACTCCTAGGGTCTATTCACACTGTGGAATTCCGCCTAAAATGAAAGCTGAATACACTTCTATGGGATTCTGCACTCTCATTGACACTTCGGAATTTCCGTTAGCGGAATTCCGCTAGCAGCCTGGAGTGCTGAGGGGGGTGTGTCCAGCCTCATCCAATCATAGCTCCTCTCACACTTAACTGCCATATACTGTTGGTTGGACACCCCCCGCCCCCCTCAGCACTCCAGGCTGCACTTCTTGTGCTTGGGCTTCAGTCCTTAGTCTGTGTATAAGATGGGGGAAAATGTGATCTTGAGCTTTTATAAGCACAAATAAAACATAGAAAACCTCATTTTTTTAAAACCAAAGTATATTAGAAATCTTTTTTATTTACCGTAAGGAGTGCAATAGCAAAAAAATTTTTAATGAGAGTTACCATTTAACATCACTTTGAATTTTACACAGAAAACATGAATTTATAATCACTTTACGCTAGTTAAAGTTGTTCTGAGCTGTAGCCTTGGATTTCATCCAGACAAGAACACCATCTGCACGGATTTTGTATGTACTCCCTGTGTTCATGTTACTTTTTTCCTGCTGCTCTGTTTTCCTAATAAAATCCAAATATACCGTGGCAATAACTGATTTCTATAAAACTGGCTGTACTTACTGTTCTACTGCATGTGTTTGCATGAGAGGTTTCCTCAAAAAGGGAAATTAGACTATAACCTTTAGAGTGTCTTGGACTTATGTCAAGGAATAATATCCTGCACAATTCTATCTAAAGCTAGCATAAAGAAGACACAAGCTGAGGGACGGCACTGCACGTGGGTCAGATCAAATCAAGGTGTTCACTGCAGACCGGAAATACAGAGGCAGGGTATACTGTGTGTGCGTGTGTGTGTATATATATATATATATATATATATATATATATATATACCCACAGCAGGTGAAATATGTATTGAACGTGTCAACATTTTTGTCACTAAACATATTTACAAAGGTGCTATTGACATAAAATTATCACAACCCATGAAATTCATTCATACAGAGATGACACAGGGAAAAGGTAATGAACACATGAAGAAAGGGAAGTGCAAAAAGGCATGGCCAACTAAGACAACAGCTAAAATCTATCAGTAATTAAAAAGCAATCTAGCCCCTTGTCAGTGCAAATTTGCCTTGACCAGGTGCTCCTCACAAGATTTCAGACAAAGGAGGGAAAAAAATCATCAGATGAATTGTCCAAGAGCCAAGGACACTTGTGGAGAGCTTCAAAAATACCTGAAACTTGCAGGTACTGTTGTCTTAAAAAGTACTACCTGTCACCAAATAAACTTTTCTAAACTCTCAGGCTATGTTCCCTAACTACTCCTAACACTCATCCAACCCTTCAAAAAAAAAACTCCAGAGCTTTAAAAAGCTGTGCATCATACCTTTATTCTTGCTTATAGAGTACAATCTCCCAGCACGAGAAAGTCGGCTTTTCCCAGCAGGCATGACATCACTGAAGCCTGCTGGGGGACCACTTCCGCTCTCACATTGTTGCAGTGCTGTGAGGAATAGAAGACCTCAAGCTCTGTGCATCTTTCAGTGAGGCTCTATGCAGCTTTCAGTGAGGCTCTATGTAGCTTTCAATGAGGCTCTGTGCTGCTTTCAGTGAGGTTTTGTGCAGCTGTCAATCAAGCTCAGCGCAGAGAAGTACTTCCTGAGTTTGGTCTCTTGCCAGGCCGGGAGGAGACCGAACTCACTGTATTAGTTGTTGCAGGGAACAGAACAGAGCCACCTAGTGGAGGTTTTTTCTATTACATTTTAAACATATTTATGTTGATAATTTTAAAAGCAAGTGAATGGGAAAGTGTCTGCTAATTACACAAGGAACATTATATTCAAAGTTTTATTTGGTGACAGGTACTCTTTAAAGAAAACATCAAATAATTCACTCTGCTGCCATGCTTTGTATGCACACTCACCACACAAGACTCCATTGCTGAATAAAAAGCATGTTGAAGCTTGTTTAAAGTTTGCGGGTTAACATTTGGAAAAGCCAGTGAAATACTGGGAGAGAATAGTGTGGTCAGATAAGCGCAATATGGAAATGTTTTTATGTCATGATAAACACCATGTTTGGATGGTTGCACATCACCCTAAAAACAGCATATCAACAGTGAAGTTTGGAGATGGGAACATTATGTGGAGATATTTTTCAGCAAATGGTTCTGGCAAACTTCACATCATTGAAGGAAGGATGGATGGGCAAATATTCTTGACAAACAATCTGCTGCCAATTACCAGGATGATAAGGATGAAATGTTGGTGACATTTTAGCAGGACAATGGTTTCAAAGTAAGAAAATAAAGCTGCTAGAATGGTCCAGCCGATCACCTGACCTTAATCCCATTGAAAATCTATGGCAAGAACTGAAGATCATGATTCATAGAAGAGGCCCATAGAACCTTCAGTATTTGAAGACTGTTTGTCAAAATCACACTAGAGCAAGGCATGCGACTACTTTCTCCATACAGGTATCTTGAAGCTGTCAATACCAACAAAGGCTTTTGTACAAAGTAGTATCTTTTCCCTGTGTCATTTCACATTATTACACATAATGAGATTATTTCACACACTGTATGTATGTGTATATATATATATATATATATATATATATATATATATATATATATATGACAATACAGTGAGGGTATGTGCACAGTTTTTTTGTGTCCATATTTTCAGCCGATAAAAAATGTCCATGATTCACAGGGGAAAAAAGTCTTGAACATTTATTGATTTTTTTTGACTGCATGCAATAAAAAATGGCTAAGTATAAAATAAAAATCTGTATTTTTATTTGATATTAAGTAATACTAAATAACTAATAATAAAATTTTTAAATCAAATAAAGAAATTAGGCAACTTTATTGTAATCCAGGATTGCAAATATAAGTGCACTGATGATAAAATTCTACAAATAAGTAACATACTAACACCTAGTATGTCCTCTGTTACTTTAGGGTACCGCACAGTCCCTTCATGACGTAGAATGTACATATTCACAACATATTGGCCCTCATTTACCAAGAGTGAAGTGTAGTTTTCTTTGTGGGATTTTGTTTTGGACAGATATTTTTACATGGCATTTACTATTATATCTTGCAGGGCTGGATCATCATTGGCACTCATGGAGCGCCTGCTCCGGGCCCCGGGCCCGCAGGAGTCCCCCGTCACACTTGGGACATTTCTGTGTCCCGAAAAATCTCGGGAGTTTGCGCACCCAGGGACGTCACTGATGTCCCGTGCATGTGCCCATAGAAGACATGCAGAGCGGAGCAGTGAGGAAGATGCGCGCGCATGGTAAGTTACTAGCGGCATGTCATCTTCAGTGTTCCGACCTCCTTTCACGGGACCTACTGCTATGGCCCATAGGCCATAGCAGAAGATCGTGACCCCGGTCTCCGGGGTCCCCGGACCGGAGGAGCGGTGGTCGGAACACTGAAGTAAGGCAGTAAACAGGTATACAGGCTCAAGCCATACACATGCATATATATGGCTGAAGGCTGTATCTCTGTAGGGGAACTGTACTGCACCTTATGTGAGAAGCTATACTGTACCTAATGTGGGGGAACTGTACTGCACCTAATGTGGGGAGCTATACTGTACCTAATGTGGGGACTTATACTGCCCCTAATGTGGGGGGCTATACTGTACCTAATGTGGGGGAACTGTACTGCACCTAATGTGGGGACTTATACGGCACCTGATGTGGGGAGCTATACTGCACCTAATGTGGGGGAACTGTACTGCACCTAATGTGGGGAACTGTACTGCACCTAATGTGAGGAGCTATACTGCACCTAATGTGGGGGAACTGTACTGTACCTAATGCGGGGACCTATACTGCACCTAATGTGGGGAACTATACTGCACCTAATGTGGGGGAACTGTACTGCACCTAATGTGGGGACTTATACCGCACCTGATGTGGGGAGCTATACTGCACCTAATGTGGGGGAACTGTACTGCACTTAATGTGGGGAACTGTACTGCACCTAATGTGGGGAGCTATACTGCACCTAATGTGGGGGAACTGTACTGTACCTAATGTGGGGACTTATACTGCACCTAATGTGGGGAGCTGTACTGTACCTAATGTGGGGACCTATACTGCACCTAATGTGGGGAACTATACTGCACCTAATGTGGGGGAACTGTACTGCACCTAATGTGGGGACTTATACTGCACCTAATGTGGGGACCTATACTGCACCTAATGTTGGGAACTATACTGCACCTAATGTGGGGGAACTGTACTGCACCTAATGTGGGGACTTATACTGCACCTAATGTGGGGAGCTATACTGTACCTAATGTGGGGAAACTGTACTGCACCTAATGTGGGGACTTATACTGCACCTAATGTGGGGAGCTATACTGTACCTAATGTGGGGGAACTGTACTGCACCTAATGTGGGGACTTATACTGCACCTAATGTGGGGGAACTGTACTGCACCTAATGTGGGGACTTATACTGTACCTAAGGTGGGGAAACTGTACTGTACCTAATGTGGGGACTTATACTGCACCTAATGTGGGGAGCTATACTGTACCTAATGTGGGGACTTATACTGCACCTAATATGGGGAGCTATACTGTACCTAATGTGGGTGAACTGTACTGCACCTAATGTGGGCACTTATACTGCACCTAAAGTGGGGAGCTATACTGTACCTAATGTGGGGTAACTGTACTGCACCTAATGTGGGGGAACCGTACTGTACCTAATGTGGGGAGCTATACTGCACCTAATTTGGGGAACTATACTGAACCTAATGTGGGGGAACTATCCTGCACCTAATGCGGGGGGAACTATACAGCACCTAATGTGGGGAGCTATACTGTACCTAATGTGGGGAAACTGTACTGCACCTAATGTGGGGACTTATACTGCACCTAATGTGGGGAGCTATACTGTACCTAATGTGGGGGAACTGTACTGCACCTAATGTGGGGACTTATACTGCACCTAATGTGGGGGAACTGTACTGCACCTAATGTGGGGACTTATACTGCACCTAAGGTGGGGAAACTGTACTGTACCTAATGTGGGGACTTATACTGCACCTAATGTGGGGAGCTATACTGTACCTAATGTGGGGACTTATACTGCACCTAATATGGGGAGCTATACTGTACCTAATGTGGGTGAACTGTACTGCACCTAATGTGGGGACTTATACTGCACCTAATGTGGGGAGCTATACTGTACCTAATGTGGGGGAACTATGCTGCACCTAATGTGGGGGGAACTATACAGCACCTAATGTGGGGAGCTATACTGTACCTAATATGGGGGAACTGTACTGCACCTAATGTGGGGACTTATACTGGACCTGATTTGGGGAGCTATACTGCACCTAATGTGGGGAGCTGTACTGTACCTAATGTGGGGACCTATACTGCACCTAATGTGGGGAACTATACTGCACCTAATGTGGGGGAACTGTACTGCACCTAATGTGGGGGAACAGTACTGCACCTAATGTGGGGACTTATACTGCACCTGATGTGGGGAGCTATACTGCACCTAATGTGGGGGAACTGTACTGTACCTAATGTGGGGACTTATACTGCACCTAATGTGGGGAGCTGTACTGTACCTAATGTGGGGACCTATACTGCACTTAATGTGGGGAACTATACTGCACCTAATGTGGGGGAACTGTACTGCACCTAATGTGGGGACTTATACTGCACCTAATGTGGGGAGCTATACTGTACCTAATGTGGGGGAACTGTACTGCACCTAATGTGGGGACTTATACTGCACCTAATGTGGGGGAACTGTACTGCACCTAATGTGGGGAATTATACTGCACCTAATGTGGGGAAACTGTACTGTACCTAATGTGGGGACTTATACTGCACCTAATGTGGGGAGCTATACTGTACCTAATGTGGGGACTTATACTGCACCTAATGTGGGGAGCTATACTGTACCTAATGTGGGTGAACTGTACTGCACCTAATGTGGACACTTATACTGCACCTAATGTGGGGAGCTATACTGTACCTAATGTGGGATAACTGTACTGCACCTAATGTGGGGGAACCGTACTGTACCTAATGTGGGGAGCTATACTGCACCTAATTTGGGGAACTATACTGAACCTAATGTGGGGGAACTATCCTGCACCTAATGCGGGGGGAACTATACAGCACCTAATGTGGGGAGCTATACTGCACCTAATGTGGGGGAACTGTACTGTACCTAATGTGGGGGAACTGTACTGCACCTAATGTGGGGACTTATACTGCACCTAATGTGGGGGAACTGTACTGCACCTAATGTGGGGACTTATACTGCACCTAATGTGGGGGAACTGTACTGCACCTAATGTGGGGGAACTATACTACAACTAATGTGGGGCAACTGTACTTCACATAATGTGGGGGATCCATACTGCATCTAATGTGGGGGAACTATACTGCACCTAATGTGGGGAACTATACTGCACCTAATGTGGGGGAACTATACTGCACCTAATGTGGGGGAACTATACTGCACCTAATGGGGGGACTTATACTGCACCTAATGTGGGGGAACTGTACTGCACCTAATGTGGGGGAACTTTACTACACCTAATGTAGGGGAACTGTACTGTACCTAATGTGGGGGAACTATACTGCACCTAATGTGGGGGAACTGTACTGCACCTAATGTGGGGGAACTGTAATGCACCTAATGTGGGGGAACTGTACTGCACCTAATGTGGAGAACTATACTGCACCTAATGTGAGGGAGCTATACTGCACCTAATGTGGGGGAACTGTACTTTACCTAATGTGGGGACTTATACTGCACCTAATGTGGGGAGCTATACTGTACCTAATGTGGGGACTTATACTGCACCTAATGTGGGGAGCTATACTGTATCTAATGTGGGGGAACTGTACTGTACCTAATGTGGGGACTTATACTGCACCTAATGTGGGGAGCTATACTGTACCTAATGTGGGGGAACTGTACTGCACCTAATGTGGGGACTTATACTGCACCTAATGTGGGGGAACTGTACTGCACCTAATGTGAGGAGCTATACTGCACTTAATGTGGGGACTTATACTGCACCTAATGTGGGGAGCTTTACTGTACCTAATGTGGGGGGAACTGTACTGCACCTAATGTGGGGGAACTATACTGCACCTCATGTGGGGCAACTGTACTGCACCTAATGTGGGGGATCTATAATGCACCTAATGTGGGGGAACTATACTGCACCTAATGTGGGGGAACTATACTGCACCTAATGTGGGGAACTATACTGCACCTAATGTGGGGACTTATACTGCACCTAATGTGGGGACTTATACTGCACCTAGTGTGGGGGAACTGTACTGCACCTAATGTGGGGGAACTATACTGCACCTAATGTGGGTGAACTATACTGCACCTAATGTGGGGGAACTATACTGCACCTAATGTGGGGGAACTATACTGCATCTAATGTGGGGGAACTATACTGCACCTAATGTGTGGGAACTATACTGCACCTAATGTGGGGACTTAAACTGCACCTAATGTGGGGGAACTATACTGCACCTAATGTGGGGGAACTGAACTGCACCTAATGTGGGGGAACTATACTGCACCTAATGTGGGTGAACTATACTGCACCTAATGTGGGGACTTATACTGCACCTAATGTGGGGGAACTGTACTGCACCTAATGTGGAGGAACTGTACTGCACCTAATGTGGGGGAACTATACGGCACCTAATGTGGGGGAACTATACTGCACCTAATGTGGGGGAACTATACTGCACCTAATGTGGGGGAACTATGCTGCACCTAATGTGGGGGAACTATACTGCGCCTAAAGTGGGAAAACTATACTGCACCTAATGTGGGGGAACTGTCGGGGGGGGGGGGGGGGGGGGCAAAATAATGAAGTGCTCTGTCTTCCAGGCAGCCTTAATCTGGCCCTGATATCTTGTATTTGGCAATTTTCCCAACGTTTTGCTTTGTACACATTGTTTGAGCTGTCGGGTTCTCCAGAGCTCAAATACTCCACATTTTATGTGGAAACATTAGTAAAAATGTAGTTTTTATTTTGGAGACATGCCCCTTTTTCATGATAACCACATAATTTTGTAGGGTTTTCTGAGTTAGTATGGTTTTTTGGATCTTTTGTCGGAAATTCTGCCGCACGGCACATGCGACACAAAAAAAAAAAAAAAAATCTACTCGGAAAAGCCTTAGTAAATGAGGCCCATTGTCTTGTCCATTTGGGATCACCCAAGAAGGATGCCTTGATGCTGAAAGGTAAATGCTGCAGGTGCTCCATAGTGTAGAGGTCGGGCCACACACTTTATAAAGGCAACATGTTTATCTTGTTCTTCCTTAGGAATGAAGCAGCTGCCTGATGGCATAGATGAAGCAATTTCCTTACATATTTAGTACTCATACATCCTCATATATGAACTATACCACTGCCATACTAAACTGTGGAAACCTCTTTCCATGCTCTTCCCTATTATCACACTATACATGTAAGAGGCCACCAGATCCAAAAAGATAGACTTCACACCAGGGCATTGATTATTATGGCCTTTTACAAATATGGGCACAGTATAAGCAAAAATATTATAATTATAAAAGAAAATCTCTTCTTATACGTATCAGACTCCTTTACTCTTTCCAACGTCTACAGGTTGATACAGAGGCAGAAAGACATGCCGAAAAACTGTAGCAGCCTATGTCTGACATGATGCAGAATTTACAGCTACATTGCTCAGTACTGCTCTATAATGTCCTCTGTGGTGGTGCTGCTGCTGCTACTAAGAGTGTGCTAGATAGATATAGTGAAGAAGGATCCCTATTCTGTATGTGTGTAGTGTACGTGAGAAATCATAGCAGCTGTTCTCCAACCCCTGGATTAGGGCAAACAGAGGGAAAACACATTTGAAATGGAGCCTGCAGTCACCCTTTAAAGACAAATTTAGAGAGGGAGCAATGAAAAATATAAAGTAAAGGGGTTGTCCGGGGACTATTTTTTCTATGCAGATGTGCTCAGGTCGGATAAAAAAAAAAGCTATACTTACCTTCCCTACTACCCCACCATCGCAGGCACAGGTGTTTCAGTTCTGGTGTCTATCTCAACACAAAAAAGTGTATGCTCAGCTATTCAAAGGCTGAGACAGGTCACCAGGGTGTCCAGTGATTGGCTGAGCAGACATTTAGTTGTGTTGAGACCTAGACCAAATAAGTCCTAAGCTGCAGGACAGGGCTCCATTGGAACAGAAGTGGTGGGGCAGCATAGAAAGTGCATATGAGTTTGTTCGCTTTTTAGCCCTATATTAGCATATCTGGATAAAAAAGTAGTCCTCAGACTACCCACATAATTATTTATCTAGGTTGGCCCTATTGCTGACCACATTTTGACAATACTTCTTAGGATTTCCTTAAAGGAGTACTCCAGCGCAAAATAACTTATCCCCTATCCAAAGAATAGGGGATAAGTTATAGATCGCGGATGGTCAGAGCACTGGGGCCCCCCGGGATCTCCAGGACGGGGCCGCGGCAGTCTGCAGGAAGTGAAGTTTCATCCCCAGCAGAAAGCCGAGGCAGACACGCCCACTCCATATATCTCTATGGGATTCATGGAGGGGGCGTGTCGGTCGCCGCGTCATGCGTGGACGGAACGCCCCCTTTCCTGTATATTGCCGCGGCCCTGTACCGAAGATCGCGGGGGGCCCAAGCGCTCGGACCCCCCCCGCGATCTATAACTTATCCCCTATCCTTTGGTATAAGTTATTTTGCACTATAGATGTCCTTTAAGAATGATCATAATAACAAGTTCATTTTTTTCTAGTGTTCACATTTAAGCAGTACATAGTTACATAGTACGGTAGGTGTTGATATTATGACTCACGCTTTTGGCAACATGTTTATGTGTCCCATTTATTCCCACTCCTCTGCCCATTCACCTCCCTCTCTCTGCTTAAGTTCCTTTACTTTAGTAACAGTCATCTCCTGGCTTCCATTTCAGGCAGATTTGTGGGAATCATTTAGAATATTTTATTTCTTTACGCTCAGTTTTTCCATTGCTCTCTGTCACGATCACACCCTATCGGTCCAACCAAGATGCTAGAGAGAGTGTGATGGTGCAAGGTTTAAAACTACCAGATCTCTTGGTATCCACTACTAGTCCCAGCAAGTCACCAAATTATCCCTTTGATAGACGTGTTTCACCAGAGCTTCCTTTTCAGAAAGGTGAGCTCATATATTTAGAGATCAAAGACCAGAACTGATTAAACTTTTAACCTAATAAAAGGCCACAGGCTTGTAACAAAGGTTTGTGACTTCAAAAGGAATATACCACAAACAGGCCCCCCCATTGATGTCCACCATTACCAGGGGGTCCCTGGCTGCTGACAGCAGCCGGGACCTGCCGTGCATGGTGTGAGCACTGGTCCAGTGCTCGCGGTCCTGTTCATGACATAAATGTACGTCATGGTGCGTTAAGTACCGCCGCTTCATGACGTACATTTACGTCCGATGCTGTTAAGGGGTTAAATCAGCACACACTAGAAGATGTATGCAATTTCTTTTAGTGCTAAGATTCCCTAGCAGTCCTTGTGGGCGAGTCTAAAGCTGTTTCCTAGGATGTTGTTCAGAACCATTACCTTCTGTCCCACTTCATAGACCCGGTCCCTTGCATTGTGATCATACCAGTACTTCTGCCTGGACTGTGCTGCTGTGAGGTTGTCATGTACCAGCCCAGTCAGTGCCTGCATCCTGTCCCTGAATCTCAGAACATACTCCACCACAGAAGTCTCAGGGACAGGATGCAGGCATTGACTGGGCTGGTACATCATCAGCGACAAAGTAAAGGCACTGTCTCATAATAGACCATAGGCCACTAACAAAATGTTCACCAAACAAAGGACAAATATGGTGACAATAATAGTAATCTTTATTAAAGGAGCCTATTATGGGCCGAGACAGAACACCGCGGCGGCCGGTGATAGGCTGAGCGCCATGTGACGCTTCGTTCACACGGAAGTATGAAGATGATGGACCGGAGGACCGATCAACTGTAGTGGCGCTCCGCGGGAACCCAGGACAAGGTGAGGGATGGTTTATTTAAAAAATTTTAGCAGCCCGGGCAGGATGGAGCAGGAGAAGTCTGCACCAGAGTACTCCTTTAAGTATTTGTTAAAAAAACATACATGACATCACTACATAAGTATAGGTAAAATCAAGACACACAAACAGAAGAAAAAGAGAGGTGAGTATATCACTGGAATGATTCAAGAAAGCGCAAGACTAAGAATCTACATGGTAATAGATAACTTTGTGTGTGAAACCACTAGTAGGTGAGACACACAATGTACAAAGTACATATGCGGGCTGGTACATGACAACCTCACAGCAGCACAGTCCAGGCAGAAGTACTGGTATGATCACAATGTAAGGGACCGGGTCTATGAAGTGGGATAGAAGGTAATGGTTCTTAGAGCCATTAGGCAGAATAAGTTGCAGGCTGCCTGGGAGGGTCCCTTCCCTATTTAGCAGCGCCTAGAACCCACCACATATGTGGTTGCCCTTGATGAGAAAGGCCAGAGGGCAGACCAGAGCAGAAGACCCCTGGAGATGGCTGGAGGCAGGTGAGGGGGCCTCCGGTCGCCATGCTGGATGATTGGATCCCCTCTGCAGGTGATCCGATCATCCATTTTAAGTGCCGCACATGCCGTGATCTGTATTGATCACGGCATCTGAGGGGTTCATGACGGACATTGGCGCGATCGCTGATGTCCGCCATTACTAGCGGGTCCCTGGCTGCTGACAGCAGCCGGCACCTGCCGTGCATGATGCGAGCACCGATTCGGTGCTCGCGGTCATGTTCATGACGTAAATGTACGTCGTGGTGCGTTAAACGGGTTATCCAGGAAAAAACTTTTTTTTATATATCAACTAGCTCCAGAAAGTTAAACAGATTTGTAAATTACTTCTATGAAAACATCTTAATCCTTTCAGTACTCATGAGCTTCTGAAGTTAAGGATGTTCTTTTCTGTCTAAGTGCTCTCTGATGACACCTGTCTCGGGAACCGCCCAGTTTTGAAGAGGTTTGCTATGGGGATTTGCTTCTAAACTGGGTGGTCCCCGAGACACGTGTCATCAGAGAGCACTTAGACAGAAAAGAACAACCTTAACTTCAGAAGCTCATAAGTACGGAAAGGATTAAGATTTTTTAATAGAAGTAATTTACAAATCTGTTTAACTTTCTGGAGCCAGTTGATATATAAAAAAAAAGTTTTTTCCTGGATAACCCCTTTAACCCCTTAACGACGCAGGACGTATATTTACGTCCTGCGCCGGCTCCCGCGATACGCATCATATCGCGAGGGTCCCGGCGCTAATCAACGGCCGGGACCCGCGGCTAATACCACACATCGCCGATCGCGGCGATGTGCGGTATTAACCCTTTAGAAGCGGCGGTCAAAGCTGACCGCCGCTTCTAAAGTGAAACTGAAAGTATCCCGGCTGCTCAGTCGGGCTGTTCGGGACCGCCGCGGTGAAATCGCGGCGTCCCGAACAGCTGATCGGACACCGGGAGGGCTCTTACCTGCCTCCTCGGTGTCCGATCGACGAATGACTGCTCCGTGCCTGAGATCCAGGCAGGAGCAGTCAAGCGCCGATAATGCTGATCACAGGCGTGTTAATACACGCCTGTGATCAGGATGAGAGATCAGTGTGTGCAGTGTTATAGGTCCCTATGGGACCTATAACACTGCAAAAAAAAAGTTAAAAAAAAGTGTTAATAAAGGTCATTTAACCCCTTCCCTAATAAAAGTTTGAATCACCCCCCTTTTCCCATAAAAAAAATAAAACAGTGTAAAAAAATAAATAAATAAACATATGTGGTATCGCCACGTGCGTAAATGTCCGAACTATAAAAATATATAACTAATTAAGCCGTACGGTCAATGGCGTACGCGCAAAAAAATTCCAAAGTCCAAAAAAGCGTATTTTGGTAACTTTTTATAACATTAAAAAATTAATAAAAAGTGATCAAAAAGTTAGATCAAAACAAAAATCATACCGATAAAAACTTCAGATCACGGCGCAAAAAATTAGTCCTCATACCGCCCCGTACGTGGAAAAATAAAAAAGTTATAGGGGTCAGAAGATGACATTTTTAAACGTATACATTTTCCTGCATGTAGTTATGAATTTTTCCAGAAGCGCGACAAAATCAAACCTATATAAGTAGGGTATCATTTTAACCGTATGGACCTACAGAATAATGATAAGGTGTCATTTTTACCGAAATATGCACTGCGTAGAAACGGAAGCCCCCAAAAGTTACAAAATGGCGTTTTTTTTTTCGATTTTGTCGCACAATGATTTTTTTTTCCGTTTTGCCGTGCATTTTTGGGTAAAATGACTAATGTCACTCCAAAGCAGAATTGGCGACGCAAAAAATAAGCCATAATATGGATTTTTAGGTGGAAAATTGAAAGGGTTATGATTTTTAAAAGGTAAGGAGGAAAAAACGAAAGTGCAAAAACGGAAAAACCCTGAGTCCTTAAGGGGTTAAGTACGGCTGCATCATGACGTATATTTATGTCCGATGTCGTTAAGGGGTTAAATCAGCACTGAGCTCGGTCTTTGGAATTTGCACTCAAGAAGATGTGTGCAATTTATTTTAATGCTAAGATTTCCTAGCAGTCCTTGTGGGTGAGTCTCCAGCTGTCTCCTAGGATGTTGTCCAACTTTTTGCCACAGGCTTGTAACAGGTTTGTGACTTCAAAAGGAGTATACCCCCCCCCCACCCCCCAATAAAACTGGAATACACAAAACAACAGTCTGAGTGAACCCTCACCCAGGTCTTGGATTATACATTATACACAAATACAATTATAATACACATGTATGATTTCATAACCAGGCCCTGGGCCTGACACTCCCTTTCTAAATTTGTGTTTAAAGTGCAGCATTAGCTGATCATTACTATACATGTAGGGTTATTTTATACAGCAACTCTATGCTATTTACAAATCATACATTTTTTGAGAAATACATTGCAAAGTTATTCCTGTCTAGTTAATAGCCAAAATGTAGAAAATGTGAACTGTTGTCATGTAATTGTTGTCTTGACCATTGTAACTCCCTTCTCTAAACTCTCCCCTCTCCAGTCCATCCTAACTGCCGCAGCCAGACGCATGTTCCTCTGCAGCCATTACACCAATGCCTCTCCCTGTGTCAGTCACTACAATGGTTAACCATTCAGTCCAGAGTACAAAATCCTCACTCTCACCCACAGAGCTCCCCTTAAAGGGGTACTCCGCCCCTAGACATCTTATCCCTTATCCAAAGGATAGGGGATAAGATGTCAGATCGCCGGGGTCCCGCTGCTGGGGAGCCCTGGGATCCCTGCTGCGGCACCGCGCTCTCATTACAGCACAGAGCGAGTTCGCTCTGCACGTAATGACGGGCGATACTGGGGACGGAGCAGCGTTACGTCACGGCTCCGCCCCTCGTGACATCACGACCCGCCCCTTTCAATACAAGTCTATGGGAGGGGGCGTGGCGGTCATCACGCCCCCTCCCATAGACTTGCATTAAGGGGACGGACCGTGATGTCACGAGGGGCGGAGCCGTGACGTAACGCTGCTCCGTCCCCAGTATCGCCCGTCATTACGTGCAGAGCGAACTCGCTCTGTGCTGTAATGAGAGCGCGGTGCCGCAGCAGGGATCCCAGGGCTCCCCAGCAGCGGGACCCCGGCGATCTGACATCTTATCCCCTATCCTTTGGATAAGGGATAAGATGTCTAGGGGCGGAGTACCCCTTTAATGCTGCACCTTCCTACATCTCCTCCCTCATCTTTGTCTACCATATTACACATGTTCTCCACTCAGCTAATGATCTAAAACTAACATCTTCCATTAACCCCTTCCCGCAGAATGGCATATATAAACGCCGGGTTGTGCAGTGCGTTCGCGCATCCCGGCGTTTATAAATGACATTCAGTTAACCCGGCGATGCGCAGCATTGCACGGGTTAACCAGCAGAAGTCCCGCTGTTTCCAGCAGGGGACAACTTCTGCTTCACCCCCAGGACCATCCATTGATGGTCCTGGTCAGCGATCACTGTGATTGGTCCCTGTGGACCAATCACAGTGATCTGGGGTGAAAGTTCAGATCCCCCGCACTGCCCGCCCCTGGAAGTCGGGCAGAACAGGGGATGATGGCTGCGGGGGCTCGCGGCATAGGTGGGGGAACACGTGGGGACCGGCGGACTTACCCGAACCAGCGGCGGGACCGAGGAGCAGCACGTGGACGAGCAGCGACGGGACCGGCAGGTAAGTATGTGGTCCTCAGAAGCAGCAGTGCAGATCTTCACTGCTGCTTCTAGGAGTCTGAAAACTACAACTCCCAGCATGCCTAGACAGCCTTTGGCTGTCTGGGCATGCTGGCAGTTGTAGTTTTGCAACATCTGGAGGGTCCCAGTTTGGAGACCATTGTATAAGGGTCTCCAATCTGTGCTCTTCCAGCTGTTGCAAAACTGCAACTCCCAGCATGCACTGACTGTCCAGGCATGCTGGGAGTTTTAGTTCAGCAACATCTGGCCCTTCAGATGTTGCCGAACTACAACTCCCAGCATGCCCTTCAGCTGTCTGGGCATGCTGGGAGTTGTAGTTTTGCAACAACTGGAGACACACTGGTTGGGAAACATTGTCTGTTTCTAACTCAGTGTTTCCTAACCTGTGTGCCTCCAGCTATTGCAAAACTATAACTCCCAGCATGCACTAACAGACCATGCATGCTGGGAGTTGTGGTTTTGCAAAAGCTGGTGCACCCCCCACCCCTGTGAATGTACAGGGTACATTCACATGGACGGGGTTTTTACAGTGGGTTTCTCGCTGTAAGTTTGAGATGCAGCAAATTTTGCGCTGGGAAACTCGCTGTAATCCCCTGCCCATGTGACTGTACCCTAAAAACACTACACTACACAAAATAAAATAAAAAGTTAAAAACACTACATATACACATACCCCTACACAGCCCCCCTCCCCCAATAAGAACGTCCGGTACTCCCCTGTTTCCAAAGCAGAGCCTCCAGCTGTTGAAAAACAACAACTCCCAGTATTGCCGGACAACCGTTGACTGTCCAGGCATGGTGGGAGTTTTGCAACAGCTGGAGGCACCCTGTTTGGGAATCACTGGCGTAGAATACCCCTATGTCCACTCCTATGCAATTCCCTAATTTAGGCCTCAAATGCACGTGGCGCTCTCACTTTGGAGCCCTGTCGTATTTCAGGGCAACAGTTTAGGGCCACATATGGGGTATCGCCGTACTCGGGAGAAATTGCGTTACAAGGCTTGGGGGGCATTTTCTTCTTTAACCCTTCATGAAAAGGAAATGTTGGGGTCTACACCAGAATGTTAGTGTAAAAAATTTTTATTTTTTACACTAACATGCTGATGTTGCCCTATACTTTACATTTTCACAAGAGGTAAAAGGGAAAAAAGCCCCCCAAAATTTGTAATGCAGTTTCTCCTGACTATGAAGATACCCCATATGTGGGCGTAAAGTCCTCTGGGGGCGCACAACAAGGCCCAGAAGGGAGAGTGCACCATGTACATTTGAGGTGATTTGCACAGGGGTGGCTGATTGTTACAGCGGTTTTGTCAAACGCATAAAAAACAAAACCCCACATGTGACCCCATTTCGGAAACGACACCCCTCATGGAATGTAACGGGGGGTGCAGTGAGAATTTACCCCCCAGAGGTGTCTGACGGATCTTTGGAACAGTGGTCCGTGAAAATGAAAATTTGTACAGCCCACTGTTCCAAAGATCTGTCAGACACCAGTGGGGGGCAAATGCTCACTGTACCCCTTGTTACGTTCCTCAAGGGGTCTAGTTTCCAAAATAGTATGCCATGTGTTTTTTTTTTTTTTTGCTGTTCTGGCACCTTAGGGGCTTCCTAAATGCGACATGCCCCCAGAGCGAAATTTGCTCTCAAAAAGCCAAATAGGACTCCTCTTCTGAGCATTGTAGTTCGCCCGTAGTGCACTTCAGGTCAACTTATGGGGTACCTCCATACTCAGAAGAGATGGGGTTACAAATTTTGGGGGGTATTTTCTGCTATTAACCCTTGCAAAAATGTGAAATTTGGGGGGAAACACACATTTTAGTGGAATTTTTTTTTTTTTTTTTTTACATATGCAAAAGTCGTGAAACACCTGTGGGGTATTAAGGCTCACTTTATTCCTTATTACGTTCCTCAAGGGGTCTAGTTTCCAAAATGGTATGCCATGTGGTTTTTTTTTGCTGTTCTGGCACCATAGGGGCTTCCTAAATGCGACATGCCCCCCGAGCAAAATTTGCTCTCAAAAAGCCAAATATGACTCCTTCTCTTCTGAGCATTGTAGTTCGCCCGTAGTGTACTTCAGGTCAACTTATGGGGTACCTCCATACTCAGAAGAGAAGGGGTTACAAATATTGGGGGGTATTTCCTGCTATGAACCCTTGGAAAAATGTGAAATTTGGGGGGGAAACGCAAATTTTAGTGAAATTTTTTTTTTTTTTTTTACATATGCAAAAGTCATGAAACACCTGTGGGGTATTAAGGCTCACTTTATTCCTTGTTACGTTCCTCAAGGGGTCTAGTTTCCAAAATGGTATGCCATTTGAGTTTTTTTTGCTGTTCTGGCACCATAGGGGCTTCTTAAATGCAACATGCCCCCCAAAAACCATTTCAGAAAAACGTACTCTCCAAAATCCCCTTGTCGCTCTTTCCCTTCTGAGCCCTCTTCTGCGCCCGCCGAACACTTTACATAGACATATGAGGTATGTGCTTACTCGAGAGAAATTGGGCTACAAATATAAGTATACATTTTCTCCTTTTACCTCTTGTAAAAATTCAAAAATTGGGTCTACAAGAACATGCGAGTGTAAAAAATGAAGATTGTGAATTTTCTCCTTCACTTTGCTTCTATTCCTGTGAAACACCTAAAGGGTTAAAATGATGACTGAATGTCATTTTGAATACTTTGGGGGGTGCAGTTTTTATAATGGGGTCTTTTGTGGGGTATTTCTAATATGAAGACCCTTCAAATCCACTTCAAACCTGAACTGGTCCCTGAAAAATAGTGAGTTTGAAAATTTTGTGAAAAATTGGAAAACTGCTGCTGAACTTTGAAGCCCTCTGGTGTCTTCCAAAAGTAAAAACTCATCACTTTTATGATGCAAACATAAAGTAGACATATTGCATATGTGAATAAAAATTTTTTTTATGTGTAATATACATTTTCCTTACAAGCAGAGGGCTTCAAAGTTAGAAAAATGCAAAATTTTCAAATTTTTCATCAAATTTTAGGATTTTTCACAAGGAAAGGATGCAAGTTACCACAAAAATTTACCACCATGTTAAAGTAGAATATGTCACGAAAAAACAATCTCGGAATCAGAATGATAACTAAAAGCATTCCAGAGTTATTAATGTTTAAAGTGACAGTGGTCAGAATTGCAAAAAACGCTCTGGTCCTTAAGGCCAAAATGGGCTTGGTCCTGAAGGGGTTAAAGGGTACCTCTCATCAAAAAAACTTTTGATATATTATAGATTAATGTATGCAGAATAACTTTACAATTGCATGTTATTAAAAAATATGCTTCTTTCTATTTAATTTTCCACTTTGAAGAAATGACCACTAGGGGTCTCCCTACCAGTCCTGGCAGAAAGCATTTCAGACTCATGCTGGAGTCCTAAACACTACGAGCTGCCAGTCTGCTTTGTTCACAAAGGAGAACAATCAGAGCTGCCAGCCTGCTTTGTTCACAGCCTGTTTGGCTGTGAACAAAGCAGGCTGGCAGCTCTGAGTGTTTAGGACTCCAGCATGAGTCAGAAATGCTTGCTGACAGGACTGATCGGGAAAAATACAATAGAAAGAAGCATATTTTTCATTAACATGCTATTGGAAAGTTTTTCAACATTCATTCATCTAAAATATATCAAAAGTTTATTTGATGAGAGGTACCCTTTAAGACTTTGCTCGTGCTGCACCATTTCTCTGGAATGCGATACCCCAAACCCTCAGAGGTATACCCAACATCCACAGTTTTAAACGTGCCCCAAAGAGACTTCTTTTCAAGCAGGCTTATAACATTACCTAATGGGCCTCCCCTATTATCACTTTGCCCTCTTTTGAGACCTCTGGGTCTTGGAGATATCAAAAGTGCCATATGCAGCAGAGATTGGCTGGTGACTGGTTCACCCACCTATATGTAACCTACCCTATTTATAAAACATGGCTGGACCATTGTATCAATAAAGCACTTCTGCCTTTTGCCTCAACCCCATTCCCCATAGTTTGTAAGCTCTCACGAGCAGGGCCCTTACTACTCCTTTTTAAATGTTTAGTGTGTAATATTGTAATGTCTGAAACTTGTCTTTATCCATACACCAATTTGTAAAGTGCTGCGGAATCTGTTGGCACTATATTAATAAATACATATTATTGTTGTTTTTATGTCATACACTATAGCCACACACAATGGCCCAGATTTACAATTGCAGTCTAAGGGCTCGTTCACAGGAGCAGATTTTCCGCTGCATGTTTGGGGGGGCTCTCCGCAGCAGATTTTTGGCTGCGGAATTTCCGATGTGAAGAATCCGCCGCAAGCCCCATTAAAGTCAATAGGGTCTGCGGTGGATTTTCGCAGTGGAAATTTCGCAGCTTAAATCTGTTGCAGACAGTCATGGAGAGCCCACTCCCTTTCAAACCCGCAAATAAATCCGCACGTGTGAACGAGACCTAAGGGTAAGTTCACACATGCAGGATGTACAGCCTGCTGCAGGTTTGAGCCACAGCGGGATTTCAGTAACGGAAAATCCGCAGCAGATGACATTGACTTCAGGGAGGTCTACTGTAAACCTATAGCGGTAAACTCAATGTATTTGCTTCACAAGTGAATGTACCCTAATAGAACAAAGAATGTGCTTAAAGAACCTAATGGGCTATGGTAAATTTGGTGCTGTCTGATCTTGCTAACATGCCACTTGTTCAGATTTGGTTTATACCACTTTTAAAAGTAGTTGATTATGCAACAGATTTACACGACAACCTGGCACGTTCATTTAATAAATGTGCCTTAAAAGTCGCATGGAGCAATAAAAAGCTCTCTTTTAGCAACTTAAAAAAAAAAAAAAGAATGAACATATCGAAATTGTGGTGAGTATTTTGAACTCATTTTGGAGCTCATTTTAGTCAGTATTTTTACCAAAACATGGAAATTGATTTGCATCCTTATCTATGTTATGGACCCACTCCTGGTTTTAGTAAAAATACTGACTTAAAAGGAGTTTTCTGCCAGGCTGTGCCTTATGGGAGATGCTAGGCCTAGAAATAAATGCTAAAAATGAACAGTACCGTATATACTCGAGTATAAGCTGACCCGAATATAAGCAGAGGCCCCTAATTTCACCCCAATAACCAAGGAAAAGTTATTGATTCAACTACAAGCCTAGGGTGGGAAATACATAATTCCCCCTGTCATCATCCAGACCCCCATCACCCCCCCCCCCCCCCTTCATCATCATCGCCTGTGAATCCCTTCATCAGTGGTCTTCAACCTGTGGACCTCCAGAGGTTGCAAAACTACAACTCCCAGCATGCCCGGACAGCCGATGGCTGTCCGGGCATGCTGGGAGTTGTAGTTTTGAAACCTCTGGAGGTCCACAGGTTGAATACCACTGCGGCCTTCGTCATCATCCAGACCCCCCTTTAGTTTTCAACTCACCTCCCCTCGGTGGGAAGGAAGGGCGAGCTGGTCCGGGCCATCTATGCTGCAGGGACTGTCCGCTGGGCAGGGTTAGTCGTTCCAGGCTGTCCAATTTCACCTGGAGGGCCCTCTTCTCCACGCTCCAGGCCCTGCCCCGGACTAGTGACATTGCCTTGACGACGCACAAGGACGTTCATGCACGTCCCTGTGCATCATCGTCAAGGCAACATCACTAGTCCGGGGCCAGGCCCGGAGAAGAGGGCCTCCCGGGTGAAAAAGAACGACTAACCCTCCCCACCGGACGATCCCTGCAGCATAGATAGCCCGGACCAGCTCACCCTTCCTTCCCACCGAGGGGAGGTGAGTAAAAAACTAAAGGGGGTGTCTGGATGATGACGAAGGCCGCAGTGGTCTTCAACCTGCGGACCTCCAAAGGTTTCAAAACTACAACTCCCAGCATGCCCGGACAGCTGATGGCTGTCCGGGCATGCTGGGAGTTGTAGTTTTGCAACATCTGGAGATCCGCAGGTTGAAGACCACTGAAAAGGGATTGACAGGCGGAGAGTTCACCCGAGTATAAGCCGAGGGGGGCGTTTTCAGCACGAAAAATCGTGCTGAAAAACTCGGCTTATACTCGAGTATATATACGGTATATACACAGTGGTAGATATAAATAAAAGTGTGTGTGCCAGAGTTTTGGTGCACGTATTATACAGATTTTTTAACTAGTCAAAAAGAATGCAGATATGCACCATGCTGGACAAAGGGGCTTTGCTTAATGAAAAGTGGGGCTTCAAGAAAATGGGACATGACCACACTGCTAAACCTTTGCCCAGAATATCCCTGTCTGTAGCCGGTGCTCCAAAATCATCACATGCAATGTCTTCATAGACAGCAATGCAGTCCGGTGGAATTCGGCCCAAAAAAATAAAAAATGATTGTAGCTCAGCAATTTGTGGCCGGGACATCGCTATGGCCAATGACTGCTGAGCCACAGCATGACTCCTTGACTATGAGGAACACAGACACAATTTGTTAATATACAGTATATCTCAATTTTATCTGCAACAGGAAACAATACATGATCTATTATGAATAAAAGGAGGAGTAGAGCGATTTTAATTTTTTTTTTTAATTTTCTTTTTAGTGTACCTTTCATTATTTAAAAACAATTATGAAACCTTTTGCATACACATTGCAGCATGGACTATTATTAGCTGATGTTTTCGCTGATCTGGCAGGCATGGAGTTTTCAGATGTTTTTTTCTGATTAAAAGTAAAAATTAATTTGTCATGCTGCACATTTTCCATAAATCCTCTGGCTGTGCAGGGAGGGGGTGGTTCATTTGACCTAATGAGACCAACATACTCACCTGGCTAGGCTCCAGCAACCAAACGCTTAAACAGCTTAGACTCATAAGTGGCTTGGTGACAGTTCACACTATGTTCAGTTTTGATGTGCTTTCTTATTCAAAATGCATTTAGAGAAATAATTCCATGAGGTGAGTGATTAGACCTATTGTGATTAAGTCTTTAGGCTGTGTTCAAACGTTGCATTTTTACTGTGATTTACGAAGTTGTGGTACAATAGCACCTTTTTGTTGCAATTTTGGGAAAATGTTAGCAAAAACTGAAACACAACAAGAAACGCAATGTGTGAACACAGCCTTCGTAGATATATCTACTATATATCCTGATCCCATAGCAATAGCAGCAGTATACATATCTAAGTGGGGAGGGGTCTGCAAACTAGCAGAAGGGATCTAATAGGTGGTGTGGTTTACAGTAAGTCAGCTGACCTAGGACTTGACATACAAGTAAATTTCAGTGGGTCAGATTGGTGATCACATGACTATCACATGAAGTAAGAATACGGAAATGCATAGATGCAGCTGTGCTGGAATGAAACAAATTACGGTATATGACTAGTGATGGTGAGGGTGCCTGACATGGGCAAAAAATAATAAATTTATACGGTGTTTCTTTAAGCAAAAGGGTGATTGTGAGCTGTCATATGAATGTTTTTACTTCAATGTATCCGTGTAGGATTATAGGGGAAAATAATACATCGTAAAAGAGTAGTATAGGGAGGGTAGGAGGGAGCAGAGAGTCTACACCTGTATTTATCTTTGGTGACCAGATCTTGCCAGGGTTATAAGGGGTTTTCTGGGCATTTTACATGAATGGCCTATCCTCAGTTGCAGCTCTGGTTTGCGCACCATGAATGGCCAGAAGCAGCCGCCTCTATTCATTGTGTATTGGTGGCGCCAGGTTACTGCAGCTCAGCTCCCATTTATTTCAGCTGCACCCGGGTGTACCACTACACAATGATATAACACAAACTGCTTCTGGCTGTATTTATTATTGTGTAACATTCATGGCCTTTGTTGTGGATGCCTGGAAATCCCTTTTAAAATGGCTGCCTGTGGTTAAATGTGCAGCTCTGAATTGCAAACTGGCACTTTAACAAGAAAAAAAAAACAGTACATAAATGTATCATTTATTAACATCTGTAAAAACATAGAAACATTGTATCAGTTTGGTAAGGTTTAGACAATAACAAAATAAATATTTAGTATTTGAAAAAGTTCGTATTGCTTTCCCCCCCAAACACAACCTGCTCAGAAGGTCAATCAAATTCCTATTTAGTTGTTGCACGCTATATGCACGTTTACTATACAGCCCATTGAACAGAGGACAGCGCATTTTCCAAGAGCAGTCCACAAGCAATAGCGATCAGTGATACGGCTCGACTCACATTCAAAGTCACTAAAGGAAAGAAAAACAAGTTATTATTACACAATATGTAAGAATGATATCTAGTAATGCTGCATAAGGTTTTACATCTGCGCTAGCTTTCATTGTTTTGCTCCATGATAGAAACAGATAAACATAAACAATAGTGGCCTTAAATTCTTAACATGATGGGCACTGTCAGCGCTCAATAAATACCACTGGCTTTAGAGGGGTCCATCAGGTTTCAGTCATGGGGTTCAGCATCTTAGCGTTGTATTATTACGTCCAGTATTTTTTGATAGAATCAGCACAGATATTTCTAATGGAAACTTTGAAGCAAAATCTGAACAAAATCGAAACGACAGAAAAGCGAGCCATACGTACAAAACAGCCTCAGATCTCAAAGCTTTACAATGAAGCAATGGTTTACAGGATAAGGGATAAGTATCTGATCGTGGGGTCGTCCAACCGCTAAGACCCCCTGCTCTCTCCTGCCCGGCATCCCGGCTCGCCATATGCATGGAGCAACCTCCTCTCTGTGCACGGATTACGTTCAACAGGCAGGCCCCCTTTATGTATCTCTATTGAAGAGCCTGAGATACAGGAGCGATGCATCTCCGGCTCTTCCACAGAGATGAATGGGGGGGGGCGTGTCAGTCACCGTTTTGTGCGGTGGTCAACACAGCTCTGTGCACGGAAAAGTGGCTGCTCTATGCATGGGAGCTAGAATAAAAAATAGAGCAGGAAGCGCTCCCTAGTGTGATACCGTAAGGTGTACAGGTAACGCAGAATGTGAATGTGCGCTTACCAAGTCGGGTTGTACTACGTCCAAGTACAATCATGGATAAGAGTGCATAGAGTGTGAAGTTCCAGCAGCCACTCCACCTTTCACAGATAACAGATCCAGACCAATTTCCTCCAAAATGGGCAGAGTCAGGAAGGCGCTTGAAACCGAGGTGAGGGTAAAACTTCTACTTTATTCCCATAATGCAACGTGTTTCGCGGAGGTTCCGCGGAAGCGGAACCTCCGCGAAACGCGTTGCATTATGGGAATAAAGTAGAAGTTTTACCCTCACCTCGGTTTCAAGCACCTTCCTGACTCTGCCTATTTTGGAGGAAACTGGCCAAAAGATCACGGGGGGGGGGGGGGGGGGGGGGGGGGGGAGGTTCCAGCGGTCAGACACTTATCCTCTATTCTGTTGATAGAGGATAAATTGTTACAGGCCACGTCACGGCCACGCCCCCTCAATGCAAGTCTATGGGAGGGGGCGTGACAGCCATCACGCCCCCTACCATAGACTAGCATTGAGGGGGCATGGCCGTGACGTCACGAGCCTCCGACCCACATTGCCAGTCATCCGGCACGGAGCGAAGTTCGCTCTGTGCACCGGATGTCTGGGGTGTCGCAGCCAAGATCGGGGGGATCCCCAGTGGCGGGACCCCCACGATCAGACATCTTATAACCCTATCCAAAGGATATCTAGGGGTGGAGTACCCCTTTAAATACCAGAGTTCCCCTTTAAGTGGGTCAAAACCTGTCAAGTTGCTTTAAGAGGTTTATCAGGCCTTTAAAATAATTTAAAAATACTGGATGTGTTACAAATTTGTAAATCTACTGATTTCCTGGTACCAGGCTGGGGCCTGTTTTTCTGATACAGCAGTGATGCCTCCGCAATTCTGACGCCACAGCTGCAGCTAGCGAATGCTATGGCCACATGTTGCACAGATATGTCACCGATGCAGCAGTGCAAGCAAAGACCAGTATAGCAGTGGTATACAATTCTTTATCCACATAGAAATGCTTATGATTGGAGTTTGTTTTTCTGTTTATTCACATTTGTGGTGATATATTTTAGCAACTATTAAGAGTTACATTTTCGGCACTTCAAGTTTGGGATTTATAAGAAAATAGAAGGATGGCTTTGGATGACTTGTATATCTGTAACAGTGTATAGTAAATGAATGGATGCGCTTGGTAATATGACTTGGCTATATAAACGACTGCATCTTGGCTGAATGTTCAGAAGGAAAGCGGCTTAGTGTTCCCTGTCTAATGTAGCTGTCCATGTAGGGAAAAGGAAAGAAAAATATCATTTACCTCGGATTGCTTGAGTATTTGATGTAAGAACAAAAAGCGTGATAAGCCGCAGACCCAGCGGGGTGTAATCGTGTTCCCAAATAACGGCAGGAATCAGCAGCAGTTTCCCATAACTGGACAGCAAAAGAGCTTTCAGGAGAAAAGCAAACTCTGAATAGGACTTAAAAGTCTTCCGCTTCACCAGGAACAAAACAATGAAGATTCCTATGAGGAACGCTGCCTGTTCTGTGGGGAAAAAAGGCAGTATGTCACGCATTAATATGTTCCATTTTACATTTTCTTTTTTCTCTACATTCCCTACCTAACAATAAATATTAAAAGGCTTTTTTCATATAAACAAGTAAAATTGAACGCCCCCAATCCCCCCCCCCCCCCCCCCCCACCCCCCCCCCCCCGCCCGCCCCAAACCTCCTTTAAACATACAGCTAAATGCAGGGAAGCAGGTTTTAACAAGGTCTATATTAGAGCTGGGCGGTGGCGGTATGACCAAAAATATTTTTGTGAGTTATGGCAGTTCCATGGTATGTAACATCATTTCCCCCCCCCCCCCCCCCCCCCCCCACCAGTTTATCAGCACCGCTCTCCTCGTTCTCTCCTCGTTCTCGCTGGAAATCTGTACTGTACTACATATTCCTGTGCCCAGGCTGCAAAAATAAAAAATTCAACTTTAACTCCCCTTAACGGCCTAACGCTGGGGATGTGAACATCACAGAGCCGTCAGCCTATCACCGGCCGCAGAGATGTTCCGCCTCGGTTGGTGATAGGCTGAGCGCACTGTCATGTAAGAAGCAGGCCGGCACTTTTTTCCTCCTCACCTTTTAAAAATCTTAACCCTTTCAATTTTGCACCTAAAAATTCATATGAGGGCTTATTTTTTGCGCAATCAATTCTACTTTGTAATGACATCAGTAATATTACCCAAAAATCTACGGCGAAACAGGAAAAAAAATCATTGTGCGACAAAATTGAAGAAAAAACACAATTTTGAAAAATTTTGGGGCTTCCATTTCTACGCCGTACATTTTTCGGTAAAAATGACACCTTATCTTTATTCTGTAGGTCCATAAGATTAAAATGATACCCTACTTATATAGGTTTGATTTTGTGGTACTTTTGGAAAAAATCATAACTAAATATACGAAAATTAATACATTTAAATGGGCACTGTCATGAAGTAAAAAAAATTGATATGTTGTAGTACTTAAGTACTACAACATATCTCTAATATACTTTTATACTTTAATTAAAAAAAGTGATTTTAAACCAGTTTAAAATAAATTTTAAATTCAGCCACTAGGGGTCGCCCTCCTAGTGGCCGAATGCATTCGGCAGTGACGTCACTACAGAATTTCGACTCATTTAAGCCTGGCAATGAGTCAAAATCCAGTCACTGCGGTGCTCGCTCCCGCCTGTCAATCAAACAGGCGAAAGCGAGCGCGCCGATAGCTGGGGCTGCGCGCATTGGCCAGCTCCGCTGGCCTAACCCCCACCCCCCTCCGTGCACGAGCGGGGTCCCTGTGCCCACTAGCAGTGTCAAATGTGCCCCCCGCGAGCGCTACCATCACCGCTAGCGGGGTCCCTGTGCCCACTAGCGGTGTCACAAGAATGCCGAGCGCAAGCGCAGCTCTGTTCCCCGCGCGCAGCTAATGTAGTACTGCGCATGCGCAGTACTACGCAAATAGCGTAGGGCCAACACCAGGCTCCTAGCGCTGCCTACGTTAGCCCAACACTATTTGCGTAGTGCTGCGCCTGCGCAGTACTATGTTAGCCGCACGCGAGGCTTTTAAATCTGTTCCCGTACCCTGAGAGCTTACAGGGACGGGGAACAGAGCCGCGCTCGGCATTTTTGGGACACCGCTAGTGGGCACAGGGACCCCGCTAGCGGTGATAGTAGCGATCGCGGGAGGCATTCTTGTGACACCGCTGGGAGGAAAAAAACGATATCAGGTTCTGTATACCGCCAAGCACTAGGCATGAGTGTTATTTATCTAATAGGGTGCCTCCAGCTGTTTCACAACTACAATTCTCAGCATGGCCTGACAGCTAATAGCAATCATGGCATGCTGGGAGTTGTAGTTGGGAAACAGCTGGAGACACCTTATTAGATAAATAACACTCATGCATAGACTATCTGAGGGCTGAAGCAAGCGCCCAGCAAGGCGTCAGTGATGTCGCACCTGTTGGGAAGCGCTGCTTCCTGCCCTGCTTTATAGAGCAGATTTAGAAGCACTAAATCTGCTCTATTAAAGCGATAAAAAAAAAAAATTTTAAGCCAGGTAGGGGGTTAGGGCTAGATTACTACTAGGTAGGGACATATTAGATTATATAGTACTTGGTGGGAGCTACACTTTAAAATTGTCCTCTTACCCCTACAACATTTTTTTTCTCCGCGTACGGGGTGGTATGAGAGCTATTTTTTTGAGCCATGATCTTAAGTTTTAATCAAAACCATTTTTGTTTTCATCTGACTTTTTGATCGCTTTATATTCCTTTTTTTATGGTATAAAAAGTATATGAAAATAAGGCTTGAGGTGGATGGTATCTGCTACATAGTATAGAATGACTGTACCCAGAGCAGCTATCCCAAACTGCTTATAGAAATCCCATTCCTTGGCGTATCTGATAATGTCTTCTGGGTCCGTGTGGTTGCTGGATCCTGGCAGCTGTCGCCACCTGGTGTAAGCTTCGCAGAGTAGACAGAATATGCACAGCTTGCCATGAATCTAGTGAGTAAATAAGGAGATTTTCTTATTTGAACAATCCAGGTAACGGATAGAACTACAGATGCTTTAAGAGAGTTTTCCTGAACAACTATAATGTATAGCGTAGCAACATGTAAATAACATAGTAGATGACAGCAGAAAAAAGATGGCAGGCCATCTTGTATGCCCATTTACTGGTGCATATACAGTGTATTCGAAAAGTCTTCACACTTGTTCACAATTTGTTATGTTGCAGGCTTGTGCTAAAGGACAGTAACATAGTTGTCCCTAAGCCACTCCTGTGTTGTCTTGGCTGTGTCTCAGCTACTGAAAAATGCCCCACAGCACAATGCAGCCTCCACCATGCCTCACTGTAGGGATGGCATTGGGCAGATTATGAGCAGTGCCTGGTTTCCTCTAGACATGACACTTAGAATTGCGGCCAAAAATATTTTTTTTCCATCAGATCAGAGAATCTTGTTTCTTAAAGTCTAAGGGTCCTTTAGCTGCTTTTTTAGCAAACGTCAGACAGTTTTGATGTGTCTTTTACGGAGTAGAGGCTTCTTTCTGACCACTCTGTCATTAAGGCCAGATTGTGGAGGCTGCAATGATGGTTGGTCTTCAGTAAATGTCTCCCATCTGCACACAGACTCTTTGGCGCCAAGCAAGAGTGACTATTGGGCAGGTATTTCCAGAAACCGAAACTAGTATTGGTATCAGGGCCGATACTATCCAACTGCATGGTATCGGGGACTCGTTTAATGTCCCCGATACCATGTCCGATACCTGCGGCAGCTCTGCTGCCCCGTTCTCCCATCTGCATCATGGCGTTCCATGGAGGAGCATGTGACACACACGTCACTCCACCTCTTCCACTGCGCCCAGTGTAACGCTAGAGAGTAAGCAGAGTGACATATATGTCACATGCTCCTCCATAGGATGCCTTGATGCGTCCTATGGAGGAGGATGGGGCAGCGGAATGGCAACACCAGACAGAGGACAGCCGCCGGTGAGCTGTCTACAAGGGTGGGGGCTGCGGTCTACAGGGTGGCTGTTACTAATGTCTACAGGGGGGGGGGGGGGGGGGGACCTGCTGTCTAAAGGGGGGGGAGGCTGCTATCTAAAAGGGGGGCTTCTGTCTACAGGGGGTGCCTGCTCTCTAAAGGGGGGGGGGGGGCCTGGTGTCTACAGTGGGGGCCTGCGGTTTACAAGGGGGGCTGTGGTCTGCAGGGGAGCTGCTACTAATGTCTACAGGGGGCTGCAACTAATGTCTGCAAGGGCATACTACCTACTATTGAAGGCAATCTTACAGCAGAGTCACCTGCACTAACACTTGAATTTTTAGGTAGATAGTGCAGGTGACCCGGTTTCTACCACTGCTCACCATGTGGTCATAGGCCTCGCCGCCAATGCAAATTCCCTGTTCTGCCCAATGGAGAAGAGAGAAATCTTGGCTCATACTACAGCAGCCGCCTCCATTGTACACAACAAGGACCCACATATCAGCACGGTAAGCAGTGCTACGAACCGGGTCACCCAGGTGTCGGACTCCCTTTAAAATAAAAATACTCATACTTGGTATCGGCAAGTACTAGAATTTGAGTATAGGTAGTCTGTCATAAAAAATGGTATCTGGACATCCCTACTATTGGGTTCCTTGCCACCTCTCTTACCAACTTGTTAGTTAGTTTGCCATTCTCTTACAATTTCTTACTTTGGTGGGACAGCCAGATCTAGGAAGAGTCCTCGTTGTTCTAAACTTCTTCCATTTAAGAATAATGGAGGCGATTGTGCCCCTGTAAACTTTCAGGGCAGCTGAAACATTTTTTAACCCTTCTCCAGATCTGTGCATCCACACAATCCTGCCACAGCGCTCTACAGGCTTTTTCTTTTTTTAATAAATTAGCAAAAATTCAGTTTTTACATTCTATTATGGGGTATTGAGCGCAGAATCATGGTAGGGACTTGTCTAACAGGCTGTTTTCATTTTTATTTTCTATCTGTAACTTTGTGCAAACTGTGGCAAAAAAAGAAACAACAGTGTAGTGTAGGTGACTGAATTGGAGGCCAAAAAAAAGCGACAAAAATGTGACCTGTGAATAGGCCCTGGAGCAGAGATGCATTGCTGGCCTCTGCACTATGACATGTTCACAATGAATGGATTTACTGAGGAATTTCTATGAGGATTCAATATGGAAAATCCAAAGTAAACTACAGAGCAAAGAAAGTAGATGTTACAGAACACACATACATATAAAGCAAACTTTAGATTGATGTTTATTGTCACACATGTCAATAAAATATCTGCTGCCTCTGCGTATGTGGTCTCTGTTCTCTCATGCACATCGGAGGAGGCATAAATCACATTATCTAAGTAGAGTTGTTCTATAAATGGTAGAAGTATTTATAGTAAGTGTTTTCTAGGCAGAAATGTCACCCAGACATATGTACAGGAGTTCCTAAAGTGTATATACAGTAGAGGCGGCCTATTCTGCAGCGCTGCACAGATCTTTATTGTTAATTTTAACAGCCCTCTCCAGCAACATATGTAAAATGTTTAAAGAGTACCTGTCACCAAATTAAACTTTTAATATATTGTTCCTTATGTTAGTATAAGACACTTTGCTACTTACTTGCTGTTAAAATTCTCAACCTTTATATGTTTTTAATATGATTGAAAAAAAAAACGGCCACTAGGTGGCTCTGTTCTTTTCCCAAACTGTTAATTTGGTCTCCACCTGAACTTGCAGAAGTCCAAACTCAGGAAGTACAGTAGTCCCTCAAGTTACAATATTAATTGGTTCCAGGACGACCATGTATGTTGAAACCATGTATGTTGAAACCATTGTATGTTGAGACCAGAACTCTATGGAAACCTGGTAATTGGTTCTGAAACCACCAAAATGTCATCTAAAAATAGGAAAAAGTGAGAATTAAAGAATAATAAGTAGATAACTAATACAGATAAAGCAAATCCTTACATATAAAAGTAAGAAAGATCTACTGGGAGCTGTAAATTACTGTCTATTTCAGTGTTTCCCAACCAGGGCGCCTCCAGATGTTGCAAACCTACAACTCCCAGCATGCCCGGACAGCCGAAGGCTGTCCGGGCATGCTGGGAGTTGTAGTTTTGCAACAGCTGGAGGCGCCCTGGTTGGGAAACACTGGTCTATGTAGAGGACAGAAGCTTCTTCAGGGTGCTGTACAGAACACGCAGTGTCCTAAAAAAAGGAAAATGGAGCCGCCCTCACCTGATGTCCAAAGGAGCAGGTAACCCTGGCAGAGGTAAAGAGTACAGAACATGTAATACCTCCCTGTACTGTAGAGGGCGCTACCAGACACCAGTCAGTGCATACACTTTAGGAATACACGGGTTTTACCAGTGAAATATCCATTCTAATTGGTCGGTTCTTCCAGCCATTGACATGTTTAGCAAGATTCAATAGCATTGTATGTTGAGTCTGGTTTCAAGTTACACTGGTCCAGAAAAGACCATTGTATGTTGAAACTATTGTATGTTGAGGCCATTGTAAGTTGAGGGATCACTGTACGTGCGGGGCATGGTGAGGCACAGCTCTCCCAGGCTTCAGTGCTGTCGCCCCTGCTGGGGAATGCCCACTTTCTCCTGCCAGAGCGCACAAAATTTAGGCAAGGGGAAAGGTATGATACACAACTTTTTACAGGTCAGAATTTTTTTTTTTAGGGCAGGATGGGTGTTAGGTGTAGTAAGTGAATATAATCTGAGTTAGTTTAGAAAATATGGTTTGAGGACAGGTACTCTTTAAATCCCGGAACACCCCTATAAATGTTGTTGTGCCATGCTGGCGGTTGCTTACAATTATCATCTAAAAATAGCTCTATCCATTAGACTGTTGTGTGACTTACATTTATTGCTGTATTGAACAGGATGTGCCTATAGGCCTGGACTTTGCATAGCATAGCATTGATCAGGATGATGACAGGATCATATTCAATGTACTTGTCCACAGGTTTCTGGCAGGTTTTCTACATTTAAAAAAAGGAATACAAATTTTTAGTCAAGTTAAAATACAATAACAGTCAAGTGTCATTAAAAAGATTCATGTGTCACAGTTAATTGTCTTTACAGTAATAAACCTTATAGAACTACACTATTGCTATATTGGCCTTCACATCCCAATCTGGCCCCAATCGTCCTGAGTCTTACATGCCGTACAATGCTCCACGGGAAAGGAATATGCAAAGTAGCTCATTTTTAGAAGGGAAACAACTTTACAGCTCTACAGTGCCACCTACTGGAGGTCAGAATTTTATAGGGCAAATCCAAAATAAATCCACAGTGCATCAAATACCAAAACGTATTGAAATCCACACTGCTGATCTACATTATGTGCCACTTCGCTGCAGAATCATCAACAAAGGATTCATAGTGGATTTGGGGGGGAATTTACTAAAGGGTTTAGAGCCTTTTTTGGTGTGGAAAAGCTGCAGAAAGGTCTCTGTTGCACAAAACTTGTACAACATTTTGCTAAAGTGATTTTGACAAAAATGACTTTGGTACACACTTTTGGTTTTTCACTTTGAAGTGATCTGGAGCCCATCATCTGGAGCCCATGATTTGTCACAAATCTACATCAGCTTAGACCCTGCGTACAAAACTGGCTGTGGAGAGCACGAGCCCTGCTTGTCCTGCCCTCACTTCCTGTATTTTGTCTCCTGACAGACACACACAGGCAGTAGCTGCGCAGGACCGCAGCGGAGGGACCGTGAGGCCGGTAACGGGAAACGTCGGAAGGTGAGTTAAAGTTTATTTTGTTTATTTTTGAAGCCTGTGCAACGTTATTTGTAGTACAGTACAGATTTCTAGTGCTGGCGGCCTGCAACTCATAGGAGGATTAACAGAGGAGCGCTTGCGGGTGACATGATGTGGGGACAGCGCAGCTGATAATTCATTGGGGGGGGCGGAAGAAAAGCAAAACAGCGCTCGCGGGTCACATATAATTAGTTCCCCGATGCGGGGACAGCGAGCTGCGGCGGATAATTCACTCATTCGGGGGGGGGGGGGGGGGGGGAGGGACCCAACCGGTATTGCGGTATGGGCAAAATTCATATCGTGCAGGAAAAAAAATTCGGTATTCGGTATGAACTGGTATACCGCTCAGCACTACGCTTGCTAATAAAACTCACTTATGAGGATATGAAAAGTGTAAAAAAAAAAGTCCTCTTAACCCCTTAAAGGGGTATTCCAGGCAAAAACTTTTTTTATATATCAACTGGCTCCGGAAAGTTAAACAGATTTGTAAATTGCTTCTATTAAAAAATCTTAATCCTTCCAATAGTTATTAGCTTCTGAAGTTTTCTGTCTAACTGCTCAATGATGATGTCACGTCCCGGGAGCTGTGCATGAAGGGAAAATATCCCCATAGGAGCTGCACAGCTCCTGGGACGTGAGTCATCAGAAAGCAGTTAGACAGAAAACAACAACTCAACTCCAGAAGCTAATAACTATTGGAAGGATTAAGATTTTTTAATAGAAGTAATTTACAAATCTGTTTAACTTTCCGGAGCCAGTTGATGTGTAAAAAAAAGTTTTGGCCTGGAATACCCCTTTAAGGACTCAGCCCTTTTCATCTTAAGTACTCAGCCCTTTTTTGCAATTCAGACCACTGTCACTTTATGCATTAATAACTCTGGGATGCATTCACCGTTTTTTTTTTCATGACATATTCTACTTTAACATAGTGGTAAATTTTCAGCGTTACTTGCATCCTTTCTTGGTGTAAAATCCTAAATTTTAAGAAAATATTTACAAATATTTATTTACAAATACAATGGCCCTCATTTACTATTGCAAACCAGGCATGTTTTGTCAGGTTATGCGCCAGATTCTGTCGCATTGCGCCAGAAATTCCGTCTGCGCCAGATTTTGCACCAGAATTGAAAAAACCCCGACTAACTCTCCATTTTGCTAAGAAAACCTGAAAAGGGGGCGTGGCCACTGGGAAAAGGGTACAGGGTCTCCGAAAAGGGGTGTGTTCCTGACATTTAAAAAACAAACAAAAAAAACAACATATTTACTAAGGTTTCCACATAAAATGTGGTGGATTTGAGCTGAGGAAAACCAGACAGATCAGAGCATGTGTAAAAAAAGGAAAGTGTAGGGAAAGTGGAAAATGTAGGGAAACCTTAGTAAATACCGTGGAAAATAAATTGTAGGGAATTAAAACCCACAAAGAAACCTACACTCCACTCTTAGTAAATCAGGGCCAATATGTCTACTTCATGGTGGGGTATCAAAAAGTTGACATGTTTTTACTTTTGAAGACATTAGAGGGCTTTAAATTGTAGCCGCAATTTTCTAAATTTTCACAAAAATTTAAAAATCTGAATTTTTCAGGGACCAATTAAGTTTGAAGTGGATTTGAGGGGCCTTTCTGTGAAAATACCCCATAAATGACTACATTATAGAAACTACACCCCTTAAAGTATTCAAAATGACATTCAGAAAGTTTGTTAACTCTTTAGGTGTTTCACAAGAATAGCAGCAAAGTGGAGGAGAAAAGACAAAATCTGCATTTTTTTACACTAACATGTTCTTGTAGGCCCTTTTTTTTTTTTTTTTTTTTTCATTTTTAAAAGTGGTATTAGGTGAAAAAGCCCCCCAAAATGTGTAGCCCAATTTCTCTCGAGTATGGAAATACCTCATATGTTGACATAAAGTGCTCTGTGGGCTCACAACATGGCTCAAGAGGGAAAGAGCAACTGTGGGATTTTTTAAAACAAATTTTGCTGTCATGGTTTTTGGGGGCCATGTTGCATTTAGGAAGTTTAGGAACAGCAAAATAACCCCCACATGGCATACTATTTTGGAAACTACACCCCTCAAGGAACGTAATGAGGGGTATAGTTAACCTTAACACCTCACAGGTGTTTGACTACTTTGTGTTGAAGTTGGATGTGAAAATGGAAAATTAGATTTTTAACACTAAAATGTTGATGTTACCTCAAATTTTTCTATTTCTCAAGGGGTAATAGGTGAAAATGGACCCCTAAATTTGAAGCCCAATTTCTCCCGTTTAAGAAAATGCCCCATTTGTGGACATTAAGTGCTCTGCTGGCGCACTACAATGCTGAGAAGAGAAGGAGCAAAATTTGTCTTTTTGAGAGAGAATTTTGCTGAAATGTTTTTTTTTTTTTTTTGGGGGGGGGGGGGGGGGGTCATGTTGCATTTAGAAAGTCCCCTGGGTGCCAGAACAGCAAAAATAAAAAAAACTATTGGCATATTATTTTGGAAACTACACCCCTAAGGGAATGTAACAAGGGGTATAGTGAACCTTAACACTTCCCAGGTTGCATTGAAGTTGGACGTGAAAATGGAAAATTAGATTTTTAACACTAAAATGATTGTATTACCCCAAATTTTTCTTTTTCACAAGGGGTAATAGGTGAAAATGGAACCAAAAATTTGAAGCCCAATATCTCCAGATCAGTGATTTCCGACCGCGGAGCCGCGGCACACGTGTGTGGTTCGGCACTGCCCGTGGTGCCGCATGATTTTGCCGTGATTTTTTTTTTTTTTTAAATGTCCTACCGAGGCCTGCGCGCTTATGACTGATGGCGCTGGGGGGAGGGGAAGGGAAGCCTACGTGCGCACTGCGCACACAGCTTCCCCCTCTCCCTTGCAGCGCAGTGAGCCGAAAATGGTGCCCTGGGGCAGAACGAGCTGCATTTGCGCCGGACTCCCGTGCCTGCCGTGGAACTGCAAGCTGCGCGGGCCGGCTTGCTTAAGGTACCGTACCCTTTCCACCCCTCTGTTACCCCTTCTCAACCCTGTTCAAACCTCCCCCCCACCACCACCGTCACCCAGGTCCACCCTCTACCCCCTCCGTCACTCATGTCCACCCCACCTGTCATCCATGTCCGCCTTGTCCATCTTCCTGTCCATCCCTGTCACCCACGTCCATCCCCCCCGTCACCCATGTCCATCCCCCCGTCACCCATGTCCACCCTCCTGTCACTCTTGTCCATCCCCCTGTCACTCTTGTCCATCCCCCCCCGTCACCCATGTCCACCCTCCTGTCATCCATGTCCACCTTGTCCACTTCCCTGTCCATCCCTGTCACTCATGTTTACCCCCCCCGTCTACCCCCGTAGTCTACCCTGTCACCCATGTCCACCTTCCTGTTCACCAATCTGTCCCTTTGTCACACCAGTCCACCCCTCTGTCACTCCCAGTCTCTCATGTCCACCCTCCTGTCATCCATGTCCACCCCCATCCAACCCTCTGTCACCCCTGTCCATCCCTGTCCGCCATGTTCACCCTCCATTGTCCACCCCTCTGACCACATCCTATTCACCCATGTCCACCCCTCTGTCACCCCTGTCCACCCCTCTGTCACCCCCTATGCCCCAGTCACCCATGTACACTCTTCTACACCCATCTGTCACTCTTGTACACCTCCATACACCCCTCTGTCACCCATGTACACCCATCTATCACCCATGTACACTACTCTACACCCCTCCGTCACCCATGTACACTCCTCTACACCCCTGTCACCCATGTACACTCCTCTATACCCCTCTGTACACCCCTCCGTCACCCATGTACACCCATCTAAAAAAAAGTGCGGAGCCTAATAGGTTTGTTTTGCAGGTTTAACAGTGAAGAATTGTGTGTGGAAGAAAACGTGAT
The DNA here is from genome assembly GCF_029499605.1 of Hyla sarda. Classification (NCBI taxonomy): domain Eukaryota; kingdom Metazoa; phylum Chordata; class Amphibia; order Anura; family Hylidae; genus Hyla; species Hyla sarda. Next base: position 335,321,812 of record NC_079191.1, read on the forward strand.
GATGGCCCGGACCAGATGGCAAAGAGAAGGCAACGATGCAAATTAGAGAAGACGTCATTTTAACTACATACCCACTGATAAATAGATATAGTGCATTGCGTTTTTCCCTTTTTTTTGCTCGTCAACCTCGGTAGGGGTGCCCCGCGGAAAAATTTTTCCCCAAGGTGTGCCCCGACCCGAAAAAGGTTGGGAAACACTGCTCCAGATTAATAAAATGCCCCATATGTGGATGTTAAGTGCTCCACTGGCGCATTACAGGTCTCAGAAGAAAAGGAGCGCCATTGGTCTTTTGGAGACAGAATTTTGCTAAAATTGAAGTCAGGGGCCATGTGCATTTTAAAACCTACCATGATGACAGAACAGCAGAAACCCCCCACATGTGACACCATTTTGGAAACTAAACCCCTTCAGGAATGTAACAAGGGTTACAGGTAGTAATTACACCTCACAGGTTTTTTGAACAGTGGGCCGTAAAAGTGAAAAATTTGATTTTTAACACTAAAATGATGGTATTAACCAAACATTTTTAGTTTCACAAGTAGTAAGAGAAAAAAAGCTCCTTTCTCCAGAATAAGCATATACCCCATATATGGTGGTAAAGCACTATGCAGGTGCAAAACAGGGCTTAGGAGTGAGACAGCACAGATGAGATTTGAGGCCTAAAGAGGTGCTTCTGTTGAGGTTCTGACATAAAATCTAAAAAAAAAAAAAAAAAAAAAAAAAAAAAGTGACCCCAATTTTTAAACTACACCCCTCAAGGAAGGTAACAAGGGGTACAGTGAGTACTTACACCTCACAGGTTTTTTGAACAGGGGGCCGTAAATTTTAAAATTAGATTTTTTACACTAAAATGCTGGGGTTACCCAATTTTTAACATTTTCACAAGGGGTAATAAGAGAAATTGGGTTACAAATTTTGGAGGGCTTTTCCCCCTGACTATGGAAATACATCCACATATGGGGTAGCGTGCTGGGCGGGTGCCCAACACGGCTCAGAAGTCATAGAGGTCACTTTGTATTTGTGACCTATGGCATATCAGTAGCTGACGGTTACATACATTCCGAGGAAAATACAAAAATGAAACACCCACATGTGACACCATTACAGAAAGTACCCACCCTGAGGAATGGGTAGAGGGGTAAAGAGGACATTTTGAACGCACGGGTGTTTCCTAAATGTATTTTCCAGGAATGGATGAAGGGTAGCTTTTGACAATTGCAATTTTCAACCTATGTTCTGCTTCATCTTTCTGGGAACAACTAACATGTGACTCCGAATTGTCGCCTGGAAATACGACAGAGCTCAGCGAGAACTCTTCGCATTTGAGGCGGATGTTTGTTACGGACCTAACAGTTACATACATTCAGAGGAAAATACAAGAAAGGAACACCCACATGTGAGAATATTACAAACAGCACACCCCCTAGGGAAGGTGTATAGAGGTGAAGTGGAAATTTGGAACAGACAGGTGTTCCCTAAATTTTTTTTCCAGGAATGGATGAAGTGCACAATTTGGGGGGTTATGGGGGGGGGGGGATAAAAATTGCAATTTTAATACTGATATGACAATTCCCAGAATGATGAGCCAGAGTATTGCCGAAATAAAAATTGATGCCCGCCCCAAACCCTATACTCTGAATCATCATTCTGGGAATGTGATGTGTGTGGCCGTCCCTAACCTGTTACCTCAAATGTGCACCCCGCTCAGGTAGGGAGAGAGCGTTGCGCATTCGTGGCAACTGCAAACCCCCAATGTTGTTGACTCTGTGTCACATGACCCATTTTTTTGGGGGAAAAAAAAATATCAGGGGTATTGGGAAAGAGGTTCTTTTTTTTTGGGGGGGGGGGATGTTTTCAGACACCGCATTCAACTTTGATCGCAGCGTCCAAGGGGTTAATGCCAGGCATCACCGTGATTGGTGATGTTCGGCATTAGACACATACAATAATAAATTCCCCCTATTATTTTTAGGCCATATCGCCCAGTCCTAAGTTAAGTAGGGAGTGTAGCACTAAGGCTCAGACAGGCTCAGAGCTTCAGAATAGCAGAGTGCTGTCAGATGAAGCAGCAGAACATCAGAATAGCAGAGTCCTGTCAGAGGAGGCCGCAGAACATCAGAATAGAGCGCTGTCAGAGGAAGCAGCAGAACATCAGAATAGCAGAGCGCTGTCAGGTGGAAGCAGCAGAACATCAGAATAGCAAAGTGCTGTCAGAGGAAGCAGCAGAACATCAGAATAGCAGAGTGCTGTCAGGTGGAAGCAGCAGAACATCAGAATAGAGCGCTGTCAGAGGAAGCAGCAGAACATCAGAATAGCAGAGCGCTGTCAGAGGAAGCAGCAGAACATCAGAATAGCAGAGTCCTGTCAGAGGAGGCCGCAGAACATCAGAATAGAGCGCTGTCAGAGGAAGCAGCAGAACATCAGAATAGCAGAGCGCTGTCAGGTGGAAGCAGCAGAACATCAGAATAGCAAAGTGCTGTCAGAGGAAGCAGCAGAACATCAGAATAGCAGAGTGCTATCAGGTGGAAGCAGCAGAACATCAGAATAGAGCGCTGTCAGGTGGAAGCAGCAGAACATCAGAATAGAGCGCTGTCAGAGGAAGCAGCAGAACATCAGAAAAGCAGAGCGCTGTCAGAGGAAGCAGCAGGACATCAGAATAGAGCGCTGTCAGGTGGAAGCAGCCGAACATCAGAATAGCAGAGCGCTGTCAGAGGAAGCAGCAGAACATCAGAATAGAGCGCTGTCAGAGGAAGCAGCAGAACATCAAAATAGCAGAGCACTGTAAGGTGGAAGCAGCAGAACATCAGAATAGCAGAGCGCTGTCAGGTGGAAGCAGCAGAACATCAGAATAGCAGAGCGCTGTCAGAGGAAGCAGAAGACCATCAGAATAGCAGAGCGCTGTCAGAGGAAGCAGCAGAACATCAGAATAGCAGAGCGCTGTCAGAAGAAGCAGCAGAACATCAGAATAGCAGAGCGCTGTCAGAGGAAGCAGCAGAACATCAGAATAGCAGAGCGCTGTCAGAGGAAGCAGCAGGACATCAGGAAAGCAGAGCGCTGTCAGAGGAAGCAACAGAACATCAGAATAGCAGAGCGCTGTCAGAGGAAGCAGTAGGACATCAGGAAAGCAGAGCGCTGTCAGAGGAAGCAACAGAGGCAGAGCAGCTTAGGCAATAAGCTGAAAACTTAGCAGCGGTTATTGCTGCTTAGCTGTCCACCTTGTATAGATCTGTAGAAGGCCAATTTGCACTCGTCAACCCTAGTTGCAGCTCGCAGAGCTGTAGGTCCATTATTGCCACATTGTCCAGACATAGCTACTCACAACTATTATTTTCTGTTGTGCAGAGCAAAGTAATAAGCCATGGCTAGCACATTAAAGGGGTACGCCACTGGAAAACATTATTTAAAAAAAAAAAAAAAATTAAACAGATTTGTAAATTACTTCTATTTAAAAATCTTAATCCTTCCAGTAGTTATCAGCTGCTATATGTTGCACAGGAAGTTCTTTACTTTTTGAATTTCTTTTCTGTCTGACCACAGTGCTCTCTGCTGACACCTCTATCCATTTTAGGAACTGTCCAGAGCAGGATAGGTTTGCTATGGGGATTTGGTTCTACTCTAGACAGTTCCTAAAATGGACAGAGGTGTCAGCAGAGAGCACTGTGGTCAGACAGAAAGGAAATTCAAAAAGAAAAGAACTTCCTGTGCAAAATACAGAAGCTGATAAGTACTGGAAGGATTAAGATTTTTAAATAGAAGTAATATACAAATCAGTTTAACTTTCTGGCACCAGGTGATTTAACCCCTTGGGGACGGAGGGTTTTTTCATATTTGCACTTTCGTTTTTTCCTCCTTACCTTTTAAAAATCCTAACCCTTTCAATTTTGCACCTAAAAATCTATATGATGGCTTATTTTTTTGCGCCACCAATTCTACTTTGTAATGACATTAGTCATTTTACCCCAAAATCTACAGCGAAATGGAAAAAAAAAAATCATTGTGCGACAAAATTTAAGAAAAAACGCAATTTTGGTAAATTTTGGGGGCTTCCGTTTCTACGCAGTACATTTTTCGGTAAAAATTACAACTTCTCTATATTCTGTAGGTCCATACGATTAAAGTGATACCCTACTTATATAAGTTTGATTTTGTTTTATTTTTCCGCATATGGGGCGGTACGAGGGCTCATTTTTGGCGCCGTGATCTGACGTTTTTAGCGGTACCATTTTTGTATTGATCGGACTTTTTGATTGCTTTTTATTCATTTTTTCATGATATAAAAAGCGACCAAAAATACGTTATTTTGGACTTTGGAATATTTTTGCGCGTACGCCATTGACTGTGCGGTTTAATTAATGATATATTTTTATAGTTCGGATATTTACGCACGCGGCGATACCACATATGTTTATATTTATTTTTATTTAAATGGTGTTTTTTTTTTTATGGGAAAAGGGGGGTGATTTGAACTTTTATTAAGGAAAGGGTTAAATCCCATTAACTTTTTTTTTTGCAGTGTTATAGCTCCCATAGGGACCTATAACACTGCACACACTGATTACCAGCACTGTTCACTGCAAAGCCATAGCTTTGCAATGATCAGCGTTATCAGTGGTCGATTGCTCAAGCCTGCATCTCAATCGCCGAGGGGACACGCCGGAGGCAGGTAAGAGGACCTCTGCTCGTGTCCCAGCTGATCGGGACACCGCATTTTCACTGCGGTGGTCACGATCAGCCCTGCTGAGCAGCCGGGCAGCTTTCACTTTAGTTTTAGACGTGGCGTTCAACTTTGAACGCCGCATCTAAAGGGTTAAAAGCGCGTGGCACCGCGATCGCTGCTGCGCGCTATTAGCCCCGGGTCCCGGCATCAGATACATGCCGGGACCGACCCGATATGACATGGGGTCACCACGTTATATCGTTATATAGGTTAAGGAACACATTCAAGGAGCAAAACACCAAACGAAGTGTTTTTTGCAACCATGGGGAATTGATGCGGAACCTCATTGAAAATGTTAAAAATAGGTTCAGAGATTTCACAATTGGACAAGAAATCTTGCTGATCATTAAAATCCATATCTGGTAAAAATGTTGACCGATTTGCTGCTGCGGCCCATCAGGCTTTTACCTGGGCAAGTTCTGCTACTATACAGAGGGAAATAATTGATCTGCAAGAAGATGTAGCTTTGAAGGCTCAGTTCAATGATTGTGACCCTGTAACATTCTGGCCAAAGTTGGTTATTCCGGCTAAATATCCCCTGCTGCAAAAAATAGCAATCCATGTTCTTACTATGTTTGGTTCTACATATAGACGAGTGAATCTGCATTCTCCACTATGAATCTGGTAAAGAACAAATACCGCACTCGGACCACAGTTTGTCCGAATGGCTGTCACCCCCTTTGTTCCTAATTCCAAAGGGCTGGTGAAGCAGAAGAAATACCAGTTTTCCCACTAATAAACAATACTTCTGTATGTAAATAGTTAGACAATGTTTGTGAAAAGTTAAAAAAGACAACGTGTCATTTACACTGGAACTGGTTTACTAAAGTTTAGAAGACAACATTTACCCCTAGTGTTCAGCTCGGACCTTCACCTGACAGACACCGGTAGGTGGACCTTCACCTGACAGACACCGGTAGGTGGACCTTCACTAAAAGTAGTTGAGTACCCCTGATCTACATTATATAAAAAGTTTTTGTTGACGACAGGTACACTTTAATGCTGAGAATTTGAAATTCACAACACAAGTCAGTTTTGGCTAGAATTTTGGCTATTTTTCTCCACCTACATGTGACCCGCCCTGTAAATATTTTCTCTGCTATGCAATAAAGGATTCAGCAGACAGTATTTATGGAGGGACATTCAAAAAGTTCACTTTTATATTTTAGTTGAAAACAGTGAAGGCGAGAGAAGTATTAAAGGGGTATTCTGGGTTTATACATCTTATCCAAAGGATAGGGGGGATAAGATGTATGATCGCAGGGGACCTGCCCCTGGGGACCCCCGCGATCTCGGTGCAGCCCCCGACATTCTGTGCGGGTGCTGCTTCTGAGACGGGGACGTGACGTCACGGTCACGCCCCCCCTAATGACTGGAGGGGGCGTGGCGTGAGGTCACTAGGGGCGTGACCGTGACATCACATCCCCGTCTCGGAAGCAGCGCCCAGTGCAGTGAAGAAAACTGTTCCGTGTAGTAAAATGTGTCCAAGCAGCTGATGATAAATGCTGAGTCAGCAAAGCCACTGTGATTGGCTGAGACACGCACTCCCGCCCCATACTATTGGTTATTGGGGGGTGTGCATCCTCGCTCAGCTCAGTATTTGGCACCAGCTCCCTGGACACATTTCACTACACCCCGATCTCTGCGCTCTCAAAGCGGGATAAAGCAAACTGTATCCTTTCTATGAGAGCAGAGAGATCGGGACAGAAGTGGAGAACAAGGATGTTGAAAACTGTGTCCCTGCTGCTGCGTCTCACTCTTGCCGCTGCTGTAAAACTGTGAACCCGATCCCCACGGCTTTCATCAGCCTGGGGGATGTAGAAATGTGTGTCTCTGCTGCTGGCTCTCTCCATCCCGATCCCAGCGGTGAGGATGTAGGAATGTGTGTCCTAGTGCAGAGGCAGGGGAGACCGCTATTCATCACCGCTCTTCCCTGCCTCTGATTACTGCTTCTTCAAACCAGTGTACCCGTGCCTCACTGCTTCCCCGTGACGGTGTCCCCTGCCTCTGCACCGCAAGACACACATTTCTACATGGGGATCGGGGATGGAAAGACCTAGCAGCGGGGACACCCGTTTCTACATCCCCAAGGCTGAAGAGAGCCGTGGGGATCGGGTTCACAGTTTTAAAGCAGCAGCGAGAGCGAGCTGCAGCAGGGGGGACACAGTTGTCAACATCCCTGTTCCCCGCTTCTCTGCCCCGATCTCTCCACTCTCATATAGAAAATACAGTTTGCTATATTCCGCTGTGAGAGCCTGGAGATCAGGGTGTAGTGAAATGTGTCCAGGGAGCTGGTGCCAAATCCTGAGCTGAGCGAGGCTGCACACACCCCCACACAACCAATAGTATGGGGCGGGTGTGTGCATCTCAGCCAATCACAGTGGCTTTGCTGACTCAACATTTATAATCAGCTGCTTGGACACATTTCTCTACAGGGAACAGTTTTCTTCACTACACCGGCACAGAATGCCAGGGGGCTGCACAGAAATCGCGGGGGTCCTCAGCGATCATACATCTTATTCCCTATCCTTTGGATAGGAGATAAGAGGTATAAACCCAGAATAATATGACGGTCCGAGAGTGTTACGTGACTTGCATCACAAAGAAAGGTGACTATGTAGAAAAGTGATGTCATTTGTTTGTTTATGATGTAATTTATCTTGAAATACAGTTGGAAAAAAAAAAGTGCAGAAACTTTTTCCCATAACCTAGGTTGATCTTGGTCTATACGGTTACTTCTATTCTCCAGGTGAATGAAGCCAGAAACACCTCCTAGGGTCATTAGGACTACACGTATGGAAGATTTTTAGGGAACGCAATATACCTTGTTTATACCGTGAACTTGAAAAGTCATTTTCTATGGCCATGCACTACTTACACAGATAGTGATCTTCAGCACCCCGTGTTTGTAATCTCTATAAAGTTCTGTGGATTCCTCATTGCATTCAATGCACCTGTACAGCGGCTTCATATTTACTTGTGTGTCGTCCACATGGCCTTTCATTCTGTAATACAATAAATGACAATAATCAGAGCCCTAAGAAAGCTTCATTATATGGCACAAATAGTAGTTTTAGCCCCTTAGGGACACAGCCCATTTTGGCCTTGAGAACACAATTTCCTTTTTTTGTGTTTTCGTTTTTTCCTCCCCACCTTATACGCGGCTTGTTTTTGGCGTGACAAATTGTACTTTGTAATGATATCTTTAATTTTAACATAAAATGTACAGTGCTATACCAAGCAATATTATTCGTGTGGGGAAAATGAAAAATAACCAGCAATTACCCATTTAATTTTTTTGGGAGTGGGGGGGTTTGTTTTTTTTCCAATACACTTCAAGGGGTACTCCAGTGGATCCAAAGGATAGGGGATAAGATGCCTGATCGCGGGGGTCCCGCCGCTGGGGACCCCCGTGATCTTCCATGCCGCACCCCGTTAGAATCAGCCCCCAGAGCGTGCTCGCTCCGGGTCTGATTACTAGGGATCAACCGATTATCGGTATGGCCGATATCGTCCGATAATCACGATTTTGGGCATTATCGGTGTCGGCAATTACCTTGCCGATAAGCCGATAATGCCTTGCCCCCAAAATGCCTCCACTGCCCCGTGACCGCCCCCCCCCGACCCACCGCACCACGACCGCCCCCCCCCCCCCCGACCCGCCGCACCGCGTCGCACCCCCCACCGCACCGCCTAGGCCCCATTGCCTCCCCCATCCCCGGTTTTATAATTACCTGTTCCCGGGGCCCACGCTACTTCTTGCTCCTGCTGCGTCCTGCGTTACACTGTGCGCAATGACGAGTGACGTGACGTGCGCGACGTGACGTCACCGTCAGTGCGCACAGTGACAGCTCAGGAGGACGCCACCGGAGCCAGATGTAGAGTGGACCCCGGGAACAGGTAATTATAAAACCGGGGATGGGAAAGGCAATGGGGCCGGGGCGGTGCGGGGGCGGTCGCAGTGCGGGGGGGGGGGGGCGGTCGCGGTGCTTCAGGGGGCCCTGGCGTTGATAGGACTCAGGACCCCTGGACAGGCAGGGGGAGAGAGGCGGGTGGCGGCGGCGGCCTATGGCACTGCAAAAGCCACTGCAGTGCATTGATTTAAAGCGCCCGATCTGCAGTGGTGTCGCGGGGGGATAAATAGCCGATAACTTATACCGGAATATCGGTATAAGTTATCGGCCCTAACCTCCACCGATTATCGGTATCTGCCCTAAAAAAAACGATATCGGTCGATCTCTACTGATTACTGGCGATCACGGGGACGGAGCATAGTGACGTCATGGCTCCGCCCCCATGTGACATCACGCTCCAGGCCCTCCATAGGCTTGCATTGAGGGGGCGGAGCGTGATGTCACACGGGGCGGAGCCATGACGTCACTATGCTCCGTCCCCGTGATCGCCAGTAATCAGACCCGGAGCGAGCATGCTAGCGGCGGGACCCCCGTGATCAGGCATCTTATTCCCTATCCTTTGGATAGGGGATAAGATGCCTAAGCGCCAGAGTACCCCTTTAAAGGTAAAGTTTACACAGTATTTTTATTTTGTGGGTCAATACGATTATGATAATACCCAATTTATATAGGTTTTGTTTTATTTTACTACTTTTAAAAACTGTACCTTTTTTAAGGAAAATAAGTATGCTTAAAATTGTCCTCTCCCAGCCCCCTTTAACTTTAGGGGACATAGAACAACTGTATTATGCGGACTGGTCACTTCATAAAAGAAACAAGTTCTTCTTAAAAAACAAAACAAAAAAAAACCTCACAAACCAGGGAGGACATGATGCATTCGTAGTTCATATTGTACCAAAATCCACAAATAGTTAGGAATTCCCTCGCTGAATTTCCACAGTGGATCTGCATGGTTAAATTAAACGCCATTCCATAGACGAACAGCACAATCTTCCGCCAAAATTAAATTCCTTGTCGGGAGTTCCAACTTGTTAAACTGAGCAGCAGAACTCCCATTGAATGGGAGGCTGCTGTGAATTCATGAAGTATTGCTGCAGTGTGAACGGGGCCTTACAGTGCTCCCCAGATCGGTTTGAGGAGTTGTGCATAAAAGGTGCAGTAGAACACAGAGGGAAATAAATACAAAAACTGTTTGGCTTTCCCACAGCAGCCAATCACAGCTCAGATGTCCTATCTTAACAAGCTCAGTTTTGGTTTTCATTCATTCATTCACCTCAGCTTCTTGTATTCCTGGATTAACAAGTTCAGTTTTTAGCTAGAACTTTTGTCATGGATAATAGATATAAAATGAAGATCATTCTTCTAAAATGGCGGTTACATCCTCTATCACACCCTTTGTGACCATCCCCTTTTGGCACAAAGAAAATAAGATGCAATGCTTACGTACAGTAGTCTGCTAACCAATAAGAATGCTTATACAATGTGCTCCGCCCTACTGAAGGATATATCTTGTGTGTACACAATACAATAAATCAGAGAATTGTTTTGACCCAATGAGAGAGTCAGCGTGTTTTCTCCATGCACGTATTTATCTCATTTGGCTCAGGACATCAACCTAGAGTGGTCACTTGGAACACATCCAAAACACTTTAGGCACAGGAGCAGGTAAAATATTTGCCTATGTGCCCATAAGGGCATAAACGTTTGGACAGAGTAGAGAGCATCCACCAAACTGGAAGAGTGGTGCCATGTATCCCATATACTGCTTCACTGCATTAGAAACAGCTGGCTCCATGACCAATAAAGCGATACCACCCAGTGGCAAGTAAGATAAATCTCCACCCTCGACCAATAGCAGAAGATAGGTGAGGTTGTCCGCATCATTACAGACCATGCATTTTATCGACCTAAGTAAGACGTCGAAAGAACTTGGACTAATGGCAGAAGGTTATCTGGGGTGATAATTTAAAGGGGTTCTCCGATGCTTATTCATCTTATTCCCTATCCAAAGGATAGGGAATAAGATGCCTGATTGCGGGAGTCCCGCAGCTGGGGACACCCGTGATCATGCACGCAGCATCCCGTTTGTAATCAGCCTCCCGTAGGCTTGCATAAAGGGGCGGAGCGTGACGTCACACGCCGCCGGCCCTGTAGTCGCCCGTAATCAGACCCGGAGCGTACACACTCCGGGGGCTGATTACAAACGGGGTGCCGCGTGCATGATCACGGGGGCCCCCAGCGGCGGGACTCCCGCGATCAGGCATCTTATCGCCTATCCTTTGGATAGGGGATAAGATGAGTGAGCACCGGAGAACCCATTTAAATGTCTGGCTGAACCATAAGGATGGTCATGTCTGTATCTGGCATTATAACATGAAGCCATATCCTGTAGGTTCAACATTAGGATTCAACATGCTGGTGGTTAACGTGTCATGGTCTTGGGAACATTTTTCTGATATGACCATTGTTCATGTAAGGCTAGGTTCAGACTACAGAATCTCCGGGCAGAAAGTTTCCGCCCGAAGATTCCGAGTGTGGCTAGGACCGTGCGGACACTACAGTCTCCAATAGACTGTAATGTGTTCCGCAAGTATTTCCGCCTGAAGAATGACCAACGCCATCCTTCAGGCGGACATTTCCAATTTCCATTCACTACATTTTAGTAAGCGGAATTTCTGCCTGCAATTTCAAAGCAGAATTGCTGGTGGAAATTCCGTAGTGTGAACCTAGCCTAACCCAACCACCATTTTTGGGAAATACTGAAGCGGGCTGTGTGATCTGTTCCCACTCCTCTAAAAAATGTGCACCATGGAGCTGCTACAGCAGGGATGGGTGAAGATCAGTATAGAGGATGTCCACCACCTTATGGAATCTGTTCCAACATCTGAAAACTGATTGCCCAAAAAGGTGGACCAACCCGTCACTGAGCAGGCGGACCAACCCGTCACTGAGCAGGCGGACCAACCCGTCACTGAGCAGGCGGACCAACCCGTCACTGAGCAGGCGGACCAACCCGTTACTGAGTAGGCGGACCAACCCGTTACTGAGTAGGCGGACCAACCCGTCACTGAGCAGGCGGACCAACCCGTCACTGAGCAGGTGGACCAACCCGTCACTGAGCAGGTGGACCAACCCGTCACTGAGCAGGTGGACCAACCCGTCACTGAGCAGGTGGACCAACCCGTCACTGAGCAGGTGGACCAACCCGTCACTGAGCAGGTGGACCAACCAGTTACTGAGTAGGCGGACCAACCCGTTACTGAGTAGGCGGACTAACCCGTTACTGAGTAGGCGGACCAACCCGTTACTAAGCAGATGGACCTACCCATTACTAAGCAGGCAGACCAACCCGTTACTGAGTAGGCGGACCAACCCGTTACTAAGCAGGCAGACCTACCCGTTACTGATCAAGCGGACCTACCCGTTATTGAGTAGGCGCACCAACCCATTACTAAGCAGGCGGACCTACCCGTTACTGAGCAGTTGGACCAACCTGTTACTGAGTAGGTGGACCAACCTGTTACTGAATAGGCAGACCAACCACTTAATGAGCAGGTGTTCCTAAGGCAGTGATCATCAATATCAGCCAAGGCAACGTCTCCCTGCAGAATCAGTGGTCTAGTGTTGGTCTCAGGTGCAGGAAGCTGTGATGAGACGACCCCTTGCATGTAGTCCAGTGGACCCCAATGTGTGGCTCTCCAGCTATTGCAAAACGACAACTCCCATCATGCCCTGACAAAGAGCCACACGCTGGGGAACATTAGTCACTATGACAGATGCAAACCTCCAATGCATGCAGTAATCTGTATACATCCCATGACTACAATGAGCCTGGTGGCTGCACACAGGTAGCAGTATATACTCGCGGTACCTGTATATTGGTGGGGTCCTGACATGACGCTACGAGGTGTGAACGAGCATTAATCAGCACTATTGGGGCCACGACACACCCAACTCCGCTCTCTACCTGCCCCGGGAGCCTCAGCCTGTCCTGCTCTGACAGCAAACACTTCGTCCACTACTTCCTGCTCAGTGAATGAAGCGCTGAGGCTCACGGGAGATGTAGTTCTGGCGGCAACCCGCTGAACGTACGCGGCGCCCTGGAAGACTACAAGTCCCAAGCGCCCGGCGAGCAGTGGGTCTGACCTGCGGGCGGTGTGTACACAACACACGGGCACAGTTCTAGGGACGATGGTGGCACCTGGCCTGGGTGCACTGTACGCTGTGCTACTGCTGGTGACCGAGGTGACTGCCAGCGGGGGAGGCGGAGAGGGTCCCCTACACCGGTCACTACTCAGCCCGGATCTGGGCAGGCATGGCGGGCCCGGGGGCTGCAGTCACAGGGACCCAGAGTCTGACTCCGCCTGGGACCTTGAGGAGTGTGGTGAGTGCGGAGCTGGGACCTGTGGTGGGGATGATACTGCCCTATGGCTGATGCTGTGGGGGCACTCTATACTCTGTGGACTTGACATATTCTGAACACGCTTCGTACTCTGGTCACTACTCTCCATACCCTGTGGGCACACCATGCCCTGTGCTCTCCATACTCTGTGCCACACCAGTGGGCACTCCATACCCTGGGCACGCCGTGTAGTGGGCACTCCATACCCTGGCCATGCCGTGTAGTGGGCACTCCATAACCTGGGCACGCCGTGTAGTGGGCACTCCATATCCTGGCCATGCCGTGTAGTGGGCACTCCATACCCTGGGCACGCCGTGTAGTGGGCACTCCATACCCTGGGCACGCCGTGTAGTGGGCACTCCATACCCTGGGCACGCCGTGTAGTGGGCACTCCATACCCTGGGCACGCCGTGTAGTGGGCACTCCATACCCTGGGCACGCCGTGTAGTGGGCACTCCATACCCTGGGCACGCCGTGTAGTGGGCACTCCATACCCTGGGCACGCCGTGTAGTGGGCACTCCATACCCTGGGCACTCCGTGTAGTGGGCACTCCATACCCTGGGCACGCCGTGTAGTGGGCACTCCATACCCTGGGCACGCCGTGTAGTGGGCACTCCATACCCTGGGCACGCCGTGTAGTGGGCACTCCATACCCTGGGCACGCCGTGTAGTGGGCACTCCATACCCTGGGCACGCCGTGTAGTGGGCACTCCATACCCTGGGCACGCCGTGTAGTGGGCACTCCATACCCTGGCCATGCCGTGTAGTGGGCACTCCATAACCTGGGCACGCCGTGTAGTGGGCACTCCATACCCTGGCCATGCCATGTAGTGGGCACTCCATACCCTCTGGGCACTCCATACCCTGTGGGCACACCATGTCCCGTGCTCTCCATACTCTGTGCCACACCATATCCTTGGCACACCATGTCCTGGGCACTCCATACTCTGTAGGCACTCTTTACTCTGGGCATACCATGTTCTGGGCATGCCGTGTAGTGGGCACTCCATACCCTGGGCATGCCGTGTAGTGGGCACTCCATACCCTGGGCACGCCGTGTAGTGGGCACTCCATACCCTGGGCACTCCGTGTAGTGGGCACTCCATACCCTGGGCACGCCGTGTAGTGGGCACTCCATACCCTGGGCACGCCGTGTAGTGGGCACTCCATACCCTGGGCACGCCGTGTAGTGGGCACTCCATACCCTGGGCACGCCGTGTAGTGGGCACTCCATACCCTGGGCACGCCGTGTAGTGGGCACTCCATACCCTGGGCACGCCGTGTAGTGGGCACTCCATACCCTGGGCACGCCGTGTAGTGGGCACTCCATACCCTGGGCACGCCGTGTAGTGGGCACTCCATACCCTGGGCACGCCGTGTAGTGGGCACTCCATACCCTGGGCACTCCATACCCTGGGCACGCCGTGTCGTGGGCACTCCATACCCTGGGCACGCCGTGTCGTGGGCACTCTATACTCTGGGGGCACAACATATCCTTGGCACACCATGTCCCGGGCACTCCATACTCTCGGCACACTTGTTGCCCTCCCTAACCTGTCAGACCCTCACCTCTGTCTTCTGTAAATAAAGTTTATTCTAATAGAGGTATGCCACTCTCTAATATACTTCACTTCTGTTGTGGTTTCTCACCATTTCTGCTTGCTGTCAGTGAGTGAAATCATTCCTCTGAATAGTCCTCACCTAGTCATGCTCTTGGATTCAGATAAGTGTAGTTTACAGTATTTCTGCAGAACATTTTTGCCTCTGGTACAGTGGACCATGCTGTTCCATGTTGTGCACCCTGTTAGGGTAGGTTCACATGCTGCTGCTTTAACGCAGATTCTGGTGTAGAATTCACATGAAATTTGCTGACAAGGTTTCATCTTAGATGTGCTTGACTTCCCGCCACCTTGTTCACACATAAAGCCACGACAACCCTGTGATTTAGCGAGACTGTAAATTGCATCTAAAATGTTTGCGCCACTTGCTGTTACATTTGCAAAACCACAGAGAAGCTGTAAGCAGACCGCAGTCACACACAACTTGTAACCCGTGACTAGAGATGAGCGAACTTGCAGTAAATTCGATTCGTCACGAACTTCTCGGCTCGGCAGTTGATGACTTATCCTGCGTAAATTACTTCAGCCTTCAGGTGATCCGGTGGGTTGGAAAAGGTGGATACAGTCCTAGGAAAGAGTCTCCTAGGACTGTATCCATCTTTCCCAGCCCACCGGAACACCTGAAAGCTGAACTAATTTATGCAGGAAAAGTCATCAACTGCCGAGCCGAGAAGTTCGTGACAAATCGAATTTACTGTAAGTTCGCTCATCTCTACCCGTGACCATAAATGTAATGTCCTGCATGACCTTTAGCTCCGACATGGAATGACGCATTTCATGCTGGCTAGTACAGTTGCTAAGGCAACCGTACAACACCCAGCGAGTGAAATGCGTCTCTTCATGCTGGATTTGAAGATTGCGCAGGACATTAAATTTTGGCAGTACCCTTTAAAAGTTGGATATTGTGCAACTGTCACCTATTTCAGGTGGAGACAATGAGGCAGTGTATCCAAACAGTGTGCCTCCAGCTGTTGCAAAACTACAACTCTCCGCATGCCCGGACAGCCTTTGGCTGTCCGGGCATGCTGAGAGTTGTAGTTTTGCAACAGCTGGAGTCACCCTGTTTGGAAAACACTGCATTGAGGATTTGTTGCACATCCATGTGACAACCCCTTTAAACGACAAGTATCATAAAAAAAAAAATAAAAAAAAATTGACCCCCTATCTGAGAGCTGGGGCCCCCTGCGATATCCTCTTTAGAGCCCCGGGTCTCCTTCACAGGGGCACGTCACGACCCCCGCCCAAAGCAGGAGCCGGCCCGCCTCCTCTATATAGCTCTATGTGAGAGTCGAAGATTGCTGAAAGGATATATGGAGGGGGCATGGCAGCCCCTGCTTCAGGAGGGGGTCGTGATGCGCCACTGTGAGGGAGAGCCAGGGCTCTAAACAGGAAATCACGGGAACCCCAGCGCTCGGACCCCCCGCAATTTAAAACTTCGGATAGGGGATAATTTATTTTTATTTTTTTTCATGATACTTGTCCTTTAAAGCGTTACTGCCATTTGAATAAAGTTTTGGCATTTTGAACAGCTAAGACACCCTCCAGTTGTAAGTTGTGGTGGAGTAAAGCGCACATCAGCGCACTTCACTCCCCAGTTTGGCGAGGAGTCTGACTTTTTACAGTAGACCGGCTCCGTTATGGTCTTCTGTATTGAGCGAGGAGCCGGAGAGTGAAGCATACTGCTGTGTACGTCACCCAGCTATTGCGAACAATCGGAGGGGGTTTCCGTACTGTCTATGCAATGTGTTAAAAGTTAACTTAAAGGGGTACTCTGGTGGAAAACTTTTTTTTTTTTTTTTTTTTTTTTTATCAACTAATGCCAGAAAGTTAAACAGATTTGTAAATTACTTCTATTAAAAATCTTAATCCTTCCAGTACTTATTAGCTGCTGAATACTGCAGAGGAAATTATTTTCTTTTTGGAACACAGAGCTCTCTGCTGAATCATGAGCACAGTGCGCTCTGCTGACCTCTGCTGTCCATTTTAGGAACTGTCCAGAGCAGCCTATGTTTGCTATGGGGTTTTTCTCCTACTCTGGACAGTTCTTAAAATGGACAGAGATGTCAGCAGAGAGCACTGTGCTCGTGATGTCAGCAAAGAGCTCGGTGTTCAAAAAAGAAAATAATTTCCTCTGTAATATTCAGCAGCTAATAAGTACTGAAAGGATTACGATTTTTTTTAATAGAAGTAATTTACAAATCTGTTTAACTTTCTGGCACCAGTTGATAAAAAAAAAAAAAAAAAAGTTTTCCACCGGAGTACCCCTTTAAATGATATTTATGCTTTAGATATCTTTTTTAGGAACATCTTAGGAACACATTTGTAACTTCTGCTTTTTAAAGGGGTACTTCGGAGGAAAAACAAGTTTTCAGATCAACTGGTGCCAGAAAGTTATGCAGAGTAGTAAATTACTTCTATTAAAAAATCTTAATCCTTCCAGTACTTATCAGCTGCTGTATGCTGCAGAGGAAGTTGTGTAGTTCTTTCCAGTTTGGCCACAGTGCTTTCTGCTGACACCTCTGGCCATGTCAGGAACTGTCCAGAGCTGGAAAGGTTTGCTATGGGGATTTGTTCTAGCAAGAACTACACAACTTCCTCTTTAGTATACAGCAGCTGATAAGTACTGGAAGAATTAAGATTTTGAAATAGAAGTAATTTACAAATCTTTTTTCACCTTTTTTGGCTCCAGTTGATTTGAAAATTTTTTTTTTCCCCTCTGAGGTACCCTTTAAAGGGGTACTCCATGCTTTTGAGTCCAGTTAGATATCTGTTTACACTAACGCCACTTTTTTTGTTGGGAGGCTTATATATACCTACAACAGACTGTGTGAACCTTGCCTAAATTTGGAGGGACTTTTTTTTATTTTTTTTAAATCAACTGGTGCCAGAAAGTTAAACAGATTTGTAAATTACTTCTATTAAAAAATCTTAATCCTTCCAGTACTTATTCGCTGCTGAATACTACAGTGAAAATTCTTTTCTTTTTGGAACACAGAGCTCTCTCCTGAATCACGAACACAGTGCTCTCTGCTGACACATCTGTCCATTTTAGCATATGTTTTGGGGATTTTTTCCTACTCTGGACAGTTCTTAAAATGGTGTCAGCAGAGAGCACTGTGCTCGTGATGTCAGTAGAGAGCTCTGTGTTCCAAAAAGAAAGAAATACATTTTCTCTGTAATATTCAGCAGCTAATAAGTACTGGAAGGATTAAGATTTTCTAATAGAAATCATTTACAAATCTGTTTAACTTTCTGGCACCAGTTGATTTTAAAAAAGTTTTCCACCGGAGTACCCCTTTAACCCCTTAAGGACAATGGACGTACTCCTACGCCCCCGTTTCCGAGTCCTTAAGGACCGAGGACGTAGGAGTACGTCCTGTCCTTTCCCGGCCCCCCGCCGCTAGCCGGAGGGGAGCCGGTGCCCGATGCCTGCTGAAATCGTTCAGCAGGCATCGCGGCATATCGCCCAGGGGGGTCATTATGCCCCCCCCCATGTCGGCGATGGCCGCAGATCGCTGGACAATTCAGTCCAGCGATCTGCGGCGATTCCGGGTCAATCGGGTCTCCAGTGACCCGGAATTACTGGCAGAGACGGCCCCGAACAGCCAGAGTCTGCAGGGGTGAGGTGGCACTGGTGCCACCTCACGATCGCCCTGATTCGTCGACCGGATTACCGGCCGACCAATCAGGGCGCCTGCTGCGGGTGTCACTCCCGCACCCGCTCCGCCCCTCTTCCTCAGGACGTGAGCGGGTGCGGGACGTGCACCCCTGGTGCTGGGGACCCCGATCCCCGACGTTAATGTTGGGATCGGGGCCCCAGGAGCGACGGCGGCGGCGGGACTGACCTGTGCGGCGATCAAGCAGCAGCAGGAGGTGAGTGACAGCCTCCTGCTGTTGCTTAGCAACAGCTCCCAGCATGCAAAAAAGGGCATGCTGGGAGCTGTAGTTATGCAACAGGAGGAGGCAGACCACCACAACTCCCAGCATGCACTTATGGGCATGCTGGGACTTATGGTTTTGCAACAGCTGGAGGCACATTCTTTCTATGGAAAAGTGTACCTTCAGCTGTTGTGTAACTACAACTCCCAGCTTGCACAAACAGCTTAAGTGCATGCTGGGAGTTGTAGTGGTGCATCTGCTGGTTGCATAACTACAACTCCCAGCATGCCCATTGGCTGTCGGTGACTGCTGAGAGTTGTAGTTTTGCAACAGCTGAAGGCACACTGAGTTAAGTAGCAAACCAGTGTGTTTCCAGCTGTTGCATAACTACAATCCCCAGCATCCCCAGCCAAAGTAGTATGCCTCCCGCTGTTGCATAACTACAACACCCAGCATGCCCTTCCGCTGTCCGTACATGCTGGGGGTTGTAGCTTTTGCAACAGCTGAAGGCACACTGGTTGCAAAACACTGAGTTTGTTGCCAAACTCGGTGTTTCACAACCTGTGTGTCTCCAGCTGTTGCAAAACTACAACTCCCAGCATGCACTGATAGACCGTACATGCTGGGAGTTGTAGTTTTGCAACAGCTGGATGTTCCCCCCCCCCCCCAATGTGAATGTACAGGGTACACTCACATGGGCGGAGGATTACAGTAAGTATCCGGCTGCAAGTTTGAGCTGAGGCAAATTTTCTGCTGCAGCTCAAACTGCCAGCGAGAAACTACTGTGAACCCCCCCGCCCGTGTGACTGTACCCTAAAAACACTACACTACACTACCACAAAATAAAATAAAAAGTAAAAAACACTACATATACACATACCCCTACACAGCAACCCTCCCCTCCCCAATAAAAATGAAAAACGTCTGGTACGCCACTGTTTCCAAAACGGAGCCTCCAGCTGTTGCAAAACAACTACTCCCAGTATTACCAGACAGCCACTGACTGTCCAGGCATGCTGGGACTTTTACAACAGCTGGAGGCACCCTATTTGGGAATCACTGGCGTAGAATACCCCTATGTCCACCCCTATGCAAGTCCCTAATTTAGGCTTCAAATGCGCATGGCGCTCTCACTTTGGAGCCCTGTCGTATTTCAAGGCAACAGTTTAGGGTCACATATGGGGTATCGCCGTACTCGGGAGAAATTGTGTTACAAATTATGGGGGGTATTTTCTGCTATTACCCTTTTTAAAAATCCAAAATTTTTTTTTTTTTTTTACATATGCAAAAGTTGTGAAACACCTGTGGGGTATAAAGGTTCACTTAACCCCTTGTTACGTTCCCCGAGGGGTCTAGTTTCCAAAATGGTATGCCATGTGGTTTTTTTTTTGCTGTCCTGGCACCATAGGGGCTTCCTAAATGCAGCATGCCCCCAGAGCAAAATTTGCTTTCAAAAAGCCAAATGTGACTCCTTCTCTTCTGAGACCTGTAGTGCGCCAGCAGAGCACTTCTCACCCCCATATGGGGTGTTTTCTGAATCGGGAGAAATTGGGCTTCAAATTTTGGGGGGTATTTTCTGCTATTATCCTTTTTAAAAATGTAACATTTTTGGGAAACCAAGCATTTTAGGTAAAAAAAATTTTTTTACATATGCAAAAGTCGTGAATCACCTGTAGGGTATTAAGGTTCACTTTACCCCTTGTTACGTTCCCTGAGGGGTCTAGTTTCCAAAATGGTATGCCATGTGTTTTTATTTTGCTGTCCTGGCACCATAGGGGCTTCCTAAAGGTGACATGCCCCCCAAAAACCATTTGACGCTCCTTCCCTTCTGAGCCCTCTACTGCGCCCGCCGAACAATTAACATAGACATATGAGGTATGTGCTTCCAAGAGAGAAATTGGGTTTCAAATACAAGTAAAAATTTTCTCCTTTTTACCCCTTGCAAAAATTCAAAAATTGGGTCTACAAGAACATGCGAGTGTAAAAAATGAAGATTGTGAATTTTCTCCTTCGCTTTTCTGCTATTCCTGTGAAACACCTAAAGGGTTAATACACTTATTGAATGTCATTTTGAATACTTTGGGGGGTGTAGTTTTTATAATGGGGTCATTTATGGGGTATTTCTAATATGAAGACCCTTCAAATCCACTTCAAACCTGAACTGGTCCATGAAAAATAGCGAGTTTGAAAATTTTGTGAAAAATTTCCAAATTGCTGCTGAACTTTGAAGCCCTCTGGTGTCTTCCAAAAGTAAAAACTCATTAATTTTATGATGCAAACATAAAGTAGACATATTGTATATGTGAACCCAAAAATGTTTTATTTTGAATATCCATTTTCCTTACAAGCAGAGAGCTTCAAAGTTAGAAAAATGCTAAATTTTCTTTTTTTTCATCAAATTTTGGGATTTTTCACCAAGAAAGGATGCAAGTTACCACAAAATTTTACCACTAAGTTAAAGTAGAATATGTCACGAAAAAACAATCTCGGAATCAGAATGATAACTAAAAGCATTCCAGAGTTATTAATGTTTAAAGTGACAGTGGTCAGAATTGCAAAAAACGCTCTGGTCCTTAAGGTGTAAAATGGCCTGGTCCTTAAGGGGTTAAGGTGTCCATGCAAATTTAGGCTAGGTTCACACAGTCTGTTATAGGTATATATTGGCCTTCCAATAGTATAAACAGATATCTAACTGGACTCAAAAGCATGGTCTGCTGCACTTTAGAGCCCTATAAAGTAAACAGACATGTGGGAAGTGGCCCAGACATACTCAATAGTTACATAGTCAGTACGGTTGAAAAAAGACATATGTCCATCAAGTTCAACCAGGGAATTGAAGGGTAGGGGTGTGGCACGATATTGGGGAAGGGATGGGATTTTATATTTCTTCATAAGCATTAATGTTACTTTGTTTCAGGAATGTATCTAATCCTGTTTTAAACCTGTAAATTTTTCCTGCTATGACCAGTTCCTGAGGTAGACTGTTCCATAAGTTCACAGTTCTCATGGTAAAGAAGGCGTGTCGCCCCTTGAGACTAAACTTTTTCTTCTCCAGAGGGAGGGAGTGCCCCCTCGTCCTTTGGGGGGGTTTAACCTGGAACAGTTTTTCTCCATATTTTTTGTATGGGCCATTAATATACTTATATACATTTATCATATCCCCCCTTAGTTGATCCAATGAAAAAAGATATGGAGGCACTCCGGTCACCAGCGATGTATCGGGTCCAGTCCTGATTTAGAAATAATACATCGCTGGTGACCCGAGTGCCTCCATATCTTTTTTTCATTGGATATGCATCTGATCTCTGGCTGAGCACCGTGCGTGGAGTGATGGGTGAGTTGGCTGCAGTGCAGACTGGGCCGATCCGATCGAGCAGTGCTGACTGTGAACTGTACTCTTTGTTGGTTTGTTGTATACTCGATAGTTGACTGTGTTCACATTAAAGTGAATGGGCCACAGTATACAATGGTACCCTTTTTGTGACGGGATGCCAACGTGTACCTCTGGCAGACTGTATTAATGCGGTTTGAACCTATTCGTATTCAGGCAGCAACTGTTTTGCCTTTTAATCCTATTATCAGAATGGGACTTGTGCACATACTTTGGCCTTAGCACAGTGTTTTTCAAACAGCGTGTCTCCAGCTGTTGCAAAGCTACAACTCTCAGCAGGTGCAGACAGCCAGCGGCTACCTTAGCACTGCCCGGTGTGCAGGTGTGTCTGTCCATGCCCGTTGTGCTATCAGGCGGGAGAGTAAAAGTGGCCATACACATTAGAGGTGTACCTTTCACCAGATTATGTCAGAGGAGGGAAGGATTGGGCATGTTGGGTTTCAACTGCTCGATCCTTTTGTTCTTGGTATGCAAGTCTGACAGCAGCTTACACTCCTCTCCCCCTACAGAACACATGAATACTTGGTCATTATGAGCGTTCTTGTGTAGGGGGGACCAAGAGAGGCAACTGTGGGCAAAACAAGTATTCAGCTGACAAATGTTTTGTATGTATGGCAAGCTTAAAGGGGTACTCCGTTGGAAAACATTTTTTTTTTTTGTTTTTTTATCAACTGATGCCAGAAAGTTAGACAGATTTGTAAACTACTTCTATTTAAAAATTATAATCCTTCAGAACCTGGTAATTGGTTCTGAAGCCCCAAAATGTCATCCAAAAATAGGAAAAGGTGAGGATTAAAGATAAATAAGTAGATAACTAATATAGATAAAACAAGTTCTTACATATAAAAGTAAGAAATAGCTGCTGGGAGCTGTAAATCACTGTCTATGTCAGTGTTTCTCACCCAAGGTGCCTCCAGCTGTTGCAAAACTACAACTACCATCATGCGTTGGCTGTCCGGGCATGCTGGGAGTTGTAGTTTTTCAACAGCTGGAGGCACACTGGTTGGGAAATAATGGTTTATGTAGAGAACAGGAGCTTCTTCAGGGTCCTATACAGTACACACAGTGTCCCAAATGGAGCCACCCTTACTTGGTGTCCAAAGGAGCAGCTAACCCTGGCACAGGTAAGGAGTAGTACAGAACATGTAGTTCCTCCCTGTACTGTAGGGGGCGCTACCAGACATTCAGTGCTTGTACTTCAGTAATACAGGTGATTTACCAGTAAAATGCCAATTCTGATTGGTCAGTTGATCCAGTTGTGACACGTTTCACAGATCTGGACTGTCAGTAGCATTGTATGTTGAGTCTGGTTTCAAGTTACAATGGTCCAGAAAAGAC
Source organism: Hyla sarda (assembly GCF_029499605.1). NCBI lineage: Eukaryota > Metazoa > Chordata > Amphibia > Anura > Hylidae > Hyla > Hyla sarda. Next base: position 335,345,073 of record NC_079191.1, read on the forward strand.
CATTGTATGTTGAAACTTTTGTATGCTGTGGCCATTGTAAGTTGAGGGATCACTGTATATATTTCACACCTGGGTGTAGGTGTATAATCATTATACCTCGGCTAATAAATTGTGAGCTGCACATTATAATTTATTTTTTTTCCCTCTAATTTACAAATCTGTTTAACTTTTTGGCACCAGTTGATTTAAAAAATAAATAAATAAATGTTTTTTAGGGGAGTACCCCTTTAAGGGTAGGGTCACATTTTGCTGCATATTTTCTGCAGCTGATTTTGCTACCCATTGACTTCAATCTGTAGGAAAATACGCAGCTGCCAATACGCAGCAAAATGCGTCACGTGTGACCCCTTACCCTGAGGAAGTATTCTTATTATGAAAAGTCATTCCCTATCCACAGTATAGAAAATTTTGTAGTGGATCAGTAGGGTCCATCCTTGGATGCTAAATGTCCTGACCCCCATAGAGAATGAGTGGAGTACTGGCAACAAATTCATATTGGCACTCTTTTCATTAGGAATACATTTGTCCTCTTGGTCTCAGCGGGTAGTTCTCCCCTGCTAGATACACACATCAGCTTTTTGTTATTGGGAAATCTTGTCGCAAGACTTTTGTCATTTGTGGGGTCAATAGCACCAGTTCTAGTCTTCATTTAACTGGATGGCAATGGGTCTCCCTCCATGTGTGTATTATGGATCTGTGGACGCTCCATATGGTGCCTACAAGATCTGTCATCTCCCTAAGAACCTATGCTTCTAGGGCAGACTATTACTCAGGCAGGGATACAATATCATACTGGGTATTTCCTTGGGTGCCATATAATAGATCTTGCTTGTTCAGAGGGAAAACTAAGAACAAATATAGGCGCCAACTAAGTGCCATTACCAATGGTCGGGTGGAGAGGCGAGGATGATCAATGTCAACTCACCTGGTGGTGTTGCGTGGCAGGCACAACACTGTTAAACGCAAGCAGGAGCTGACAATTTGCTCCAAGGTAATCCAGTGGCTGCCCAGCTGTATACCCCGTCATCAAAGATGGCGGTGTCGGTATGCAAACATCTGGAGGGAGAGCTTCAGTGCCCCTTGTTCCTCGTGGAAAAAAAAAAAAACTGATGCGGCGCCTTCAGATATATTTGGTGTTGATGGAATTCAATAATGAGCCAAGACGTATCTTATATTAGGAAGTTACAGACAAAGCGTTTTGCCAGGATAAGGTCAGGTCTGAACCTGAGTAAGTGAGGTTATTTTCTTGAAACACGTTGTCTGTAACTTCCAAAGGCGCCGCATCAGCATTTCCCCCCCCCCCCCCCCCCACAAGGAACAAGGGGCACTGAAGCTCTCCCTCCAGATGTTTGCATATAATAGATCTTGACTGATGGCCGCCATCTATACATGCAGATACACCACAGCCATTAGTCAATAGCTATGAGTCTATATTGCCCTTTATTAGCCAAATCACACGCTACTTCTTATGACACCTGTCCCTTGCGTACTGTAGAATATCATGGCAACAAATTCTCTTTATCCCCATTCACAGATATGAAATAGGGACATGTAACAAGCTATGAATCTAAAACAGTTGTATAACACACATACCTTTACAAGAAGAATGGCAGCTATGTTTAAGTAGGTTGCTATGAGGCTAAAACAACCTAAACTGCCAAAACAGGAAGGGTTGTCATGAGGATACAGCACAGAAGCTAGAAACTTTAGACATGAGTAAGATATGTGAATATTCATGGTTTTAACAGACACAAAAGGGGCTCTGATATATGTCTACTGGTGGCTTTCTTTTAGGATAGAGTCACAAGTGGCCACAGTGCCCAATTGCCAATGTAGTAATGCTGCGCCACATCAATTTATGTTATGGAAAGGCTACTGAGGAATTGCTGACTACTCTTTTTATTTAGGGCAGACCTTTTTTATTTATCAGGCGTACTTTAAATGGGCACTGTCACCAACTTTATTTTTTGATATGTTGTAGTACTTATGTACTACAACATATCTCTAAATACTTTTATTATTTTTTTTCATTGTCTGTGTGTTTTTATAGGAGTCCAAAAACAGGAAGTGAGGGCAGGACAAGCAGGGCTCTGTACACTGAGGACAAGCAGGGCTCTGTACACTGAGGACAAGCAGGGCTCTGTATACTGAGGACAAGCAGGGCTCTGTATACTGAGGACAAGCAGGGCTCTGTATACTGAGGACAAGCGGGGCTCTGTATACTGAGGACAAGCGGGGCTCTGTATACTGAGGACAAGCGGGGCTCTGTATACTGAGGACAAGCGGGGCTCTGTATACTGAGGACAAGCGGGGCTCTGTATACTGAGGACAAGCGGGGCTCTGTACACTGAGGACAAGCGGGGCTAAATGTACACTGAGGACAAGCGGGGCTCTATGTACACTGAGGACAAGCGGGGCTCTATGTACACTGAGGACAAGCGGGGCTCTATGTACACTGAGGACAAGCGGGGCTCTATGTACACTGAGGACAAGCGGGGCTCTATGTACACTGAGGACAAGCGGGGCTCTGTGACATGTCCCCGGCTCACACATGAGGATGATTGACAAGCCAGGAGTCTGCACAGAGCCCTGCTTGTCCTGCCCTCACTTCCTGTATTTGGACTCCTCATAGAGACACACAGGCAATAGCTGCAGAGACAGCATTTTTTGTGTATTACAAATATACATATAATTGTATTATCTACATTATGTAAAAAGTTTTTGTTTAAGTTTAAGCCATATCTACATTTTTCTACATCACCAGACAACTTCTTTAATATTTTTCTAATGTTTTCTAACTAACCTGTATCATTGACAGCGTTAGTAAAGCAGAGCAAAGTGCTGTCAGTATCTGGGGGCACTTCTGGTTTACTATGCCAGGCCGCATGATAATGTGAGGATTACGTTACGCATTTTCATAATTTATCTTATGATGTAAAAAAGCGTTTGGTCGGTTTTCTGCGACCAGATCTCCTTATATAGAAGTAACCTGCAGACACCAGCACTTCCATTGTATATTCCTCCTGTAATCTATCTCAGCACAGTCATAACTAGGTCTGCTGGGGATATATATTGTCTCTTAGTTTTATTACAAATATTACCGGCTAGCAGGATGGAATTGTTATGGTCACAATCCATTTCTCTGGACTCTGTTTATAGTGAAATAAGATCTAATGTCTCTCTGGCTTCGTCTGTCTTCCCAGGAAGCAGCAGATGCAGTTCTCTTGTTGGAGCAGGACAGAAGCCTTGCACCAGATACTGCTTCTCCTAGTTATGGGGCTCTATAGACCAGAGTCAATTGCATCCTTATCCAATCTCTTATTGACTATACACATCCATTAACATGCAGTCAACATGTGTGCATTACACAGTTCACTAAAGCTTGCTAGCTAAGACAAGCCTGCCGCAGGCCCCATACACGTGACACTTCAGGGCTGCATCAGGTATGTGTCAGGATAGCAGCAAAAGAACTTCAACAGGTCCAGTCATTTCAATAGATCATAGTCTAGTAATTGATGTTCGGTCCATTTTCAAAACCTTAAAAGCGCAGTAGACTGTGCATTTGAATACTTCAACAAAGAAAATTAACAAGGGCACTCATGATAGTCACGTCTTCATGCTTCTTTATTACGAAAATACAAATAATATCAGTGCTTCTATGGAGAGACAGGACACATACACACAGGGATTGCTCTGCTAGGCTTCCAAACCTTAAAGGGGTACTCCGGTGCTTAGACATCTTATCCCCTATCCAAAGGTTAGGGGATAAGATGCCTGATCGCAGGAGTCCCGCCGCTGGGGACCTCCGTGATCTTGCAGGCGGCACCCCGTTTGTAATCAGTCCCCGGAACGTGTTCGCTTCGGGTCTGATTACGGGCGACCACAGGGCCAACGGCGTGTGACGTCACGCCTCTGTCCCCGTGTGACGTCACGCTCCGCCCCTCAATGCAAGCCTACGGGAGGGGGCATGACATGCGGAGGCGTGACGTCACACGCCGCCGGCCCCGTGATCGACAGTAATCAGACCCGGAGCGAGCACGCTCCGGGGACTGATTACAAACGGGGTGCCGCGTGCAAGATCACGGGGGTCCCCAGCGGCGGGACTCCCGCGATCAGGCATCTTATCCCCTATCCTTTGGATAGGGGATAAGATGTCTAAGCACCGGAAAACCCCTTTAAAGGCGCAGTAGACCATGCATTTGAGTCAAATAAAAATGTATGTCTTCAGTGGTACACTACATTTGGGCTATTAAAGTAATTAGGCCAGCTGTAGGTACCCTATGGAAACATGATGTTAATTGGGTTTTCCAAAAGGTTGTTAGAATATTTAATTCTTTTTTTGCAGAAAGAGTACTAACTGGATATGGAGTCACACTCAAAATCTAAGTGGAAAACCACACTACAGGCTGATCCAACTTTGATGTAATGTCCTTAAAACAAGTCAAAATGAGGCTCAGTAGTGTGTGTGGCCTCCACGTGCCCGTATGACCTCCCTACAACACTTGGACATGCTCCTGACAATCTGTGGTGCAACGTGGCGTCGGTGGATGGAGCGAGACATGATGTCCCAGATGTGCTCAGTCGGATTCAGGTCTGGGTAACGGGCGAGTCAGTCCATAGCATCAATGCCTTCCTCTTGCAGGAACTACTGACACACTCCAGCACATGAGGTCTAGCATTGTCTTGCATTAGGAGGAACCCAGAGCCTCCTGTACCAGCATATGGTCTCACAAGGGGTCTTAGGATCTCATCTTGGTACCTAATGGCAGTCACCTCCTGGCAAGCACATGGATGGCTGTACAGCCCCCCAAAGAAATGCCACCCCACACCGTTACTGACCCACCGCTAAATCAGTCATGCAGGAGTAAGTTGCAGGCAGCAGAATGTTCTCCACGGCGTCTATCCAGACTCTGTTATGTCTGTCACATGTTCTCAGTGTGAACCTGCTTTCATCTGGGAAGAGTACAGGGCGCCAGTGGTGAATTTGCCAATCTTGGTGTTCTCTGGCAAATGCCAAACATTCTGCATAGTGTTGGGCTGTAAGCACAACGCCATCCTGTGGACCTCGGGCCCTCATACCACTCTCATGGAGTCTTTCTGACCGTTTGAGTGGACACATGTACATTTGTGGCCGACTAGAGGTAATTTTGCAAGGCTCTGGCAGTGGTCCTTCTTGCACAAAGACGGAGATAGCGGTTCTGCTGCTGGGTTGTTGCCCTCCTACGGCCTCCTCCATGTCTCCTGATGTACTGGCCTGTCTCCTGGTAGCGCCTCCATGCTCTGGACACTACGCTGACAGACACAACAAACCTTCTTGCCACAGCTCGCATTGATGTGCCATCCTGGATGAGCTGCACTACCTGAGCCACTTGTGTGGGTTGTAGGCTCCATCTCATGCTACCACTAGAGTGAAAGCACCACCAGCATTCAAAAGTGACCAAAACATCAGCCAGGAATCATAGGAACTGAGAAGTGGTCTGTGGTCACCAACTGCAGAACCACTCCTTTATTGGGGGTGTCTTGCTGATTGCCTATAATTTCCACCTGTTGTCTGTTCCATTTGCACAACAGCATGTGAAATTGATTGTCAATCAGTGTTTCTTCCTGAGTGGACAGTGTGATTTCACAGAAGTGTGATTGACTTGGAGTTACATTGTGTTGTTTAAGTGTTCCCTTTATTTTTTTGAGCAGTTAAAAATTGTTTAAAAAGTGTGTACATTTTTGTCCCTACAGCTGCTGCCTGTGTGTCTCTGTAAGGAGACCAAATACAGGCAGTGAGGTAGGACCAGTAGGGTTCTGTACACTGAGGACACGCAAGGTTCTGTACAGTGAGGATGCTTGCGCAGGGCTCTGTGCACGGAGGACGCGCAGGGCTCTGCTATGAGGCTCCATGACACAATCCCCGCTCACACAACACACATAGGAAATAGCTGCAGGGACATAATTTTTTCACCCAAAAATATACAATTTTTTTTTACCAATGTATATTACAAATATACATAGAATGGTATTATCTACATTATATAAAAAGTTTTTGCTAACAGGTACACTTTAATAAGGTGTGGTTGCGTTACCATGCACAACCTTTGGAGAGATGTGGCGCTATTTTGAGAAGTTAGCAGACATGTTTTATCTGGTACCGGATAAGCTCATTAGCCTCGGTAATTATATTAATTGTAAGGGTCCTTACTGCAGAAGTGAATGTCTGTCAGATTCCCTCACCTTGGAGTGTACCTATGTAACAGGAACAGAAAGCAGACAGGTCCTTTATGAATTACGTACCTTAGTCTGAGAAGAACATTGGTGGTTTTACTTTTCTATCTTGTCCGGTTATATTGTTGCTTCTAATAATTAGACCTTGTGTTGGACGCACGTGGAAAGCCATTGTTTTTGCCATCATCCTATGTTGACCTGTCCTGGTAATCTAGCCTTAGCGAGAATGGTTTACTAATATTCTTTAAGGTTGCAGCCTGCACTTCTCATGATAACGCTTTCTCTACAATCTTCTCCTGCTTTTGTGTCGTCATGTGGACCCTGTGGATTCATATCGCCCTCCACATTAATTATTTGTTGAGACCCATATGACCCATGCTGTTGAGCGGACTGTATTCTGCCCACTTGTGTCCAGTGTCTTCTCTGCACTCCGGTCATTGTCACCGGCTCTAGTGTATGTAGTGGAAGCGGTGACTTATTAGCGGAGCAGTTTACAATCTAGCTACTGCATATTACGTCAGTGAAGCAGTGAGACAACACATTCTTAGGCATTTAAGTGCAAAAAAGTGACACACAAAAAGTTAAAATAAGCATCCTGTCCCTTGTGGTTAGTCTATGATTTCCTCAAGGCGCTTCGACTGGGTTCACACCTCCGTCATTCTTTCCACTGTACTGCTCCCCTATAGAATCAGAATAATGAAGTTAAAGGGGTACTCCAATGTAAAACTTTTTTTTATTTTTTATTTATTTTATTTTTAAGTCAACTGGTGCCAGAAAGTTAAACATATTTGTAAATTGAAAGAAAGCACGAGCCAGTGCGCGGTCTTCAGATTTATTCAAGAGGTGTAAGCAGGTAACAGGATAATAGACATACCGGCACTCCGGACAGGATGTGACTTGTTTCGGGTCACGTGACCCTTTGTCAAACTGTTCGACAAAGGGTCACGTGACCCGAAATGCGTCACATCCTGTCGGGATTGCCGGGCGCATGGGAAAGGAGTAGCTGACTATCTTCCATTTTCGTTTTTATAATTGTAAATTATTTCATTTTAAAAATTCTAATCCTTCCAGTACTTATCAGCTGTTGCATGCTCCAGAGGAAGTTGTGTAGTTCTTTCTAGTCTGACCACAGTGCTCTCTGCTGACACCTCTGTCTGTGTCAGGAACTGTCCAGAGTAGAAGCAAATCCCCATAGAAAATCTCTCCTGCTCTGGACAGTTCCTGGCATGGACTGACTTGTCGGCAGAGAGCACTGTGGTCAGACTGAAAAGAACAACTCAACTTCCTGTGGAGCATGCAGCAGCTGATAGGTACTGGAAGGATTACGATTTTAAAAAAAATTAATTTACAAACCTGTTTAACTTTCTGGCAGTTAAAACACAAGTAAAACAGAATTTTTTCAGTTAGAAAATTGGTTAAAATTTTTTTCCATTATTGTCAATGGAAAATTGTCTAAGGATGCATTGGGAAAAATCAGTCCTTAATAAGCGTGTTTATTTATGGTGTTTAAGGGGTAAGTAATGGGCGAAAAAAAAATTGTCTGGTTTCTATAAAATAGTTTGTTCTTTTTTTTTTTTTACGGCTACAAAAAGAACAGCGCAGTGAACAGTTTAGCCTTACTCTGAAATGCTGCTGGGGACACAAATAGAGACCTGTGGGGCGGTCTTGGCCAATGGCCAGCTTTACTGGTGCCAGAAAGTTAAACAGACTTGTAAATTACTTCTATTTAAAAATCTTAATCCTTCCAGTTAGCTGCTGTATGCTTCACAGGAAGTTCTTTTCTTTTTGAATTTCTTTCCAGTCTGACCACAGTGCTCTCTACTGATACCTCTGTCCATTTTAGAAACTGTCTATAGTAAGAGCAAATCCCCATAGCATACCTCTCCTGCTCTGGACAGTTCCTGACATGGACAGAGGTGTCAGAAGAGAGCACTGTGGTCAGACTGGAAAGAAATTCAAAAAGAATACTAGAATGATTAAGATTTTTTTTATAGAATTAATTTACAAATCTGTTTAATTTTCTGGCACCAGTTGATTAAAAAATAATAATAATAATAGTTTCCAACGAGAGTACCCCTTTAACTTGCAGCACCTGTTTTAAGCACCCTTGCCTCTTCAGAGTTGACCAGTGGGGTAACTGGGTGTGAGGCCCCCACTGGTACAATATCGATGACATAGGATAATACATACATTGTATAAGGCTATATTTATAAGAATACTAGCTGAGTTCCCGTCGTTGCCCGGTTTTTCTTTCCTAATCCTTGTTGTGGAGGAAAATCAACAGTGGAAGCTTTTGACTTCATATCCCGTCGTCCTATCCCGACCTCCCATCCCGACCTCCCATCCCGACCTCTCATCCCGTCCTGTAACGTGTACCAGGTATTGAAATGTATCCAGCCGTACGGAAGTTATGTGGGAACATACATTTCCCATTGATTTGCATGGGACTTTAAAGAAAAACCCTGACCCTCACAAATGGGGGTAGTTAAGCGTTAAATTAACTATCCTATATTTTAAGTGGACATATAAGTAACATGTTACCAAGTATTATCGAAATATCTCCAGCCGTTTGGAAGTTATGCAGTAACATATATTTCCCATAGACTTGTATGGGACTTTAAACAAAAACCCCGAACCTGGCTAATAGGGGTGAGTAAGGGTTAAATCACCTAGCCTATGTTTGTTGTTGACATATAAGTAACATATGTGCCAAGTTTCATGTTAATATCTTTAGCCATTTGGACATACACACACACACATTTACTAAGCTGAAACTGGCCAATTTTTGTCTGGTTATTTTGGCGCAGACGGTCTGAGACATGTGTGCGCCTGGAAAATCCGACAACTGGGAAAAGTCGAAAAAGGGCGTAGTCTGTTGCAAAGGGGGCGTGGTCGGCCCAAAAAGAAGCGTGGTTTCATAACCCGACCGATTTACTATTGAATTCACAGAAAACCCTGTGGATAAATGGCTGGAAATATCCACCTAGAAAAAGCTGGTCAGAAAATGTTCCCCACTTTTCCCCATAGTAAATATATTAGAGAGAGAGATAGAGATATATAGATGAAGGGTAAAATGCACCCTCTGCAAGTGCTTTTGGGTGTGTGCAGTGTTTAACCCATTCAATGCATTTATTCCACACAATAATGGCTGACCTTTGTTCAGCTCTGGTAAGGCGACAAGGGTATTTTGAAGGTCAGGCACACAGTTAGGGGAATATGTGGAAGGTTATTAAGAACATTGGCCCAGATTTATCAAACTGTGTGAGAGAAAAAATAGAGGAATTTTTCCCACAACAACCAATCACAGCTCAGGTTTCACTTTACCTCATAGCATTATCTGAGCTGTGATTGGTTGCTGTGGGAAAATCACTCTGTTTTTTCTCTTACACAGTTTGATAAATCTGGGCCATTGTTGATGTACTGTTCCAGTCCTGAAAAACGTATCCCCTATCCTAAGGATAGGGGATAAGCTTCAGAAAGCGTGGGGTCAGACCGCAGGGACCCCCCGCAATCTCCCGTACAGGGCCCCGGCTCTCTTGGCCGACAGCATGTTAACCACCGCACAAAGCGGCGGCTGGCACACCCCCTCAATACAACTCAATGGCAGAGTCGGAGCGCTGCTTTCAGCAATCTCCGGCTCTGCCATTGCGCTGTATTGAGGGTGCGTGTCGGCCGCCGCTTCGTGCGGTGGTCAACACGCTGTCGGCCCAGAGAGCCGGGGCCCTGTACGGGAGATTGCGGGGGGTCCCAGCAGTCGGATCCCATTCGATCTGAAACTTATCTCCTATTCTTAGGATAGGGGATAAGTTTTTCAGGACTGGACTACCCCTTTAATATTCTTCTTTAGATTGATCTAGTAATCTGATTATATATAGAAGTGATCCATGGCTGGGAAGAATAGCAAAGGAAATAATCCGATTTCATGCCCTCTGCTCCTGGGCTTGTGTCTGGCTCTGTGTATGAGAATCATTAGATCCTAAGTCTTCTAGGAGAGATATTGTGTATCTTATATTATGTAAGCAAAGAGCCTAAATACATATATGGAAATGAGCTGTGTGCGGCAGGTAATAGAAAATACGTCCATAGAGATCAGCAAGGTGCCACTATACTCCCGGCATGTCCGCTACCCAACTGTAAAGAGTTTTATAACCTTCTGGTTCTTGTCAACCATAGTAAGGTTTCTGCACACAGTGTGATACAGCTTCATACAGCCTCTAAACCAGCGTTTCCCAACCAGGGTGCCTCCAGCTGTTGCAAAACTACAACTCCCAGCATGCCCGGACAGCCAAAGGCTGTCCGGGCATGCTGGGAGTTGTAGTTTTGCAACAGCTGGAGGTGCCCTGGTTGGGAAACGCTGCTCTAAGCCATATGGAGGAGTCGTAATATACTTCTCATAGCATTCTACAGGGCTGTACTGTATCCAACTCCATGCAACCTCCTTGTTGATAAAGTGACACAACTTTGCAAATGGTAATGATATAAAAAAAAAGTTCTATCCTACTGCAGTGGTCTCCAAAATGTGGACCACCAGCTGTTGCATCTGGGAGTTGTAGTTTTGCAACATCTGGAGGCCAACAGTTTAGAGACCATTGTCCTACTGTATCTGGAGCAGTGCAGTTGGCTTTTAGCCGAGCCATGTCTGTCTGACAGGTTGCTAAGAGCATGCTACCTAACAACCTCAGCCCTTGTTGAATCCTACATTCCTAGCAAATTTTCTGTCTCATATTAAAGGGGTACTCCACTGGAAAATTTTTTTTTTTTTTTTTTTTTTGTTAATCAACTGGTGGCAGAAAGTTAAACAGATTTGAAAATTACTTTTATTTAAAAATCTTAATCCTTCCAGTACTTATCAGCTGTTATATGCCCCACAGGAAGTTCTGTCTGACCACAGTGCTCTCTGCTGACACCTCTGTCCATTTTAGGAACTGTCCAGAGCAGGGTAGGTTTGCTATGAGGATTTGCTTCTACTCTGGACAGTTCCTAATGTGGTAGCCCTTGGGGGGTGTATGGTAGTGGTGGTATGGTATCGGTATATGCGGGGTTAATGTTAACCCTATAGTTCGTGACACCAGGCTGAGGGCTGGTATGCTGAGGCAATGCTCCGGCCTATCGCCGCCCTTCCCAGAAACGATAGGTGCCTGAAATGACTGAAGGTCCACAAGGAGATTTAACTTGAACAACTTTACTTAAGTGCTTGCGATACATCCAAGGCACAGTAACAGTCTCATGCAAACAGTCCTTATATTGCTCAGTGACTGACAGTTGTTGCGGACCTTGAGCTATTTAGAAAGTCTCTGAATTTAGGGTAGATATTTGCAGATCCGTCCGGATTTAGGGGTTATATGAGGTCCGGTGATGCTGAAGAGTGTCTGGGAATGGGTACACTCTATATTCTGAATTACTCAGCCGTTGCCGCAAGGCTCGGGCCTAACTCACTGCGTTAGTTGCTGTACAGGTCTTTCCACGTCAGGAGTACAGGAACAAGAGAGAGAGAAGATGGCCGCCGCTCCCTTATATAGGCAGGGGGCGTGGCAAATCCGATTGGTCCAAACATCTGTCACTCACCATTACGGAGAGTAATGGGATTGCATATGTCACAGGGCCTCCAAAGGTCCTTAAAGGGGTAGTCCAGTGGTGAAAAACTTATCCCCTATCCTAAGGATAGGGGATAAGTTTGAGATCGCGGGGGGTCCGACCGCTGGGGCCCCCTGCGATCTCTCTGTACGGGGCCCCGGCTCTCCGCCGAGATAGCGGGTGTCGACCCCCGCACGAGGCGGCGGCCGACACGCCCCCTCAATACATCTCTATGGCAGAGCCGGAGATTGCCGAAGGCAGCGCTTCGGCTCTGCCATAGAGTTGTATTGAGGGGGCGTGTCGGCCGCCGCCTCGTGCGGAGGTCGACACGCCCCCTTCCAGCGGGCTGTCGGGGCTCCGTACAGGAGATCGCGGGGGGCCCCAGGGGTCGGACCCCCCGCGATCTGCAACTTATCCCCTATCCTTAGGATAGGGGATAAGTTGCTCACCACTGAATCACCACTGGACTACTCCTTTAAGCTTAATACCATAGAGTTTATTGGTCTATGAGCTGGAATAGAAGCGACAAGGGGTAGACTACAGCACAGGGATCCCTACGTCCTAGGGACTCTGGCTATGGGGACCCACACATACATAGGTACCGTATAAGATGCGGTACTAGGACACCACACTAAAATGTACAGAGGTGTCAGCAGAGAGCACTGTGGTCAGACAGAAAGAAAATTCAAAAAGAAAAGAACTTCCTGTGGAGCATATAGCAGTTAAGTACTGGAAGGATTAAGATTTTTAAGTAGAAGTAATTTACAAATCTGTTTAACTTTCTAGCACCAAGTGATTTAAAAAAATAAATAAATAAAAAAAAAAAGGTTTTCCAGTGGAGTACCCCTATAATATAAGGTGCTAGAAAGGAATCTAAGCTTCTATCTCTGTGAATGCTGCATTAGGGTGGGGTTACTCATTCTGTTATTTGGCGGGGGAATTTCAAAACCGCCTCCTTCCGGATCTACGTCATAACCCATGAAGTGAATATAATTAGCTCTTCTTTTTTTTTTTTTTACTGTAACCAGTTTTTGAACCAGACTGAAATAGGCATCAAACCATGTTTTTCAGTCTGGTAAAAAAAAAATAAAAAATGGTCGGAAATGAGCCAACTCGAGTCCGGGTGCACATTGAAATCAATGGGTACAGCGCAGATCCACAAAACCCAGGTGGGAATGCCCCCTTATAGGCACACTCATCAGAACAGTGCATTATACACCATTATATGAATATGTCAAAGCGAGGATCTATGTACTCATCACAATCTTCAGAAGCATGAGATTTTTGCTCTTCTACTCAGACTTCTGCTTTTTTGAGCTTCCTGTTTATTCCTTTGGATTAGTACATGTACATTAGTATAACTACATTGGTCACGGCTCTGACAAACCACATTTGTGAGCGTCTTCTATGTGTGTAAAATATGACTTTGTTTCCCCCTCTTGTAAATGCTTGCACACATGACATGTAAAGGGCATTCATATATAGTTAGTCTCATGCAGTTTTCACTTAATATACCTGTTTGCTGGGCCTGCAGGGAACATAACAAAGCATTATACTTACCTGGCCCACTCCTCCGACACTGCCAGTTTACCTAGTGCCTGGTGTCCACTGTGGCCCTCTTTTTAACTAGTTCTGTTGATGGCCTGTGCGGACTAGCTCAGGAGAATTGACCGCATAGAGATCAGCTGATAAGCAGGTATTTCCTGTCCAAATGGCAGCATAACTAGGAAGAGGACTGGGGCAGAGACCAGCAGCAGTGGGTGAGCGGGCCAGGTAAGTATACTACTTTGTGTCCCCTGCATTCCTAGCAACACATTTATGATTTAAAATAAATAAATAAAAAAAAAGCCTAACAATAAGATGGGGCATTCATGTTTTGAGTGGTTTTCCAGCTTGAAAGATTGTGTGCCTTTTTTATCCTTGTTTTGTGTATTTTTTCTCAGTTTTTGCTTGCTTTTGTAATTTTTGGAGGGGGTGTGGCCTAGTGTGTGCAAATAGATTTGTTGCATTTATCATCTGCTTAAAGGGGTATTCTGGCCTTATGCATCTTATCCCCTAGCCAAAGGATTGGGCATAAGATGTCTGATCACAGGGGTCCCGCCGCTGTCACCCTCGCTATCTGTCACACCCCCTCCCATAGATCTGAATGGAGGGGGTGTGGCATGATATCACAAGGGGCGTGGCCGTGACAGAATGCCAGGGGGCTGCACAGAGATCTCGGGGGTCCCCAGCAGCGGGACCCATGCAATCGGATATCTTTTAGGGGATAAGATGTCTAAGGCTGGAATACCCCTTTAAAAAAATTTATTGCAAGTATATTCTCCTCCCTAGGGTGGCATTGGATGTGGACAGTACATATGTGCAGTGATTTATTTTCCCTTACCACATGCTTTTAGAAATCTACACAATTTATTATGTTGTGTGCATAATTTCCTAAAATTGGACACAGGACTGGACACAAAACTGCCCGACTGAAAGGAAATACTGTGCACATTTTAACTCAAATGATAAATCCCCCCCCCCCCCCCCCCCCCCGTTCTGTAGGAAAAACTTTCCAGCAGTGCAGGATTACAGTGGAACCAGTATATAGAGAATATGGGATCAGGCCATTCACAAAAGATCAACCCCTGCACACTGACCACTGCATGGGTCACAGAGTATGCCTAGAAAACTCTCTCTAGAGGTCAAAAGGTCGGCTCTAGTCTTTTGTTTCCTTTGTATGTAGCTGTTGTAAAGCATCTGTCTAAATACTTATATACTAATAAAGATATGTTATAAAGTTGCTCAGCGCCAAATTGTTGGGAAAAAAATATCTGTACACTTTTATTGCTACATCTACTTTTGTTATTGCATGGATATGTTTTTGTTTCACGTGTTATTTTTATATCCCATCCCTGAAATATAATGTTTATAAAGAGCCCATTTATGTTAAACATAATGAATGTTTTTACAAGAAATAACTGGACATTTTACGATCTTTTGTGTTTGCCTGTATGTATTTTTATTTCTCCAGTATAAAGTTCTTTTCTTTTGCCAATTTCCGCTACATTTCTTAATAAAATATTTTTCATTTTGCAGATTCAGCGTTTTTTACCTTTCGTGAAATGGACTGTGAGCCAAGAGGATCTCCAGCTTGTGAATCCATTATTTCACGGAACACAGAAAAAATCCTGGTAGTGTATTGTACTTGTAAAGAGGTTTGATGTGGTTTAAAGGGGTACTCCGCTGCTCAGCGTTTGGAACAAAATGTTCTGAACGTTTAGTCGGCGTCGGGAGCTTGTGGCGTCATAGCCCCTCCCCCCCAAATGACGTCACACCCCTCCCCCTCAATCAAGTCTATGGGAAGGGGCGTGCCACGCCCGTTCCCATAGACTTGCATTGAGGGGGTGGGGCATGACATCATTAGGGGATGGGGCTATGACGTTACGAGCTCTCGGCTCTAAGCGTTCGGAATATTTTGTTCCAAACGCTGAGCAGTGGAGTACCCCCTTTAAGGCTAGGTTCATAGTTTTTTTTTTTTTTTTGGTCCTTATTGTTGTCAGTATTTTTTTTGTACAAATTCTGATTTAAACTGTGGCTCAAATAGTGACCAAAATACCGTGTGAACCCAGGGGTAGTCTTTTTTTAAATACTAGTCACCCAAAAAAACACTCGAAAAAGAAACACTCTTGCCTTTCTTTTTCCCACACCACTGCCGGTGCCCCAGTCCCTGCTGTTAGATGCTGATGTCACATGCCTGCTCAGCCAATCAGCAGACGGGACATCTCTGCGGCTGATGAGTGGATATGTGACATCACATGACCAAAGTCAAAACCTGTGCACAGCAGGAATCAGAACTCCATGATAGCAACGGTGACGTGGGAGCAAGAAAGAGAAGCTTTCTATTTGGTGGGCCTGTCTTGTCCTGTATAGGGTGTATATTACACCATATATCAAGATCTATCTATCCATATACCTATATATATTATGTGCGTGTATATATCCTTTTTTATTTTATTTATTTATCTTTTTCATTCTTTAATTCTATCATGTAAAGACCTACAGTCTCTATTGGGCCATGTTAAGAAATCTTATGTTTTGCTACTTTACTATTAACTAACATTAGAATTTTAGGTGGGGGGGATGTGTCATGTTGATATTTGCTAAATTTTCTTAAGTTGTCTCATGTAAAACCTTTGCACCTGATTTTTCTTATTTTCAGAGCCAAGCGAAGACTCTGGCTGAGCAGAAGAGATTGCCATTTGTCACAGAGGATGATGATACAAATGAGGAGCTGGGTAAAGTAGCAAAACATCAACCTCTTGCATAACTAACTTGCATAACTTCATCTGAAGGAAAGATCTACTAGGCTGACTCTATCACATGGGACATTTCCATGGCTCCTAACCCATTCACTGCCAGTTTTAGCATTTTGGTGTGTAGAAGCAATGCAGGAGTTGTCTTGCAGTGAGATTGAATACGTTTAGCATGGCAATAATTACCCTCTATCCTCGGTTTAGTTAGTGTAGATAAGCTTTTATGGCACCATCAGAAAAGACTCCACCACAGTCACTGGTAATGTGATCAAGCCAGAAGATACATTTCTATGCAGAGCCTTTCCATAGTGGAGCTGTTATGTGCCGGTACATACAGCTGAAAAGACCTGATAGTCCTGCTGAGCCCAGTGGTGCAAGAGTCTTTGTAGCGGCTCTTCACTCTGGTTAATACAAGCAATGTTTATAATTAAGTTAAGTAATAAAGTTGTACATTAAATACGACACGTCAGCAGCACTCAATGTAACATGTAAAAAAAAAATGCAATGAATGTCCCCTGGCGGCTTTGTTCTGTCTCCCAACTTCTAAACTCAAAATGTAAGCAACATTTCGGGGAGGACAAAGCCTTCTTCAAGCAAAACAGAATTGGGGTTTAAAAGGGGTTCTTTGGGGGGGGATTAAAAACACTGGCACTACCTGCTGCTGATCCTGCCAGTGCCTGTCCTTGCTGCTGAGCGCTTACCGCTGGAAACCTAGGAAGTGTCCATTCACTCACGTGCACTTCCTTTAAGAGGCCAGCAAGAGGCACTCAGTAGTAAAGACTGGCACTGGGGGGGGGGGGGGGGGGGGCAGCAGCAGGGGAATATTTATTTTTCCCCTTGCCATGAGCAGTTTAATATATAAAAATATTTATTCAAAGCAGCCCCTTTTAATGGGGTACTCCGCCCCTAGGGGATAAGATGTCTGATCGCGGGGGTCCGGTTTCTGGGACCCCCCCCCCCGCGATCTCCGTGCAGGCAATCAGGCGCTTTTAACGTTATTTTCAGAACGCTGGGTTCAGGCGGCTGTGGTTGTGATGTCACACCACACCCCCTCCATTCATGTCTATGGGTGGGGTGCCCGCGGGGAGTCCCAGTGGCCGGACCCCTGCGATCAGACATCTTATCCCCTAACCTTTTGGATAGGGGATAAGATATCTAGGGGTGGTTGTCAATGCTAGAAAAATACATTTTATAGTAATGTGTCTATTGAGTTCTCAAAATTCCAGCTTGACTCCTCATTATACTGTTTTTGTTCTTTTTCTTGTCTTATCAGAGTGTAGAAATAGAGATTTTATGAAGAGTCTTTGTATTGTACTCATTTAGCCATCTTATAAATATTTTGAGATAGCCTTCTATGGGTATGTTCACATGGCGGAATGTCCACACGGCATTCCCATTGATTTCAATGGGATTCTGCTGCACTGTTCACATGGCAGAATTTCCGCAGCTGGAATTCTGCCATGTGAACAGTGCAGCAGGTTCCCATACCGGCGTCCGCAGAAAGAATAGACCTGTCTATTCTTTCTGCAGATTCCGCAAGGAAATGCATTGCCGTCTATAAGCCGGCGCATTTCCGAACGGTCCTAGCGCCCACCAGATTAGTCAAATGTGCAGAATGTCTGCATGTGTTTTCCATGCGACATGCCGCAAACTTTCCGCTGTGTGAACCTGACCTTACTCTACCCCAGTGTTTTCAAACCAGGGGACCTCCAGCTGTTGCAAAACTACAACTCCCAACATGCCCGGACAGCCTTTGGCTATCTGGGCATGTTGAGAGTTGTATTTTTGCAACAGATGAAAGCTCACTGGTTGGGAAATACTGCTCTACCCTTTGTATGTCATTGATTCCTGGTATATCATCTCTGTGCTGCTATGATAGAGGATCATTTCATTGTCAGATATTGATAAGATTTTCTCACTTAACGTTCCAGCTATAGGATATGTATTAATAGGCAGCGGCCTATACGATGAAGCTATAAAACATTTCTCCTCAATGCTTCAGGTATGTTTGAGTTATTTTTATCTCTGTGCAGTTAATTATTTTTTTCTGTATTATATTATACGTATGTACTGTTTCTTCATCATTTGTAATGTGGCTTAGTTACCAGCTTTAGGATATGTTCATTGCTATCTATAAAGTAAATAGCAACTGAACTCTTGCACCATTATATGTAAAACATCACTGTCATTAGAAATGTATGGTAACACTTTGTAGTAATGTATTTAATAAACCTCTTGGTTTTCATATCTTTTGATAGGAGGATGCAGATCTCGTAAGTGCTATATATGGCCGAGGAATAGCTTATGGCAAAAAGGGACTGCAGGTAAGTGTGAAAGCAGCGGAATATTCATTTTTTTATTATTCATTAACTTTTGGGTCTTATAAAATACCCTATTATTCCAGCTGTCTTTTGTCATATATGCAGCACTTTATGGTTCAATCCTTATGCAGGTGGGCTCAGTGACCACATTGCTGTCTTTAAAGGGGTTATCTGAAAAAAACACTTCTCCAAGCAATATTTACCTACTTCTTTTATCCTCAAACATATTTCTTATGAAGCTAATATGATGGCCCTCACTTACCTTACCAGTTTTGGCCTAGAAATCCTACAGCCCCTTCTTTCCCCTCTACTACTGTTATCTCCATCCACTCATAGCAGGGGTGTGGGAAATAGATTCGCCTAACTCCTGGGACAGGCAGGTGAATTCTTAGGGCAAGCAGTGCTAAATGCCTGAAGAATTCACATATGATGGGGCAATCAGTCTAGCCCAATTACTAAACTCCTATAGACTGTAGCTGTATGCTGCAGCCTATAGCGAGCCACACATGCCCTCAGCGTCCCAGCATAGGCGCATGCAATGATGTCACTCATCGCGCGCACCTCCATCAGGACCGAGGATACAGAAGTCCCTGCTGCGAGCTGGGAGATTTAAGTTAGAGCCCTTTATTGGGATTTGAATCCCACAGGACCCCATCCAAACTGTTAGGGCTCGGGTGCGTAGTGAGGCTGCTGGGGGGGTCATGTGCTAAGCCTGCGTGCCCCCCAAATCCTGCTCATCCCCGGTTCACCGCAACATCTGTAAGTTTTGGTCCCTCCCTTCACTGATTTTACCCGGCCGGCAGGGCATGTTCTTGTGTCTCCTTGCATCCCCTCGCGACGTAGAAGGGACACCATCTTGTGGAGCCTGACCTGGAGGACCCATCGTGCGCCTCACCAGCCACAGCTCCGGTATTTCCCTTTCGCTGAGAAGCACTCCTTAATGATCCGGATTCTGGCTCAATATATAAATGTAGGCATAGTGTGCGTGGTATGTGCAGAGAATTGCACTGGTAACCCAGGCCTAGTCTGTATTACAGACAGTAGGGTGCAATGCTCTGCACATACCTCCTTGTGTATAGCAGTGTGCAGGCTAAGGTCCAATGCTCTGCACATATAGCCACGTGTATAGAAATGTACAGATGCAGACCCTAGGGTTGAAATTATTTTGTGTACCTTGTGTACCAGGACAAGTGGATTGTCATGAGGAACAAGTTGATTGTGCTCCTATTTTAGTCCCTTGGGCAAGTAGTTTTTCTTTAAATTTCCACACACGACCTACAAAGTCTCAGGGGCATCTGGCAGCCGTGTTGATGCAGTACTTCATAGGGTCACTATAACACCTAAGGAATTCTTACACTAAGGAATCATGATGCTTCATCATGATCATCTCAATCGCAGACAATGATAATGCATAAATAGTGTTCAAATATTTCTGTGCTACGGTGAACCCCTTTAAAGTCTACTCCACATAAGACAGAAAATCAACTGGCCACCTGGGTGCCACAATGTGAAGGTAGTCCTGTCTTTTAAAGGGGTACTCCGGTGGGGAAAAAAAAAATTGTAATCAAGTTAAAATCAAAGTTTTAAATCAAGCTGCTGTATGCTCCAGTGGAAGTTCTTTTCTTTTTGAATTTCTTTTCAGTCTGACCACAGTGCTCTCTGCTGACACCTCTGTCAATGTCAGAAACTGTCCAGAGTAGGAGCAAATCCCCATAGCAAACCTATCCTGCCCTGGACAGTTCTGGCCCTTATCCCAGCTTCAGGCAAGCAGGGCCGGACCTGACAAGCGCGGAGGCGGTCAGCAGTCTGTATGGAGTGGGCTCTGGACTCGTGCCCGCTCCATTCTCTGCAGCCCCCGGCTGTTCTCAGTAGCCGGGGGCCGCCGCTAATAACCAGCCGCTAATTGTACGAACTATTAAAATATAACATTAGGCATCCCATACAGTAAATGATGTAAATGTAAAAAACAAAATACCAAACCACAGAATTGCAATTTTTATAATATCCCAGAAAAAGAGTTAAAAAGTCAGATCAATACCAAAATGGTACCGATACAAAAAAAACAGATTATGGCGCAAAAAAATTGCCCTCATACAGCCCCATATAAGAAAAAAAAAAAAAAAGCTACAGGGGTCAAAAATGGCAATTTTTTGGAAAAAGTTCAGAATTTTTTTAATAATTAGTAAAACAGGATGGAAACTATACAAATCTGGTATCGCTGTAATCAGGCGGCCTAAAGTATCTACTAACATGTTAGCTCAACCACAAGGTAAATGGCGTAGAAAAGAAAACCACCAAATTTGCTAAATTATCTTTTACTATTTCAATTTAATTTCACAAAAAAAAAAATTTTTTTACATAATTTTTTTTTTTTTGTTCAGAGAATATGTTATTCAAAAATGTAAAAGGTATCATTATAGTAGTTATTTATGGCTTTTATAGGGCAAGAAGGAAAAAACTAGTGTAAAAGCAAAAATTGGCCGGGACAAGTGGATCGTCATGAGGGACAAGTAGATTTTGCTCTGTTTTAGTCCTGTGGACAAGTAGTTTTGTTTTTTTTAATTAAATTTCCACACCCCTGATATTCCACATGCTCTACGTTCATCTGACAATAGAAAACTAAAATCTCCCATAATCCGAACATCTCACACCCATCTCCAAGACTTTGTTGGTGCTGCACCAGTTCTCTGGAATCCAAATCATATACCTAAAATCTTTTTTTTTTTAAGTGACTAGCTCCATCCACCTTTTATGTTCACTACCCTGTTTGTATATGGTGGTTGAACTCGCCCCTCTTGTTTGAACAATTAGTGTGTAATCTCTGTTTACAGTGCAATCCCTGTAATCTCTGTCTACAGTGTAAAGTGCTTTGGAATGTGTTGTTGCTATATAAATCATTTTTACTATTATTTTCCCTTTGCCATCTTTAAGGATATAAAAAATGCAGAATTAGCCTTATTTGAGCTGAGCCGTGTTATCACTTTGGAACCTGACCACCCAGAAGTATTTGAGCAAAGAGCAGAAGTAAGTGCTGTTGTCTTATTTCTCATGTGCCACATCTTGGAGCTGCACCCTGTAGTGTATTAAGGAAATGTAAAATGCTTTGTTCTAGAAGTAGAGCAAACCTTAGCACAGACGGCTTCCTACCGCAGCATCCTCCTGTAGCTAGACATGGTCAATTTCTGATTCTCCCTTAAGGGGGTACTCCGCCGCTAGACATCTTATCCCCTATCCAAAGGAAAGGTGATAAGATGTCTGATCACATGGGTCCCGCAGCTGGGACCCCCACGATCTATGTGCAGCACCTGGCATTCATTTAGAACACTGGGTGCTGGGGTCGTGACGTCACGGCCATGCCCCCTCATGACATCACGCCACGCCCCCTCAATGTATGTCTATGGGAGCAGCCGTGGCGGACATCATTCCCCCTCCCATAGACTTGCATTCAAGGGGAGTGGCTTGACGTCACAACAGGGCATGGCCGTGACGTCATGACCCCCGCCGCCCACACCCAGCGTTTGGGACAATATGTTCTGAACGCAGGGGCAGCGGAGTTTAATAGTTTATTTCTGGGAAAGACAGGTTGACTATGTTGTATGGTCACCGTTTAGAGCAGCACTTGGATTTCATCTTCTTACAGCCAAAGGCTCTCTGGGCATGCTGGAAGTTGTAGTTTTACAACATCTGAAGGCACCCTGGTTGGGAAACGCTGTCTTAAAGGGTACATGAATGTGCTGACAGATTTCCTATATGAGAGTAGCATGAAGTACAGACAGGCACTGATTTCAGCATTGTGTATGTCCTATATAACTATAGGTACTGTTTTAACTTTTATTTTATTTTATTAGTTTCAACACCGTTGTGAAGCAGGAGTCCTGCTTTAGTTATGTCATTCTAAAACACAGAAAAAGTCGGTTGGAAAAACGATTTCTTTAAAGGGGTCTCTCGTGACGTCACCCTTAATGCAAGTCTATGGGAGGGGGCGTGACGGCCGCCATGAGGGGGCGTGGCCGTGAAGTCACAACCCCCCCCCCCCGCACCCATTGTTCGTAACTAAATGTTCCGGACGCTGGGGCAGTGGAGTACCCCTTTAGCATTATCAGGCAACTTCATCTACTGAAGCTCCCTGCACAGACATCCTGTACCTAAATGTGAAGTACAATGTCCACCAAGCCATTTCCTGTTAAATTACTTAACTAGGGTGTGAGAACACACATGCATTTACACTTTTTTTTTTTTGTTGCTAAAATTAACGAGGAACTTCAGCACCATTGAGGGCACAGGGCATGCTGCGATTTTAAATAGGTCTGGTTGTTTTTACCACACATTACATGACAACCATGTAACCTCTACTTCATGCACCAAACACCACACTGATGCCCTGTGGGTATGACCTTGATGATTATATACCTTAGAATTGATGGAACAGACAGTTGGGGAGGGGTAAGCTCTGATATGCATGTAGAGTACCCATATTATTAGCTTTTATACATGTATGTAGATTTAATTGGTATTACATAGGTTGCATTAGCCTCTTTTTGTTTTTCTCCTACAGATTTTGTCTCCACTGGGTCGGATTAGTGAAGCACTTAGTGACCTCACTAGAGCTATTCAGTTACAGCCTTCAGCACGGCTATATAGGCACCGTGGTACCCTTTACTTTATATCTGAGGTAGGATCATGACTATAATGGTTACATAATTCATTCATTTGGAGAAATCTGGTAAGCAATTTCCTTGGCAAGTTTGGGCCTCTCCAGATTTGACGTGTGTTGGTGGGAGGATTTCCGTCAGCTTTGCGAACAATGGAGCTCTAGTCTCTCTATTCCTGGGACATACGTCCACACATGGTTGTCCCTCACAAAACTTTGAACGCTTTTGCCCTAATGCCGGATTTACATAAGCATTATACATGCACATTTGCACCTATATTAATGCCTCAAGTCCTAGCACAACCATAGGTCCGATAACCCAAACTGTCAGCATCATACTGCAGATCACCGTGGCTCAGTTTGGGACTAAAATACAGGTGCAAAAATATGCCTGTACTATGGTTTTATGAATCCTTACTTGACGACCTTTTATGTTTGTGTGGACTGCATATGGGGAGGTAGAAACCCCATTGAAACAAAGTGCTGGTACCATATTTTCAATAGTTGCCAGTAGGGATCGACTGATATTGTTTTTTTAGGGCCGATACCGATAATTGGTGGAGGTTAGGGCCGATAGCCGATAACTTATACCGGAATATCGGTATAAGTTATCGGCTATTTATCCCCCCGCGACACCGCTGCAGATCATTGATTTAAAGCGGGCGCTTTAAATCAATGAACTGCAGTGGCTTTTGCGGTGCCATAGACCGCCGCCGCCACCCGCTTCTCTCCCCCTGCCTGTCCCTGGGTCCTGAGTCCTATCACCGCCACCGCTCCCCCCACCGCCGCACCACCCCCTACCGCCCCACCGCACCGCGTCGCACCCCCCACCGCACCGCCCCGGCCCCATTGCCTCCCCCATCCCTGGTTTTTTAATTACCTGTTCCCGGGGTCCACTCTACATCTGGCTCCGGTGGTGTCCTCCTGAGCTGTCACTGTGCGCACTGACGGTGACGTCACGTTGCGTCACGTCACTCGTCATTGCACACAGCGTAACGCAGGATGCAGCAGGAGCCAGAAGTAGCGTGGACCCCGGGAACAGGTAATTATAATACCAGGGATGGGGGAGGCAATGGGGCTGGGGCGGTGCGGTGTGGGGGTGCGACGCGGTTTGGCGGGTTCGGGGTGCGGTGGGGGCGGTGCGGGGCATTATCGGCTTATTGGCAAGGTAATTGCCGATACCGATAATGCCCAAAATCGTGATTATCGGCCGATAATATCGGCCAAACCGATAATCGGTCGATCCCTACTTGCCAGTCCCCGCTGCTTTGACACTTATGACTGAAATAGAAATAGATTGGCAAGGAAATAGCCGATAAAGCTAAGCCTTTTTTTTTTGCTGTCCTTCATTTCTGTTTATTCCCATTTTTTTTTTATGTGTGCACTGAATAGACATTTCTAATACACTTTTTTGCATGGCAGGATTATGTAGCAGCACATGAGGATTTTCAGCGGTCCCTGGAATTAAACCCAAACCAGCCAATAGCCGTTTTATACAAAGGTTTGACGTTCTTTCATCGAGGCCTGCTCAAGGTAATACTCTGGTAAAATCATAATTTACGGTATATTTATTGTTTAATTATAATGTAATGTCATTATGACCCTTACTCGGTGTGTAATATATGTGAATATATATATATATATATATATATATATAATATAATATGTGTGTGTGAATATATGTAATAGATGTGATAAAATGAGAACTGAACTGTGAGGAAGGTGACCCGGTCTGATGGGAAAGCTTAGGTCCGGCATTCATGTCTATGTTACAATGCAACATGTTTTAGTGGCACAAAGGGAACGACACCATATAAATAAATGAAATATATATCTACTGTTTAATAATTTTTTTTGTAACTTCTGTTATGTGAAATCCAAATTGTCATATAGACAGATGTCGCAGCAGACGGTCAGATATGAAACCAATCTGAATCACTTTAGCTCAAACTGGCTGAGCGGAGAAATTTTTGTTTCTACACTTAAAGGGGTTGTGTCATCTTATAAGGGTATCCCCTATCCTCATCACAGGGCGTCCAAACCCCAGTCCTCCAGTATGATTTGAGTGATGGGTTGCACGTGTGTGCCACTGCATTCATTCTTTTGTGAGCCGCGAAAACCGCACAGTGTTTTGCTGTTTCTGACAGCTCCCATAGAGAATGATTGGAACGGCGGTGTGCATGCGCGACCTGCTGCTCCATTCTAATGGGAAACCAGGTCTCTATTCTTGAGGTCGAGGTGGGCCTCAGCGCTCGATCAGTGGATAGGGGATAAAATTAAAAGATATAACAGCCCCTTTAACAGGAAGCGAAAGTTATTGTGTGCACATAGTTAAGAATTTTTTTTTATTTAAACCTTTTTAATTTAGCTTTTGCATGCCATTTATTTTTTATGTTTACATTTATATATATGGTATAAGAGACCTGACCTACTGTATATACAGTTTTCTCCATGCATCTCACTATAGGTATATATTTTATTATTTGGTACTCTCATTTGCAGGAAGCTATTGAAACTTTCAAGGAAGCCTTAAAGCAGAAGTCAAATTTTATTGAGGCATATAAAAGTCTTGGCCAGGCCTACAGGTAATTCTCTCTTGCTTTATTGCTCTTCCAGATGCACATTATACACATGCCAGTGGTCAGACGGACAACCATTATGTTCTAGTTATTACTGGTATATGTGATGCTCTCATGGAGCTTCTGTACAGATAATGAACAGGAAGCTGGTTTTAATCTTATTAACCCCCATTATTAAGTAATTATGGTACAGGTCAAATAATTATCAAACTACTATAATTATGCTGAACTACTGTAGGACCTGGGATATATCATTTGTATTATATCTCATTCTATAATAATTGAAGAAATGGCATCCTCCTAAAGAGCATCATCATCACTTGTATCTATTGTGGTCTTATATTCTGCATGTTTGATCCTAGAGAGCTTGGGAATTTTGAAGCAGCCATGGAGAACTTCCAGAAAGCTCTGATGCTGAATCAGAATCATGTGCAGACACTTCAGTTGAGGGGGATAATGCTTTACCACCATGGCAGCCTACAGGAGGCTCTGACAAACTTTAAGGTAAGTTTGTACAAGTAATAAATTGCACAGTTTCAACATTGTTAATGACAGAAATATTTATAAGGGATGTGCATATCGACCCACCATTAGGGTAGGGTCACACACAGTGCATACGCAGTATATTTCGCGTTGTGCCAAATCCGCTGCTTAATGGGAAATCCCTGTGTGTGCAGTGAGATCTGGAGATGGGCTCGCACATAGTCACGTCAGCGCACTGCCGCCATCAAAGCCTCACTGCACAGGGTGGCCATTGGTAGCTTGGTGTGTGTGCTGGTAGAAGAATACACAGCGTATTTTTCGCTGCGCAGCAGATTTTGAGCAGCATAAAATTTGCTGTGTATCTGCAGTGTGTGACCCTACCGTTGAAAAAAAAAAAAAAATATATATATATATTTTTTTTCTTAGACTAAATTCACACTTGAAGTGTTTTTAAGACAAACACAAATGGGGAGAAAAAAACACACACACACAATGCACCAAAATGCCCAGCCTAAAATCATATACAGGGTGGGCCATTTATATGGATACACCTTAATAAAATGGGAATGGTTGGTGATATTAACTTCTTGTTTGTGGCACATTAGTATATGTGAGGGGGGGGGAAACTTTTCAAGATGGGTGGTGACCATGGCGGCCATTTTGAAGTTGGCCATTTTGAATCCAACTTTTGTTTTTTCAATAGGAAGGGGGTCATGTGACACATAAAACTTATTGGGAATTTCACAAGAAAAACAATGATGTGCTTGGTTTTAACGTAACTTTATTCTTTCATGAGTTATTTACAAGTTTCTGATCACTTATAAAATGTGTTCAATGTGCTGCCCATTGTGTTGGATTGTCAATGCAACCCTCTTCTCCCACTCTTCACACACTGATAGCAACACCGCAGGAGAAATGCTAGCACAGGCTTCCAGTATCCGTAGTTTCAGGTGCTGCACATCTCGTATCTTCACAGCATAGACAATTGCCTTCAGATGACCCCCAAGATAAAAGTATAAGGGGGTCAGATCGGGAGACCTTGGGGGGCATTCAACTGGCCCACTACGACCAATCCACTTTCCAGGAAACTGTTCATCTAGAAATGCTCGGACCTGACACCCATAATGTGGTGGTGCACCATCTTGCTGGAAAAACTCACGGAACGTGCCAGCTCCAGTGCATAAAGAGGGAAACACATCATCATGTAGCAATTTCACATATCCAGTTGAATGGCCCCCAAGTTCTCCCGATCTGACCCCCTTAGAATTTTATCTTTGGGGTCATCTGAAGGCAATTGTCTATGCTGTGAAGATACGAGACGTGCAGCACCTGAAACTACGGATACTGGAAGCCTGTGCTAGCATTTCTCCTGCGGTGTTGCTATCAGTGTGTGAAGAGTGGGAGAAGAGGGTTGCATTGACAATCCAACACAAGGGGCATGACTCATGTAAGAATAAAGTTACATTAAAACCAAGCGCATCATTGTTTTTCTTGTGAAATTCCCATTAAGTTTGATGTGTCACATGACCCTCTTCCTATTGAAAAAACAAAAGTTGGATTCAAAATGGCCGACTTCAAAATGGCAGCTTCTTAATACCTGCAAAAACAAATTGTGACATTATCTATACAGAGTGCAGCCGAATAAACACACCCACACTACTGAGTCTTGTAGGATATGAAATCTGTGATGTGATTTGTTATTAAAAGCTAAACCAGACAGTTTTGGATTTTTTTCATATCAACTGGCTCCAGAAAGTTAAACAGATTTGTAAATTACTTCTATTAAACAATCTTAATCCTTCCAATACTTATCAGCTGTTGAAGTTGAGTTGTTATTTTCTGTCTGACAACAGTGCTCTCTGCTGACACCTCTGGCTGTCTCAGATACTGTCCAGAGTAGGGACAAATCCCCTTATCAAACCTTTCCTGCTCCGGACAGTTCCTGAGACAGATAGAGGTGACAGCAGAGAGCACTGTTGTCAGACAGAAAAGAACATTAAGATTTTTTAATAGAAGTAATTTACAAATCTATTTAACTTTCTGGAGCCAGTTGATATGAAAAAATAATTTTTTTCATTGGAATACCACTTTAATTCTGTTAAATTCTAGTGCCCCTGGAAAATAGTTTAATTGATAATATAAGTGATTGACAGATACTACAGAGGTTTTGGATACCTAGGCATAGGCACTCTCACAGGAAAAACATACGATGTTGCCCTTGGTGGGATTTAAACCCTGAACCCATTGCTGCCAGGCAACAGTGCTAACCACCAAAACACTATACTTCATACTGATAACCCCTTTTACATAGTACGGTTGCAAAAAGACACATGTCTGTTAAGTTCAACCAAGGAACAGAGGATATGAATGAGAGGAAAGGGTATGGGTGGAAGAGGAGGAGATGTGATTCTATATTTCTACATACACATTAATGTTGTTTTGTTCGAAGCCAACAACTGTTTTTACTGTGACCAGTTCCTCAGGTAGACTGTTCTAAATATTCACAGTTCTTGAAGGCTTGATGCCTCCTAAGACAAAGGGGGAATATTTATCAAAACCTGCCGAGAGGAAGAGTGGCTGCGTTGCCCATAGCAACTAATCAGATCGCTTCTTTCATGTTTAAAAAGGCCTTTGCAAAATGGAAGTAGGAACCTGATTGGTTGCTATGGGCAACTCAGCAACTTTTCCTCTAGACAGGTTTTGATAAATCTCCACCTAAACATTTTTTCTCCAAGCAGAGGGAGAGCCCCCTTGTTCTACTTGGAACATTTTTTTTTGGAACAATTTAAATACTTAAATGGCTCTTCTCAAAGCAAAACAAAAAAACACTATCCAGCAACCCCTCTGTCCAGGCTTCTACTCATCATAGAAGTAAATCAGGTTGGTTTGACAACTTCTATCCTTAGTAAACCCATGCTGGCTATCACTTATAATACTATGGATGTTAATGGATGTTAAGCTTACCGGTCTGTAATTACCTGGGGAAGACACAGCCCTTTTTGAAGATCAGCACCACATTTGCCGTGCACTGGTTTCTTGGAACAAAACCAGACACCAGGGAATCTGTAAATATTATGAACAAGGGTACAGGAATTACTGAACTGAGTTCTCTAAGAACTCTTGGGTGTAATCCATCTCGTCCTAAAGCTTTGCTTATATTGACTTGTTAATGTATCTTAAACCATATCTACATTACCCCTTAAAGAGATGTCAGATTTGAAAAATCCTTAAGTGGTAATAACTTTGGAATGCTTTTACTGAGGGAAGCAATTCTTTTTTTCGTGACTTATTGCCATGTATAGAAGTGGTAAATTTTTTTCATACGTGCATGTTTTTTGTGAAATTTTTTATATTTTTGGCTTTTTCTTCTATAAATGATGATGAGGGAAATTTATCAAAACCTGTGCAGAGGAAAACTTGACCAGTTGGCCATAGCAACCAATCAGATTGCTTCTTTCATTTTTCAAAATGAAATAAGCAATCAGATTCGTTGCTATGGGCAACTAGTCAGTTTTTCCTCTGCACAGATTTTGTTAAATCTCTCCCGATATCTTTATTCTGTGGATCGGTACAATTATAGGTTTTAATGTTCTTTTTTTTCATTTCACAATGAAATCCTTTTGTTTTGCCATGTTCTGACAGTCAAAATGTTTTATTTTGTCCAACCTCATTTTGTAACTTTTTTTTATTTATTTATTTTTTTGCGGGATGAGCTGTTCTTTTTTGTTTTGTTTTGGTACCAATATACATGCCACCTTGTTAACAAAATTTTAATGCTACCCTTTGATAAATTTTTTTTATCCAAAATTAGACCAATTTGGACCAATTCTCACATGGCATTCACATTCTTTTTTTTTTTTTTTTTTTTTTTTTGTATATTCACAGTATACTACAAGTCATTATGAATGTGGCAATACCTATTATGTATAGGTTATGGGGTGTTTATTTTTTAAATTTTTTTTCATACTACAGTTCCTTATTTGGAAAGCAGTATTAAAGGGGTTCTCTGGTGCTTACACATCTTATCCCCTATCCAAAGGATAGGGGATAAGATGCCTGATCGTGGGGGTCCCGCAGCTGGTGACGCCCGTAATCATGCATGCGGCACCCCGTTTGTAATCAATCCCCGGAGCGTTTTCGCTCTGGGACTGATTACGGTCAACCGCAAGGCCGGCGGCGTGTAACATCACGCTCCGCCCCTCAATGCAAGACTACGGGAGGGGGCGTGATAGCTATCCTTTGGATAGGGGATAAGATGTGTAAGCACCGGAGTACCCCTTTAAAAACAAATATATATATATATTTTTTTTTTTTTACACTTTATTGAAAAACTTTTTTTTTGTTTTATACTTTTTCCTTTTTTTACCCGTTATACTGTACTGCATTATATCTGTACTTCAGCATAGCATAACTGTCCGTACATCACTGACATTCAGCCTGTGAGATCCATCCTATGGCTAGACCTCACAGGCTTCTGTACTTGGCAGACAGGAGGCCATGAGCTGGCCTTCTGCTTCCATGATGACTATTGGGGGGACCTGATGCGGTTCAGGGGGAGCCCTCTCCCACTGTCAATCTTATAGATGCTGTACTTAGTATTGACCATGGCATCTATGGTGTTAACACTACCAAGACCGGCTTGATATGTCTCTGCAGCTGTGGCGGGATCCCAGCTGTGATAGCCAGGTCGAGCCGCTGATCTCTCCTGCAGTACTTTGTGTAGAGCAGAAGATCATCAGGATGTATGCATAAGTCCAATTGCATGAACGTACCTGCAGATAGGACATATGCGTATGTCCCTTACCAGGAAGGGGTTAAGCCAGTTCATTACATGATGATGGTAACTTGTGTTACCAAAACTGGCCTGCGTCAGATACTCCATGTTCTTTAGTATATACAGAGCTAAAAAAAAAAAAAAAACATTCAGTAGCTCTGCTTTCTCCTGATACCCAGAGACCACCTACTATTATCATTATTTAGGGGTCTTTCATGCTTTGACCTTGTATTGTTTTTATTTATATATATATATATATATTTAAAAACATGGTAACCTTTATTATTTTTTTTGCTTTTATTACACTTTTTCAGATTTTATTAAGCTCTATGTATATTTTAGTCTGAATTGTTTCTGTTTGTATATGCAGAATTGAAAACACAGGTCAAAGTTACTAAGAGGTCCATAAAAGCTACCTTTACGATTGCTTTTCTCTTCCAGAGATGTCTTCAGCTGGAGCCGTATAATGAAGTGTGCCAGTACGTGAAAGGGCTCAGCCATGTCTCTATGGGCCACTTCTATGAAGGAATTAAAGCTCAGACTAAAGTTATGTTAAATGATCCAATGCCTGGTCAGAAGGCAAGTCAGGAATATTTGAAGGTGAAGTACTTAAGAGGTAAGCATCATGAGGACTATGCTTCATTCCAAAAAAAAAATTATGAATCCACCGCTCAAATGTTATCTATAGTACTGGATGCATTGCATGTTTTATTAAAATTGGAGTTTAACATAAATGTTAAATATATTCTTCAATATTCAAAAATTTCAGCACTTATGGGACCTTGTCATTGACAGATTATCAAATGTTCAACTTTATTGGAAAGTCATAAAGTATAAAAACTAACCTATAGAAAGTAATGACAAAATGAAATACCAGCATAAAAGACCATGGGGGAGATTTATCAAAACCTGTGCAGAGGAAGAGTAGTGCAGTTGCCCATAGCAACCAATCAGATTGCTTCTTTCATTTTCCACAGGCCTCTTTAGAGGCCTGTGGAAAATGAAAGAAGCAATCTGATTGGTTGCTATGGGCAACTGCACCACTCTTCCTCTGCACAGGTTTTGATAAATCTCCCCCCATATGGTCAGTTTTTGTAGTAGTCTTCTGATAGATCTGTGAAGGCTTCTGGTTTGATATTTTAGATTTTCTTGATATAGAAGTCTTAAATAAGTACCAATTATTTTGTCTGGAAAGCATGGCGAAAGTTTAGTCAAATGACAGGTACGCTGTAATTTTTATAATGGGAATCAATGTGAGTGATGGCCGTGATTATACAGTCAGGGAATGTGAGTGTTTTACCTGGAGACACACTTATGTCTTCATATACACACTCCCTGACTGTATAATACCCATCATCCAATGCTGTAAAAAAGGTTGTCTGAAGTGGAGCTTCCTTTACATTTTGTTAATGCTCTTGTTACATTCCTTTATTTGATTCCTCTATTTCACAGAATACTCCCGTTACTTGCACTCCCATCTTGATACTCCAGTCACAGAATATAATATTGATGCAGATCTTCCTGGTAATTTCAAGGATCATTGGGCAAAAAATCTCCCTTTTCTCATAGAAGATTACGAGGAACAGCCAGGACTCCAACCACACATAAAGTAAATGCTTACTGCTTCCTTTTAATGGTTGGACATTTTACTTTATAATAAACTACAGAAACATAGTTTGGGCCAAGGGAATGTTGCTAATTTTTTATTATTATTATTATTATTATTATTATTATTATTAAAGGAGGTGTTCCTCACTAGCTGGTATCATAATATAACATAACATGAGAACTCAGCAAAGCTTCATGCAAATGTTTAACATCTTGTAGGTTAGGTAGTCACAGGCTATATTGCAAATGGTTCATTCCTTTCCAATATATACACGTGAGAGTAGATGCACATAGTACAGGTACCTGATGATGCTACAAAGTGCTTGCTGCATCACCCAAAGCCACATTGGTTAAAGAGTACCTCTCATAATCTTGTTAAATTTTATAATCCTCTTAGTTCACTGCCCCCATCATGATAAACCACCCCCTGCCTTTATTTGTATTATGTTTTTTAGTTTTCTACCTTGATATTGCTCTGTATTTTCTGCTCAGTCAGATTCACAGACTGGGAAGGGGCGTTCCCCAGCAGGCTGTGACATCATCTGAAGCCATACAGGGGAGAAGTTCCTCCCCCACTCCGCTACACAGCCCAGAGCAGTTTAGTGTGAGATGAGCTATGATTGGCTAAGGCTGCACACGCCGACCGCAGTGTTTCTTGATTTTGGACTTCTGCCAGGCCAGCAGGAGTCCAAAATCTGTGCAAAAGATGGGGGGGGGGGGGGAAATGTGCTCTGGACAAGTAGGGAGACACCTAGTGGCAGCCTTTTTTTTTAACACAAAACATAGAAAATGTTTTTTTTTTGTTTTTTTTTTAACAAAGTATACGGTAGAAAGATTTTTTATTTACCATAAGGAGTGCTATAGCAAAAATTTGTTTTATTGAGAGTGCTCAATTAAGGCGGGCTGGGCAGGATTAGATCTGAGAACGTGGGACACTGCTATGCTTAACCTGTGATCAGAGGACATTTATCAGTTTTTATTCAGCGCAGGAAAGAGTTAAACATTTAGGTATGAAAACCATTTATGTTTGTAAAACAGGAAATCAGTGCAGCTTCCTATTGTCATATGTCCTTAACACACAAGAAGAGCTGTTCTGCCAGTGACTTTTATTGGATTACATTCTGGCCACCTGCCAACAACACTGGCCGGCCATACATAGTATGATTCTTGCACAAGATTAAAGGAAGATTCACCGAACATTAATGGCTACTGGACCCTTGTAATATGCAAGGAAAAAAATCAGTTTACCAGAAATGGATATGATGAAACATTATTCTGGCAGATGGAGGTCTGACCACTCATTACCTCAATCCTATGGAGTTGTCCTCTATTCTTATTTTTATTAATGGTCTTTCTGAGCAGTTATGTGCTCTTCACACCTTTTGCTTTTCCCCGGTCTAGCTAAAGAAAGGTAGATTATTAAATGGTCTCTGTTACCTTTAAAAAAACAAAAAACAAAAAAAAACCTTTTGACATCTTGTAGAGACACGTCAATAGTTTTGATTTGTCGAGGTCTGAGGGGAAGAAGAGTGCGCTAAGTGAGACAAACTTACAATGTAAGTCTATGGGATTGTCTCAGACACTCAGACCCTGACCAATCAAAACTTTTGGCATGGCTCTAGTACAGTGTTTCCCAACCAGAGTGCCTCCAGGTGTTGCAAAACTACAACTCTCAGCATGCCCGGACAGCCAAAGGTTGTCCAGGCATGTTTGGAGTTGTAGTTTTGCAGCATCTGGAGGCACCATGGTTGGGAAACACTGTTCTAGGACATGTCAAAAGATTTTAAAGCGGCGGGTACACTTTAAATAAGGGAAAAACTCTAACTTCAGCTTCCATCTTTTCAGGGATGTTTTGCCTCAGAATTTTGATAGCTACAAACCAGAAATACAAGAACTCATTTGTGTAGCAGATCGCTTAGGGGCTTTAATGCAGTACGAAACATCTGGATTTCTACCGAACAAAAGAATCCACAGAGGTAGTGTATAAAAACAGGTATATGTTATGTGATAGCGTATCTGGAATAGGAATTATTATTTCCAGTACATGTTGCTCTTTGCATATTGACATTATTATTGCTTTTCCCCCTTTTTTTTTTTTTTTCTCTTTTTTTCTTTTTTTTCTTTTTGTAGTCTTTCATGGGCACTGCATTGTAGATATGTGGGGATGGCTGAAAAGTAAGTGATCAGCTGATTGACATCTGATATACAGTCATGGCC
Organism: Hyla sarda; assembly: GCF_029499605.1. Classification (NCBI taxonomy): domain Eukaryota; kingdom Metazoa; phylum Chordata; class Amphibia; order Anura; family Hylidae; genus Hyla; species Hyla sarda. The sequence continues at coordinate 335,379,788 of NC_079191.1, forward strand.
GTAAATGTTGGTACCCCTGACATTTTTCAATAAAATGAAACACATAAAACACATGTTTAGCTGTACACATGTTTATTCCCTTTGTGTGTATTGGAACTAAACCAAAAAAGGAGGGAAAAAAAGCTAACTGGACATAATGTCACACCAAACTCCAAAAATGAGCTGGACAAAATTATTGGCACCCTTAACCCCTTAAGGACCCAGCCAATTTTCACTGTTGGACCCGGCCATTTTTTACACATCTGACCACTGTCACTTTAAGCATTAATAACACTGGGATGCTTTTACCTTTCATTCTGATTCTAAGATTGTTTTTTCGTGACATATTCTACTTTATGTTAGTGGTAAAATTTTGTCGATACGTGCATCGTTTCTTGGTGTAAAAATTCCAAAATTTGATGACAAAAATAGAAAATTTTGCATTTTTTTAACTTTGAAGCTCTCTGCGTATAAGGAAAATGAATATTCCAAATAAATTGTATATTGATTCACATACACAACATGTCTACTTTATGATTGCATCATGAAGTTGACATGTTTTTACTTTTGGAAGACATCAGAGGGCTTCAAAGTATAGCAGCAATTTTCCAATTTTTCACACAATTTTCAAAATCGAAATTTTTCAGGGACCAGTTCTGTTTTGAAGTGGATTTGAAGGGCCTTCTTATTCGACATACCCCACAAATGACCTCATTATAAAAACTGCACCCCTCAAAGTATTCAAAATGACATTCAAAAGGTTTGTTAACCCTTTAGGTGTTTAACAGGAATAGCAGCAAATTGATGGAGAAAATTCAAAATCTTCATTTTTTACACTGGCATGTTCTTGAGTTTTTACAAGGGGTAAAAGGAGAGAAATCTTCCTAAAATGTGTAACCCAATTTCTCTCGAGTAAGGAAATACCTCATGTGTATGTCAAGTGTTCGGCGGTTCACTAGAGGGCTCAGAAGGGAAGGAGTGACAGTGGGATTTTGGAGAGTGAGTTTTTCTGAAATGGTTTTTGTGGGGCATGTCGCATTTAGGAAGCCCCTATGGTGCCAGAACAGAAAAAAAAAAAAAACACATGGCATACTGTTTTGGAAACTACACCCCTCAAGGCACGTAACAAGGGGTCCAGTGAGCCTTAACACCCCACATGTGTTTGACGACTTTTCGTTAAAGTTGGATTTCTAAATTATTATTTTTTTTTTTTTCACTAAAATGCTTGAAAATAGGACAAAATGCCCCCCAAAATTTGTAATCCTATCTCTTCTGAGTATGGAAATACCCCATGTGTGGACGTCAAGTGCTCTACTGGCGCACTACAATGCTCAGAAGAGAAGGAGTCACATTTGGCTTTTGAAAAGCGAATTTTGCTAAAATGGTTTTTGGAGGGCATGTCGCATTTACGGTGCCCCTATGGTGCCAGGAAAAAATAAACCCACATGGCATACTATTTTGGAAACTACACCCCTCAAGGAACGCAACAAGGGGTACAGTGAGCCTTAACACCTCACACGTGTTTGACGACTTTTTGTTAGTCGGATGTGTAAATGGAAAAAAAAAATTGTTTTCACTAAAATGCTAGTTTTCCCCCAAATTTTACATTTTTACAAGGGGTAATAATAAAAAATTACCCCCAAAATTTGTAACCCCATCTCTTCTGAGTATGGAAATACCCAATTTGTGGATGTCAAATGCTCTGCTGGCACACTACAATTTTCAGAAGAGGAGGAGCCATTGAGCTTTTGGTGACAGAATTCGTTTGGAATAGAAGTCGGGGGCCATGTGCGTTTACAAAGCCCTCCGTGGTGCCAGAACAGTGGAACCCCCCCACATGTGACCCCATTTTGGAAACTACACCCCTCACAGAATTTAATAAGGGGTGCAGTGAGTATTTACACCCCACTGGCGTTTGACAGATCTTTGGAACAGTGGGCTGTGCAAATGAAAAATAAAATTTTTCATTTTCACGGACCACTGTTCCAAAAATCTGTCAGACACCTGTGGGGCGTAAATGCTCAATGTACCCCTTATTATATTACATGAGGGGTGTAGTTTCCAAAATGGGGTCATGTGGGGGAGGTCCATTGTTCTGGCTCTATGGGGGCTTTGTAAACACACGTGGCCTTCAATTCCGGACAAATTTTCTCTTCAAAATCCCAATGGTGCTCCTTCTCTTCTGAGCATTGTAGTGCGCCAGCAGAGCACTTTACATCCACATATGGGGTATGTTCTTACTCAGAAGAAATGGGGTTACAAATTTTGGGGGGCTTTTTTCCTATTTTTCCTTGTGAAAATGAAAAATTTTGGGTAACACCAGCATGATAGTGAAAAGAAAATTATTTATTTTTCATTTTTCTATCCAACTTTGAAGAATTTTCATTAAACACCTGTGGGGTTTTAAGGGGCACTATACCCCTTGTTACATTCCGTGAGGGATGTAGTTTCCAAAATGGGGTCACATGTGGGTATTTCTTTTTTTGCGTTTATGGCAGAACCGCTGTAAAATCAGCCACCCGTGCAAATCACCAATTTATTATTCAAATGTACATAGTGCGCTCTCTCTCCTGAGCCTTGTTGTGCGCCCGCAGAGCATTTTACGCCCACATCTGGGGTATTTCCGTACTCAGGAGAAATTGCATTACAAATTTTGGGGGTCTTTTTTTCCTTTTAACGCTTGTGAAAACAAAAAGTATGGGGCAACACCAGCATGTTAGTGTAAAATGTTTTAGTTTTTTACACTAACAAGCTGGTGTAGCCCCCAACTTTTCCTTTTCATAAGGGGTAAAAGGAGAAAAAGCCCCCCCAAAATTTGCAGTGCAATTTCTCCCGAGTACGGAAATACCCCATATGTGGCCCTAAACTGTTTCCTTGAGATACGACAGGGCTCCGAAATGAGAGAGCGCCATGCGCATTTGAGGACTAAATTAGGGATTGCATAGGGGTGGACATAGCGGTATTCTACGCCAGTGATTCCCAAACAGGGTGCCTCCAGCTGTTGCTAAATTCCCAGCATGCCTGGACAGTCAGTGGCTGTCCGGAAATGCTGGGAGTTGGAGGATCCATTTTGGAAACACTGCCATACAATACATTTTTAATTTTTATTGGGGGGTCAGTGTAAGGGGGTGTATATGTTGTGTTTTACCCTTTATTATGTGGTAGTGTAGTGTTTTTAGGGTACATTCGCACTGGCATGTTACGATGAGTTTCCCGCTAGGAGTTTGCGCTGCGGCGAAAAATTTGCCGCAGCCCAAACTTGAAGCAGGAAACTTACTGTAAACCTGCCTGTGTGGATGCACCCTGTACGTTCACATGGGGGGGCAAACATCCAGCTGTTTCAAAACTACAACTCCCAGCATGTACTGACAGACGTGCATGCTGGGAGTTGTACTTTTGCAACAGCTGGAGGCACACTGGTTGGAAAACCTTCAGTTAGGTTCTGTTACCTAACTCAGTATTTTCCAACCATTGTGCCGCCAGCTGTTGCAAAACTACAACTCCCAGCATGTACTGATCGCCGAAGGGCATGCTGGGAGATGCAGTTATGCAATAGCTGGAGGTACACAACTACAACTCCCAGCATGCCGAGACAGCTGTTTGCTGTTTGGGCATGCTGGCATTTGCAGTTTTGCAACATCTCGAGGGCCTCAGTGATCTCCAAACTGTGGTCCTCCAGCTGTTGCAAAACTACAAATCCCAGCATGCCCAGACAGCAAACAGCTGTTCGGGCATGCTAGGAGTTGTAGTTTTGCGAGATCTGGAGGGCTACAGTTAGAAACCACTGTATAGTGGTCTCTAACTGTAGCCCTCCAGCTGTTGCAAAACTACATATTCCAGCATGCCCAAACAGCTGTCTGGGCATGCTGGGAGTAGTAGTTTTGCAACATCTGGAGGGCTACAGTTAGAGACCACTGTATAGTGGTCTCAAACTGTACCCTCCAGATGTTGCTAGGCAACTCACCGGCATCCGTACGATCCAGCCGCCCGACATCGCCGCCCGCCGATCTCCGTCGCCCGCTGCCTCCGACGCCCGCCTGGATGGGTAAGTGGATCTTCGGCGTCAGTCCCCGTCGTTTCCCCTTCCTGCCCCGCCTATTGTGGGTGGGCAGGACAGGGAAAACGAAAGTTGACCCCCCCCACCCCCGATCTGCTATTGGTGGTTGCGTCTAGACCACCAATAGCAGGGATAGGAGGGGTGGAACCCCTGCCACCTTACTCCTATCCCTTCAGGGGGATCGTGGGTGTCTTAGACAACGGCGATCCCCTTATATTCCGGGTCACCACAGACCCGGAATCGCGCAAATCGCAAGTGTGAATTCACTTGCGATTTGCCGCGATCGCCGACATGGGGGGGGGTCTGATGACTCCCCTGGGTGTTTGCACGGGATGCCTGCTGAATGATTTCAGCAAGCATCCCGGTCCGATCCCCACCCGGCCGGGGGCCGGAATTCTCCATGGCGTATGCGTACGTCATGGGTCCTTAAGTACCAGGGTGTCATGACGTACGCGTACGTCAAGGGTCCTTAAGGGGTTAAAGGGGTACTCCGCTGCTTGACTGTCACGCGCCCTCCCATAGACTTGCATTGAGGGGGTGGGGTGTGATGTCATAAGGGGTGGGGCTATGACGTCACGAGTTCCTAGCGCCGGCTCCAGCGTTCGGAACAGTTTTTCCAAACGCTGAGCAGCGGAGTACCCCTCTTGGTAGCACACCCTTTGGAAAAAAAATAACTGAAATCAGTCACTTCCCATAACCATCAATAAGCTTCTTACACCTCTCAGACAGAATGTTGGACCACTCTTCCTTTGCAAACTGCTCCAGGTCTCTCGTATTGGAAGGGCGCCTTTTCCCAACAGCAATTTTAAGATCTCTCCACAGGTGTTCAATGGGATTTAGATCTGGACTCATTTCTAGCCACCTCAGAACTCTCCAGGGCTTTGTTGCCATCCATTTCTGGATGCTTTTTGACATATGTTTTTGGGTCATTGTCCTGCTGGAAAACCCAAGATCTTGGACGCAAACCCAGCTTTCTTACACTGGGTTGTACAGTGCGACCCAAAATCCGTTGGTAATCCTCAGATTTCATGATGCCTTGCACACATTCAAGGCACCCAGTGCCAGAAGCAGCAAAACAATATTGAACCTCCACCATATTTCACTGTAGGTACTGTATTCTTTACTTTGTAGGTCTCATTCTGTTTTCGGTAAACAGTAGAATGATGTGCTTTACTAAAAAGCTGTATCTTGGTCTCATCTGTTCACAATACGTTTTCCCGGAAGGATTTTGGCTTACTCAAGTTAATTTTGGCAAAATGTAGTCTTGTTTTTTTATGTCTCTGTGTCAGCAGAGGGGTCCTCCTGGGTCTCCTGCCATAGCGTTTAATTTCATTTAAATGTTGACTGTTGGTTCGTGCTGACACTGATGCTCCCTGAGCCTGCAGGACAGCTTGAATATCTTTGGAACTTGTTTGGGGCTGCTTATCCACCATCCGGACTATCCTGCGTTGACACCTTTTCATAAATTTTTCTCTTCCGTCCACGCCCTGGGAGATTAGCTACAGTGCCATGGGATGGAAACTTCTTGATAATGTTGCTCACTGTGGACAAAGGCAAATCTAGATCTCTGGAGATGGACTTGTAACCTTGAGATTGTTGATATTTTTCCACAATTTTGGTTCTCAAGTCCTCAGACAGTTCTCTTCTCCTCTTTTTGTTGTCCATGCTTAGTGTGGCACACACAGACACACAATGCAAAGATTAAGTGAACTTCTCTCCTTTTTATCTGCTTTCAGGTGTAATTTTTATATTGCCCACACCTGTTACTTCCCCCAGGTGAGTTTAAAGGACCAGCACATGCTTTAAACAATCTTATTTCTCTATCGGCTCCATTGGGGGACACGCTGCTGTCTCTAGGAGGCTTGACACTATGGCAACAAGAAAAGTCGGCTCCTGCCAGCAGGGTGTACCTGCCCACAGGCACCTGAGGTAATCAGTTTTAGCTTCATGTCTAAGGAGGTGGACATGGTCTGGAGTTCTCTCCAGACCAGGTCTTATGTTTTATTATTTTCCTAGATTTAGGGATGTGTTAATTTTTTTTATTCCGTTTTCTTTCCTGTTTTCAGGTGGGGACTCAGGTACTGCGGTTCACTGTTTCCCCATTGCGATTGAGGGGGCAGGCATCATGGATGTACTGTTAACCCCCTCTCGCCAGCGGTCAGCGCCTGGGGTTGTCCCTCAAGGGTCCGGGTCCCCCTACCACCCTGCTCGCCTCGCTTTGAGCTTGGCTTGCTGCAGGTGACAATGCTGGCTGAAGACTTCATAGGAAGACTTCATGAGGGAAGTTCTTCTGACTGAGGTGAGTATTTTTCCCCCTTTTTTCCTCAGGTGCGGTCGAGTCCGGGGGTGGGACAGAGTGTTACAGTGCTGTGGTTTAACTAAGGTCTCCCGTTATGTGGTGACTGCATTGGAGAGGCCCTCCAGAGGGTCCTGCTCTCCCCCTATACTGACGCTCTTGCAGCGTCATAGGGGTGTTTTTCATCTGACTCATCATCAGAGTCTTCTGGCAGGCACGAGCACTCCCCTCACAGGCATCGCCCCATTACTCCGCCCTGTAGCAAGCGTCGCTCCCCTAGAGGACGCTCCCATGGTCGCCGCTCTGGCTCTCCAGACCCGCCTACCTGGTCAGTCTCCCCCTCTTCCAGGGCAGCCTCACATGTTCCCATTCACCTGGAGAACTTGTGGATGAAGTTCCGAGTCGGCCTCTGTTTCAGAGGACCGCACGGATATGTCGGACATGGTGCACTTATTGGTCTCGGCCATAAGAGACACCTTCCAGCTAAAGGACCCAGGAACTTCCAGGGCTGCCTCACCTCGTTCCCATTCACCTGGAGAACTTGTGGATGAGGTTTCTGTTTCGGCCTCCGACTCAGAGGACTGCACGGATATGCCTGATGTGGTGTACTCATTGGTTTCGGCCATAAGAGACACCTTCCATCTAAAGGACCTAGGAACTTCAGACGTGGTCCAGAAGTTTCCTCTCATCGTGCCCGACCTCTTCCAGGGCTGCCTCACCTCATTCCCATTCACCTGGAGAACTTGTGGATGAGGTTTCTAATTCGGCCTCCGAATCAAAGGAACGCACGGATGCCTGATGTGGTGTACTCATTGGTTTCGGCCATAAGAGACACCTTCCATCTAAAGGACCCAGGAACTTCGGACGTGGCTCCAGAAGTCTCCTTTTTTCGTGCCCAACCGGCACCCAAGACCTTCAGCTCTCACGCTGAATTTTATGCCCTGCTGGTATCCACCTGGAGGCACCCTGACAAGAAGTTTCAGGAAACAAAGATGGTTCAAGCGCGGTATCCTTTCGCCAAGGACCTCATTGCTCGGTGGACCTCCTCTCCAACTGTGGATCTGCCGGTCTCCCACCTCTCTAAGGCGCCTACCTGGCCGTTGGCTGATGCGGCTGCCTTCAAGGATCCAGCGGACATGAAGGTGGAGACTTTGGCAAACTCTGCATTTTAGACAGCAGGATCTTCCTGCTTTTGCTTCGGCCTGAGTGTCAAGGGCCCTTTCAGTATGGTCTCCCACCTCCGCCAGGGTAGTCTTCAAGATCCCTCTGGAGGATTTATTTAATCTAGCTCTCCGATGCTCCGCAGCTGGAGATTTTCTGTGTTCTGCTTCCATGCGCAGCCACTGTGCTGCCTGTGCCACAAGCTACTTGGTAGCCACCGTCCCTCCATGTGGCTTAAAGCCTGGAATGTGGGCGCCGCCTTCAGGAAGTGAGGCGACGGGCGGAAAAGAGTTCTTTATTACCTCTGGATAAGGCTCACAGGACCGCTTTCCATCGTAAGTCCTCCTTCAGGTTCTGCGGACCTTTGGTGCCACCAAAGGGTACCAACAAAGGGTCCAGCCGGGCGCCTTCACGGGAAGAGGGCTCCCTCCTTCTGGACCTGTCCCTCCCGGAGGTTGGCTATCCGTTCTGGCCGTTTTGCGGCCCCATCAGGCACCCGTAGGCCTTCCTTGGTCTGAAGGATTGCCCACCACCCGCCGACCTTTCTTGGGTGGCTGGTCGCCTCTTACATCTGGGATGCCTGGACCAAGCACATTCAGGATCCAGTTCCTTTTTTATCCAGGGAGTAATTGTCCCGGTTCCTTCAGGGGAACATTTTCGAGGTTTATTCCAACCTCTTTGTGGTCCCCAAGAAAGGCGTTTCTGTTCGCCCAATCTTGGTTATTGAGTATCTCAGCCAGCATCTTCTGCTTTCATCCCGAATGGAGTCTCTCCGTTCGGTGCTGCCGTCCTTGGTTCATGGGGAATTTTTGTTCCTCGATGGACATCAAGGATGCCTGCCTCCACATCTCATTGTTTCCCGGTCATCATCGGTACCTCCGCTTTGCAGTTCCGGACGGTCATTTTCTATTGTGGCTCCCCATTTCGGTCTGACCACTTCTCCGCGGACCTTTACCAAAGTCCTGGCACCTGTGATAGCCCTTTTACGGACAACAGTTGTTTCCGTGATTCCTTACTTGGACGACCTCCTGATCAGAGCTCCAGCCAGGGCCCAGGTCCGGGAGAGTCTTAGTCTCAACTTCCAGACCTTGTCTCACTTCGGTTGGATGGTCAGTCGGGACAAGTCTAACCGCTCTCCTGGAGCTCCAGTTTCCATTCGCTTTTGCATGGATGTCCTGGGTCGGTTAGCGGCGGCCATGGAGGCCGTGCCATTTGCCCAGTTTCATCACAGACCTCTTCAACTGGTGATTCTCTTCTGGTGGGACAGGTCTCCATTGTCTCTCGACCACAAGATCGTTCTCTCTTGACAGTCTTGTCGTTCCCCCCCCCCCCCCACCTGCTTTTTCAGGGGTGTTCCTTCCTGTCCCTCCCTGCCAGTCTGTCGGGCTGGGGAGGTGTTTTCAAGGGCCGGTCGTTCTGGGGCCTTGGTCCCCCAAGAAGCCCTTTTGCCCTTCAACATATTGGGGCATAGGGCAATTCTTTCTTTGCTTGCTTCTTGGGAAATTCCCTTCTGGGCGGAACTCAGGTTTCCGGCCATCTCAGCCATCTTCATTCCGGGCGTCTCTGGGATGTGGTCTTTCTCAGCCAGTCCTCAGCCGTCCAAGGTGAGTGGTCCCTACATCCGGAGGTGTTTGCAGTGATCTGCAACCTCTGGGGCGCTCCAGGCGTGGACCTCTGCACGTCCTGCCACAGCCAAAGCGTTCCTCTCTCTTGGTCGGGCTTTGCCCTACCTTTATCTGTTTATTGGTCGGGCTTTGCCCTACCTTATCTATCTGTTTCCTCCCCTTCCTCTCTTTTCGGGGTCCTGAGGAAACTCACAGCAGAGGGCGTTCCCGCCATTCTCGTGGCCCCGACTTGCTCCGGCGGGCATGGTACGTCGTCGTGGTCAGGCTCCTGAACGACTTACCGCTGCACCTTCCCTATCGCCCAGACCTCCTATATCAGTGGTTATCACCATGCTGAAGGCTCACAAGCCTTCCTCTGCAAAGATTTACCACCATACTTGGCGGTCTTATTTCTGTTGGTGTGAGACTCGGCCTTTTTTCTCCGGTCGTGGTTGGCTTTCAGCTCCCTTAGGGGTCAAAGGTTCGTCCGTTTCCATTCTTTTTCAACGTCCTCTGGCGTTCAATTATAATGTCCGAATCTAGTTCAGGGAGTGGCACAAGCTGCCCCTTCTTATCAGCCCCCTTTTTTCCCTTTGGACTTGCACTTGGTCTTAGATGCCCTGCAAGGCCCCCCTTTTGAACCTCTCGGGGACATATCTCTTCGCCTCCTTCCCCGGAAGGTGGCGTTCCTTATTGCTCTTCCCTCTGTTAGGAGGGTGTCAGAGCTGGCAGCTCTCTCCTGCCGTTCTCCCTTCCTGGTTGTATACCAGGACAAGTTGTTTTGTTTTCCGTCCAGGTCCATCCTTCATACCTGATATGGTTTTGACTTTTTCCTCTCAATGAGGACATCGTCCTACTGTCCTTTTGTCCGGCCCCTTCTGATCCCTGGAAGCGTTTGTTCCACTACCTGTTGTGGTCGTCGGACAGGATAACCATTTCGGGAGCTTACCGCGGCAAGGGGAAGATCCCACCCTTCAGGGTTTTGGCTCATTCCACCCATTTTTCGGGGCATCTTGGGCTCTCCGCTACGTGGCTTCGGCCTTGCAGTTCTGTACGGCGTCCGCATGGTCATCTTTGCACTCTTTCTCTATGTGCTACCAGATTCATACCTTCGCTTCAGCTGATGCTACTCTGGGTCGTAAGACGTTGCAGGCGGCGGTGGTCCAACCGTCCACCCGTCTGATTCCTTACCCACCCAAGGGACAGCTTTGGTACATCCCATGATCTGAGTCCCCCAATAGAGCCGATAGAGAAAAGGAGATTTTTATACTTACCGTAAAATCTTTCTCGAAGGATCAATTGGGGGACACAGCTCCCACCCTTTTTTTGGTCTTCCGATTTCAGTTATCTGTCCGAGGGTGTGTTCAGTTATCTTTTTCTTCTGGTTGCTCGGACAGTTTGTGGTTTTTCTCTTGACCTGTCGGTCTTCTATTGCTCTGGGACTAAAACTGATTACCTCAGGTGCCTGTAGGCGTGTATACCCTGCTGGGAGGAGCCGACTTTTCTTGTAGCCATAGTGTCACCTCCTAGAGACAGCAGCATATACCCATGGTCTGTCTCCCCCAATGGATCCTTTGAGAAAGTGATTTTACGGTAAGCATAAAAATCTCCTTTTTTCCACAATTTTGAAAAGGTGCCAATAATTTTGTCCAGACCATTTTTTTGAGTTTGGTGTGACATTATGTCCAATTTCCTTTTTTTCCTCCCTTTTTTTTTTGGTTTCGTTCCAATACACCCAAAGGGAATAAACATGTGTATAGCAAAACTTGTTTTTCTGTGAGAAACTTGAGAAAATTTCAGGGGTGACAACATTTATTGGCATTACTGTATGTATCCAGATTTTGTCAAGTTGTCCATTTTGACCAATTCCAATTTAGCTTGTCCTTTGACACTAAGCTGATCACAAACTGTTCCCCTGCTGGGACCCCAGAAATTCCTGTAATCTATGGGGAAGTGTTCAATTTCCCTGCAGCGCCACCACAGGGGAACGTATGCATTTCATAGTGTCCATTTCTATTGAAAGCATGTTATTGCAAATGGCAGACATTGCCATCTGTGTCGGAACGCACACGTTTTACAGCATCCTTCCTTATCTTATTTTTCCTTAATTCCCATACTTGGAAGTGTTGTGCTCTCTTAGAAACTGCTTTCATTTTTCTTAATAAATACAACAGCTAAGAGCAGATTTGCATTCACTGACAGAAAGCAAATAATCTACACCTGCCCTAAACGCAAGAAATGGATCTAAGCAAATCTTGCTAACCCATGCTATAACTCACAGAGCATTGTCTAGTCTGCACACAGTTGTACCAGCTGAGAGCAGGACTAGCAGTGTACAGCTTTTTGCAGCTTGTGTCAGTAAATATGTATTCTCATATATTGACAACAAACTAATATTTCATTTGGTGAGGCGTGCACACACCTCAAACAGGGACAGGACAAGAAGGAAAGCCTTACTTTGGATGTCTATGTTATCTTTCAAAAGATTGTCTTTCTTGCAGCTATGGGGCTGGCAGCTCTTGAAGTCATGCAAGCTGTCCAGAAGACATGGATGAACTCTAAAGTGCGAATTAATGGAAAAACCAGGCTTATGCAGTGGAGAGATATGTTTGACATTGCTGTTAAATGGAGAAGGTACAATGGCCGGACACATGACAAGTTCTATCATAGTGAAATGTTATTCTTAAAGGGGTATTAAGGCTATATACATCTTATCCCATATCCAAAGGGTAGGGGATAAGATGTCTGATCGCAGGGGTCCCCCCCCCCCCGTTGGGATTCCTGCGATCCCTGTGCAGCCCCCGGCATTCTGTGCCGGGCACTGTTTCCAAGACGCGACGTCACACCATGCCCCCTCATGACGTCACCCTACACCCCTCCATTCATGTCTATGAGGGGGCGTGGCGTACGCCACGCCCCCTCCCATAGACATGAATGGAGGGGTGTGGTGTGACGTCACATGGGGCATGGCGTGACGTCACGTCTTGGTCTCGGAGGCAGCACCCGGCACAGAATGTTGGGGGCTGCACAAAGAGGAAATTGCATAGATTTTTTCCAGTCTGACCACAGTGCTCTCTGCTGAGATGTCTTTCTGTGTCAGGACTGTGTGCAAAGCAGGAATAAATGCCAATAGGGGACAATTACAGACTCGTACAGAGGTGGCAGCAGAGAGCACTGTGGTCAGACTGGAAAAAATCTATGCAATTTCTTCTGTAGCATACAGCAGCTGATAAATACTGGAAGGCTTATGGTCTGTTCACACATACAGTATTCTATGCAGATTTGACGTGAAGGATTTTCAGTTGCAGATTTAAATGTAAACTGAACACAACTTGAAATCCTGTGCATCAAATCTGTTCAGAATACCGTACGTGTAAATAGACCCTTAAATGGACACTGCCAGATTCAAAAACTTTTTATTTGTTGTACATCTCGGCAAAACATTTACCTTCCTAGTATACTTAATAAGAAAATTTTCATTCCTTTTTATAGAAATCATAGCTTATAAAAATCATGGCTTTGTCCAAGCTGAAGCACAGGCATGGCCTAAGTCCAATAAGTGAGGGTGAGCTAGCACTCCTCTGTGCTCTCTCCTGTCTGATAGTACTCCTCTGTGCTCTCTCTTGTCTGATAGGACTCCTCTGTGCTCTCTCCTGTCTGATAGGACTCCTCTGTGCTCTCTCCTGTCTGATAGGACTCCTCTGTGCTCTCTCCTGTCCGATAGGACTCCTCTGTGCTCTCTCCTGTCTTAGAATACAGAGAAGTGCTAGCCCACCCTCACTTACTTGACTTGGTCCATGCCTGTGCTTCAGCTTGGACAAAGCCATGCTTTTTTAAGCCATGATTTATATATAAAGGAAATAAAATTTTCTCATGAAGTACACTGCTCAAAATAATAAAGGCAACACTAAGATAACACATCCTAGATCTGAATGAATGAACTAATCTTATGAAATACTTTCGTCTTTACAATATGCTGACAACAAAATCACACAAAAATGATCAATGGAAATCAAATTGATCAACAATCAAAGTGGAAAATCGCACTACAGGCTGATCCAACTTTGATGTAATGTACTTTAAACAAGTCAAAATGAGGCTCAGTAGTGTGTGTGGCCTCCACGTGCCTTTATGACCTCCCTACAACGCTTGGGCATGCTCCTGATGAGGTGGCGGATGTTATCCCTAGGGATGTCCTCCCCGGACCTGGACTAAACCATCCGCCAACTCCTGGATAGTCTGTGGTGCAACGTGGCGTTGGTGGATGGAGTGAGACATGATGTCCCAGATGTGCTCAATCGGATTCAGGTCTGGGGAACAGGTGGGCCAGTCCATAGCATCAATGCCTTCATCTTGAAGGAAGTGCTGACACACTCCAGCCACATGAGGTCTAGCATTGTCTTGCATTAGGAGGAACCCAGGGCCAACTGCACTAGCATATGTCTTACTAGGGGTCTGAGGATCTCATCTCGGTACCTAATGGCAGTCAGGCTACCTCTGGGAAGCACATGGAGGACTGTGCGGCCCCCCAAAGAAATTCCACCCCACACCATTACTGACCCACTGCCAAACCGGTCATGCTTGAGGATGTTGCAAGCAGCAGAACGTTCTCCACGGCGTCTCCAGACTGTCACATCTGTCACATTTGCTCAGTGTGAATGTGCATTCATCTGTGAAGAGCACAGGGTGCCAGTGGCGAATTTGCCAATCTTGATGTTCTCTGGCAAATTCCAAACGTCCTGCATGGTGTTGGGCTGTAAGCACAACCCCCACCTGTGGACATCAGGCCCTCATACCACCCTCATGGAGTCTGTTTCGGACCGTTTGAGTGGACACATGCACATTTGTGGCCTGCTGGAGGTCATTTTGCACAAAGGCGGAGATAGCGGTCCTGCTACTGGGTTGTTGCCTCCTACTGCCTCCTCCGGCCTCCTCCACATCTCTCGATGTACTGGCCTGTGTCCTGGTAGCGCCTCCATGCTCTGGACACTACGCTAACAGACACAGCAAAGCTTCTTGCCATAGCTCGCATTGATGTGCCATCCTGGATGAGCTGCACTACCTGAGCCACTTTAGCATGAGACGGAGTCTACAACCCACACGAGTGAACGCACCGCCAGCGTTCAATAGTGACCAAAACATCAGCCAGGAAGCATAGGAACTGAGAAGTGGTCTGTGGTGAGCACCTGCAGAACCACTCCTTTTTGGGGGGGGGGGTGTCTTTTCTATTTGCCTATAATTTCCACCTATTGTCTGTCCCATTTGCACAACAACTTGTGAAATTGATTGTCAATCAGTGTTGCTTCCTGAGTGGACAGTGTGATTTCACAGAAGTGTGATTGACTTGGAGTTACATTGTGTGGTTTAAGTGTTCACTTTATTTTTTTGAGCAGTGTATATTAGAAAGGTTAATGTTTTGCCAAGATGTGCAACATATAAAAAGTTTTTGTATTTGACAGTGCCCATTTAAAATAAAAACACATTTTACCCATGATCTATGAGGTTCACCCAAGCTTTAACATTGGGAATCTCATCCTCCATCCACACCTGGACACCATACATTAGAGGATAAGTGTTTACTACATCTTAGTGATCTATCTTTACTTATTGCTACCTGTGCTCTATCATTTAAATTTTTTTTTTAAAATATTAAATAAACTGGTGCCAGAAAGTTAAACAGATTTGTACATTACTTCTATTTAAAAATTTTAACCCTTCCAGTACTTATCAGCTACTGTATGTTCCAAAGGAAGTTCTTTTTGCCACGCGCAAAAATAGCCTCGCGCTATTAACCCTTCTGATGCGGCGCTCAAAGCTGAGCGCTGCATCAAAAGTGACAGTAAATGCTTCCCGGCTGCTCAGTCGGGCTGATCGGGGTCATCGCGATAAAATCGCGATGCCCCGATCAGCTACCCGGAGAGAAGAAGGTCCCTACCTTCTTCCGTCGGTGTCCCGGCTCTGATTGATTGCTCCATGCCTGAGTTACAGGCTGGAGCAATCAACCGCCGATTACACAGATTGTTGCCATGCAACAGCAAGGCAACAATCTGTGTATGCAATCAGCCATTGCAAGCTCATAGGTCCCTATAGGAGCTATGAGCTCGCAAAAAAAAGTGTAAAAAAAAAAAGTTAACCCTTTCAGGTATTCCCTTCTGAATTAAAAGTTTAAATCACCCGGCATTTCCTAGTAACAGAATTAAAACAGTGTATATAAAAGTAAACATATGTGGTATCACCGCGTGCGGAAATGTCCGAATTATAAAAATATACCGCTTTTAAAACCGCACGCTCAATGGCGTACGCGCAAAAAAAATCAGAAGTCCAAAATAGCGCATTTTTGATCACTTTTATACCACAAAAAAGTGATTGAAAAGTCTGATCAGAACAAAAATGGTACAGCTAAAAACTTCAGATCATGGCGCAAAAAATGAGCCCTCATAGCACCCTGAACACAGAAAAATAAAAAAGTTATAGGGCTCAGAAAATGACAATTTTAAACGTATAAATTTTCCTGCATGTATTTATGATTTTTTTCTGAAGTAATACAAAATCAAACCTATATAAGTAGGGTATCATTTTAACCGTATGGACCTACAGAATAAAGATAATGTGTCATTTTTACCGAGAAACGTACTGCGTAGAAACGGAAGCCCCCAAAATTTACAAAGTGGCGTTTTTTTCTTCAAGTTTATCGCACAATGAATATTTTTTCCGTTTTGCCGTGGATTTTTCGTTAAAATGACTGTCACTGTAAAGTAGAATTGGTGGTGCAAAAAATAAGCCATAATACAGATTTTTAGGTGCAAAATTGAATGGGTTACGATTTTTTAAAGGCAAGGAGGAAAAAACGAAAATGCAAAAACGTGAAATTGCTCAGTCCTTAATGGATTTTATATCCGTACAATAATCTGGTGACTTCTTTGTACATCTGCAATCATTAGGGCATTTTCTGGATTTTTAGTGTTCAGTACCTAATGTTTATGCTTAGAGACACATACCTCTTTTTGCTCTAACATACAGTCATGGCCGTAAATGTTGGCACCCCTGAAATTTTTCAAGAAAATGAAGTATTTCTCACAGAAAAGGATTGCAGTAACACATGTTTTGCTATACTCCATGTTTATACCCTTTGTGTGTATTGGAACTAAACCAAAAAAGGGAGGAAAAAAAGCTAATTGGACATAGCACCCTGGTTGGGTACCACTGCTTAAAAGGGGAACTCCTCTGGCAAGCTTTTTTGCTCATTGTCACACTAGTGCAAATCATATTTGGTGTGACAGTTGTGCAAAAAAAAAAAACATGCCTTTTTTGGCTGTTAAATAAAACCAGTCACTGTCAGTTCACGTCACAGTTGCCAAACCAAACTACAAAATTATTGGCACCCTTTCAAAAAAAAAAAAAAAAAAATGTATTGTTTCAAGCATGTGACGCTCCTTTAAACTCACCTGGGGCAAGTAAAAGGTGTGGGCAATATAAAAATCACACCTGAAAGCAGATAAAAAGGAGAACAGTTCACTTAGTCTTTGCATTGTGTGTCTGTGTGTGCCACACTAAGCATGGACTACAGAAAGAAGAAAAGAGAACTGTCTGAGAACTTGAGATCCAAAATTGTGGGAAAATATTAACAATCTCAAGGTTACAATTCCATCTCAGGAGATCTAGATTTGCCTTTGTCCACAGTGCGCAACATTATCAAGAAGTTTGAAACTCATGGCACTGTAGCTAATCTCCCTGGGCTTGGACTGAAGAGAAAAATTGACGAAATGTGTCAACACAAGATGGTCCAGATGGTGGATAAGCAGCCCCAAACAAGTTCCAAAGATATTCAAGCTGTCCTGCAGGCTCGGGGAGCATCAGTGTCAGCGCGAACTATCCATCGACATTTAAATGAAATGAAATGGTATGGAAACTGCTGACACAGAGACATAAAAAAGAAGACTACATTTTGCCAAAATGAACTTGAGTAAGCCAAAATCCTACTGGGAAAATGTCTTGTGGACAGATGAGACCAAGAAAGAGCTTTTTGGCAAAGCACATCATTCTACTGTTTACCAAAAAAAAAAAGTACACAGTACCTACAGTGAAATATGGTGGAGGTTCAATGATGTTTTGGGGTTGTTTTTCTGCCTCTGGCACTGGGTGCCTTGAATGTGTGCAAGGCATCATAAAATCTGAGGATTACCAACGGATTTTGGGTCGCACTGTACAGCCCAGTGTCAGAAAGCTGGGTTTGCATCCGAAATCTTGGGTCTTCCAGCAGGACAGTGACCCCAAATATATATTAAAAAGCACCCAGAAACGGATGGCAACAAAGCGCTGGAGAGTTGTGAAGTGGCCAGCAAGGAGTCCAGATCTAAATCCCATTGAACACCTGTGGAGAGATCTTAAAATTGCTGTTGGGAAAAGGTGCCCTTCACATGTATAGCAAAACATGTGTTACTGCAATCCGTTTCTGTGTGAAATACTCCACTTTCTTGAATAATTTCAGGGGTACCAACATTTACAGCCATGTCTGTATCTTTGGTATATTCTTGGCCTAACCTGGCTGTGAATTATGTATACTGTCATTTCTATATAGGAGCCATATTTATTGGATCATTTATTAGGTTTTGGTTATTTTGGTGACCTTCTTGTAGGGTTTGCTTTTCATTCTCCTTGATGAAGCCAACAAGACAGAGACAACACATTGGAGGATAAGGGGACCAGATTGGTATATATTTTTGTGTGTGCACCACTGACCACTAACACTTAGATTTGTTAGGGTGTTGCATCATTGTGGGTACTGAGAAGGGAGATTGTTTATTGTAAATGTTAGGGTAGGATGGGGTATTCATTAGTCTTGCATTTTCCCTGCATACCATTAAAGTGGTTCTCCACCATAAGGTGCTTTTAATATACATTGTCCATTTTAAATCTCCCGCTGGGATCCCAGATTGGCTCCTCAGTACCGGCAAGGTTGTGGACCATGCTGCCCGCTTCCCTGCTTAATAACTTCTGATCGGATCGGGTCTCAGAAGTGAGACCCGGTGCGATCAATCCCTCAGCCCCTGTACTACAACCCCCATCATGGAACAGAGTCTGATCCATGATGGGTATAGAAGTACAAACACTAATGTAGTCCTCCCCAGCCACCGGCAGACTCCTGCAGCCGGGAAATTACTACTCCAACCATGGAACAGACTTGTTTCCATGATGAGAGTAGTAGTAGTCCCACAACACTATAGGAGTATGCTGATGTCACCTCTTCTGAGCATGCTCAGATGTAATTACGAATATTTTAAACCCGAGTGAAAACGGATGACATTAAAGGTTCATCTGTTTGCCATAGACTTCAGTGTTAAAATTATGATGGCCGTGTTTTCTTCCGTGAAATAAACGGAAATGGGTGCAAACGGATGTAAACGGATTGTAACGTTTTTAATCCGTTTACAGTCTGCAAAACGGAACTGAAATGGGGATAAATAAACGGGGGCAAACGACCGTGTGAATGCATCCTTAAAGTGTTTTAACTTCTTTATTTTTATTTATTTTTTACATCATACATAAATAACCATTAAATGACATGTCTGTCAAAGAAACCTTCACATAAATATCATTTATTTTTTTGACTGATCATCATTTTATTTCTTATGTTGACAGGATTGCTGACCCGGACCAGCCAGTGCTTTGGTTAGATCAAATGCCAGCCCAGAGTCTTATCAGAGGATTCAACAACCACATCAATCTCATCCGGTAACTACAGAGCGGCAACATATTCACCAAATATATTAGAGCGTACTGGTTCATTAGACCTATAGATTAAGAATCAAAGCTCTGTTTATCTGTGGCACATATAATCTTATATGGATTGTCCCACTTTGCAGTATCCTAGTTTGCTTTTAGAGATATAATGTATTCACTTGCAATTCTATTTTGGTGCAGAGGTAAAATTGACATATGGAAACCATTTACTTTATTAAAGGTAAATTTTATTTTTAATTCTAACCACAATTTTATATGGCCTTATAAATGTTACTTGTACTTTCAAAATAATTTTAAAAACCTCTATGGTTTTGTTATATTAACCCTTCAAAGTGATGACATTTTAGTGCTCTCACTGCTTTTTTAAGCTCCTGTGTGGTACTGCAATGCCTCACTTGACTGAAACAATGCAGCAGAACCCTGCTGGTGCAAACTGCAGAACAGCTGAAGGAGCTGTGGCGCTTGAGTGGGTGCCCTGGACCCATCAAACAGTGGTGGAGGTGCCTATAAAGGGGTACTCCGGTGAAAAACAATTTTTTATTTTTTTTTATCAACTGGTGCTAAAACGTTAAACAGATGTGTAAATTACTTCTATTTAAAAATCTTAACCCTTACAATACTTATCAACTGCTGTATGCTCCACAGGTTATTTTCTTTTAGAATTTCCTTTCTGTCTGACCACAGTGCTCACTGCTGACACCTCTGTGCATGTCAGGAACTGTACAAAGCAGGATTGGTTTGCTATATGCATTTGCTCCTGCTCTGGACAGTTCCTGACACAGACAGAGGTGTCAGCAGAGAGCAGTGTGGTCAGACAGAAAAGAAATTTAAATAGCAAAGAACTTCCTCTGTAGTATACAGCAGCTGATAAGTACTGGAGGGATTAAGATTTTTAAATAGATTTACAAATCTGTTTAACCCATTAAGGACATGCGCCGTAAATGTATGGCGCTGTGCACCTCTTAGCGCACAGCGCCGTACATTTACGGCGCGGCTGTTATGTTAGCGCAGGAGCTGCACTCGCTTTATTCCCGGCGGGTCCCGGCGGCTGTCGGCAGCCGCGGACCCACCAGTAATGGTGGACATCAGCAATCGCGCTGATGTCTCCCATTAACCCCTTAGGTGCCGTGATCAATACAGATCACGGCATCTGTGGCAGTGCGCACTTATAATGGCTGATCTGATCGCCCGCAGGAATCAGATCAGCCAAGATGGCAGACAGAGTTCCCCTCACCTGCCTCCGTCCATCTCCCAGGGACCAGAGCAGAAGATCACAGATAATACTGATCAGTGCTATGCCCTATGCATATCACTGAACAGTATTAGCAATCTATTGCTAAAAGTGTAAAAAAAAATTAAAAAAAAGGGGAAAAATCCCCTCCCCCCAATAAAGTTTTTTTTTCCTATATTAATACATAAAAGCGTAAAAAAAGGTAAATAATAAACTTTTGGTATTGTTGCATGCGTTAATGTCCAAACTATAAAAATATAATGTTAATGATCCCCTACGGCGAGTGGCGTAAATGTAAAAAAAAGTCACAAATTTCAGCTTTTTTGTCACATGAAACTGCAATTTTTTTTTTTATAAAAAGCGATCAAGAAGTCACATATACGCAAATCTGGTACCAAAACAAACTACAGATCAGGGCACAAAAAATTAGCCCTCACACATCCCTGAATACGGAAAAATAAGGAAGTTACGGGTGGTCAAAATAGGGCAATTTTAAACATACTGATTTTGTAAATAAAAATGTATGTAACCATGGGTATAATTTAATCGTATTGGCCCAAAGAATAAAGAAAACATATATTTTTTACCTTAAAGTGTACAGTGCGAAAACGAACCCCCCCCCCCCCTCCCCACAATTTGCTAAATTATGATTTTTGTTTAAATTTCCTTACACACAATTTTTTGGGTTTACCATACATTTTAGGGTAAAATGAATGATGTCATTACAAAGTACAATTGGTCATGCAAAAAACAAGCCCTCATATGGGTCTGGGAATGGAAATGTAAAAGAGTTATGAATTTTAGAAGGCGAGTAGGAAAAAACAAAAACGCTAAAATAAAATTGGCTGCGTCCTTAAGGTGAAAATGGCCTGAGTCCTTAAGGGGTTAACTTTCTGGCACCAGTTGATTGCTTTCCACCGGAATACACCTTTTGAGTCTGACCCCTGCCAATCTAATATTAATGGCTTATCCCGAGGATAAGCTATACGTTTTCTAAGGCTGAATGGGAGATGTGCCATATACTAGAAAACAACACTGTCTAATGTATGGTATAATATTTCATTTCCTCAATTTCAGAGGTCAGGTCATCAACATGCGATATCTTAAATATTTTGAAAAGATTCTCAGTTTTATAAAAGATCGGATAATGATTTATCACAGGTAAATATTTATTTTATACATATAATTGTCCATTCTTAGAAATACATAAAATGTAATTATTTCCTTGCACACTTGTTTTATTTTAGTGCCAACAATCCTAGAGGTCTTTCAGAAGTTAGAGAAGCATTAGAAAAAGTTCAAAAGGTGGAAGACCTCTTGCCAATAATGAAGGTAATGTTACACCTATTGTTGCACCACAGGAATTTAAAGATACTGTATTGGAGCCAGCATTGCCATACTCCTTACCAGGCTGTAGGGTTACCAATTACAATAGCAGTTTAATATTATGGGCAATAACTAATATATTACATTCCAAATTAACCTTTTAATGACCACTAATATGCCTTTATACACCGGCTCAGTGGTCATTTAGTATTGAGAACATTCTATTTGTGGTGGGTGCTGGGTGTATCTTACAGCCGACACATGCCTGAAACTACTGGGTTCGACTTCAGTTAGTAGCGACCGTGGCATGTAGAGAGTGAACTAACAGGAACTCTACAGTCGGGGGTCTGATCGGCACCCCCATGACACAAATGCGGGTTGCAGATCTGTTACCATGGCAGATCCTTGGGCAGACTGTACTAAAAGAGCACCTCTTTAACTGATGAATACAACAGCATTGTATTGATTAGTATATTCTATGGACTGATACGCACCACTGATATTGGCATTATACCAAACGGACATCGGTACTAACTGCCCTCCCAAGGCTCGAACACATGGTTATAGGAAGATAACAGTCCACCACCTTCACACTTGAGACTAATCTATTGTATTGATTAGTTTAAAGGGGTATTCCAGGAAAAAACTTTTTTTATATATATCAACTGGCTCCAGAAAGTTAAACAGATTTGTAAATTACTTCTATTAAAAAATCTTAATCCTTTCAGTATTTATGAGCTTCAGAAGTTAAGGTTGTTCTTTTCTGTCTAAATCCTCTCTGATGACACCTGTCTCGGGAAACGCCCAGTTTAGAAGAGGTTTGCTATGGGGATTTGCTTCTAAACTGGGTGTTTCCCGAGACAGTTGTCATCAGAGAGGACTTAGACTGAAAAGAACAACCTTAACTTCAGAAGCTCATAAGTACTGAAAGGATTAACCCCTTAAGGACCGGGGGTTTTTCCGTTTTTGTATTTTCGTTTTTTTGCTCCTTGCCTTTAAAAAATCCTAACTCTTTAAATTTTGCACCTAAAAATCCATATGATGGCTTATTTTTTGTGCCACCAATTCTACTTAGTAATGACGTGAGTCATTTTGCCCAAAAATCTACGGTGAAATGGAAAAAAAATCATTTTGCGACAAAATTGAAAAAAAAAAACGCCGTTTTGTAACTTTTGGGGGCTTCCGTTTCTATGTAGTACAATTTTCTGTAAAAATGACACCTGATATTTATTCTGTAGGTCCATACGATTAAAATGATACCCTGCTTTTATAGGTTTGATTTTGTCGTACTTCTGGAAAAAATCATTGTGTGACAAAATAAAAAAAAAAACACAGTTTTGTAACTTTTGGGGGCTTTCGTTTCTACGTAGTACATTTTTCGGTAAAAATGACACCTTATCTTTATTCTGTAGGTCCATACGATTAAAATGATACCCTACTTATATAGGTTTGATTTTGTCGCACTTCTGGAAAAAATCATAACTACATGCAGGAAAATTAATACGTTTAAAATTGTCATCTTCTGACCCCTATAACTTTTTTATTTTTCCGTGTATGGGGCGGTATGAGGACTCATTTTTTGCGCCGTGATCTGAAGTTTTTTAACGGTACAATTTTTGCATTGATGGGACTTATTGATTTTTATTCATTTTTAAATGATATAAAGAGTGACCAAAAATGCACTATTTTGGACTTTGGAATTTTTTTGCGCGCACGCCATTGACCAAGCGGTTTAATTAATGATATATTTTTATAATTCGGACATTTCCGCACGCGGGTATACCATATATGTTTATTTTTATTTACACTGTTTTTTTTTTTTATTGGAAAAGGGGGGTGATTCAAACTTTTAATAGGGGAGGAGTTAAATGATCTTTATTCACTTTTTTTTTTTCACTTTTTTTTTGCAGTGTTATAGGTCCCATAGGGACCTATAACACTGCACACACTGATCTTCATCATTGATCACTGGTTTCTCATAGGAAACCAGTGATCAACGATTCTGCCGCATGACTGCTCATGCCTGGATCTCAGGCACTGTGCAGTCATTCGGCGGTCGGACAGCGAGGAGGCAGGTAGGGGCCCTCCCGCTGTCCTGTAAGTTGTTCAGGATGCCGCGATTTCGCCGCGGCTATCCCGAACAGCCCACTGAGCTAGCCGGCAACTTTCGCTTTCGGTTTTAGCCGCGATCGGCGCTGCACGCTATTAGAGGCGGGTCCCGGCTTCACTATGACACCTGGCCCGCCGTGATATGATGCGGGGTTACTGTGTAACCCCGCGTTATATCAGGAGAGCAGGACTAAGGACGTACCGGTACGTCCTTGGTCCTTAAGGGGTTAAGATTTTTTAATAGAAGTAATTTACAAATCTGTTTAACTTTCTGGAGCCAGTTGATATATATAAAAAAGTTTTTTTCCTGGAATACCCCTTTAAGCAATCTAATGATTGCTTATACAAGTCTCCTAGAGGAACTTCCATTATTTTTCAGTACATTTTATGGCAAAATGAAGGATGTCTGTAAAAGGTATAATTGGTCCCGCAAAAAATAAGCCATCATGTGGCTCTGTATGTGAAAAAAATATTATGGCAAAAATCAAAATCACTGACTGGGGAAGAGGTTAATATATCAGCGCACAGAATAGATTTGATATCCTTAGTGTTTATAATAACTGTTCTCTCTCCCTCCAATATAGTGGTATGAATTGGACAGTCAGATGCCTATGCCATGGCGATTTATGCAGTTAGTTTTATTCTTGGGATTGTTACTTGCAGGAATATTTAAAGAGATCATAAATCAAATCAAATTTTATCAGGATGAAATAAAATAATCTTCATGTTCATCTATAAAATTATAATACTTATATCTTACTTTTTGAAAGCAGTTAAACAGCAAAACAAGAGATGGGTTCACAGTGAACACAAAAGTTCCCAGCCTCAAAGATCAAGGGAAAGAATATGATGGATTCACAATAACTATAACAGGAGATAAGTAAGAAACACATT
The DNA here is from genome assembly GCF_029499605.1 of Hyla sarda. Taxonomy (NCBI): domain Eukaryota; kingdom Metazoa; phylum Chordata; class Amphibia; order Anura; family Hylidae; genus Hyla; species Hyla sarda. Next base: position 335,404,186 of record NC_079191.1, read on the forward strand.
TCTGTATCTGAACCTCCTTTCATTTATCTTCAGAGAGGCATTCCTTTATTTTCAAGCTTACCTAATCTTTGTCTTTCCTCCCATGGTTAAGAACACATTATATCCGTAATCATGTCATATTATTGCAATGACTTGCTTCATTGTCGGCGTGTCTCTACATATTGTTTGTAAGGCGACTGTTTTAATAAGTATTTGCACCGTATTTTTCGCCATATAAGACGCTCCGGCATATAAGATGCACCCAATTTTAAAGCATGAAAATCTAGAAAAAAAAGATTCTGGCATGCCAGGAGTGGTAGTTTTGCAACATCTGGAGGTCCGCAGGTTGAAGACCACTGGTATAGGAGGTAATACTCCCCTTTCCCCGCCGCTCCGGACCCATCACCGCTGCCCTGGATGTCGCCCTACATTGCTGTCCCTGGGGTGTCCCCATCGCTCCGGAACGTCTCTGCTGCCGGGTAGTCTCGCTCTCCGTCGCTGCCATCACATCGCTACGCATGTGCTCTGTGCGCGACGACGTGGTGACGACGAAGGAGAGCGCCGGCCATGCAGGGGATCCTGGCACGGAGCAGACACCGAGGAGGCAGGTAAGGTCCCTCCCGGCTTCCTGTAAGCTGTTCGGGACACCGCGATTTCACTGCGGCGGTGCCGAACAGCCCGACTGAGCAGCCGGGTTAGTGTGATTTTCGCTTCAGACGCGGCGGTCAGCTTTGACATCACCGTAATCGGTGATGTCCTGTATTAGCCGCGGGTCCCGGCCGTTGATGGCCGCAGGGACCACCGCGAAAGGACGGGTTTTAATGTGTATTTGCTGTATAAGATGCACCAACTCCCCCCCCCCCCCCCCCCCCCCCCCCAGTTTTGGGGAAGAAAAAGTGCGTATTATACAGCGAAAAATACGGTAATTCAATTAACAATTTTGGAGCATTGTACCCATACTTCTGTTATTTACCCTAGAAATATGTGAATAAATTGACAAACTTACTTTATGCTACATAAACAAATCAGCCACAACATTAAAGCTTAATACCGGGTAGGTTGCCCTCCCAAATTACAGAAACAGCATTGCTGATGCTGCTATGTTGCTTATACAACTCACACTATTAGCTTTTTGAGTCAAAAGAAGAAGAAAAACTGCCTAGGGCCACGTTCACATGGATGGATCCGCAGCATACTTTACGCTGCAGATCCGCTGATGATGGAGGCACAATGTAGGGGTCCATCTGTGTCTACTTATCACAAGATAATCAATGTTATCCACAGGGATAGCTAAAATGAGTTGGCTCCAGACACTCCATCACTGCACATATTACATTAATGCAAATCATAGTTAATTTTTTCAGAATTTCGTCGTTCTTTGTGTTGTTTCTCATAGTGGTTTGAGGTTATTTCCCCCAATTTCCTGCATTAAACCAGCAGATAACTGTGGGATTTTCAATTGTTTTGGGACCAATAGTAAAACATTAGATCTAACTGCTATAAAGATATATTAAGAAAAGAATCTGCACAGTACTTTGACCCTATTTAGATGAAAAATAAATAAAAAAAGATGTTCCAGAGCAGACATTCACTTTAAGGCTATGGTCCCACTAAGTTATTTGAACCATATTTTAGCTTTAAAAAATTGCTGTTTTTCATGCAAAAAGATGGCTGAAAGTTTCTACTGTTCTTACCGTTTGGTCCATTTTATTTTATTTTTTATTTCTTGTAAAAATACTCATTTACATTTTGCAAAAGAGTGAAAAACATTTTTAAAAAAATGTACATAAACCACTGAAAAAAGTAGCTTTTTACATTCAACTTTATTGTAAACTTTAAAAACAGCTTAAAATGATTGTGTGTGAAGAGAACTCCCGTAAAGGACTTCTTTCAACATGAGACTACCTGTTGATCTTGCTCTGATTTTTTAAAACCTGTCAACCCCTGCTCCAGTGCCGTGCAGAATACGCAGAAGGGGGGGCTTGCAGTGGCCAGACCATTTCACGATCAGACGCTTATCTTTTGGATAGGGTATAATAGGTCAGAAGGCTCCCAGTGGCTTTCGCCTGCTTCACCAGCCTTAATTGTTAGATCTTCCTCTGTTTGGCTATGGGAAGTGATCTAGCAATCAAGGCTGGTTGGATGGGAATAAGCTGCCAGGGACCACCCCAATGACACGTGGTTCTGGCAGCATAAAAAAAGGTTCTCTTTCAATTCATATTCTTACTATTTAGCTTCCAAATATATAGAGAATTAAATTGATTATTTTTTATCTATTAAAAATACTTAAGTAAATGGGGATTGTCGATAGTAAGAAACATATAGCTAGTGGTCTATTATCTTTTTTTTTCCGTGATGGCCGGAGGTTCATGAATTTTCTGTATTGTCAATGCAGAGAGGAGGGGTAAGCCAACACCAGACAACTATCTTTCTGAGAACAAAGAAGTTGGACACTTGAAGTCCAACATGCCCAAATCCTCTGTCTTCCAACATCATTTGTTGGGGGAGAGTTAGGATGTCTCTATACACTGTACTCTGTATATTTTTAACTAAAGTGTATGAGGACTTTAAGAGGGTATTCACTCAGCTTTTTTTTTTTATTAGATAACAAATACAAACCAAGATTTGTTTAATAGCTGAACATTTTGGTTTCAGGAAACATGCCCAAGCAAGTTATTATATTGATGCCATATTTTTTCCAGGCCAAGCAAAGGGTTTTTTAATGGAATTTCCTTGTAATCTTAATTTCTGAATTTTACATTTCAGCACAAGTTTAAAAAGGAATTGCTTACAAGCTCTGCAGGCTTGCCTAACTAAAACAAAACATGGCTCCAACAAGGGAGTTATCAGTGAAATCAATCGAATAGATTTTATGGCTCGGTTCACACACCGTAAAAAAGTATATGGTTAATCTGACCTAAAATATGTACGTAAATCTGTCATTAAATCCGTTTTCGTTCTTGATTTTGGTGCAGATTTGCACGGCATTGCACTCATTTCAATCTTCGGTGAAAATATTTGGCATTGCCCCAAAGTCTGGTAAAAACATAAACAAAATAGAAAGGCTATAAAAAGAAAACCTATGGGTAGACCAGGAAATAGAAAACAAAATAATATGCCTTGAAAATTAGAAAATGCACAAAAAAAACTAATAGGACAATTTACACCTAACTGTAAGAAATCGTCTGGTTGAAATTAGATTTACATGTAGAAAAGCCAAAAAAACAGCACAAACTCCTAAACAAAAGAGAAGAAGATTACAGTGGACTAAAGGAGAACAATAGTGGAGTGTGGAGGATTAGATGAGATTGATTTTCAATGATGAATCATCAGTCTGCATTGACAAAGTGGAGGATGCTGGAACTATTGGCTGGTGCTGGTCTAATAAACATATAAAGAAGATGATACCTGACCAAAACAATCACATCTCCCCACACATTTATCAAATTGAGATGCCATAAAAGGAGAAAGGATCAGCATGGATGGCAATTATTACCTCAGCAGTCAATGCATAGAAACATTTTCCTACAGAAAGGCATATCCACTTAAAGGGGTTCTCCCTTGTTTATACTGTTTTTTGTTATTATGTTTGTGTGTTATGTGTGTATAAGTATGTGTTTTTTTAGATGTGTTGTGATTATGTATATATGTATTTTCTTACCTTTTGTGAAGATCCGGAAGCTGGCCCCTTTTTCTTCCAGTAGCTTGCTGTGTAACCTCGGCCTCCGCCATGTTGTGTTCGGTAAGTGGGATGTCGGGGGGTGTGTTCTTGCTTCTGTCCTTTCCATCTTCTGACATCCGAAGCAAATCTTTTCTTCCTGTTTCTTCTGTGGCTCAGCGATGAATCTGTGGCCTCTTCCGGCGCATGCGCAGGTTTTTTTTTTTTTTTTTAACCGATAGTTTTTTTTGTCCAATCGACAAACTGTCTGCGCTTGCGCGAAGCTACGCTATTAGCGTAGACCTAACGTACGCTACACTTGCGCATGCGCAGACAGTTTGTCAATTAGACAAAAAAAAATTTATTGGTAAAAAAAAATTTAAAAAAAATACTTGCGCATGCGCCGGAAGAGGCCGCAGATTCGTCGCTGAGCCACGGAAGAAACAGGAAGAAAAGATTTGTCTCGGACGTCAGAAGATAGGAAGGACAGAAGCAAGAACACACCCCCCCGACATCCCACGTACCGAAAACAACATGGCGGAGGCCCAGGTACACAGCAAGACACTGGAAGAAAAAGGGACCAGCTTCCGGATCTTCACAAAAGGCAAGAAAATACATATATACATAATCACAACACACATAAAAAAAACACATACTTATACACATATGACACACAAACATAATAACAAAAAACAGTATAAACAAGGGAGAACCCCTTTAATAACATTGCCAAAAAAAACAGACCCCAGATCTCAGTTCACTTTATTAATGGTTGAACTTAGAACTTGCAACAGACACCCACTACTAATGACAGAAATTGTTTATCACGCTGATGTCAGTCATTTAAACCCTTTCAAATGCTGCGGACACAGCATTTAAAGGGTTTAATGACTAGTGACATTTCTGTCGGGTGTCTGACCAGAACTCCTCCAACGTGATTGCAGGGTGCCGATTAGTTACTATTGCAGCTGGAGGCCTTTACTTTCTCTGTGTCTGCCATAGTCTGCCTCAGGCAGGCTAAACTTATCCACTCAACACCAAAGCATTGCATAGGTGAGTATAAGCAATTTAATGATTGCTTATTAAAGTCCTCTAGGAGGGGGGGGGGGTTACAAATTTAATTATTACAGTATAATAATAAATTAAATTAAAAAAATAATGTTTAAAATTACTTCCCATAATAAAAAAAATGAAATCTCCCCCTTTCTCATTTATCACATATCATATGTGAGGTAAGAAAACAACAAACATATGGAATTGCTGCATGCGGAATTGTCAGAGCTATTGAAATATAACGTTATTAATCCCACATGGTGAAAAGCATAAATGGAAGAAAAATGCAATGCCAAAATTGCAGATTTTTTGTTAAATTGTATGCCAGAAACAACTACCAATCACAAAAATGTAGTCCTCATATGTAGATGGGGGAAAAAAAGTTATGGAGGGCAGAATAAGGCAACTTTAAGAATATTTATTTTTGGGGGGAAAAGTTTTACATTTTTAAAGACAGTAAAATAAAACAAAAGCTTTATAAATTGGGTATTGTTGTAATCTCACTGACCCACAAAATACAGGGAACATAATTTTTACTATAACTATAACTAACTTGCATGGCCTAAAAACGAAAACCTTCCCTAATTTTATTTCCTGTTTTAACATACATTTTATGGGTAAATAGAGCTGTCATTAGAAAGTACAATTGGTCCTTCAAAAAAATAAAAACAAGCCCGCTGTGAAGTAAACAAACTGGGTGACCATCCCAAAGTGTGGGAAGTTAAGCCAGTGGTTTTAAAGGGTACCTCTCATCAAAAAAACTTTTGATATATTATAGATTAATGTATGCAGAATAACTTTACAATTGCATGTTGTAAAAAAATATGCTTCTTTCTATTTAATTTTCCACTTTGAAGAAATGACCACTAGTCCTGGCAGCAAGCATTTCAGACTCATGCTGGAGTCCTAAACACTACGAGCTGCCAGTCTGCTTTGTTCACAAAGGAGAACACTCAGACCTGCCAGCCTGCTTTGTTCACAGCCTGTTTGGCTGTGAACAAAGCAGGCTGGCAGCTCTGAGTGTTTAGGACTCCAGCATGAGTCAGAAATGCTTGCTGACAGGACTGATCGGGAAAAATACAATAGAAAGAAGCATATTTTTCATTAACATGCTATTGGAAAGTTATTCAACATTCATTAATCTAAAATATATCAAAAGTTTATTTGATGAGATGTACCCTTTAAGAGTTTAAAGAGGTATTCCCATTTAAAAAAGTAATAACATATTGCTGGGATCCAGAGCAATCTTGAAACAAATGGGCCACAGTGATATTGTCATGTTGTGTCCCTATATCTGTTTAGCAGTCCTCCGCAGGCAGTCAGACCACCCACTGAACATAAAGTTCAGGCATATCCCAGTGATGTGCCATCCTCACTGTTATCCCCCTATCCCCCCCAAGCAGTATCGTGGGTCACATCACTTATTTTAAGTACAGAAGATTAAATGGATGGAAACAGAATGCCAACCTCACTGGAATATAAAACTGTAGTTTAAAAATAATAAAACATTTTGGTAAGTATTTTTTACAAAATAGTGTGACCTTACTCACGCATAATCTCATTTTTAAAACACGAAAACATTACATCGCCAAAAAATCTGTTAACGAGCCAGAGCAGTTTTCCCTCTAAAGCCATTTAAAAGGGTACTCCGGTGGAAAACTTATTTTTTTATTTTTTTTATTTATTTTTTTTAAATCAACTGGTGCCAGAAAGTTAAACAGATTTGTAAATTACTTCTATTAAAAAAATTTAATCCTTCTAGTATTTATTAGCTGCTGAATACTACAGGGGGAATTATTTTCTTTTTGGAACACAGAGTTCTCTGCTGAATCACGAGCACAGTGCTCTCTGCTGACATCTCTGTCTATTTTAAGAACTGTCCAGAGTAGTAGAAAATCCCCATAGAAAACATATGCTGCTCTGGACAGTTCCTAAAATGGACAGAGATGTCAGCAGAGAACACTGTGGTCATGTCAACAGAGAGCTCTTTGTTCCAAAAAGAAAACAATTTCTTATAGAAGTCATTTACAAATATGTTTAACTTTCTGGCACCAGTTGATTTAAAAAAAGAAATAAATAAAAAAACAGTTTTTCCACCGGAGTACCCCTTTAAAGCCTGATAGATGCCCTAATGGTTCTTAATGATTCCCTACTTTTATTGATGTAGTTATATCTTTCTTGATTTCCATTTGTAATGTTTTGAATGCTCTTTTTCAGAATTGGAAATATATTATTTTCCGTGGAAACACAGACAACAGAGGAGAGGACGCAGTTGTACCATGCAGAGATTGAGGCTCTTTATAAGGATCTTACAGCAAAAGGAAAAGTCTTAGCACTTTCTACAGAACTGGGAGTGAGTTGAATATATTGGTTTTCAGGAATTATCATTTATTCTGACCTGTCTGATTTAGTAAAAACTTGCATTCCTAAAATATAACTATTCTGGGAGAAATATATGAATATATAGACACTTTGGTGTTACCGTTCCCTTTTACAAGAGACCCAGATAAGAGAGGATCAATCTGTGTAGGGACACCCGGTTATACAGGGTGATACTGATTCCAACACGGTTTACGCTGTCACCCACACAATTACCTTGTACTAGTAGGTTAGTGCAGGTGATGATGGTGACTAGGGTTGCCACCTGGCCGGTATTTTACTGGCACAGCCGGTATATTGGCCACCCTGCCATTTTTTTATATTGAAAATACCGGCTATGCAATGGCCGGTATTTATCCAACCAATCCTCCAACTCCCAAAATGTGGCACCATATACTATACCAGTTTTTCCTAACCAGAGCGGCTCCAGCTGTTGCAAAAGTACAACTCCCAGCATGCCTGGATAGCCTCTTACAGCAGTGTTTCCTAACCAGAGTGCCTCCAGCTGTTGCAAAACATCTCCCAACATGCCTGGATAGTCTATTACAGCAGTGTTTCCTAACCAGAGTGCCTCCAGCTGTTGCAAAACTACAACTCCCAGCATGCCTGGATAGCCTCTTACAGCAGTGTTTCCTAACCAGGGGTGCCTCCAGCTGCTGCAAAACTACAACTCCCAGCATGCCTGGATAGCCTCTTACAGCAGTGTTTCCTAACCAGAGTGCCTCCAGCTGTTGCAAAACAACTCCCAGCATGCCTGGATAGTCTATTACAGCAGTGTTTCCTAACCAGAGTGCCTCCAGCTGTTGCAAAACTACAACTCCCAGCATGCCTGGATAGCCTCTTACAGCAGTGTTTCCTAACCAGAGTGCCTCCAGCTGTTGCAAAACAACTCCCAGCATGCCTGGATAGCCTCTTACAGCAGTGTTTCCTAACCAGAGTGCCTCCAACTGTTGCAAAACTACAACTCCCAGCATGCCCGCTTGTCCGGGTATGCTGGGAGTTGTAGTTTTGCAACAGCTGGAGGCACCCCTGGTTGGGAAACGCTGACCTATACTATATACTACTATATAGTCCAACATGCTGGGAGTTGTAGTTTTAATTTGGGGCAGCTGCTGAGCCACAGGCTGTATCAGGGCATGCTGGGAGTTGTAGTTTGTAACTAAATGTAACTCCTGAATTTAATTAAAAAAAAATTGATAAAGAAGTCACATCAAAACAAAAATGGTACCGTTAAAAACTACAGATCGGGGCGCAGAAAATGAGCCCTCACACAGGCCCGTATAAGGAGAAATGAAAAAGTTTTAGGGGTCATAATAGGGCAGAATTTTCACCCCCCGCATATGTGTATCCTGTGATGTTACGCATATATAATTATGCAAATTACCATGGCCGGTATTTTTTGGCAAGAAAGGTGGGAACCCTAATGGTGACAGATTCCATGTATTACCGGGAGAGCCTACCTGTCCCCTTTAACCTCTCCACACACACATTTTAACTTGGTTTCCCTTTTGATCTATTGGCTGGGGATACTTTTCCAAATGCTTTAGTTGATTCTATGTTTTGGAGTCTGTGCCAATGAGTTGGTTATTGCAGAACTGTGGAAGATTTCAGCTGTCTGTAGTCTCAAGGTGACTGGAAGGTACTGTCATATTTATAGACCTGCATACATTTCAGCTTTGTGCAGATCTGCTTTCATTGTGTATTTTAATGCACTAAATCCCTATCAATGCAGAAATGAAATAAGGCCTTCTTATATGAATCCCAGAAAATATGCTCTTTAAATGTCAAAGCAATTATTACGTTTGTCTGCCGATGCGATGTGTTAACTTTGTGTTAACCAGTCAATTCCTGTGAAGCTGTACAGCAATAATGTATTGTCTATGAAGCTATTAACCTTGCTCTTACAAATCCATCACTGATGCTTGGAATGTTTCCTTCCTTTGGTTTGTAGGAGGCAGATGTTGTATGTGAACTGATTCTGTCATTGGTGTATTATTTCTACAATTTAATGCCGCTCTCCAGGGGATCCAGGTCAGTGTCATCCATCATTAGAAAATATTTGTAGTATAAAACGCATTTTTCACAGAAGCAGGAAAGAGATGGTAGGATGTGGGAGGATGGAGAAAATTGTGTAAGCTATGGAAGCTTCACCTTGTCTTTCAAATGGAGACTAAGAGTCTGTTCAGAAGTAATGTAATAGATGTATATATGTGTATATAGCTTACTATGTTTATATGTAAGAAAATGTTCAGTTAGGAACCCCTGTCCCCCTAATGTCATTCTGCTCCTTCCTGTCTGGCCCACACCATCGTGTAGAGGAAACTGTGAGCCACGAGGATAATGCTCATCCCCCATTCTACTCTCTGTTATTTGCACACTCCCTATATGCTAGAACATCCCACTAGTGAGGGTGGGAACTTATGTTAATTACAGAGGTAATAAAGCCAAGTAAAGGACTGAATAAAGGGTGGAAGCATTTGAAACCGACATGGCTCTGTTTGATTTACTTCGCTATACTTCGGTATATACATTCTGTATACGGATTTGGCTGGGAGTAAGATGTATAATAGAATCCACTTCAGTAACAATAATATTACACTACTGACCGACAGATCCACCACTAAATCCATGCTGTTATGATCTATTCAGGATAAGTATCATGAAGAAAAATCTTATCCTCTATCCCAGTGGTCTTCAACCTGTTGACCTTCAGATGTTGCAAAACTACAACTCCCAGCATGCCCGGACAGCCAACGGCTGTCCGGGCATGCTGGGAGTTGTAGTTTTGCAAAATCTTGAGGTCCACAGGTTGAAGACCACTGCTCTATCCAAAGGGGATGGAAATAATGGTTTTCTAGCATCCAGGCCTCTCAATTCCACTTTAGAGAGAAACTGTTTCCTTTTTCAAAATTTTTGTTCTAGATCGCGGGAGGTCCGAGCGTTGGGGCCGCCAGCGATCGGCTCTTTAGAGCCCCGGCTCTCCATCACAGGGGCGCGTCACAAGCCCCGCCCGAAGCGGGGGGCTGCCACACCCCCTCTATGGGAGAGCCGAAGATTGCCGAAAGGCTCTCCCATAGAGCTATATGGAGGGGGCGTGGCGGCTCACACTTTGGGCAGGGGTTGTTATGCGCCCCTGTGATGGAGAGCCGGGGCTCCAAACAGGAGATCGCGGGGGGTCCCAGCGCTCGACCACCCCCCACCCCCCCTCGCGATCTAAAACTTATCCCCTATTCTTCAGATAGGGGATTTATTTTATTTTTATTTTTTTTTTCATGATACTTATCCTTTTAAATTTCCTCAACATTATGTTTAGAATATTTATTAATATAATGCTGTTATATTTGTATACGCTGTGAGTGTGATTTGTTATACTTCATACAATGACAGTGAATTGTACCATAGTGGAATTTTATTTAATATGCATGGTTCATTTTAGATCCAACAACAGAAATTTTGCAGCAAATGATCGGGGAGATTTATCAAACCTTGTGCAGAGGGAGAGTGGTGCAGTCACCCATAGCAACCAATCAATTTTTTTATTTATTTTTTTTTTTTTTAAAGGAAAGCTGGAATCTGGTTGCTATGGGCAACTGCACCACTGTTCCTCTGCATGAGTTTTTGATAAATCTCCCCCAATGTGTGAATGAAGTCCCAACCTAAGTGTCCATTGTTCCCTGTTGGGAAGAGGCTGGCTCTGGTAAAGTGAAAGCTGAGCTGTGATTGGTTGTTAGGGGCAAAATCTCTCCAGTTTTTCTCTGAAACATTTTAATAAATCAGGGCCAATATGTCTGCACCCTCCGATCTGAGAACCTCCATATACGTTTTACATACCAGCCAACCAACGCTGATGGGCCCAAAAATTTAGAAAAAAAACATTCCTAGAGACAAACGTTTATGAAAACTGCTCTAAACAGTGTGTGAACATAGCCGTAGAGCTTTATTTATTTATTTATTTATTTTTAGCTTCTCCTGGCATATGCATTTAACGTAAAGAAACAAAATTTAAAACATCTGCACCAGAAAATTTTTTTCAATATAAAACATATACCATTAGGACACCGTTTCAGTATACTTTGTGTCTTTGTGAACATAGCCTGTTATGTGATACACTTTTACTAGTTGTTGGGTGAAAGAGGTTTTCTGAGATGTCAATATATTGGGGGCTCATCCTTAGGATAGGCCATCCATATCAGATCAAGTGGATAGGCCCATGCTGCCCAAGTATGTACATCAGCTGATGGTCCATCCCCAGGATATAGAAGCTAAACCATCAGGGATTACTGAGCGATGTGAGGATACATTTTAAGGCCGAGTTCACACACAGTATTTTGGTCACTTGTTTTACCAAAACCAGGAGTGGGTACACAGAACACAGAAAGCGGTGCAAATATTTCCAATATAGTTTTTTTCTGTTTTGGATCAACAGCTGGTTCAGGTAAAATTACTGACACAATTGTAATACTGTGTGTGAATCCAGCCTCAAACAGGGTGTACCTAGGGGTTGGTATGAAGTTCATCTGTTAAAGGGGTACTCCACTACCCCAGCGTTCAGAAAAAAAAATTCCGAGCGCTGGGTGCGGGCTGCGGGGGTCGTGACGTCACGGCCATGCCCCCTCATGACGTAATGCCACACCCCCTCAATGCAAGTCTATGGGAGGGGGCGTGGCAGCCACCACGCCCCCTCCCATAGATTGCATTGAGGGGGTGTGGCATGACATCATGAGGGGCATGGTGTGACGTCATGAGGGCACTGTGAACGCTGGGGCAGTGGAGTACCCCTTTAATATGCTGTGTGTGTGTGTGTGTGTAAATAGTCTCTGTAAAAGTGACTGTCCATACAGAATGATCATTCGGTTTCCTTGTATACCCAACTTAAAACCAGTAAATAGTCATTTTGGCCAAAAGCAAACTGCTGATTATAGGGTTGATGTAGGAACAAACTTCACCTTCCTCCTCTAGCTTCCTGTCTTCTAGCATTGCTGAAAAGGGAAAGACTAGTGTAACTATTTCCAGTAAATCATTGAATATCTTTTTAGGAGTCTTTATGTCAATTCTTTATTGTTTCTCAGTATGGGACATTCTAGTCTCTTTGAATGACTAATGTACCAAAGGGCAAACATAGTCAAAGTATGAAATATTGTCTAACAAGGGGGCACGTCCTGCAGTATAGAACATTGTGATCCTGATGCTGATCCTGTTATCAGTTCTAAGAAATATAATAAACAGCTGCAAACAGCTGGAAGCGTGTTTCTGAATTTCTGTGTACTCACTCAGCAGTCCAGAATATTGGCATCAGAAAAGTGTGTGTATGAGAGGGCATTGGGGGGGTCCAGCAGCTGGCCCTATGTGAGTGTGGAGGTCCTGGTACTGACTGGGCCCATTTCTCTTTGCAAAAGTAACTTCAAGGTATCTCCACTTTGGGATCAATGAGGCATTTTAAAGATAAAAAGGCCCCTGCCTCCTCTAATATCTTCCCTGCAGAAGCTGCCTGCTTAGTCAGTCATTGACTGCATCGGTGACCTGCCTCATCCAGTGATTGGCCGAGCAGGCAGATCCTGCTCACACATTGCAGGAAGCTGCGGGTACCAGGTGCCATTGGAACTGCAGGGGATTGGGGAGGGTGTGTATGGTGTTTATTTTTAAAGCACCCAGAGCCAATTTAAAAAGAAATAATGATTTGATCACCTTTTAAAGGGTCTTCTCCCGAAGGACACTTGTCACCAAGCTGCAGAATAGGTGATAAGGGTCAAATTGCTGCCCCCCCTCCTCCCAATTACAAAAACTGTTTTCCTGTGTCCTTCTGGTTGAATGGAGCATTGGTTCAAATTGTGCACTATTGCTTTATCCAACATTGGTCTGCATAAGATGGCTGATCAGCTAAGTAACTAGCTTCAGCAGTTCCATAGAGTTAAATGGAGTGACCGCTTCTCAGTACAACCAGGAGAACACAGGATTTCATGAGTGGGGGTCCCAGTGGTTGTACCCAACCTAAGAGTGTCCCTTGTTGGAGAACCCCTTTATTTCCATACAACTTAAACTGATCTTTTTGTTGGCAAACTGAGCTGATCCAGGCTTTTCTAGTTTATTTTCTACTATTCACATAAGAATGGTTAATACCATGTAGCTTACATGAAATTTGTAATATATACACAGTTTATCTGATGGATGTGATATTCAAAGATCTGTGATTTTATTACTGTAACAATGTTATTTTAGGAAATGTTTTCTTCCAGTTTAATGTTATTTTTTCCTCCTCCTTAGTGTGGTTGCCTATTCTGTAATTATGGGCGCTTTAATGGCCAGTGGTAAAGAGGTTTCAGGGAAGATTCCTAAAGGAAAGGTATGTTTCCACACTATTCATTTTATGACCACAAATGGAGTTTCTACTTTTACATTTAAGAGCTCTGTTTGGCCACTTAGAGTATATCCACACAGGAAAAAACACAAAAAGCATGAATATAGCGCTGAAAAAAAGTGACATGTTACTTTCTTAGCATGGTTCCACTTGGAAGCTTACATTGAAATCAATGAGAGCGTGAAAAAAAAAAACATGAACAAACACATCCCCTATTCTGCACTATATAAGAAAAAAAATCTATTAGTTCTTCTTTTAAAGGGGTTGTCCAGGAATCAAAAAACTGACCTATTTTATTTCAAAGACTGCTCCCTGTTTGTCTCCAGGTTGGATGTGGTTCTACAGCTCAGTTTCATTAAAGTGACTGGTGCCAAGTTGGAATACCACACCCAAAGTGGAGACAGAAAGGGAGCGGTCTTTGAAAGAAAATCGGTCTGTGTTTTGATTCCTGGACAACCCCTTTAAGGCTGGTGCTTATGAGCTCTGTCATTTTGTTTTTAGCTGGTGGATTTTGAAGCCATGACAGCACCAGGATCAGAAGCATTCAGCAGAACTACCAAAAGCTGGATGAGTCTAAGAAGGTAAATGGAAAAACAATTTATTAAAGTGTGTATCATTTGAAAAAAACTCAGTCTAAAGTGTTCATTCCTCCCACCTTTATGGATAGTAAGACCCAGGAGAAGCACGCTACTGAGCGCTTCTTTTCCCAGCTTGCTGCAGGAGATGGGCTCTGTAGGCTTACTATGAAATCGGTCTTCTGCACGGAGACTGTTAGGGAAGCGTTCAGCCACGCACTTCTTCTGGCTTTTTCCTCATGATTGGTGGGGTGGGGGGGCACCCAACTCCCGATTAATCAGAACTTTTGACATCTGTGACGTGACTAAAAAAAAAAAGTCCAACAGCACAAAATAAGGGTACCCTGCAACATCAGCAAAAATACTCAAAAAAATTAGTTTTTTATTCAGTTTATAGTAGAAAAACACTTTTTAAAAGGGCATGTGCTAGGGGTCTGTCTCAGCTTAGGCCATATGCTTGAAAAAAGGCCTATGTTTTTTTTTTTGTTTGTTTAGTTTTTTTTAAATATAGGTCTCTGTGACGTGTCAAAAGATTGTAAAATTATATAATGCTTTAAAGGGGTACTCCAGGATTTAAATATTTTTTTTTAAATCCTGCCAAGAATGCTGAAAGAAAAAAAAAAAAAACCCGGACTTACCCTGCACCACTTCCCCAGTATCCTGCTCCCACCCTCTGCTGCTGTCCTCTTCCTGGTTTCCGAGGGTTGATTCATCATAGTGCAGCTCAGCTAATTGCCAGCCTTGGTGGTGTCCCACATCAGCCAGTGGCCGATCTGGGTCATCACCAAGGCCAGCAATTAGCTGAGCTGCACTATGATGAGTCAACCCTCAAAAACCCTGCTAAGCCGCAGTGTTACATATTGAGCCCCAGGAAGAAGGCCGGGGTCGGGGCTCTATAAATCACACTGACAATTAGCCGAGGTGGGACATCGCTGTGACTGGCGATTAGCTGACCCCAGAAAGATGACTGCAGCGGAGAACAAAACAGCAATACAAACATGAGCTCCCCCTATTGGTGGAATATATAAAAGAGATCTATACAGATATGTTATTGTGTACATAATACTAATGCATGACAATGTTGTTTTGTTCCCTAGCTTGCCTGCCTCGTACAAAAGCCTTCCATCTGTATCGGAGTCATTCCCTACACTGAGAGCCATGATTGAAGTGCTGAACACTGACTCCTCCCTTCGCTGCATTAAGAAATCATGATAGTTTCCATAGTTCTACAACCGAATGGGACCTTATGCTTATTAAATTATTTTAGAATTTTATTATTTCCGCCCCCAAAAAAGTGCAATTGCTGAACAAATTTAGGTTCTTTACCACTTTTGGTATTTTTTTATTTTTTTTTTGAACATTTCCATCAAAACTTGAATTGATATAATGTCACTGAGCATTTAAGAGACCAAACCAAAATGTTTATAATGTGAAATTGAGAGAAGCTCCTGGCCTCCGTGTTACTGGTCAGGATTGGGTTTTGCATTGATGATTTGCTGTTGATTTATTTCTCTGTCTAATTCACTTTCTTTTGTATTCCATTTATGTTTTAACTATAAAAAAAAACATAGGTTACACCAAGCAAATCATTTCTGTTGATATGGCAGGTAGCCTTAACAATGTGTTAAATTTTAAAGGGATTTCCCTACAATATAAGTTACTATAGGATTAGCATTGACACTCTCGGTATAGCACCACCACCTAGCAGGGCCCCATACACATTGTGAGGTCTACTGATCCTGTTAAAATCGATGGGTTTGTCAACTTAAAGAGGTTATCCAGGAATCAAAAAACAGCGCCCTCCTTGTCTCCACTTTGGGTGTGGTTTAACAATTTGGCTCCATTCACTTCAATGGAACTGAGCTGCAGAACCACACCCAACCTGGAGACAAACAGCAAGAGGTCTTAGAAAGAAAAAAGGCCTGTTTTTTGATTCCTGGAATACCCCTTTAATTTGAATCTGTCACATGAAATATGCATATGAAACTGTAACTTTTCAGTAAGAGGATACAAATGATACCTGTGAAACCTGTGGATGAGGGATTTTTTCACAAATTTTTTTAATTTTTATAGACCATGTAGTGTCAGAGAGGCGTGGCCTATGGTCTTCTGTGCCCCGGGGCCGCACCGCTGCAGTGCTGTAAATCACAGCCCATGGTCGACTGACACTGCAAAGCTTTGCTCAAGTCCCACGTCTGTGCAGATACATTGACAGGGGGGATAGGGATTGGATATGTATCTTTTTGGAGCTGGTGAATGTAACAGATTACAGATCGCCTTCAGTAACGCTCACCCCATCTGTGCCACGTTGCAAAACTACAGCAAGGTTTGTTGATGTAAACCAGGAATGGCCAGTCTGTCAATGGGCAAGGATTTACTGCACAGAGGCGCTGTTTCCCTGGGGCACAAAAGACCCTAGGTCAGTGTTTCCCAACCAGGGTGCCTCCAGGTGTTGCAAAACTACAAATCCCAGAATGCCTGGACAACCTTTGGCCATGTCTCTTTTACTGCAACAGGACATAAAATTGCATTATTTTTTTTGTCAGCATAGACACTCACCAACAGGATTCACAGCTATCATTCGTATCCTCTTACTAAAAAGTATATGTTTTAGTGCCTTTTAGTTTTATATGTGTATTTCATGTGACAGATGTGTATGGTCAGCTTTTAAAGCAGTATGATTAGTTGCTAGTATGAGAATATACTGCATTTTCCCTTTCACTTTAATACCAACAAGATTGTGAAGCTGGGGCACTGGTGAGTGTCTGTTTCGGTCGCACCTAATTTCACATGGTTATTCCACAGGGCCTGTATACTTGCTTAGAAATGGAAGAACATCCAGCTCACCTTCCCCCTAATCCTGGTATGCACAGATCTACACAGCCAAATACAAGTCAATAGCGTAAACAGAAGTAATATGATCCTGCAAATCCCAAGAAACTTTAAATGGGCACTGTCACCAACTTTATTTTTTGATGTTGTAGTACTTATGTACTACAGCATATCTCTAATATACTTTTATTTTTATTTATTTTTCATTAAAAAGGTTTACAGTATATACTCGAGTATAAGCCGACCCGAGTATAAGCCGAGACCCCTAATTTCAACCCAAAATCCCAGGAAAAGTTATTGACTCGAGTATAAGCCTAGGGTGGGAAATACATCATCCCCCCCTGTCATCATCCAGACCCGTCATTAACATCTTCATCATCATCACCGCCTGTCATCATCCAGACCCTCATCATCATCACCTGTCATCATCCCCTTGTCATCATCCCACACATCCCCCCTTCATCATCCCCTTGTCATCATCCCACACATCCCCCCTTCATCATCCCCTTGTCATCATCCCCACCCCCCTTCATCATCCCCTTGTAATCATCCCACACACACCCCTTCATCATCCCACACCCCCCCCCCTTCATCATCCTCTTGTCATCATCCCCACCCCCTTTCATCATCCCCTTGTCATCATCCGCCCTCAGTGGTCTTCAACCTGCGGACCTCCAGAGGTTTCAAAACTACAACTCGATGGCTGCCCGGGCTTGCTGGGAGTTGTAGTTTTGAAACCTCCGGAGGTCCGCAGGTTGAAGACCACTGCGGCCTTCAACATTTAGTTCTGAGTACTCACCTCCGCTCGGCGCTGGTCCGGTCCTGCAGGGCTGTCCGGTGAGGAGGTGGTCCGGTGGGATAGTGGTTCCGGGCTGCTATCTTCACCGGGGAGGCCTCTTCACCGCGCTTCCGGCCCGGAATAGAGGCGTTGCCTTGACAACGACGCAGAAGTACGTTGGCAATGAACGCACCTCTGCGTCGTTGTCAAGGCAACGTGACTATTCTGAGGCCGGGCCCGAAGCGCTTAGAAGAGGCCTCCCCGGTGAAGATAGCAGCCCAGAACCACTATCCCACCGGACAGCCCTGCAGGACCGGACCAGCGCCGAGCGGAGGTGAGTACTGTACAGAACTAAAGGGGGGTGAGAGGGGGCTGGATGATGTCGAAGGCCGCAGTGGTCTTCAACCTGCGGACCTCCGGAGGTTTCAAAACTACAACTCCCAGCAAGCCCGGACAGCCGATGGCTGCCCGGGCTTGCTGGGAGTTGTAGTTTTGAAACCTCTGGAGGTCCGCAGGTTGAAGACCACTGCGGGTGGAGAGTTCACTCGAGTATAAGCCGAGGGGGGTGTTTTCAGCACGAAAAGTCGTGCTGAAAAACTCGGCTTATACTCGAGTATATACGGTAATTTACATTTAAAAACCGGCTACTGAAAAAGGACTGATTTTGGAGTGGCAATCAGTCCTTTTTCAGTTAGGCTGCACTCGCTCCCTGCCTGTCAATCAGACAGGCGGGAGCGAGCGCATTGGCTCCCCGGCCACTGGCTGGGAGGCCACTCCTCCCGCACATCGCCGCCGCTGCCTCGTTGCCACCGTTGTCCCTGCACGCCCGCTGCCGGACTCTGCATCTATAGCGGGGGGGGCTAGCACTTGTTCAATAAAGCTTGAAGTTTCTTGGGATGTGCTGGATCATCTTGCTTCTATTCCCAAATGCGACCACAGGGTTCCGTCTCTAGTTAGTACTAGAGCTATGGGGAAGAGGGGTATGTTCTAGTATGTAACAGTAATGTTAGCCTTAGAAACAATCCTCCAACTGGTTGTACAGATATAGAATCAGGATAGGTTTAAAGGGGGGGGGGGGGTCCTGTTTGGACAACACTTTTTCATTTTGAAGGTCTACCAGCTACTAGCCAATCATACAGCGAACAACCCCCTTTAAGAAGATCTATATCCCATACATCTGATTATTTTATTGTAACTTCAATTTATTTTTTGTTGATGGGTTTTTGGTTTTATATTCTTAGTATCCTTATTAAAATCAAACAATTGAACAGCATATTATTTAAAAAAAAAAAAAATCTCTTAAGTTATCCCAAAGAGCAGTAATGGATGTGACAGACATTATTTTATCTATATATTGTTCATAGTTTTATTTGCTTCTTTAAAGGGGTTGTCCTGTACAAGAAAAAACCTTGCCGCTTTCTTCCTCCAATGGCACGTTGTGGCTAATATTTCGGCTCAGCTTCACTGTAGTGAATTGAGCTGAACTGCAGAAAAGTATGACACTGTTTTTAGAAGAAATCGGCCATGTTTTTCTAACCTGGACAACCCCTTTAACAACAAATAGAATGGAAATAATCGGATAATGAGAAGCACTGGAAATTCAATTACAGATTTAATTTTGTCTCTTTGTTATAGTAAAGGCAGCTATCACTATTGGGCTGAGTCCAGATGTGGCGAATTGCTGGTGCGGATTCTTGTTTACAGTACAGTCTGTTGACGTTTCAACACCCCCCCCCCCCATCCACATGTACCAGAAAAAGTGTACATGGAAATCAAGTCATGTTGTGGGTTTCTAAGGCTAGGTTCACACCTATGTTTGTGGCATACATCGAAAAAAAACAGCAGATTGCTATACCATACTTGTGCCAGATGCATCTGGGTATAGTGGACAAAACATAGACTACTTTCAGTCCATTTCTAAGTGTACACAGTTATTTTGAGGTACTTTAAAGCGTAGCCGTCTGCACTCTTGCACCCCGCAAAAACTGTTTACACTTAGAACAGTGTCTCCCAACCAGTGTGCATTCAGTTGTTGCAAAACTACAGCCCCCAGCATGCTTGGACTGTTGGAAGAAGAGACTGAGGGTAGTCACTAGAGCTGGGCTGTATGACCAAATATGTGTATCACGGTATTTTTGTAACTTATGGCGGTTCCACGGTATATAACGGTATTTCTTTCACACCCCCAAATCATGTTACCCGCCAGCGCTGTTCTGCTCCCCCCCCCCCCCCCCCCCCCAAATCATGTTACCGCCAGCACTGTTCTGCTCTCCCCCAATTAATTATCAGCCCAGCGGGGTTCTGCTCACATATGTCACCCGCAAGCACTGCCCTCCTCCTCTTTGTTGCGGGCCGCTGGCGCTGGAACTCTATACTGTACGCCAGTGGTCTCCAACCTGCGGACCTCCAGATGTTGCAAAACTACAACTTCCAGCATGCCCAGACAGCCAACGGGCCGGGCATGCTGGGAGTTGTAGTTTTGCAGCAGCTGGAGGGCCGCAGGTTTGAGACCACTGCTGTACGCTGTATCCCTATGCCCGGGCTGCAAAAGTTAAAAAGAAAATAAACTTTAACTTACCTACGTCGGTCTCACGCATTTCCTTGGGACTGGAACGTCGGACAGCCATCAGCCTATCACCGGCCGCAGCGATGTCCCGCCCCGGCCATTGATAGGCCAGAGCTCCTTAAATGACAGTGGGCTCAGCCTATCACTGGCCGGGGCGGGATATCGCTGCGGCCAGTCATAGGCTGACGGCTGTCCGACGTTCCAGTCCCCAGGAACAGCGCGAGGCTGACGTCGGTAAGTTAAAGTTTATTTTCTTTATCTTTTGCAGCCCGGGTATAGGGATACAGCAGTGGTCTCAAACCTGCGGCCCTCCAGCTGTTGCAAAACTACAACTCCCAGGCATGCTGGAAGTTGTAGTTTTACAACATCTGGAGGTCCGCAGGTTGGAGACCACTGGCGTATAGTATAGAGTTCCAGTGCCAGCGGCCCGCAACAAAGAGGAGGAGGGCAGTGATTGCGGCTGACATATGTGAGTAGTACCCCGCTGGGCTGACAATTTATTGGGGGGGGAGCAGAACAGCGCTGGCGGGTAACATGATTTGGTGGGGGGAAGCAGAACAGCGCTGGCGGGTAACATGATTTGGTGGGCAGCAGAACAGCACTCGCGGGTCACATGATTTGGTGGGGAGAGAAGAACAGCGCGTGGGGGGAACAGAACAGCGCTGGCGGGTAACATTATTTGGTGGGGTGGGGAGCAGAACAGCGCTGGCGGGTAACATGATTTGGGGGGGGGAGCCAAACAGCGCTGGCGGGTAACATATGATTAGTTCCCCGATGTGGGGACAGCGCAGCGCTGGGCTGATAATTCATTCATTCCCAAGGGGGAAGGGCCCAACCGGTATTGTGGTATGGGAAAAATTTGTATTGTGCAGCACATAAATTTCGGTATTTGGTATGAGCCGGTATACCGCCCAGCCCTAGTCACTATTAGAGGCACAAACAGTAGTGTGAACGAGGCCTAAGACAAATATGTTGAGAAAAATCCCCATTCATTTCAATGGCTAGTGTAGTCAGCTAGTGACTACGTTCAGGTACTTTCCTTACCATATAAAAGTCCAGGACAAAACTTGGATACGTTGAGAAAATTACCCAAACGTAGTAACTAGGTGACTACGTTGGGCCATTGAAATGAATGTGGCCCTTGCCTTTCCAAGTACAACACGTCCGCATGTCCTTTTGACATTTTACGGACGTAGCCATGCCTCGGAGTCACTGCTTCTAGCAGTTTGCGGATATACACCACAAACATAGTATAATTTTAGGGGTGAACATTCACAAATCTACTTCATGCTCCTTCTGTTGCAGAAACGGCATAAATTTCCATAGCAAATTCGCTGCAACTTCCGTAGTGAAAATTCTTTGCCATGTCTGGACCTAAGCCTTGTAAAACGAACAAAAATTTGATTTCTATGGTTAAAGAGGAAATGGTGTAACCATAAGATATACCTCGTACATGCTAAATATACTTGAATTTTAGTATGGAGAATATTTGAAAGCACAATTTTTTTGATGAAAGTTTCAACTGATGTCAAGACAATAAATAAAGGGTGATATTTTACCTCATTACATGTATTGTGTCATATTAAGTATTTACTCAACACAAATTTATATTTGTACATAGACAGTATAATATTTTTGTTTCGGTCTACCCATGTGCTTAGGGCAAATAACTGTGGATAAAACATTCATAATCTCCTTACTCAGGACAAGCAGGAACTTGCATAATAGTCACAGAAGGTGCCTGATCCTGCACAGCACTGAATAGGTCAGTCCCTGTAATCTCTGCCCAGTGGACCCCTGACATTGTGATGTGTGTGTGTGTGTGTGTGTGTGTGTGTGTATATATATATATATATATATATATATATATATATATATATATATATATATATATACACAATATAGTGTGGACCTTGTTAGTTAAAGAGTACCTGTCAGATCCCAAAATCTCAAAAAATTATGGTCAGGATTAAGTACGATCACCTATATTTATTATAAAAATACCTCTTTTCATTAGCTCACAGCGTTAAAGATCCTCTCAGGGGAAGGGGACGTGTCCCTTGTGGTGGTGGGAGGTGACTGGTGTGTCTGCTTATGCAGCCTTGTCTATGAATCATCTCTTGTCCATGACTCCTGGACAAGCCTGATGCTGCTGCAGGACTGGTTAGTGTCCCAGTAGGTATGGGAACCCCTAGTGGTGGGATTTTCAGGAGCCGTTTTATTAAATATTTAAAAAAAAATTCCACAACCGTATTACAAAAGGTCTTTTAATTTTCTTCAGTAACAACATATAAAAGGTTTTTGGATCTGGCAGTGCCCATTTAAATGGGTACTCTCATTAAAACTAATTTTTGCTATTGCACTCCTTATGGTAAATAAAAAAGATTTCTAATATACTTTGGTTAAAAAAAAAAAAAAAAAAAGACGTTTTCTATGTTTTATTTGTGCTTAAAAAGCTCAAGAGCACATTTCCCCCCATCTTATGCACAGACTTAGGGCCGAAGCTCAAACACAGGAAGTGCAGCCTGGAGTGCTGAGGGGGGGGGGTCCAACCAACAGTATATGGCAGTTAGGTGTGAGAGGAGCTATGATTGGATGAGGCTGGACACACACCCCTCAGCACTCCAGGCTGCACTTTCTGTGTTTGGACTTTGGTCCTAAGTCTGTGTATGAGATGGGGGAAAATGTGCTCTTGAACCTTTTTAAGCACAAATAAAACATAGGAAACTTCATTTTTTTTAGAAATATTTTTTATTTACCATAAGTAGTGCAATAGCAAAAATTTATTTTAATGAGAGTTACCCTTTAATTTTCGAAGACCAACTACTGAATGCAGCATGATAACAAGGGATGCTTACAGCTGCTGACCAGGTGTACTAAATTCAAACACCCGTTACAAGCATAGGAAATATTTAAAAGATTTATTGGAAACTGATAGTATGACACGTTTCAAGAAAGAACTACCTTTTCATCGGGTATGATGGACCTGATGAAGAGGATAGTTCTTTTTTGAAAAGCTACTGGTCAGCGTCTGTAAGTATCCCTTGTTGTTCTGCAGTTGGTCTTCGAATATTTGCAATTTCTCAGTGTCCCTCCATGGATCCTACGCAGGGTACTGGCTGCAACCAAAAATCCATGCTACGTGCTGGTATTTTGATACCTTATGCCCTCCTCGACGTTGCACTCAAAGCGTAACCAACATAGGTGAGCCCCTCTTCTGTTCCCCTTTTGTTTCTGCATATCAAGTGGTCCTGATAGTTCAACACATTATTTAAAGGGGTACTCCTTTTTTTTTCTTTTTTGAAAATCAACTGGTGCCAGAAAGTTAAACAGATTTGAAAATTACTTCTATATATAAATCTTAATCCTTTCAGTATTTATCAGCTGCTATATGCTACAGCGGAAGTTGTATAGATGTTTTCTGTCTGACCACAGTGCTCTCTTCTGACACCTCTGTCTGTGTCAGGAACTGTCCGGAGCAGGAGAGGTTTGCTATAGGGATTTACTCCTTCTCTGGACAGTTCCTGACATGGACAGAGGTGGCAGCAGAGAGCACTGTGGTCAGACAGAAAATAACTATACAACTTTCACTGTAGCATACAGCAGTTAATAGGTACTGGAAGTCACATAGAAGTCATTCACTGATCTGTCTAACTTTCTGGAGCCAGTTGATTAGAAAAAATAGTTTTCCTCTGGAGTACCCCTTTAATCTTGCATTACCATGGCAAATTTGCCTTTAAACTCTGAGCTTTTCTTAATGTTGTCAGCATCATATGGTAAACTGTCATACAGTGGAGTCTGGGATAAGGTGCTAAGACCTGTAAATGTGTGCCTGTATATTTTCTAATTTAAACATAATAGATGGCATTGAGGCTAAATTTACAATTCTGTCTTTGCTGTACTGGAAATATTTTTGGCCCATCTATATATAACCCTCTGCTGTGAGCAAAAACATCTGGAATTAGTGTCCCTGAAACTATCATTTGATTCCTTTAATCACTGCCAAGAAAGATGCCAACTCCTTTTTAATATATTAGAACCTTTTTTCCTTTTGTCAACATTTTCAGGCTATAATACCAAATATGGGTGAAGAATTAAGCAGGCCATACACATTAGATAGCTGTCAGCCAAATGCCCCTCTAGCTGACTGCCATCTCTCCTGACCCCCCACCCATATACAGATGTACAAATGTGCTTACGTTTTCACCTCTTGCAGTTGCCTGGTCCTCTTGTTCTCACAAAAGATAAGCATGTTAAGATCTGCGAACCCTCATACACATTAGAAGTCATTGAGTATGGCCAGTGCAATGAAATGTGTCTAGTCTTAGGCCCCTTTCTCATCCTGTAAAAACCTCAGTTCTTACTCCTGCCAATAAGTCCTGAAAACGGCCATCAAAAAATCCCATTTATGTCTTTGACCATCCTTTTGCAGCAGATATGTCTGTTTTTACTGGTGTTATTTTTGCAGGCACAAAAGACGGTGAATGCACTAATTTTTGGTCCAGCAAATGGTGAAAAAAATTTAACATTGAAGTCTTTGGGAAATCGATGTTAAAAAAGACATCCGTTATCTTCCGTTATTGTATGTTTTTTTAACATCCGTTCTTGCTACTGAGCATGTTCAGTACAGCTTTACAAAAAAAGGGTTAAAAACCTGATTAAAAAAAAAAACTGATGTAACTGGTAATATCGAATGATAACAGATGAACAGGTTTCTTAAGAAAATAAAATATAAAAAATAATGGATGATGGTCATCAGTTATCATCCGTTATCAGTTATTGCACCCGTTTTTTTTCACCCGTTATTGTAAAATAACGGCAGTAAAAAAGCAGGAAGATACCTGTGGTGTGAAAGGGGCCATAGGCTGGAATTCCACTTGGTTTGTTTCCAGCGTTTTTTCCACTGAAAAAAACGCCAGTGCAATTTACTGCATTTGACGTTTTTTTTGTGGTGTTTTTGCATTTGAGTTGAAATTGCATTTTTGGCACCTTTTGGCGTATTTTTTTTTTTTCAAAAATGTGTTGGGTACCAAAAAAAATAAATATTTTTTTCCCATCTCTACTGCATCCTTTTTTTTAAGGGAAATTGTATTTAATATAATGAACGTTTTTAATAAATTTTTAATAGTGTGTGTGTGTTTCACTTTTTTTTTTCTCTTTATTTTTTTACATTTTTTTTTAGGTAGTACTACTACAGACTGTTCCATGATGGGAGTAGTAGTACCTGTACCAATAGACAATATCACCCAGGGTGTCAGTCCTGATGCGATCATTCATGATATAGCAGAGATGCAGAGTGGCTCTATTCAGCGCTCCCCATCTTTGCACTATACTTCGGCCAGTGATGTGAATAGAACATCACTCATTCATATTTTCCGCCCAGAATGGTGATTGGCCGGAGGATGGCAGCCAATCACAGCTCTCAGAGGGAAATATGAATGAGTGATGTTCTAATCTTATCACTGGCCGGAGTATAGAGTAAAGATGCAGAGTGCAGGAGAAAGCCGCACCACATCTCTACAATAGACAGGACGATCGCATCGGGTGTCAGGAGTGATACCCCCTGTGATCTGTCCTTAACTGCAGGTACTACTACTCCCAACATGGAGCATTAGTAGGAGAACTGAGTAGGAGCAAATCCCCATAGGAAACCTATACTGCTCTGGACAGTTCCTAAAATTGAGAGAGGTGTCAGCAGAGAGCACTGTGGTCAGACAGAAAGAAATTCAAAAAGAAAAGAACTTCCTCTGGAACATATAGCAGCTGATAAGTACTGGAAGGATTAATTTTTTTTAATAGAAGTAATTTACAAATCTGTCTAACTTTCTGGCACCAGTTGATTTAATAAAAAATGCTTTCCAGTGGAGTGCCCCTTTAAGTCTAAGGCTACATTTATATGGCGGGATTTCCGTGTGGAATTCTGCAAGAAAATTCAGCTTGAAAATTCTGCAAAATTTACTGCACATTGAATTGAATGGGGATTCTGCGGAAGAATTTCCGCTTTCCGGATTCTCCAATATTGAACAGGTCATAACATTTTGAAGAATTCTGGGAGGAATGTCACTGAACTCAATGGGGCATTGCATTTCGGCAGAATTCTGTGTTTTGAGCACACAGAAAATCAGCTGAAATTCCACTCAAATTCCACAAACTTTCTACAGCAAGCTTTGCAGAATGGAATTTGAGCGGAATAGCAGAATTTCCGCCATGTGAACAAAGTCTAAGGGGGAGATTTATCAAAACCTGTGTAGAGGAAAAGTTGACTAGTAGCCCATGGCTACCAATCAGATCGCTTCTTTATTTTGAAAAGGGCCTCTGAAAAAAAAAATATATATATCTGGTTGCTATGGGCAACTGGGTAACTTTTTCATTACACAGGTTTTGATAAATCTCCCCCTAACAGTCTCAGTCTAACTAAAGCCCTGGCTCTGTTCACATTACAGCATTTAAAGGGGTACTCCACCCCTAGACATCTTATCCCCTATCCAAAGGATAGGGGATAAGATGTCAGATCGCTGCGGTCCCGCTGCTGACGACCCCCGGGATTGATGTTGCGGCACCCCGCTATCATTACTGCACAGAGCGAGTTCGCTCTGCACGTAATGACAGACAATACAGGGGCCGGAGCATCGTTACGTCATGGCTCCGCCCCCTTGTCACATCACGGCCCGCCCCCTCAATACAAGTCTATGGGAGAGGGCGTGGCGGTCGTCATGCCCCTGCCCTAGACTTGCATTAAGGGGCGGGCCGTGATGTCACATGGGGCGGAGCCATGATGTAACGATGCTCCGGCCCCTGTATTGCCTGTCATTACGCACAGAGCGAACTCGCTCTGTGCAGTAACGATAGCGGGATGCCGCAGCGACGATCCCGGGGGACCAGAGCAGCGGGACCGCGGCGGTCTGACATCTTATCCCCTATCCTTTGAATAGGGGATAAGATGTCTAGGGGAGGAGTACCCCTTTAAAGGAGTACTCTGGTGCAGAGTATTCCTGCTCTGTCCTGCCCGGGCTGCAAAAAAAAATGAAAATAAACCATCTCTCACCTTCCTAGGTTCCTGCGGAGCGCCACTACAGCTGATCGGTCCTCCGGTCCATCTACTTCATACTTCCGTGTGAATAAAGCGTCACATGGTGCTCAGCCTTTTATGGGCCGAGGCAGAACATCGCGTTGGCCGGCGATAGGCTGAGCGCCATGTGACGCTTCGTTCACACGGAAGTATGAAGAGGATGGACCGGAGGACCGATCAGCTGTAGTGGCGCTCCGCGGGAACCCAGGAAGGTGAGGGATGGTTAATTTTCATTTTTTTTGCAGGACGGAGCAGGAATATTCTGCACCAGAGTACTCCTTTAAGCATGCTACTATCATAACCCAGGACAGGGAGCCATCTGCAATAACTGTTAATGGCTTCACGGGTGGCCATTTCCTGCCCTGTTCTCTCCTAGACCCCTGTAAATATTGTCAGTGACCACAACAGTTAGATTTGTTAGGAGACTGGAAACAGAAAGTGAAGGGTGTCACACAGGAAAATGACTGCAGTCGTGTCACATGGCATGTTATATCTGATGCAGATGTCACATCAGGTTTTGCCACTGAATCACAGTGTCAATGCACTTAAAGGGGTACTCCGGTGGAAAACTTTTTTTTTTTTTTTTAAATCAACTGGTGCCTTAAAGTTAAACAGATTTATAAATTACTTCTATTAAAAAATCTTAATCCTTCCAGTACTTATTAGCTGCTGAATATTATAGGGGAAATTATTTTATTTTTGGAACACAGAGCTCTCTGCTGACATCATGACTACAGTGTCTCTGCTGACATCTCTGTCCATTTTATTAACTGTCCAGAGCAGCATATGTTTGCTATGGGGATTTTCTCCTACTCTGGACAGTTTTTTAAATGGACAGATATGTCAGTAGAGAGCTCTGTGTTCCAAAAAGAAAGAAAGAATTCCTTCTGTAGTATTTAGCAGCTAAAAAGTACTGGAAGGATTAAGATTTTTTTTATAGAAGTAATTTACAAATCTGATAAAAATAGGATATTAGTCCTCAGCTCAATATCAAAAAGATTAATGGGGGATTTCTGGTATCAATAAAAGAGAAAAAACTAAATTGGTATATAAATGATATTTAATAGATATTAGATATTAAATAGTGCGTTCCCGCAGGGCCCTACGGTGGCGCACAATTAGTTAAAAAGTAATAAATATAAAAAATGCAACAAGTTATTACACTACAGAGCGAATGATACTCCTAATAACAAATGTATCTATTATGGCTAACAGCCGTATAATGATACACTGGGTGATGATGTGACATACAATGTTACTCTGATCAGAATGGTGGTAAGTTCAATGTGCACAGAAAATAAAAATAAATATAAAACGTTCCTCCTGGAAAGGAAATGGCTTATTGGAAAAAATAATAAAAAATGCAAAAAAAGTCCTGTAAATAAAAAGTGACAGTGCAAAAAGTCCTGTAAATAAAAAATGATGGAATTGTGTCCTGTAGGGTGGATCCTACAATTGACCTGAAATAATGTCCTGCAAAAAAATCGTATGCTGTATATGATTATAACATATGAATTAGTTGGAATTGGATCGCTGTTGCCGATTTCTCCACTCCACAGCCAGATGGCCTGCAAATAGAAATATAGTCGCTGGCACAATTGTGCCACTCACCGCACCGCTG
Source organism: Hyla sarda (assembly GCF_029499605.1). NCBI lineage: Eukaryota > Metazoa > Chordata > Amphibia > Anura > Hylidae > Hyla > Hyla sarda. The sequence continues at coordinate 335,433,051 of NC_079191.1, forward strand.
GTGGACAGATGGACGATGGACAAATGCGCTCTAGCCGGGGCGGCGTGATGGTCACAGGATATACAGCCGTTCTCACCGGCGAGCTGTCCCTTGGCGTCAGGTGTACTCTAGCCGGGGCGGACTGTTGGTCGCGGAATATCCAGCCGCTCTCACCGGCGAGTTGATTCTTGGCGTCTGACGTAGCAGGTCAGCTGATGGCAGGTCAGCTGACCTTGTGCGGGAGGTTAGTTGATACTAGATGACGTTGAATATCAATAATGCATGCAGATGGAGATATTAATCCGATGATGGAGGGCTCTGCACCGGTTCAGCAGATGGATTGGAATACAGGACCATGTAATGGATGAATAGTAAATCAGATCTCTCCAGAGAGGAACTATCCGATCAGTGCTTGTATAACCGCAGCTGTAGTGTGAACTAGACCAATATAAAAAGGCTCAATCACAGTCACCAAACGCGTTTCGGGGTTCAAAGTAGATTAGTAGTGCCCCTTCCTCAGTGGTGTAGTGGTTACACCACTGAGGAAGGGGCACTACTAATCTACTTTGAACCCCGAAACGCGTTTGGTGACTGTGATTGAGCCTTTTTATATTGGTCTAGTTCACATTAGTAGTGCCCCTTCCTCAGTGGTGTAGTGGTTACACCACTGAGGAAGGGGCACTACTAATCTACTTTGAACCCCGAAACGCGTTTGGTGACTGTGATTGAGCCTTTTTATATTGGTCTAGTTCACACTACAGCTGCGGTTATACAAGCACTGATCGGATAGTTCCTCTCTGGAGAGATCTGATTTACTATTCATCCATTACATGGTCCTGTATTCCAATCCATCTGCTGAACCGGTGCAGAGCCCTCCATCATCGAATTAATATCTCCATCTGCATGCATTATTGATATTCAACGTCATCTAGTATCAACTAACCTCCCGCACAAGGTCAGCTGACCTGCCATCAGCTGACCTGCTACGTCAGACGCCAAGAATCAACTCGCCGGTGAGAGCGGCTGGATATTCCGCGACCAACACTCCGCCCCGGCTAGAGTACACCTGACGCCAAGGGACAGCTCGCCGGTGAGAACGGCTGTATATCCTGTGACCATCACGCCGCCCCAGCTAGAGCGCATTTGTCCATCGTCCATCTGTCCACCAGCGGTGCGGTGAGTGGCACAATTGTGCCAGCGACTATATTTCTATTTGCAGGCCATCTGGCTGTGGAGTGGAGAAACCGGCAACAGCGATCCAATTCCAACTAATTCATATGTTATAATCATATACAGCATACGATTTTTTTGCAGGACATTATTTCTGGTCAATTGTAGGATCCACCCTACAGGACACAATTCCATCATTTTTTATTTACAGAACTTTTTGCACTGTCACTTTTTATTTACAGGACTTTTTTTGCATTTTTTATTATTTTTTCCAATAAGCCATTTCCTTTCCAGGAGGAACGTTTTATATTTATTTTTATTTTCTGTGCACATTGAACTTACCACCATTCTGATCAGAGTAACATTGTATGTCACATCATCACCCAGTGTATCATTATACGGCTGTTAGCCATAATAGATACATTTGTTATTAGGAGTATCATTCGCTCTGTAGTGTAATAACTTGTTGCATTTTTTATATTTATTACTTTTTAACTAATTGTGCGCCACCGTAGGGCCCTGCGGGAACGCACTATTTAATATCTAATATCTATTAAATATCATTTATATACCAATTTTGTTTTTTCTCTATTATTGATACCAGAAATCCCCCATTAATCTTTTTGATGTTGAGCTGAGGACTAATATCCTATTTTTATCACTTTTCTATATCTCTCTGTGGGGGAGAGCTTTTAGTTAACCTCGCTCATTTTTTGTGGTTGAGCTAAACATATCTGCATTTCCTAATTTACAAATCTGTTTAACTTTCTGGCACCAGTTGATTTAAAAAAAAAAAAATAAGTTTTCCACTGGAGTACCCCTTTAAGATCCATTTGGAAAGTCTTCAGACTTATTTAACATTTTGTTATGGCTCAAAAACTTCAGTGGTAGTTTAAAAAAGAAAAACGCTAGAAAAAACCTGTGTGGAAACTGAGCCTTAAAAGGATTTTTCAGGCAGAGAAGTATTTTCTTTTTTTTAAATGTCTCCAGGCATAGCAAAATGAAAAATATGGCATACTCCCCTTCCCCAACCCCCCCACCACTGTCTTTTTGCCAGCGCCCAGTGATTGACTGAGTGGGCAAATTCTACACTGATTGACTGAGTGCCGTCAGAAATGGGGGATCAGGACAGGAGAGTACGCATCTTTTTTTATTGTCACTGCACCCACCCCAACCTTTTTTTTTTTTTATATCTCTCAGGCCTGGACAACACATTTGAAGCATACCTGTCATAGTGCAAAAGAAATAAAAAGTGATATGTTACTCAGTACCTAATCCTGATCATGTAGAGTTTTACAAAGCTTGTACCCCCAGCTGTTGCAAAACTATAACTCCCATCATGTGAGTTGTAGTTTAGGAACAGCTGAAGGTTGCAGTGGTTATCTCCTATACTGGATCCCAATACACTTTACGGCCGGTATCCAGTATGCTGCAAAATACAGAGTACGGTAGTCTGTCTACATAAAGACAGATGACCCCTAGTGGCGGCTATTTAATTATTATTATTTTTTTTTTTATTTACTTTTTTTTTAAAATAAATGTATATTTAAAAAAGTCCTCTTATCAGTAGTACTAAAAAACATAAAAAGTTTTTCATAATGACAGTGCCTCTTTAAGGTTTTAGTCTACCGGTAACACACCTGCCTGAATCTCCATCTTGTCATTTACTTGGCACAAAGGAACTTTTTTTTTTTTTTTTACTTTTAAGCATATGTAAATTACTTACCATTCATTTGCATGTGTAGATAATCGCTCCCCAGTCAGATGGATGTCTCAATAATTATGTAGAGAACAAAAACCTAAATAACCTATTGATGTCATTAACAGTGGTAACTAATAATGAGGCAGCCTATGAATCATCCCATTGTTACAGACAGCCTGATAAAGGTAATCTCAGTTCTCAGTCTGTTCTATGACGGGATACCATTTATTGGCATTGTGGCTGGCACAGTCCTACTGGTTATTTACCTCCATAGGAGGGAGTCAGATGTGTAGAACTGGTCACAATGCAACAAATCTACATAACACAAGTGGATTTTGTTCCAGATTTCCGGCAGAATATTCTACACATCTGATGGGACATCTATTCAGGGTTCCTTTTCATTACACAATCCTTTCCATTTTTTAGCTACATTTTTTGTATGCAATTATGCAAATCAGCTGACAATTAAAACAAAGCTGTCAGGAGGAAGACATGGTAGTAAATAGGCCCATGGCTAGATAGGACTAGTCATCAGGATTCCCCACATACCTTTATGTTTATCTCTAGAGATGAGCGAACTTACAGTAAATTCGATTTGTCACGAACTTCTCGGCTCGGCAGTTAATAACTTTTCCTGCGTAAATTAGTTCAATCTTCAGGTGCTCCGGTGGGCTGGAAAACGTGGATACAGTCCTAGGAGACACTTTCCTAGGAATGTATCCACCTTTTCCAGCCCACCGGAGCACCTGAAAGCTGAACTAATTTATGCAGGAAAAGTTATCAACTGCCGAGCCGAGAAGTTTGTGACGAATCGAATTTACTGTAAGTTCGCTTATCTCTATTTATCTCCATAGTCCTTTCCAGTGCCAAGAAATAAGTATTTTTGTTCATATGGAAATCAGGCTGAAAAGCTGGGTCTGACTCGCCTATGTTCCTGTCATGCTAGAGAACGTCCCCTGGGCTTTTAAGCCTAATTTATATAGTGACAAAATAAGATTTATTTATTGGCGCTGGAAAGGACTATGGAGGTAATAAAAAGGTATGTCTGAAATCCTGATGAGTAGCCCTATCTAGCCATGGGCTTATTTACGCTGGTTTTCCTGCGGACAGGTCCGCTTTAATTGTCAGCTGATCCCACCTAATAATTGTATGAATTACTTTTATTATTGCATTGGATTTTGTAATGAAGAGGGACCCTGTTTAGATGTATAGTGTATTCTATTGCCATAAATCTGTAATATTCGCATTTCGACCACGTTGTTGCCGCATACGGCCGAAAACGAAGCCGACCGGAGGCTGCGGTTCACTCCGGTCGGCTCATAGACTTGCATTAAATACGGTTCACCTATACGGCTAAGTGCGGGCGCCGCGATTAAGCCCCGCCCCCCTCCTCCCAGCCGTATACGGGAACTGTAGTTACAAAACATGGTGTGAACCCAGTCTAATTCGGCTACTCCTAACTACTCTACTGTAGATTGCATAGAGAGCTTTGAGACTGAGCTCCTTTCCGACCAAGACACCTTTTATAATTTGCACCAGGCTTTATTTTTATATATAAAAAAAATTATAATAATAGTATTATTGTTATTATTATCATTCTGATATTGGAGGGGAGGAACCGGAAAAACTAATTGGGAATAATTTAATATATATACCGGTATATTTTTTTTTATTAATAGCACTAAGTGCTGCTACAATGCTTTTTTAAATTGCATCCATTTTCCGTTTCAGTGATTTCTACATAGGAAATTAAATAAAAAATAAAAAAAAAAGGACAAGGTTAGAAGTGTTGTTTGGGCCTTTTTTCTTTTAGTTCCCCCCCCCCCCCTCGATCTATATTTATACATATATCTATAAATATATCTGCCTCACCTGTCAGATAATTTTTTTATGAGACTGGGAAAGCTTGGGTAGTACCTTGCACTATGTAGTGCTTGTCACCCAGCTTTCCCTGTCTACTGAAGAGAATATTTGTCTGGTAAAGCAGCAATTTTGGAGCGATTCAGGAGACTGGGAAAGATTGGTGGCATGTAGTACACAGTGCAGGGAACACAGTACTACCCAGTTCGCAGAAGAGAATATCTGTCTGCTAAATCAGCTAAATCAGAACACTAGAAAAGTTGGGTGATGTGAATACTGCGTGCCACCCAGCATTCCCTGTCTCCTGAAGCCCCTCACTCTTCTCTCAGCCCCCATCTCATCCCCTCTCCCTGCCTCTGCACTAACTATCTGCTACCATGACATTGGTCACAAAGCAGGATGTTTAAAACTCCTGGACAATCTCTGCAGCCTAAGACTAAAGTGATAGGAGATGTACCCGAAGTCTTACACAGCTCCCTGCATGGAGAGAGCCAGAGCGCCCAGGAGAAGGTCACTGGGGTCCCAGAGGTCAAACCCCCTAAGTTCAGACACTTACCCCTTTCTAAAGGATAGAGGATAAAGTTTACTAAACTGGACTACTCCTTTAAGGTGTCTGGCAAATGCTTTTTTAATTCCTATCCCAGCGTTTCCCAACCAGGGTGCCACCAGCTGTCTAGGCATGCTGGGAGTTGTAGTTTTGCCACTGTTGAAGGCACTGTGTTTGGATATCCCTATGGTAACTGCACATAAGCCTGGACTCCAGTGATGATGATGTCGGGAAGCACAGGCAGCCAACAATACACAACATTGGAGCTGGCATAGAGTGTATGGGTTTTCTCAGAAGTGTAATACCACATATCTCCTGCAGAACGTGGAGGCGCCGTAAGCTTCCCTTGGCAGGGGGTGTCTGGCAGCTGCCCACCAGTGAAGTGATTCTGTGGGGGATAATTGGGGTGGTGGTGTACTGTGGCAGCCTGGCACCCAGCAGACAATACACAGAGCAGGAGGAGGGGGCAGAGCCCGGAGGAAGCCTCATATAAGGAGACATGGAGGCTGGCATGTGCGGAGGGAGGAGGGAAGGAGAAGAAAGGAAGTGACTGTTCCTGCACAAAGCACAGGGCTGAGGGAGGAGGGATGTGCTCGGCCGCTGCCTCCTCCGGGTGCTCGGTGCCAGTCTAGCTGCCCACAATCCACTCACACAAAGCACCGAGGACATGGCTTCTATGGCGGCCGCAATAGCCGCAGCGCGGATCTCCGTGTCAGGGAACCGACCCCTGGACGAGAAGGAGAGGAACCGCTTCGCCTACTTCTCCTCCCTGAACTCCATGGCCAAGAAAATCATGCAGGACAAGGAGCGGGTGCGGGAGCGCTACGGTGCCCAGTGGGACAAGATGCCGCCCAAGGAGCAGGACGAAGCCATAGACAAGAGCCTGGTGGACCCGGAGCTGCAGAAGAGGTATGCCCTGCACCGGGGCCCCAGCCCGGACCAACCTGTGCCCTGCTACCCGGTGCTGAAGATCCAGAGCGGCCAGAAGGTGGTGCACTTCGGGGAGGAGGTAGGTACCGTGACAGGAAAGTGGGCACCACATAGACACCCTGTAGCTTCTTCAGGGGATTGTTCTCTGCTGTCAGCAGACTGTAATATTCTACAGGAATTATGGCAGATACATTTCTTCTCCATATACATCTACATACATGTATACAGCGGGAGAGCATAGGGGGCATACATATGACTTTACCTTGTACACCAGGGCGTCTCAACCAGGGGGCCTCCAGCTGTTGCAAAACTACAACTCCCAGCATGTTGAGATATAGACTTTATACTTGCTGTGCCCACACTACCCCACTGCATACATATATATATATATATATATATATATGACTTTACCTTGTACACCTGTGCTTCTCAAACAGGGTGCCTCCAGCTGTTGCAAAACTACAACTCCCAGCATGTTGAGATCTAGGCTTTATACTTGCCTTGCCCACACTACCCCACTGCATATATATATATATATATATATATATATATATATATATATGACTTTTCCTTGTAGACACCAGTGTTTCTCAAGCAGGGTGCTTCCAGCTGTTGCAAAACTACAACTCCCAGCATGCCCGGACAGCTGTTGAGATCTAGGCTTTATTCTTGCCTTGCCCACACTACCCCACTGTATATATATATATATATATATATATATATGACTTTACCCCTTGTAGACACCAGTGTTTCTCGAGCAGGGTGCCTCCAGCTGTTGCAAAACTACAACTCCCAGCATGCCCGGACAGCTGTTGAGATCTAGGCTTTAGATTGTCCAGTCCGAGTTAAGGGGTGTAATACTTGCGTTGCCCACACTACCCCACTGCATATATAGGACTTTACCTTGTACACCGGTGTTTCTCAAACAGGGTGCCCCCAGCTGTGGCAAAACTACAACTCCCAGCATGTTGAGATCTAGGCTTTATACTTGCTGTGCCCACACTACCCCACTGCATATATATATATATATATATATATATATATATGACTTTACTTTACCTTGTAGACCAGTGTTTCTCAAGCAGGGTGCATCCAGCTGTGGCAAAACTACAACTTCCAGCATGCCCGGACAGCCGCTGGCTGTCCGGGCATGCTGGGAGTTGTAGTTTTGCAACAGCTGGCGGCACCCTGCTTGGGAAACACTGGTGTAGATGCTGAGCTCTATTAGGCTGTGTCCCTTTTAATGTTATGGGTATTTATATATATAAGAGGAAACCATGGTAATGTTCTATTCCTACTGAATCATAAGTGAATAAATAATTGATAGATATTTTTCTCTTCTACACACGCCCCCCCCCCCCCCCCCCCCCCCCCCTCTGCCATAGCTGTGATAGATATTATTTACTACTGGCAGTGACAGGGTTAATGGCCGAGTCCCACACGCCTTATGTCACCGAGCTGGGTGGAACTGAAGGGTGTCACGTGGTGAGAGGGGGTGACAAATGGCTACAGGTTCTGCTCATAATACAAATATTATGGGTCAAACTCCATAATATTTACATAGAAATATCAGGCTTTGTTCTGCTGCATACATCATCCGATGAGCCCTGGGATTATCCTATTATAACTAAATCAGATCTGTTCATAAATTGTTTAGTCACATTCTCACTATTCTGAGCTGAGTGAGATTATATATATATATATATATATATATATATATATATATATATTATTATTATTATTATATTATCATCGTCCACAATGAACATGCTCGCTAGCTTGCGTAGATCTGGGCAGCTGCCTAGCAACAATGGAAATTGCCTGTGCAGATCAGTCTGGTCTCATTCTATACCGATAATATTTATCTTATTTGCTTTAATATTTAGCTAATTTCCCCTTTATTCTTACTCCGCAGTTCAGGAGTAATCTGTTGCTACATGATCACCACCAACAAGCATGCCACTCGTAGGTCTTACTGTGCCCTGTGGAAATCCTCCGAAATAATACCAAATTTTCACACTCTGGCAGGAGAATTGAAAAAAAAAAAAAATGGCGGCTGCCGTATGCCTGCCGGACCTGTGCCATACCCCATTAAATTCAATGAGCCGACCGGAGTCAACTAGTGACTCCATTTGGGTCATTTTCCATATCAAACTGAAAAAAGCCATCTGTCTGTCCTGTCGGTGTATTGAATGGGGCACGGCACGAGTCCTTCAGGGATACAAAAGAAGGCGGTTTTGAAATTCTCCTGCCAGATCCAGCTAAGGGTGGGTTCACACCACGATTTTGCTATACAGTTTCGGCAAACGGATTCATAAAAAAAAAGCGTATGCAACCGTACAGAAAACCGTGCCCATAGACTTCCCATTCAAAACCGTATGCACCATAATGTACACGGTTGTCTCCGTTTTTCATACCATATCGGTTTTTTACTTTTTTTTTTTCCAGACAGAAAACCGTGGCCTACCATGGTCTTTGGCCCGGGTGAAAAACTGTATTAAAGGGGTACTCCGGTGAAAACCTTTTTTCTTTTAAATCAACTGGTGGCAGAAAGTTAAACATATTTGTAAATTACTTCTATTAAAAAATCTTAATCCTTTCTGTACTTATTAGTTGCTGAATACTACAGAGGAAATTCTTTTCTTTTTGGAATGCTCTCTGATGACATCACGAGCACAGTTCTCTTTGCTGACGTTATTATAATAATAATAACGCTTTATTTATTGTTTTCCTTAGTGGGATTTGAACCCAAGTCCCCAGCACTGCAAGGCAGCAGTGCTAACCACTGAGCCACCATGCTGCCCTTAGCATACATCTACTATGCATGGTTGCTAAAATGGACAGAGATGTCAGCAGAGAGCACTGTGCTCGTGATGTCATCAGTGTTCCAAAAAGAAAGGAATTTCCTCTGTAGCATTCAGCAGCTAATAAGTACTGGAAGGATTAAGATTTTTTAATAGAAGTCATTTACAAATATGTTTAACTTTCTGCCACCAGTTGATTTAAAAGAAAAAAGGTTTTCACCGGAGTACCCCTTTAAACCGAATAAATTTTTCTTTTTTTAACATGGGAGTCAATCAGAACCGTATATGCGTACAGTTCCATACGGTTTTCTACATACGGTTTTTGACTTTCCACAGTTTTTTTTCTTGGAATTGCAATCAAACAAGTGAAACTTTATTCATAATGGAGTGAAGAGTTCAAAACGTATACGTTTTTTTTTTTTTTGTAAAAACGGATGCAACCGGACATCATTTTTTCAAACGGTATACAGATAACAATTTGTACACACATTTTGATACAGTTTAGTCAGGTTTTGAGGAATCCATTTTTTTTTAATCAAAAACCTGATACAGGAACTGTATTGCAAAAATGTGGTGTGAACCCACCCTAACGGAGAGTGATCAGGTGATGTCCTTAAAGGGGTACTCTGGTGGAAAACTATTTTATTTTTATTTTTTTAAAGAACTGGTGTCAGAAAGTTAAACAGATTTGTAAATTACTTCTATTAAAAAAAATCTTAATCCTTTCAGTACTTTTTAGCAGCTGTATGCTACAGAGGAAATTCTTTATTTTTTGAATTTCTTTTTTGTCTTGTCCACAGTGCTCTCTGCTGACACCTGATGCCCGTATCAGGAACTGTCCAGAGCAGGAGAAAATCCCCATAGCAAACCTATGCTGATCTGGACAGTTCCTAACACAGACAGAGGTGTCAGCAGAGAGAACTGTGGACAAGACAAAAGAAATTCAAAAAATAAAGAATTTCCTCTGTAGCATACAGCTGCTAAAAAGTACTAAAAGGATTAAGATTTTTTAATAGAAGTAATTTACAAATCTGTTTAACTTTCTGGCACCAGTTCATTAAAAAAAAAAAACAAGTTTTCCACCGGAGTACCCCTTTAACCCCTTAAGGACTCCGTTTTTCCGTTTTTGCACTTTCGTTTTTTCCTCCTTACCTTTTAAAAATCATAACCCTTTCAATTTTCCACCTAAAAATCCATATTATGGCTTATTTTTTGCGTCGCCAATTCTACTTTGCAGTGACATTAGTCATTTTACCCAAAAATGCACGGCGAAACGGAAAAAAAAATCATTGTGCGACAAAATCGAAAAAAAAACGCCATTTTGTAACTTTTGGGGGCTTTCGTTTCTACGCAGTGCATATTTCGGTAAAAATTACACCTTATCTTTATTCTGTAGGTCCATACGGTTAAAATGATACCCTACTTATATAGGTTTGATTTTGTCGTACTTCTGGAAAAAATCATAACTACATGCAGGAAAATTTATACTGTCACGATGCCGGCTGGCAGGTAGTGGATCCTCTGTGCCAGAGAGGGATTGGCGTGGACCGTGCTAGTGGATCGGTTCTAAGTCACTACTGGTTTTCACCAGAGCCCGCCGCAAAGCGGGATGGTCTTGCTGCGGCGGTAGTGACCAGGTCGTATCCACTAGCAACGGCTCAACCTCTCTGACTGCTGAAGATAGGCGCGGTACAAGGGAGTAGACAGAAGCAAGGTCGGACGTAGCAGAAGGTCGGGGCAGGCAGCAAGGATCGTAGTCGGGGGCAACGGCAGGAGGTCTGGAACACAGGCTAGGAACACACAAGGAAACGCTTTCACTGGCACAATGGCAACAAGATCCGGCGAGGGAGTGAAGGGGAAGTGAGGTATAAATAGGGAGTGCACAGGTGAACACACTAATTGGAACCACTGCGCCAATCAGCGGCGCAGTGGCCCTTTAAATCGCAGAGACCCGGCGCGCGCGCGCCCTAGGGAGCGGGGCCGCGCGCGCCGGGACAGGACAGACGGAGAGCGAGTCAGGTACGGGAGCCGCGATGCGCATCGCGAGCGCGCGTTACCCGCATCGCGAATCGCATCCCGGCTGGAGACGGTATCGCAGCGCACCGGGTCAGTGGAGCTGCCCGGAGCGCTGCGGTAGCGAGAGAGAAGCGAGCGCTCCGGGGAGGAGCGGGGACCCGGAGCGCTCGGCGTAACAGTACCCCCCCCCTTGGGTCTCCCCCTCTTCTTAGAGCCTGAGAACCTGAGGAGCAGACTTTTGTCTAGGATGTTGTCCTCAGGTTCCCAGGATCTCTCTTCAGGTCCACAGCCCTCCCAATCCACCAAAAAGAACCTTTTTCCTCTGACCGTCTTGGAGGCCAGTATCTCTTTCACTGAGAAGACGTCAGAAGAACCGGAGACAGGAGTGGGAGAAACTAATTTGGGAGAGAAACGGTTGATGATGAGTGGTTTAAGAAGAGAGACATGAAAGGCATTAGGAATACGGAGAGAAGGAGGAAGAAGAAGTTTGTAAGAGACAGGATTAATTTGGCACAAGACTTTGAAAGGACCAAGATAGCGTGGACCCAGTTTGTAACTGGGGACACGAAAGCGGACATATTTAGCGGAGAGCCATACCTTGTCTCCGGGAGCAAAAATGGGGGGAGCTCTTCTTTTCTTATCGGCAAACTTTTTCATGCGAGATGAAGCCTGTAAAAGAGAATCTTGGGTCTCTTTCCATATGGTGGAAAGATCACGAGTCACTTCATCTACAGCGGGCAAACCAGAGGGCAAGGGAGTAGGGAGGGGGGGAAGAGGGTGACGGCCGTACACCACGAAAAATGGGGATTTGGAGGAAGATTCAGAGACTCTAAAGTTATACGAGAATTCGGCCCATGGTAGAAGATCTGCCCAATCATCCTGGCGGGAGGAAACAAAATGTCGTAAATAATCACCCAAGACCTGGTTAATTCTTTCTACTTGTCCATTGGATTGAGGATGATATGCAGAAGAAAAGTTTAATTTAATCTTGAGTTGTTTACAGAGAGCCCTCCAGAATTTTGACACGAATTGGACGCCTCTATCCGAGACTATCTGTGTGGGCAACCCGTGAAGACGAAAAATGTGTACAAAAAATTGTTTAGCCAACTGAGGCGCTGAAGGAAGACCAGGAAGAGGGATGAAATGTGCCATCTTGGAGAATCGATCAACGACCACCCAAACAACAGTGTTGCCACGGGATGGGGGTAGGTCTGTAATAAAATCCATACCAATCAGAGACCAAGGCTGTTCGGGGACAGGCAGAGGATGAAGAAAACCAGCGGGCTTCTGGCGAGGAGTCTTATCCCGGGCACAGACAGTGCAGGCTCGCACAAAGTCCACGACATCCGTCTCCAGAGTCGGCCACCAATAGAAGCGAGAGATGAGTTGCACAGATTTCTTGATGCCTGCATGACCTGCGAGATGGGAGGAGTGACCCCATTTGAGGATTCCGAGGCGTTGGCGTGGAGAGACGAAGGTCTTTCCTGGAGGAGTTTGCCTGATGGAGGCTGGAGAAGTGGAAATCAGGCAGTCAGGAGGAATGATGTGTTGCGGAGAGAGTTCAACTTCCGAGGCATCCGAGGAACGAGAGAGAGCATCGGCCCTAATGTTCTTATCGGCAGGCCGAAAGTGAATTTCAAAATTAAATCGGGCAAAGAACAGAGACCACCTGGCCTGGCGAGGATTCAGCCGTTGGGCAGACTGGAGATAGGAGAGGTTCTTGTGATCGGTGTAAATAATAACTGGAAATCTTGATCCCTCCAGCAGATGCCTCCATTCCTCAAGTGCTAATTTAATGGCTAGAAGCTCTCGATCCCCGATGGAGTAGTTCCTCTCCGCCGGAGAGAAGGTCCTAGAAAAAAAACCACAAGTAACAGCATGCCCGGAAGAATTTTTTTGTAGAAGGACCGCTCCAGCTCCTACAGAGGAGGCATCAACCTCCAATAGGAAGGGTTTAGAAGGGTCAGGTCTGGAGAGCACGGGAGCCGAAGAAAAGGCAGACTTGAGCCGTTTAAAGGCGTCTTCCGCTTGAGGAGGCCAAGACTTGGGATTGGCATTTTTTTTGGTTAAAGCCACGATAGGGGCCACAACGGTAGAAAAATGTGGAATAAATTGCCTGTAATAATTGGCGAACCCCAAAAAACGTTGGATAGCACGGAGTCCGGAGGGGCGTGGCCAATCTAAGACGGCAGAGAGTTTGTCTGGATCCATTTGTAGTCCCTGGCCAGAGACCAAGTATCCTAGGAAAGGAAGAGATTGGCATTCAAACAGACATTTCTCTATCTTGGCATAAAGTTGATTATCACGAAGTCTCTGAAGTCTCATACGGACATGCTGGCGGTGTTCTTCTAGATTGGCAGAAAAAATCAGGATATCGTCCAGATATACAACAACACAGGAGTATAAGAGATCACGAAAAATTTCATTAACAAAGTCTTGGAAGACGGCAGGGGCGTTGCACAGGCCAAAGGGCATGACCAGATACTCAAAGTGTCCATCTCTAGTGTTAAATGCCGTTTTCCATTCATCCCCCTCTCTGATGCGGATGAGATTATAAGCACCTCTTAAGTCCAGTTTGGTAAAGATGTGGGCACCTTGGAGGCGATCAAAGAGTTCAGAGATGAGGGGTAGGGGGTAGCGGTTCTTTACCGTGATTTTATTAAGTCCGCGGTAGTCAATGCAAGGACGTAGAGAGCCATCTTTTTTGGAGACAAAGAAAAATCCGGCTCCGGCAGGAGAGGAGGATTTACGGATAAAGCCTTTTTTTAAATTTTCCTGGATGTACTCCGACATAGCAAGAGTCTCTGGGGCGGACAGAGGATAGATTCTGCCCCGGGGTGGAGTAGTGCCCGGGAGGAGGTCAATAGGACAATCATAAGGCCTGTGAGGAGGTAGAGTCTCAGCTTGTTTTTTGCAAAAAAACATCCGCAAAGTCCATATAGGCCTTAGGGAGACCGGTTACAGGGGGAACCACAGAGTCACGGCAAGGGGTACTGGGAACCGGTTTTAGGCAGTCCTTGAAACAAGAGGGCCCCCAACTCTTGATCTCCCCAGTGGACCAATCCAGGGTTGGGGAATGGAGTTGAAGCCAGGGTAGTCCAAGGAGGATTTCGGAAGTGCAATTGGGGAGGACCAAAAATTCAATCTTCTCGTGATGAGGTCCGATGCACATTAGAAGGGGCTCCGTGCGGAAACGTATGGTACAGTCCAATCTTTCATTGTTTACACAATTGATGTAGAGGGGTCTGGCGAGACTGGTCACTGGGATGTTGAACCTGTTGACGAGAGAGGCCAAAATAAAATCTCCTGCAGATCCGGAATCCAAGAAGGCCATAGTAGAGAAGGAGAAGGCAGAGGCAGATATCCGCACAGGCACAGTAAGACGTGGAGAAGCAGAGTAGACATCAAGGACTGTCTCACCTTTGTGCGGAGTCAGCGTACGTCTTTCCAGGCGGGGAGGACGGATAGGACAATCCTTCAGGAAGTGTTCGGTACTGGCACAGAGGAGAGAGGAGCCGGGGAGAAAAAACGCCTTGTGCGAACAAAGTCCATATCCTGGCGGAGCTCCTGACGCCTTTCGGAAAAACGCATGTCAATGCGAGTGGCAAGATGGATGAGTTCATGTAGGTTAGCAGGGATTTCTCGTGCGGCCAGAACATCTTTAATGTTGCTGGATAGGCCTTTTTTAAAGGTCGCGCAGAGGGCCTCATTATTCCAGGATAATTCTGAAGCAAGAGTACGGAATTGTACGGCGTACTCGCCAACGGAAGAATTACCCTGGACCAGGTTCAACAGGGCAGTCTCAGCAGAAGAGGCTCGGGCAGGTTCCTCAAAGACACTTCGAATTTCCGAGAAGAAGGAGTGTATAGAGGCAGTGACGAGGTCATTGCGGTCCCAGAGCGGTGTGGCCCATGACAGAGCTTTTCCAGACAGAAGGCTGACTACGAAAGCCACCTTAGACCTTTCAGTAGGAAACTGGTCCGACATTATCTCCAAGTGCAGGGAACATTGGGAAAGAAAGCCACGGCAGAATTTAGAGTCCCCATCAAATTTATCCGGCAAGGATAGTCGTAGACCAGAAGCGGCCACTCGCTGCGGAGGAGGTGCAGGAGCTGGCGGAGGAGATGATTGCTGAAGCTGTGGTAGTAGCTGCTGTAGCATCACGGTCAGTTGAGACAGCTGTTGGCCTTGTTGCGCTATCTGTTGTGACTGCTGGGCGACCACCGTGGTGAGGTCGGCGACAACTGGCAGAGGAACTTCAGCGGGATCCATGGCCGGATCTACTGTCACGATGCCGGCTGGCAGGTAGTGGATCCTCTGTGCCAGAGAGGGATTGGCGTGGACCGTGCTAGTGGATCGGTTCTAAGTCACTACTGGTTTTCACCAGAGCCCGCCGCAAAGCGGGATGGTCTTGCTGCGGCGGTAGTGACCAGGTCGTATCCACTAGCAACGGCTCAACCTCTCTGACTGCTGAAGATAGGCGCGGTACAAGGGAGTAGACAGAAGCAAGGTCGGACGTAGCAGAAGGTCGGGGCAGGCAGCAAGGATCGTAGTCGGGGGCAACGGCAGGAGGTCTGGAACACAGGCTAGGAACACACAAGGAAACGCTTTCACTGGCACAATGGCAACAAGATCCGGCGAGGGAGTGAAGGGGAAGTGAGGTATAAATAGGGAGTGCACAGGTGAACACACTAATTGGAACCACTGCGCCAATCAGCGGCGCAGTGGCCCTTTAAATCGCAGAGACCCGGCGCGCGCGCGCCCTAGGGAGCGGGGCCGCGCGCGCCGGGACAGGACAGACGGAGAGCGAGTCAGGTACGGGAGCCGGGATGCGCATCGCGAGCGGGCGCTACCCGCATCGCGAATCGCATCCCGGCTGGAGACGGTATCGCAGCGCACCGGGTCAGTGGAGCTGCCCGGAGCGCTGCGGTAGCGAGAGAGAAGCGAGCGCTCCGGGGAGGAGCGGGGACCCGGAGCGCTCGGCGTAACATATACGTTTAAAAATGTCATCTTCCGACCCCTATAACTTTTTTATTTTTCCACGTACGGGGCGGTATGAGGACTCATTTTTTGCGCCGTGATCTGAAGTTTTTATCGGTATGATTTTTGTTTTGATCGGACTTTTTGATCACTTTTTATTCATTTTTTAATGATATAAAAAGTGACCAAAATACGCTTTTTTGGACTTTGGATTTTTTTTGCGCGTACGCCATTGACCGTACGGCTTAATTAATGATATATTTTTATAGTTCGGACATTTACGCACGCGGCGATACCACATATGTTTATTTTTTATTTTTTTTACACTGTTTTATTTTTTTTATGGGAAAAGGGGGGTGATTCAAACTTTTATTAGGGAAGGGGTTAAATGACCTTTATTAACACTTTTTTTTTACATTTTTTTTGCAGTGTTATAGGTCCCATAGGGACCTATAACACTGCACACACTGATCTCTTATGCTGATCACTGGCGTGCATTAACACGCCTGTGATCAGCATTATCGGCGCTTGACTGCTCCTGCCTGGATCTCAGGCACGGAGCAGTCATTCGTCGATCGGACACCGGGGAGGCAGGTAAGAGCCCTCCCGGTGTCCGATCAGCTGTTCGGGACGCCGCGATTTCACCGCGGCGGTCCCGAACAGCCCGACTGAGCAGCCGGGTCACTTTCACTTTCACTTTAGAAGCGGCGGTCAGCTTTGACCGCCGCTTCTAAAGGGTTAATACCGCACATCGCCGCGATCGGCGATGTGTGGTATTAGCCGCGGGTCCCGGCCGTTGATTAGCGCCGGGACCGACGCGATATGATGCGGGATCGCGGCGCGATCCCGCTTCATATCGCAGGAGCCGGCGCAGGACGTAAATATACGTCCTGCGTCGTTAAGGGGTTAAAAGACATTCAGACAAATAAATGGATATAGGCCATTTATAGCGTTACATTGTCATGTACTAACAGCACAAAATAGAGCAGTTGGGGTCAACATGACACAACAGGGGGTGTAAATATAGACCTTGATCTTTAGTTCCACTAGAGAGCCACACACAGGCACACTTGGTGAATAAGAGCTTCAGAGGTCTGTCTGATCATTACAGTGTTTACTGATAAGACAAAACCCTTGAGATAGAAGCCCCCTGGTGATCGGCTGGTTTTCACTGGTCCGGTATCTAAGGCAGACACCACATTAAGCCATTTAGTTGTGGTCAGATATTTCTCATTAAAAGGGACTCCACTGCTCAGCGTTTGGAACAAACTGTTCCAAACGCTGGAGCCGGCATCGAGAGTTGGTGACGTAATAGCCCCTCCCCCTCATGACATCACACGCCCCCTCCCATAGCCGCCACGCCCCCTCCCATAGACTTGCATTGAGGGGGCGGGGCTGTGACGTCACGAGCTGACGGCGCCGGCTCCAGCGTTCTGAAGTTTGTTCCAAATGCTGGGCAGTGGAGTACCCCTTTAATGGTACATGGTGGGTCTCAGACGATCAGTAGTCCATGTAATGCATGGGCAGCTCGAGTCCGTCGAGTGGAAGACCACCATCTCTGACTTATGAACAGGTGTTGTCTGCAAAAAAACTCTTTAACATGGCCAAAGAACCTCAAACTACCCAAATGTCTTCAGGGAACTATGGCTACCAGACTTCTGGGATCACCTAGAATTTCTCCAGCCCTGCCCAAAGTCATTATGCCAATGAATAAAAGTAAGATTAAGCATAGCTCTGGTATAGTGTACAGGACTCAAAGGTGCCTATCACACATATAGTCTAAAGTAAATGTAAGCCAGGGCCACCATCACATCTAACAAAAATAGGGACAACAAAAACAAAGAGCGCGTTCCCTGGTGCAGTATTGTAGGGCTAAAACAGTTCAATAGAGAAAACCGCTAGGAGTGTACTAACCTTCTAGAGTTGCGCATATGGATAGGTGACTCTATCGAAGGCATGGATAGATAAACTACGTTTGCTCCTCCCGGCGTTATCCGTTAGCCCCCCTCACAGGGCATAGGAAAGTCCATACCTGAGGAAGGTCTATGCTGTAAGCACCGAAACGTGGTGTATATTTAACTTTTTAGACCAAATTGAATAAGGGAAGTGTATAACTAAAATATAACCTTTAATATATCGTTTAAAATACACCAAATATAGTGAACCCAAAATGAAGATCACGTAGCACCAAAGAATGCCTCTTGTACTCTAATGGTAATTATACCGATGTACCAACCAGGCTATACCCAATGCGTTTCCACTGCGTATAGCAGTTTCATCAGGGGGATTATGGCGCTGGTACCAATAAAGCTAGTACAAGACAATATGCAAAATATATGTAGTTTTAGAATTATGCAAATCATAAATAATTCTTAAAAGCTTAATGGGTCCCTTAGTAGTGGATTACCGCTTAATACCAAGTAAATTTTCATGTATATAAGCATCTGTAGTAACACCACTACATTTGAATCTCCGGACAGAGAGCAATCAGAGGAAGACACCTAGCTTCCTCCTAGGATACGGTTAAGGTGTCCGAATATAAAGCGGGGACCGAGCGCACCTGCAGTGGCAGGGAGCCTCACCAAAGGCTACTCGCGCTCAGAGGTGGTGTTACTACAGATGCTTATATACATGAAAATTTACTTGGTATCAAGTGGTAATCCACTACTAAGGGACCCATTAAGCTTTTAAGAATTATTTATGATTTGCATAATTCTAAAACTACATATATTTTGCATATTGTCTTGTACTAGCTTTATTGGTACCAGCGCCATAATCCCCCTGATGAAACTGCTATACGCACTGGAAACACGTTGGGTATAGCCTGGTTGGTACATCAGTATAATTACCATTAGAGTACAAGAGGCACTCTTTGGTGCTACGTGATCTTCCTTTTGGGTTCACTATATTTGGTGTATTTTATACAATATATTAAAGGTTATATTTTAGTTATGCACTTCCCTTATTCAATTTGATCTATATAATCGCAGGGAGTTATTGTTCTCTATACCCTCTGTGGGGTCATACTAATACACAGTCTCTATGATATAATTAACTTTTTCCAATAAATATCATAGTCACAAGCGACTGGTGGTATTTACTGGATCTACTGGTGATTGAAGTCCTGGAACCTACGAGCGCCCATGTGATCCCGGATCCCCTGCAATCTGGTCCTGCTTGCTTTTCTGCTACATTCTAAGAAAAACAGAAATCCTGTGTGCTATGTGGAAGATCTTATCTACACTATCCATTGGGCAGTCCTTTATACTGTCTGCACATCTCTGCAAGCAATAACACAAATGTCTAGAAAATGTAAACGGATCTTGACAGATCTTGGTCAGGATTGGCCAGAATTATGACATCATTAAATTCTTACAATGCTTTAAAGGGGTTATCTGCCATGGACAATCCCATTTTGTTAGAGGAGCCTTGTTCCCCACCTTGTTTTGTCATTTAGAATTCCCTAAAATGGTTTATAAACATTGGCTAATGCCCTCTCTGTGCTGGAGCTTAAAATGCTCTTGACACCTTGAACCTACGTTCTCAGTATAATCACAGTGTCAGACAATGTCAGAGGAAGATGTTGAAATAACAAGGTCTTGTACCTAAATAGATATAACCAGGTTTATAGAAAGAAGCACCAGGACTATTGTGGCTCCCTGTCTTCCATGTCTTGTACAATAGCCCAAATATCTCTATATATTTTATGCATTTGACTTTGAAGTTGGTTTTGGAAAGCGCCGATTGTCTCTGCAAAGATCCAGTTGTTAGAGAATTTTTAGGACAAGGTTTCCCTGTTTAAATGGATGCTAAATATATTTCTATTGATTTTGCTTGAAATTTCCACAAAAATTTAGATTAGTCCAATCCTGAATTATTGGGGATTTGCTTTGAGTGAATGACTTTCAAAGAAAGGCGTCCCTGCTCGTGTACACTGAGCTGCAAGGCATATATTCAGTGAGTATACAGGAACAGGGACTCTCTTGACTGGACTCCTTAACCTGTATGTACTTTTTGTGGCACACAGTGCTATAAGCATTGGGCGCCATGGCAAGTATGTACAGGAGCAGGAAAACTTTTTTTTTATTTTTTTTAAAACAACTGGTGCCAGTAAGTTAAACAGATTTGTAAATTATTTCTATTAAAAAATCTTAATCCTTCCAGTACTTTAGCTGCTGAATACTACAGAGGAAATAATATTCTTTTTGGAACACAGTGCTGTCTGCTGACATCATGAACACAGTGCTCTCTGCTGACATCTCTGTCCATTTTAGGATCTGTCCAGAGCAGTCTATGTTTGCTATGAGGATTTTCTCCTACTCTGGACAGTTCTTAAAATGGACAGAGATGTCAGCAGAGAGCACTGTGTTCAAAAAAGAAAATAATTTCCTCTGTAGTATTCAGCAGCTAATAAGTACTGGAAGGATTAAGATTTTTTTAATAGAAGTAATTTACAAATCTGTTTAACTTTCTGGCCCTAGTAACATTTCTGGCCCTTTAACATTTGCCGGGCTGGGTGTAGAGTGCCCAGCCCAATGGATGTGTCAGGCCACCCAGAGGTAAATGGCAATGCTGTATGATTACATTATACTCTGCACCCACCCAGCGGATGTTATCTGAGCATCAAGGCATTCAGTGTACAGGATCAGGGACTCCTGCCTTTTAACCTTTTCATGAAAACACTGTATGCCTGACCATAAGCCATGTGTGGCAATGCTCTATAGCTGCTTAGACTCTGTACGTTCACGCTAAACCCAGGCCAGCAAATGATAATAGAGCAGTGAGGCATATTTAGGGGAGCAGGAACTCCTGTCTTTTGACAGAAGTCCCTGCTCCTGTATAAATCAAAATCATCCACCAAATTTAAATTAAATCCAATAGCCGATTTCAAGCGAATCCTCCTGAATCAAATTTCAAAAGATTTTCTCATCTCTACTTATCAGCTAAACCAAAGTATTACATCCAGGACAGTCTAAAACTCAAAGCTAAAATATACGCTGCTACAAGCAGGCTTGGTGCACTAACGTTTGCAGTGGACTAAAAGTTGATTTCTTCTTTATTAATCAGGCTAAAACTTTTTTTCCCACTTTCCACAACATTTATTTAATCGGCAATTGCCAAATCTGGCGTAAAGCAGTAAATAAACTGGCTTTTTTTTAAATAAATATCCAAGTACATTGTGAGATCCTAAAAGACAACCGGCCACCCTGTGGATGCCATATTGAAGATTAGGAATATACTGAAAACTTGGAAACGCTCAGGAAGAGTTGTGTATTTGAAGTTTGGATCACTGCCCGAGAGCCATCTGCCTTGGTAATATGAAAGGCTTTACAGGACATCCAGACATTATGCAGCAGCGCTGATCAATTATTTAACTCCAACTTGCATTTTTTTAACCCCTTAACATGACACAGGATACATGATATAAAAATATATACCGTACATCTATAATTTTAGCATAGTCCACCAAATATAGTAGGACTCATGATTCCGTGACCATGTTGCTGGTTCACTGGATGTCCTTCCTTGGACCACTTTATAGTAGGTACTATGGAGAGGTATATATATATATATATATATATATATATATATATATATATATATATATAAAGGAGTAAAGGAGCACACTGACATCAGGTTACCGATAACTGTCTTTACTGAGCAGGGTGCACATGGTATTACACAGACAGTATGGTGCAGAGTGAGAGGATGTAGCGTAAACCATTCGGAGCCCTGTTGCCTTGCTTGGACTTGTGGTGCTTTTACCCAATAAACTGATACTGACTTGAGAGACTAGATGATTGATCCTGGTAGCTAGGGTTCTGTCAAGGTCCTGTAGCTTTCTCTACCAGGGCATGAACTTCCACCGTGCGGGTGATCTCTGCCAGGGCATGAACTTCCACCGTGCGGGTGATCTCCGCCAGGGCATGAACTTCCACCGTGCGGGTGATCTCTGCCAGGGCATGAACTTCCACCGTACGGGTGATCTCTGCCAGGGCATGAACTTCCACCGTGCGGGTGATCTCTGCCAGGGCATGAACTTCCACCGTGCGGGTGATCTCTGCCAGGGCATGAACTTCCACCATGCGGGTGATCTCTGCCAGGGCATGAACTTCCACCGTGCGGGTGATCCTTACAGAATGACCGGATAAGATAGATTTGATCTGGGCCTTCCCTTAGAGCTTCTCCACACACACCTTACACCTTAAACAATAATGAATGGTGGCAAAAATGCAAATAAACAACAATATGTAAAGTGTTAAACTGTAAATAGCTGTATTTTTATTTGAAATGGTGAAAATCCACCTCAGTGTTCAGAAAAGAAGGATTTGATGTGCAGCAGCCATTTTTGCAACAGTGACAACAAAAACTGTGATTATTTTGGTTAACTTGCTACCCAGGTCCTGCCCAAAGTGCCACTAAAGGGGCCGCCCAAAGTAGGGACACCACCGTTGTGTGATATTACAGAGAACTTAGAGTAGGATGAGACCTGTGGTTTTGGCAATATTCATTTACATTTTTTCCATAATCTTTCTTTAGCTATTGTTTAAGATTAGAAAAACTGACTGTTTGTTTTAGGGTACATGCTCACCACATTTAGCTAATACGGTCACCGAATCCGGCAGGGTAATGTCAAAACCGTCTGCTAACGTATACCAGACGGTTTTCAGTCAGGTTACGAAACAAGATACGGTGCAAAAATGAGCCAAACTGGGGTCACTATCTGACTCTGGTCGGCTCATTCATATGTGGGCCAGGTCTGGCGGGGATACGGTAGTACACAGTTTTGACATTACCCTGCCGGATTCGGTGACCATGTTAGCTGAAGGTGGTGTGAATGTGAACTTATCCAGAAACAGTGCCATACTTGCCCACAGGCTTAGCCACTCTGCACCATTCACTTGAACAGGGCTGACCTGCAATACAGTACAGTCCTTAGACAAGTGTGGTGTTTATAAAAAAAAAAAAAAAAGTAGATTTATTTTTCTAATACTGACTGTCTCGTTAAGATGGTTATAGTAGCCCAAATCAATAGTGGGCTTTCAATGTTCTTAAAGGGGTACTCCGGACAGAAAGTTAAACAGATTTGTAAATGACTTCTATTTAAAAATCTTAATCCTTCCAGTACTTATTAGCAGCTGTATGCTACAGAGGAAATTCTTTTCTTTTTTAATTTCTTTTTTGTCTTGTCCACAGTGCTCTCTGCTGACACATCTGTCTGTGTCAGGAACTGTCCAGAGCAGCATAGGTTTGCTATGGGCATTTTCTCCTGCTCTGGACAGTTCCTGATACGGGCATCAGGTGTCAGCAGAGAGCACTGTGGACAAGACAAAAAAGAAATTAAAAAAGAAAAGAATTTCCTCTGTAGCATACAGCTGCTAATAAGTACTGGAAGGACAAGTATGTTTTAATAGAAGTAATTTACAAACCTGTTTAACTTTCTGGCACCAGTTGATTTAAAAAAAAAAAATGTGTTCCACCGGAGTACCTTCTGAAATCAATAAGAAAATGTATTAAATGCCATTTCCTTCAATTATTGAACAGCTTCTCTAGCATTGAGATATATTCAAATAATTCTAATTCTCCTACTGGCCCTTGCCTCCCAAATACTTGGTTTAGAGGTCCTGAGACAGTAATAAACTATCACTAGTTAAAGAGCCATCACTTTGGCTGCTTGTGACTAAGCAGGTTGCCAGCTCCGAGT
Source organism: Hyla sarda (assembly GCF_029499605.1). Lineage (NCBI taxonomy): Eukaryota > Metazoa > Chordata > Amphibia > Anura > Hylidae > Hyla > Hyla sarda. The sequence goes on from NC_079191.1 coordinate 335,456,744, forward strand.
AACAGGGTTTATAACTATTGTGTGGAACAATCCATTTTTAGAATAAAATATATCAATTATAAGTTATGGCAGAGCAGAGAGGAGAAGGTCCTGTTCCGTGATTAGCCAGACAAACAAGGGAAAGGAAGTCCCGGTGTGAATACTGCTAGCAAACAACCCAGCTCTGGCCCCACTCCCTAGGTTCACACAGCAGAATTTCTGAGTGGAATCTGGAAGAAAAAATTCCTCCCGGAAATTCGGTTGCTGCAGGTTCCCATTGTTTTCAGTGGGATTGTGCTGCATTCTGCTAAAACATCTGTAGCAGAAATTTATATTCCAGCCTCTGCAGAAAGAATTGACATGATTAAAGCTGTGTTCACATTAGCATTCATAGCATCTATCTTCACTACTATTGTCTTTAAGAACAATCCCCATGAACCCCCATTGACTTCATTCATTGGTGTCTGTTTGAACAGATCCAGTAGAATTGTCCTGGCTCTGTCGTAGCTGTTGGTAAGCATTTATTTTTGGCAGACTATTAACATATTTTCTTTTCTTTTGTAGGATATTACTTGGCAAGATGAACATTCTGCACCATTTTCCTGGGAAACGAAAGTAAGTGTTGGCTTAGATGTATTTGACATATGTCATATAAATGGCCATATAATCAGCATACAAAGAGAAAATAACTTACTTAAGCCTTTATTGGGAATCTGTCATCAGTTTCACCCGCTCTAACCTGTTAGTACAGGCAGGTAGGGCGGGTGAAACTGATGATTACGATACTTGCCTATTCTTGATCCGGGGACCCATTTATCCTCCTTATTGGGGCAGCAGACTTGGTGCAGGGGCGGAGCTCCTGGAGAACGCTGACTTCACTGCTGCTGCTTCCTCACTCTGTGAACAGGCTTGTGGAAGCAGAAGTGGTGACATCAACATGCTCCTGGAGAACCATCCGTGCACCAAGCCTGCCACCTGAACAAGGAAGGTAATGGACAAAGTATCCGGGATAGGTAAGCATGGTTATCATCGGTGTCACCTACACTACCAGCCTGTACCAACAGGTTAGTGCAGGTAACACTGATGACAGATTCCATTTTAAGGGAAACTGTCATCGGTTTCATGTAGGGCTGGGCGGTATACCGGTTCATACCGAATACCGAAATTTTTGGGCTGCACAATATGAATTTTTCCCATACCGCAATACCGGTTGGCCCCTCCCCCTTGGGAATGAATTATCAGCCCAGCGCTGCGCTGTCCCCACATCGGGGAACTAATCATATGTGACCCGCCAGCGCTGTTCTGCTCCGCCCCACCAAATCATGTTACCCACCAGCGCTATTCTGCTCCGCCCCACCAAATCATGTTACCTGCCAGCGCTGTTCTGCTCCCCCCCCCTAATTAATTATCAGCCCAGCGGGGTACTACTCACATATATCACCCGCAAGCACTGCCCTCCTCTTTGTTGGGGGCCGCCTGTGCTGGAACTCCATACTGTACATCAGTGGTCTCCAACCTGCGGAACACCAGATGTTGCAAAACTGGGAGTTGTAGTTTTGCAACAGCTGGAGGTCCACAGGTTTAAGACCATTGCTGTACGCTGTATCCCTATGCCCGGGCTGCAGAAGATGAAGAAAATAAACTTTAACTTACCTACGTCGGCCTCACGCTGTTCCTTGGGACTGGAATGTCTGACAGCCGTCAGCCTATGACGGTCCGGAAAGATGTCCCGCCCCGGCCAGTGATAGGCTGAGCCCACTGTCATGTAAGGAGCTCTGGCCGGCTTCTTACATGACAGTGCGTTTAACCTATCACTGGCCGTGGCGGGACATTGCTCCGGCCGGTGATAGGCTGACGGCTGTCCGACATTCCAGTCCCAAGGAACAGCGTGAGGCCGACGTAGGTAAGTTAAAGTTTATTTTCTTCATCTTCTGCAGCCCGGGCATAGGGATACAGCGTACAGCAATGGTCTTAAACCTGCAGACCTCCAGCTGTTGCAAAACTACAACTCCCAGCATGCCCGGACAGCCTTTGGCAGTCCGGGCATGCTGGGAGTTGTAGTTTCGCAACAGCTGGAGGTCCGCAGGTTGGAGACCACTGGTGTACAGTATAGAGTTCCATCGCCGGCGGCCCCCAACAAAGAGGAGGAGGGCAGTGCTTGCGGGTGACATGTGAGTAATACCCCGCTGGGCTGATAATTGGGGGGGGGGAGCAGAACAGCGCTGGCGGGTAACATGATTTGGGGGGGTCGAAAGAAATACCGTTATATACCGTGGAACCGCCATAAGTTACATAAATTCCGTGATACACACATTTGGTCATACCACCCAGCTCTAGTTTCATGCTGCCCCAGCCATGAGCAGCATGAACCCAGGGCAGCCTCCCTTATTGCAATGATTTATGATTTCTCCTCCAGTTGGGAATGGGGCTCCAAATCATTAGGGTGTTCACTGAAAGCTTTTTCCTGCACTGCCATCCTTGATAGATAGATAGATAGATAGATAGATAGATTTCTCCTATACGCAAATGGGGAGAAATCTATCAATCAAGGCCAACCCAAAGTCTACTCCAAAATGTTTTATTACTTTTCATATATTCATTCATTCGTTTGTTTGTTTAGTGTATTTATTTATTAAACTGTGATCAACAGATGCAACTTCATGGCACAGAGTTGCATATGTTGTTAACTCTCTACTTGTCTGGTTATTCAATTGCAAAGACTTCTGCTTGGACTTTAGATCACATATGAGAATCTGGTCTGACCGGTGAGCACAATAGAAACCTTTGAAGCTGATCTGGCAGCTGAATATGCTGCACTAGGTAAACGCAGCACAAATGCAGTGACGGGCAGGTTGCTGTGTGGACCTGTATAGACATCCAGCCATCGATCACTGCAGGCAGTGAGATAACTGGGAATCTGCTGGATTTTTTGTGCCAATTTAGCTTATGGGAGTACAGACCAGTATGTTGCTCTATGTGCTCCATATCCTTTGAATTTTAATACAAGTACCGTAACTCCGCAACACAGTATTTTCCAAACAGTGTGCCTCCAGCTGTTGCAAAAGTACAACTCCCAGCATGCCTGGATAGCTTTCTGAAAACACTGCCTTAACCCAAGGTACTTAAAAGTACATAGGCACCATAGACTAGGTTGTTCCACTATGACTGAGTATTCTATCTATCTTTGAATGGCTTGGATATATATATATATATATATATATATATATATATATATATATATATATATATATAGGAATATGCAAATCAGCTCATTACATCACCTTCTCAGGCGTTGTTCCCTGGTATCAGCTTAGCTCCAGTTACGGAATATAAAAAGCTAATCGGGATTAATGCCAAACCAGAACTCTCTCTCCAGAAGGAAAGAGTGACCCAGATGGGTCACTCTTTCCTTCTGGAGAGAGAGTTCTGGTTTGGCATTAATCTCGATTAGCTTTTAATATTCTGTAACTGGAGCTAAGCTGATACCAGGGAACATCGCCTGAGAAGGTGATGTAATGAGCTGATTTGCATATTCCCCAACCCAGAATGCCTGCGGAGTGCTTAGTGGCCCTTGAAAGCTCCGTCACACCAGGAGTGGTGAACTCGCCCTGAGTTACTCATCTCGTATATATATATATATATATATATATATATATATATATATATATTTTAGATTTCTGCCGGTCTCTCTGTTTCTCATCTCAGCAAACGTTCAGGTACAAAAGAGACAGAATCGGATTCCTTTCTCTCTGCTATTTAAAATTCACCAAGCTGCCAAACTAAACAGCTTCCTCTGGTCACAAGAGGCCTTGCATGCTTGTGAAATAGTATACATTCCTACTATCTGAATAACATGTAAAAATAGACTTCTGGGCTCTTTTGGCTTCTAGAAAAAAAGGAATAGATTTTTTCCCTTCTTGTGTCTTTAGAAGTGCAAATCTACATATAATGCAGTCGCTTATGCGGTTACACATTCCTACTTCTTACTCATCTGTCAGTCTGGGTCAGCTGAGTGACAACAATAAGGGCCTGCAGCTATTTAAATTCTATGGTAAGCTTAAAGACTCCATAAGGATAGGGGATAAGTGTCTGATCACGGGTGGGTCCGACTGCTGGCACCACCCCACGCGATCTCCTGCGCGGCACCCTGGCTCTCCCCAGGAGCGGAGCGTTTCGGGCGCCGCTTCATGTATCTCTGGAGGGACCTTGTCGACCTCCACTTAGTGTAGGAGTTGACACGCTCTGTTGCTGGGGAGAGCTAGGATGTCATGCAGAAGGGTCCCCATGGGGATAGGGGAAAAGTTGTTCAGCACCACAGTACTCCTTTAAGTGTTCCAAAATACTTATTATATGCGTTGTATATTTAAGTACATTTTACAGCATATTTTAAAGGCTATGGACACTCATGACTAACTTTTTTCATTGCCTTGCACTTATTAAGGTACAAAAACCACAGGTCTTTATTAAAATTTTTGCTTAGTTTTTCTATATTTTTCTGTGTGAGCTCTGTATCCCTTTACACTTGTACATAGCCCATGTGATTCTACCTTGCCTTGTATCTGCTCTCCCGTCGCTTTCTAGCTTTTATCCAGGGTTTTTCTTCCCCCTTGTCTACTCTTACTTGAAACTCCTCCTCCCTGCTGTTATCTCTGACCTCTTACACAGAGAGCAGAAAGTCTGTCTGACAGATTTTTCTTATCTTCCTTTCAGTAGTAGCAGAATGGTAAGAAACTTTTAATAAAGACTCATTATGAAGTTGCTTAATGTTGCATTAAGGAAGTTAATCATGAAATAATATTATACTCATTATTAAAAAAGAATCTGTGCAAAAGTATCCATAGCATTTAAAGGGACTTTGTCTGCAGCTTGTGATCATAACCTTGCACTCACGGGTTAAAGCCCACAGTTTAACAGCATATCCTTACTTACGCTGAGTCCTGTTGGCCAGATGCTGAAATCTATGCTTCATCTGCAGCTTTTATGCAACCATGCGTAAAAAGATCAGAAGAGTCTATTATTATATTGCTTGCAATTGTCCCAACTCCTTGTTATGATCTGAAGGTAACAGAAATAGCAACCATCCCAAATTGGAAGTGATCAGCTTAGCGAGCACTTACTGAAGAGGAAGGTCCTGTTAATCATGGAACAATAATGTTAACCCTCAAAAGTTTTGTACTGAAGCCTTGGATTGTCAGTAAACAGGCAAGGCCATAGTGATTGTGGTGTTAAAATGCTAAAAGAGTCACTGACATTTTGATAGAATAATTTTTTTGCAGAACGCACATTTAAGTTAAATTTAAAGGGGTACTCCGCTGCTCAGCGTTTGGAACAAACTGTTCTGAACGCTGTAGCCGGAGCTCGTGACATCTTAGCCCTGCCCCCTCATGATGTCACAACCCAACCCCTCAATGCAAGTCTATGGGAAGGGGCGTGGCAGACATGAGGGGGCGGGGCTATGACGTCATGAGCTCTCGACTACAGCGTTCAGAACAGTTTGTTCCAAAGGCTGAGTAGCGGAGTACCACTTTTAACTACTGGACTATTGAGATGTTGGTATGTGGAAGTTTATATATTCACATTCCTATCTGGTGTATGTCATGCCTTTGGAAAATTCTTACTCTTCAGCAGACAATACTATTTTAAACTCTAATACAAGATCTTAGCATATTTTATTGAACATTTATATGTTTGGCTTTATGCAGTTTAGCTGTTCTCCATCCTAGGGTCCATGTAATGGAAACCTTTTACGTCTAAATGTTGACTCCGTTATTGATTTTATCATCCAAATCTGATCTGCATTGAGGTCTTGAGGCAGGTATTTGTTCTTACCTTCTTGTTTAGTACAAAAACACAAAGCACAAATTCCAACCTTCCCTGGAGAGCCCACATGGGATAATTCCAGTATGTCTCAAAAATAGAAAAGGGGGGTATCGGTCCTCAGAAAGTTTTCCAGGGATGTCCCTTACACAATGTATTGGTCAAACAATGTAAATGGATGGTAAATGATATCAATTAAGTTTAAGCACAAAGGGGAACCGGCTAAACGCGTTTCTGGTCGTCCAGGCTGTCCCCTTCTTCAGTAGCTACTGAAGAAGGGGACAGCATGGACTCCCCAAAATGCGTTTAGCCATCGCCACAGCACTTGCACCACTACAATCTGCCTATCGAGGATTCCATCAGCACTGTGTCGCCACCTTTCAAGGTTCTAACTTTCCGTGCCAAGTGCGCACGAGGAATCACAGTACCGGCACTACAACCTTTACATCTGTCCTCTCCCTCCCCACACTCACAGCCGCCAGCGACCTGCTATTTTGGCATCGGCTAGGTGTCCCTGTTCGAGCGAACGGGGGAAGAGTGAGAGCCCCATGGGACCGATCATCTGAAAAGCTGGGTGAGAGGTGCATTGCACCATACTTCTATCTCTAACTCAAAAGTATGTTGTGCAGCACATAAGATCTATAACTGGATTATCTTTACTCTCTCGCCACGGAGAGGATTTGGTTTATTCTGTCAGCACACAGTGCAATTGCATAAACTCTAGCTTATATCATCAGTATATTGGAACATTTACAGTTTCCCATCTGGATAATATTGTCGTCACATAGTGCCAGTATAAAAGACACGGCATACTGCTCACGGAGCGTGTATATCACATTCTACAGAAGCGGATAAGACAGTGTTGCATGATTTACTCTGCAGGAACTTTATTTCACATATCTCTCTACATTTATATACATTCATCATAGGGACATTGTAATGTCTCTACCTACAGAAGCGTACATTTCTAATTTGAAATCATTATGCATATTCCATAGGAATTACCAGAACTATTATTTTTAAAAGGAGCTCTGAGTAGCCCATTGAACTAACGCTATTCCACAGGGATTATTGCATCCATCCTTTCCTCCAGAGGCATAATTTTTGTTTACAGTCAAATACTATTGGTGTATTTATGTGCAGATAAGTGCAATTGTACAAGAAGTTATATTTTATTTAACTTTATTTTTCCACTATATTCATTTTATGATGATAAAAGGAGATAACGGCAAGGGCCCTGCAGCAGTAATTTTATCTATTTTACCATTAGTGATATTATTAATATTATGAATAAACCTGTATAATATTACCATTACTACATCTTTGTTCACTTCATACTTTTGCTCACTTGCTTTACAGTTTCACAACATTATTTGTGTGTCAGGTACCAGATTTTCTAAAACAAGATACAGACAGCGCTCCGTAGTGTGATATAGTTTTAAACCAGGATTGGTATAATTAAAGTGCCAAAAGGTGCTTGCCACATAAAATGACAGAGAGTAGTGGTTTTTGGTGCCTGCAGCAGCTCCACGTCCAACCTCAAATATAAAAGCCAAAATTCCTCCAACGTAACAACGGGATTCAGAGGCGCTGGACACACAAAGTAGAGGGATCTCAAGTTTAATCACCCATGATGCAACGCGTTTCACAGTAAGACTGGTTCATCAGGCATACCCAGGTAAGTACAACCATACAATATATAGGGTCCATGGATTAAACCTTCAAGCTGCAAGCTTAAAGGGACCATGCATCCCATATATATAACAAAAGGTATGAAAAAGTATAAAAACAGATCTGCATCAATGGTACAATAAAGACAACATAAACATAAATTACATAAAACGAAATACAGTTAAAATAGTACAAAAATATATGAAATATATGAAACATAAAAAAATTAAATATGAATTCAATATAGGAATGGACCCCAAATGGCCTTACATCACATATAAATCAATAAATATTACCGTTCATTCTCAATCGTTTCATTTAACCGCCCTGGAAATAAAGTTCCTAAGGAAAAGATCCAAAATGATTCCCTGTTGATAAGCTTCTGAAATCTATTTCTAATGTAAGGTGGGATGGTCTCGATGATCGTAAATTTAAATACCCTAATATCACTATTGTGTTTTAATGAGAGATGACGTGATATACTGTGCAACATAAATTTATGATGAATATTTGATCTGTGTTTGTTCATGCGGGACCTCATGGTTCAAACATACTGCAAACCACAGATACAAGTTAATAAATAAATGGCGTATGAACTGTCACAACTGTTATATTCTTTTATCACATATTTTTTGTTTAAATGATTTGAAACTAAAACTTGGGAAGCAACCCCAATCATAGGACAACATAAGCATCTAGCGTGATTGCACAGATAAGTGCCCACTCTCATATTCCTGTGGCCCGATGGTGTTGGCTCATCAGAAGAGGGGATTGATTTTAACCTACTCGGTGCAACCTTGTTTCGCAAATTACTTGATCTGCGAAAGGTTAACTTAGGGTGAGGAGGTAATACTTTTTTTTAGGATTGGGTCTATCTAAAACAATACTTTCTGCCGCACAATTAAAATCCGTTAATAAAATTGTATTTAAATAAAGTTTTGATTGTACTATTTTCTGCGTTTCTGCTCTCATGGGTAGAATTGAGTGATTTGGGTTGGATTAGAGTGGCCTGTTGTTTATCTTTTACTCTATTGAAGGCATCACACAAGATAGATTTAGGGTACCCTATATTTATAAAGCTGTGTTGTAACATAGATGCTTGCTCTCTAAAATCACTATCCAGGGTGCATTTTTTTCTAACTCGCAAATATTGACCTTAAGGTACATTAGGGATCCACTTCGTATAGTGGGAACTACTAAATGTAAGAAGACTATTTACATCTACAGACTTAAAAAAGGTTTCTGTGACAATATGACCTGTATCATTTTTTTTTTAATGCATAGATCTAAGAACTCGATTCTGTCTACAGAATGGTGTAAAGTAAATTTCAACCCCCAGTTGTTCGAGTTGATGTCTTCAACAAACTCCATGTCCTGTTTTGCCGTGCCTGACCAAATAAAGAAAAGGTTGTCTATCAACCGTCTGAAAAAATTAACAAAACGAAAAAGGGGGGACTGTGCGAAGAAAGGGGACTCGAAACGCCCCATAACCAATTTGGCATAACTGGGTGAGAAACGAGTCCCCATCGCACAGCCCCTCCTCGGTCTGTAAATAATACTATCAAATTCAAAAATGTTATGTTCTAATATGAATAGCATGGCTTCAATAACAAAATTGGACTGAATAGAAGCTTAGTTCGAATCTGACTCCAAAATTTCCCGGACTGCTTGTGACCCAACAGAAGTGGTGATGTTAGAATAGAGTGCACAAACATCTAAAGTGAGAAAATAAAAATTGGTGGGGAGATCTAGAGAACAAATCTCTCTAAGGGAGTTGAATCCTTCAAATAAGAAGGAATTTGAAGAACATAATATTGTAAAAACAAATCAATATAGTGGGATAAATTACATGTAAGAGAACCAACCCCAGAAATGATAGGACAGAGTGTAGTGTTTAATATTCAAAAAATCAAATTTTTTTTTTGTCTACCAGAGAATGATTAACCACTTTTTTTAATGAGATTTTTGTATTCAATAAAATATGAAGAGGATGGATCAAAAAGATGATACAAGTCATATTGTCACGGAAACCTTTTTTAAGTCCATAGATGTAAATAGTCTTCTTGCATTTAGTAGTTCCCACTATACGAAGTGGATCCGTAATGTACCTTATGGTCAATATTTGCGAGTTAGGAAAAACTGCACCCTGGATAGTGATTTTAGTGAGCAAGCATCGATGTTACAACACCGCTTTATAAATATAGGGTACCCTAAATCTATCTTGTGTGATGCCTTCAATAGAGTAAAAGATAAACAACAGGCCACTCTAATCCAACCCAAATCACTCAATTCTACCCATGAGAGCAGAAACGCAGAAAATAGTACAATCAAAACTTTATTTAAATACAATTTTATTAACTGATTTTAATTGTGCGGCAGAAAGTATTAGGAATGTTTTATATAGATACTGGAGCATTCTTAGAGATGACCCGATCCTAAAAAAAAAAAAAAGTATTACCTCCTCACCCTAAGTTAAGCTTTCGCAGATCAAGTAATTTGCGAAACATGGTTGCACTGAGTAGGTTAAAATCAATCCCCTCTTCTGATGAGCCAACACCATCGGGCCACAGGAATATGAGAGTGGGCACTTATCCGTGCAATCACTCTAGATGCTTATGTTGTCCTATGATTGGGGTTGCTTCCCAAGTTTTTGTTTCAAATCATTTAAACAAAAAAATATGTGATAAAAGAATATAACAGTTGTGACAGTTCATACGCCATTTATTTATTAACTTGTATCTGTTGGTTTGCAGTATGTTTGAACCGTGCGGTTCTGCATGAACAAACACAGATCAAATATTCATCATAAATTTATGTTGCACAGTATATCACGTCATCTCTCATTAAAACACAATAGTGATGTTAGGGTATTAAAACTTACGATCATCAAGACCATCCCACCTCACATTAGAAATAGATTTCAGAAGCTCATCAACAGGGAATCATTTTGGATTTTTTCCTTAGGAACTCTATTTCCAGGGGGGGGGGTTAAATGAAACGATTGAGAATGAACGGTAATATTTATTGATTTATATGTGATACAAGGCCATTTGGGGTCCATTCCTATATTGAATTCATATTTTATTTTTTCATCTTAATTTTTTATTTTTCATATATTTCATTTACTTTTGTACTATTTTAACTGTATTTTGCTTATTTCCTTTTATGTAATTTATGTATATGTTGTCTTTATTGTACCATTGATGCAGATCTGTTTTTATACTTTTTCATACCTTTTCTTGTGTATGTGTGTGTATATATATATATATATAGAGAGAGAGAGAGAGAGAGAGAGAGAGAGAGAGAGAGAGAGAGAGAGAGAGAGAGAGAGAGAGAGAGAGAGAGAGAGAGAGAGAGAGAGAGAGAGAGAGAGAGAGAGAGAGAGAGAGAGAGAGAGAGAGAGAGAGAGAGAGAGGATGCATGGTCCCTTTTAAGCTTAAAGCTTGAAGGGTTAATCCATGGACCCTATATATTGTATGGTTTTACTCACCTGGGTATGCCCGATATAGTAATCTTACTACGCGTTGCGTAGTACCAGATTTTGGAACCCCTCACGATCGCAGTGGGTCTCAGGAGTGAGTCAACAACTTTTATCATGTCTGATTGACATGTCAAAAGTTGTTTCTAATGACAGTAATGCTAATGTAAGTATATGGTAAAGGTGAAGTTGAAGCTTATTGGATGAATTCTAAAAAGAAATAAGGATTATAGGTGCCAGGGACAGAGAGAACATATGGCACAGCTGGTCTCTGCTGATTTTTTTTTTTTTTTTACTAGATGTGTTTTTAGGCTTTGTTGCCTGGCAGTGGTTCTGTAGTTGTTGATCAGTAGCAATAAGTTTCTATAAAGAAAAGTTCTTCCCCCTAATGTGAAGCAACTGTCTTCATGGTGTGTTATATGCCTTACAGGGCCATCTGCATCCAGCACCATGCAACAGTATATGTGCAGGAAGACAGAGAACTGAGGACAAAGACTCAGGCGGGGTATGCTGATATATTTTTTGCTTTTTCACTACAGCAACCAGTATCTGGCTGAAATGACTCCCCTATTTGGCTCAAAACTGGGGTGTCACAATTCGACCAACATAGAAGGGGAAGGTAGTGTATGAGCACCTTTTGCCCTTCGATTTCCCATCTCACAGTATATACCTTTGTGTCAGATCCTGCGTGTGTACATTATTTGTTCTTCATTTGTCAATACTCGTACAAACATTTACAGTGGTTCGCTGGGGGGTTTCTTCCTTAAAATACTCTTTTTACAGCTGCTCTGGCAGAGATTAATATTCCTATTTATAGCAACATGAATGGATCCAATAATACGCTGACAGATTTTCCAAAGAAAAGCAATGAAGGAAATACTGAAGTATACAGATTCCTTTCTTTATTAGAGTTCTCTGTAAAGCTATTTAGGAATAAACACTGTTTTTGTTGCACAAACAGATGATGACTTTTAACTTGCTTCATTACTTGTTTAATAAATTGCAATTTCCTAAAATAATCTTAGAATTTGACTTACTTCCTTTTGCAGCAAGTCCCTGTCTAGTCCTTGTCCTCACAATGTTGCAGGTACAGCTGACACTGTGGCTACCTGTGATAATTCAGGTCTGCCATGATCATTTTAGGCTTAAACAATCAGTCGGTCACCATTCATGGGTGGGAATAGCAAGCAATGGTATAAACATATTCAGATCAACCAAATTAAAAAAGGTTTCCGTGACAATATGACCTGTATCATTCTGCTCATATTTTATTGAACCAATTTACTATTGTTCATTCTCTTTTTCTTATTAGAGTCAGATGGAATTCAGCATTTCCTCACTGTCTACTCAAGAACCAACAAGCACCATTGTACAGAGTGAGCAGAAGCAAACCCCCAAATCTTCCAGTCAGAGTAACCAGATTAAGACTCCTCTTGGAAATTCTGCTGCCAAGCCACCTCAGGGAATGAGGACACCTAACTGTGATGGGACAACACCAGTCAGAAAAGAAGAAGAATCAGCTTTTTGGAAAATAAGCATGGAACGGTCTCGAGTTGATGGTTCACAAGTAGAATTTCAGTCTTTAACACCCAGTCAGATAAAGTCCTTAGAGAAGGGAGAGAAACCACTTCCCGTCTATTGTAGACAAGATTCCTTCCAGAAGGAGAAAGAAGTTACAAAGCTGGAGAAACCCGAGAAGTCTCTCTTGTCTGAAAAGCCATCTGTGGTCACAAAGCAGCCAAAGACAACCAATCCAAGTAGTATTTCTTTAGCCTTGGAGTCTCCTAGACCAAGCCAGTCTTCTGTCAGCACTTTAGATGATGTCTTTCTTCCAGAGCCACCAGCAGTAATGCAATCAGTGACAAAAACCAGTAAGGAACCCGAACACGATGAGGCTGTTACAACTGGACCTCAGCTGTTTTCACAGGTTGGTGTAAGATGTATCAAAAAGCTATACTTTATCACTGTTTGACAAATGCTCTTTTGGAATTTATGGTCAACTTAATAGTATATAGTTTTTGCTATAGTATTAGCTAGACAAAGCAAGGAAAGACAGATGTTCTGCTAAAACGTGAAACAAGCTATTACCAAGCTTTTTCTCATAATACAGATAAAAATATGGAGGGACATTTATCAATGTTTATTTATTCCTTTTTTAAGTTATTTTCTTACTACAATTTTTTTTGCTAATGTGCAACTTATTTATTAACTGTTTTCAGCCTTTTGATACATTTCTTTCACATAAGCAATTTTATTTTTTATTTTTTGCTTTGGTAGTGGTTATTTCTGCTCCATATCTGGGCTGGAGTAAATTTAGTAGTTTTTTCATGCAATGGGACTTTTTTGTGACTTTGGTACTTATAAATAAATCTCTGACCACTGCAAGTCAAAAATCCCTTTTTGCTTTGGTAAGCAAGTTTTTTTTTTCCTTAGGGCACTGCACAATTAAAAAGTTGCACAAAAAAATGAAGTAGTCGCACATGCGACTTTTTTGCGACAATTTTGAGAAAAAAAAAACCTTCTAAATGCTTTGATAAATGTCTCCCATGGTGATCATGGATAGAATTAATATATATATGTTACTGGCATTGGATCCCCACGGTTCCCTTCTTTGCAAATGTTTCCCTAGGTATTATTTAGATTATTGCTCCAAGCATCCCTAAACCAAGATTGGTAGTGCCTATAAACCAAATAAAAATAAATATTTTAAATAAAAAAAATTCAGGAAAAAAAGATACACAACTACATGTGATAAGAGGGGTCATCCCAAGATTAAAGGGGTATTCTGATGTTTTAAAAATGAGTATAATGCTGAGGCCATATAAAAAAAGAAAGGAAAGCTATACTTACCTACCGGCAGCAGCAGAACGAGCGCTGCAACGGAACCTGTGGGATACAAGGGGTAAGTAAGTATAGTTTTTTTTTTTGTTTTTTTTTTTATACAGCCCCAGCATTACTTAATATTTTTTTAAACGCTGGAAAACCCCTCTAAATATTAATACAGATCCACAGGATAGGTTATAACTACCTAAACAGTGGCAGTCTGTCTGCTGTGAGTCCCAAAGTTCACAATAATAGATACCGCTTGTGCCCCTATCACTGTACTTCGCTCCCAGCTTGGCCTCCCCTCTGTCTATGGTCTGTTATGACTTTCCAAGATAGCCAAGTACAGCACTAGGGGAACAAGTGGCCTCTGTTATTTTGATCAGTGGAGGTCCTAGCGGTCGGAACCTATCCAGTTAGCTAGTTATCAACTATTCTGTGGATAAGAAGTAACTTTTAATCTTACTATAAAGCCTTTAACAGTAGATGTTCATAGGTACACATTATCACATCTGATCACTACAAAATTCAAGTCCATGATTAGAACGTCATTTCATTATAGCATTATACAACCTGTTCCATCATTTAATACCTAGTTCCTGTGGGTAACCAACATATTACAATATATGCAATCTTATTAACCCTTTAAGGACCAAGGACCTACCGGTACGTCCTTAGGCCTGCTCTCCTGATATAACGTGGGGTTACGCGGTAACCCCGCCTCATATCACGGCGGGCCCGGCGTCATAGTGAAGCCGGGACCCGCCGCTAATAGCAGAGCTGAGCCGCACGGCTAAAACCGAAAGTGAAAGCTGCCGGTTAATTCAGTGGGCTGTTTGGGATAGCCGCAGCGAAATCGCGGCATCCCGAACAGCTTACAGGACAGCGGGAGGGCCCCTACCTGCCTCCTCGATGTCCGATCGCCGAATGACTGTTCAGTGCCTGAGATCCAGACATGAGCAGTCATGCGGCAGAATCGTCGATCACTGGTTTCTTATGAGAAACCAGTGATCAATGTAAAAGATCAGTGTGTGCAGTGTTATAGGTTCCTATGGGAGCTATAACACTGCAAAAAAAAAGTGAATGAATATCATTTAACCCCTCCCCTATTAAAAGTTTGAATCACCCCCCTTTTCCCATAAAAAAAAAAAACACAGTGTAAATAAAAATAAACAAATATGGTATCACCGCGTGCAGAAATGTCCGAATTATAAAAATATATCATTAATTAAACCGCTCGGTCAATGGCGTGCTCGCAAAAAAATTCCAAAGTCCAAAATAGTGCATTTTTGGTCACTTTTTATATCATTTAAAAATGAATAAAAAGCGATCAATAAGTCCTATCAATGCAAAAATGGCACCGTTAAAAACTTCCGATCACGGCGCAAAAAATGAGCCCTCATACCGCCCCATACACGGAAAAATAAAAAAAAAGTTATAGGGGTCAGAAGATGACAATTTTAAACGGATTAATTTTCCTGCATGTAGTTATGATTTTTCCCAAAAGTTACAAAACAGCGTTTTTTTTCCAATTTTGTTGCACAATGTTTTTTTTTTCCGTTTCACCGTAGATTTTTGGGCAAAATGACTGACGTCATTACAAACTAGAATTGGTGGCGCAAAAAATAAGCCATCATATGGATTTTTAGGTGCAAAATTGAAAGAGTTATGATTTTTTAAAGGCAAGGAGCAAAAAACGAAAATGCAAAAACCGAAAAAACCCCGGTCCTTAAGGGGTTAAACCAGGATCAAGTTCCTCAGTAAGAATCATTAGGCAGTGCTACAAATATATTGTTACGCCTAGCGCTCCGGGTCCCCGCTCCTCCCCGGAGCGCGTACGGCGTCTCTCTCTCCGCAGCGCCCCGGTCGGTCCCGCTGACCGGGAGCGCTGCACTGTCATGGCCGTCGGGGATGCGATTCGCACAGCGGGACGCGCCCGCTCGCGAATCGCATCCCAGGTCACTTACCCGTTCCCGTCCCCTGCTGTCATGTGCTGGCGCGCGCGGCTCCGCTCTCTAGGGCGCGCGCGCGCCAGCTCCCTGAGACTTAAAGGGCCAGTGCACCAATGATTGGTGCCTGGCCCAATTAGCTTAATTGGCTTCCACCTGGTCCCTGACTATATCTGACCTCCTCCCATGCACTCCCTTGCCGGATCTTGTTGCCCTTGTGCCTAGTGAAAGCGTTTTGTGTGTCCAAAGCCTGTGTACCAGAACTTCTGCTATCCACCCTGACTACGAACCTTGCTGCCTGCCCCGACCTTCTGCTACGTCCGACCTTGCTTCTGTCTACTCCCTTGTACCGCGCCTATCTTCAGCAGCCAGAGAGGTTGAGCCGTTGCTAGTGGATACGACCTGGTCACTACCGCCGCAGCAAGACCATCCCGCTTTGCGGCGGGCTCTGGTGAAAACCAGTAGTGGCTTAGAACCGGTCCACTAGCACGGTCCACGCCAATCCCTCTCTGGCACAGAGGATCCACCTCCTGCCAGCCGGCATCGTGACATATATGATCATGAGGATAAACTATTAAGTACACATGGCATAATATATATGAAACCCCCCTACTCCTAGTAAACCCACCAAATAAACCATCCATGCATATAGAAAAGTATATCTGAGCCAACTGTTGGTGCAACCCATGAACGGTTTTGCATGATGCTTTCTTGGGGAATGACAGAATAAACCTAGTAAAAGCTTTAGTTGCACAAAATGACTGTGAAGTGTGTATGTGTGTGTATTTTATAACCTGTATTACACTATGAAGCCTAATAGGTGACAGAGCTGCTTTAATTGGAGACACCTTAATGCTGTGGAGACACAGGGGGACATTTATCAAAGCATTTAGTAGTTTTGTTTTTTTTTGGTTAAAATTGTCGCAAAAAAGTTGCATGTGTGACTACTCTATTTTTTGTGTGACTTTTTGATTGTGCAGTGCCCTAAGCTAAAAAAAAAAAAAAATCTTGCTTACCAAAGCAAAAAGTGATTTTTGACTTGCAGTGGTCAGAGATTTATCAAGTGCGAAAGTCGCAAAAAAGTCACATTGCATGAAAAAACCTACTAAATTTACCCCAGCTCAGACATGGAGCAGAACAAGCCACTACCAAAGCAAAAAAAATTATTGCTTACTTGAAAGAAATGTATCAACAGGCGGAAAACAGTTGATAAATAAGTCGCACATAAGCAAAAAAAATTGTAAGAAAACAAAACAAAAAAAAAAGGAATACATAAGCAAACAGTGATCAATGTCCCCCACAGTGGTCTCATATATTGCAGAATGGTCAGATATTATCATGACAGATCTTTAATCTGCCATCTGTGTAGTATGACTCAGAACTGGCAAGCCAACATCCATGGTCCTTGAAATCTAATTTTCTTAAGGTTTGTTATCTACAAAATAAATAAATAGAAAGCTAAATAGAATTGTCTGGGATAATTGGCAAACATACCCGCTGGAAGGAAATGACAATTCATAATTGGCAGATATTACTTTAAACACTGGGGACGTAATGGGTGTAATCTCCTGCCAATGCCGATTAGCAATGCAGCTTTGTTAACTGTGCAGCAAATGAAATGTTATGTCTGTCTATAAATATTCTGCTTCTCCCAAGATTTCATTTATATTTGTAGATCTGCCGTTGAGGGGCTGAATGTATTTAACTATTGTTTTAACTGAATCCATGGAATGTTGTGATAAAACGTTGAGTTTTAATGGCAAAAAAACCTGATTTGGTTGAAATTGTGGTCACTTGAACGCTAGCTAAAAGGAGTACTCCAGTGATTGCAATTATTTTTAAAATGGACCTTTGTTCAAACTGCACCCGGTGTCCGCTCCTCTTCACTGCTTCCTGGTTTTTCTGACATGTTGCCCCTGAAGGAAATGCCCACTTGAGCAGTCACTGGGCACAGTGGCGTCCTTCCTTTAGTCAGCACAAACAAAAGAATTACAGCATCACACTGCTAGCGCTAAGATATATGTGTAATATAACACTTTTTTCATTGAAATATAGAGAAAAATAGAGGTTCTTAGTCTACCATTTGGCCAAATAGTGTGTACCATCCCACCACAATAAGGTGGCCACAGTTGGGATGGACCCTGCACTATAGACATGCCTCTCTCGGGCTAGCACTAAGCCTACAATTTCTGGGCATGTAAGATCCAGCTATTCCCTACTTAAAAACACCTAGCGGAATGGGTGGAGTGCACAAACCAATATGGAGGCAGCCATTCCCTCCACACTCCACAGTGACTGGCTGAGTGGGCAGTTTCTTTAGGAGCAACCAGGAAGCAAGACCACTCCATCTTGGATGCAGGAAGAGTATCATCTTTTTTTTTATTGCGCCTAACAGCAAAATACCCCAAAATGTGCCTGGATAACCCAAAAAGTACAATTCAGAAATGCTCTGCCTATATAATACACAAGCTACTGAGATGACCTGAAAATACTACCTGGTAATGGTTGGTGGCCTTACATAGACCCCTGGCTGTCTTGAGAAAACCATCAATATTGATTGGGATTCCTAGGGGTCTGGAGGTTTCTCTGATCTCGACAATTACAGTGATAGTATGAATGTCAGTCACAGCCAATCCTTGTGGGGAACAACCATGCCCATATGTCCTTTTAGAGCCTATGGAAACTCATAGATGGGCATCCTGCATTTTTGATTCCCCTCTTTGAGCCAGAGGTTTATGAAAGTAATTTTACATTTTCTTTGCAGGGGCCACTGTAAGGGCAATTACTTTTCTTCCTTTCTTCTCTTTCAATTGTTATTTTATTGTTTACAATGTATTTAGCATACACAAAAGTTCTGGTACAACTGAATAATAAATTTTTAGGATAAACGTAGAAAGAAAATATATAGAATGTCATAGTAGTTTTATATAGTAGTTATAAAATACATTTGGTAATGGTTATAACAGTAGATGCTTAGTGGGAGTAACATAAGATTTTAAAAAAAATACACAACTAGCTACAGTCCTGCATTGCCGTTCCATAAATCCTTTAAGCTCTCACAGTTCTGACACAATTCTCCTTTGTCTTACAGATTAACACTAGCAGTGTTCTTTTGAAGACCGGATTTGATTTTCTTGACAACTGGTAACAAGACTTATCATCTCTGTTGGAAGACACGAGCAAAAATATTTTCTTTATCAGATGGTTTTGTCGTAATGTGCAAACTCTTCTTAGATGGCATTTTGTAAAACTGTATTCATTATTTTCCATTCTTTTGTGAAGCATTTGTTAGTTGAATCTTTATGTACTGTTTTGGTGAAGTCAATGTCTTTTTAAAGGTGCCTATACTATGCTTGTATTCCATTTCCTTTTTTATTACACTATTACAAAGGACATTAAAACCAAAAATGCCTATATACTTAAGTCAAAGGATACTATATGATATTAGTATTGTTGTCTTTATAGTTTAATTCATCTGTAGAATCACATCCTTCAATGTCCCTGCCAATAGACCATAGAGCTGATCACGTCTCGATCCCACACTCATATAACATATACTTTATCCCGTTTTTATAAACAAAATTAAACATTGACACTTGTACTGTAAGAAAAAGTTGTAATACGTATTTCAGGAAATATTGTGGACACTGTTCACACTTGTGTTAGTAGGGTTCATCAAGTTTTCTGTAATTTTGTCAACGTGAATAGTGCAGTCTGCAGAAATAACATAACACACATGGATCCCGATAAAGTCTAAGGGGTCAGGATTTTCCAGTATAGAAGTCATAGCTATGTTATACATATAGATATAATGTTGCTTTGAGATCATATATGTTACATTGGAGACTTAGAAGAGCCCTCATTTTTGTAGCCAGTTGATGATTTTCAACTTTTTAAATAAAAATCAATTTAAAAAAATCTTATAATATACTGTACATACCAAATTTTGACACCATTTCTGTGCTGCTGGCCACAATAACAAAGCCATTTGTCATAGATGCATTAAATATAAAGGTACGTATATCATAAAGTTTGTTTTTATTAATCTAATCCTGAAAGAACCTGCTGTTATGGGTCTTAAACACCTTCACCAGATTATGCAGACATAAAGGATTTGTCAGCAGTTCTCATGTTTACTTGACTACATGTTCTGCAGGGCCTCGGTAACATATATGTTAAAACTTTACTGAAATTGTTTTATGAAATTATTTATTCTACCTATATTGCTTATTAACCAGATTGATATATTGCGCAAAGAGACATAGTTATTTACCATCTCATGTGATTTACATATGCATACATACAGAACAAGACAATACATGTATTTGTACCTTGCTATTTTTGGGGGAGAACAGGATTATCATTTACCACATGCCCTTGAACAGGACCAAGAGCTTGGACCAAGAGCTTGGACCCCCCCACGATCTAAAACTTATAGGGAATAAGGTTTTTAGAATGGCATATCTCCTTTAAGGAATTTTAAGTTAAAGGAGTTGACCACTTCTAAACATTTATTTTAAAACAGGTGGTATGGCACTTTTTTTTTGTTACTTATCTTTGCCTCTGTCCCCGTTATGTGTAATGAGAAGCTCCGCCCATGACCCCTCCTGTCCCCTCTTTTCTGACAGAAAGAAAGCCCGTCCATGACAGGCCTTCCTATGGAGAAGCATGTGACCATTACGACATCATTCAGCCTCCTACATTGAACCTGATCTTTCATTCAGAGTGTTCCATTGAGGTTGAGTAACAGTATGGTTACACACTACTCCATAGGACATCATGTCATGGACAGGAGAGAGAAGACCGGGGATCAGGGGTGGAGCTTCACATTACACATAACAGGGACCAAGGTTAAGACAAGTAAGAATAGTAAGTGACTTAAAAGTGCCATACCACCTATTTTACATAAAATGTCTAGAAATGGCCACCCCCTTAAATAGAAGTAACTAATTAAAAATTCGGACCTATTAGTGAAAAGCTTCTGTTGTACTTAGTATATATCTCTCTATAACATGAACAGCTTATCAAGTTAAAGGGGTTTCCAGCCATTTAAAAGGTTTTACATTGGAGTTAAGGGGTGTTAAAATAAAAATAAAAAACATACTCCCCAGCGGCTGCCGTTCCTTTAGCTTCAACACCACACTTATGTTTTATTCCTGCAAAAAATACTTATTTGGCCAATATCTGCAAGGAAATTGAAAAGTTGCTTGCTGCTGTGTTACTTAAAAAATATAGCTGATCACCATAAAAACAGAACTTAGTAAACAAAAACAAAAAAAGAAGCAAACAAAACCTCATTGAAAACAGGATATTGCACAGGCTAACATGTAGAAAGGGATTAAAACTTGCCTATAATTTAAACAAAGTATCCCATTATAACAGCATAGCATTTTTTATTATACAGTTGTATCCACATTTAGCCTTAAATCTCAACCGTTGTTGTATTTTTATTTGACAGACATTTTATTTAAATTAGTATTTGACTAAACCTTTTACTGTATGCTACTTTTAAATGGGTTGCCCAGGAATAGAAAAAAAATGCTCCCTGTCTGTCTCCAGGTTGGGTGTGGTTCTGCAGCTCAGTTCCAGTGAAGTGAATGGAGCCAAGTTGTAATACCACACATGGAGTTGTTTTTGAAAGACATGGAGTTGTTTTTGAAAGAAATTAGCTGTGTTTTACTTTTCCTGGATAATCCCTTTAAGTCTTTGTACAGTAGATACGTGACAGGTCAGAATGCGTACAGTTTTTTAATATTTTTATATTTACTGGCTCTTCATATCCATACTTATGCCTGTTTTGTACTTGCGTTCTGTATATTTACCTTAAAGGGGTATTTACCTTAATGGGGTACTCCGGCCCTAATACATAAGATGATAAGATGTCTGGCCGCAGGGGTCCCGCCGCTGGGGACCCCCACAATCTGTCATTGCGCACCCACCTTTGTCAGCTTTCCGCAGTGCTGGAGGCTCCAAATGTGTAGCGTGATGGCCAAGAGGCGGAGTATCGGGACATCATGACTCCGCCCCCGTGTGACGTCACACCCCCTCCCATAGACTTGCATAGAGGGGGCTGGACGTGATGTCACACAGGGTTAGAGTCATGACGTCACAATACTTCATCCCTGTGGTCATCACGCTACACATTTGGAGCCTCCAGTCTCGGATAGCTCACAAAGGTGTGTGCGCAATGACAGATTGCGGGAGTCCCCGCGATCAGACATCTTATCCCCTATCATTTGGATAGGGGATAAGATGTATTAGGGCTGGAGTACCCCTTTAATACAGTTTGGTCTCAGGTCCTTCCTCTGTTTACCTGACTTACAATTTGCACATACACAATGTATCTGTGCTTTATAGGGACTGATGGTCTCTACTCTTGGCATCAATAATGCCCTAATCCCGGTGTGGTGTGCTGTAGAACAGCAATAACATATGCCATACTACCTTTATTTAGATCTGGGAGATGCACTCTTTTATATCTTAAAGCGGTTTTATATTCTTTGTTTATTCAAAGACTTTTGTGGCATATATCATATACGGAACTGTTTATCAGCAGAATTATTATTTTTAGAGGGTTTATAGGCATTTATTTAAATTCTATTTGTCAGCAGTCAGTTTTGTATTTGCTAGATGTATCATTGTTTGTACACACTTTTACTTATAGTAAAAACATATATGCATTCACAGTATACACGGAATAATTAATGTTACATGCAAGTAATGTTTTAGAGTGTTGCTTAGTGGCTCTAAGGAGGGTTTACACTTTCTGGTTGTGTATTTATTAGGCAAGTCTGTTACCGGTCCATGTTTTATATAAAGTGAATGGAGTGGCAACCGTCATGTGCATGAATATTTTTCCTAATGTCGGCTAAATTCATACAGTGAGCAGTTTTGTGGCAAATGCTGTCATATCTGGTTTATTGCTCAACATGGTAGAGAGTGCATGGTCCGAAACTACCTTCATGTACAATTCATTGGAAGATGCCCATCGATGACCAATATCATCTAATGGGTGCAGTCATGGAACAGCTGGATCATTGAATTGACAACACTGATAACTTTTGCCTAATAAAGACCATATCAGAGTAATAGGCATGAAGAATATTCTTGGACCATGCACTTTTATCCGTCCCAGTACCAATGCAATGCGGCATTTATCTCTGTTTGTGCTAAACAAGATGTATAGAGTAGATGATAAAACATGAAACACAACTATTCCGTAATATCAGGGGGAATTTTTTTTATATAGAGCTTGGTCTCGCCAAACTGAATTTCCAAAAACCTATAAAACCATAAATATTCTGTAAACTAATGTCCTCCATAGAAATCTTTAAAAAATATAAAGGCTATGTACACTTAGTTTTTTTTTTTTTTGTAATTGAAAATTAATCGATTTGCTTAATGCAATATGTATACAGCTCCAAAGTATGGCCTCCTTGGCTATAGATTGAAGGAGGGGGGGGGGGGCTGGGGCATTACTGCTTTCTTCAGGTGTTTTAGCTCTCATAGAAAAGTTTTCTAGTTGGGTTGTCTTCTAAAAGAATATGGACACTATGCAAAATGTATGGTGGTCTTTTCAAATAGTTTCACTGTATACAAAAATGATGACAAAAGTGTACATGGCCTTTAAACCTTTGCTTAACATACATTTCCTTGGCATAGATATGTTTTCTTTGGTCAGGAAATGTACTTATTTACCAGTGCAAGGTATTGAACATCTCCGGGAGCTAAAGTAATGTTACAAAGAATTTCATTCTAACCAAAATTCCTTTGCCGCATCTGTTTTCTGTTACTGTGAGTTAGGGGAAGACACTGTACGGTCTCTTGCTCCCTGTCTCCATGTCCTTTGGTTTAAAATGTATGGAATTCTTGAAATATTTTATATTGTAAACAATAATGTTTTAATAAAGTCTGTGGAATATTCAGAATTATGTTGGACTTATCTTTACAAAAGTATATATTAAGATATCACAGATGTGCAATGGGTGCCATTATTTTTATTACATGAAAACTAAAATGCTCAGCAGAAAACCAATCCTGTCCTGTCTGGCTGTTTCTGTACAGAACTTCTACTTAGTACATATTAAAAATGGCCGACCCTAAAACTCTAATGAAATAAACATGCTTACATATTGGCTCATCGTAACACTCTGGGTCCCACAATACCCAGGTATAATCAGCTATGGGATTGGCACGGTTGTGAATCAGGTCTGCACACTCAGCTACACCAAGGACCTTGATGCCCTTTTTGGTGTTTGTTTTTATGGTTAAAGGGGTACTCCACCCTAGACATCTTATCCCCTATCGAAAGGATCTCTGTACAGCACCCAGCGTTCATTTAGAGCTGGGGGCTATGTACCAGCTTTGCAAGCGCCAGAGCTCACATGCAGAGATCAATAGGAGGGAGGATGGATGCTACTGCTGCTGTAAAATAGCATAAACAATAAAACCTCATCCATTGTACCTCACTACCAAGTGTCACTAAGTTGAGATCAGATTGGGCAGGAGATGGAGCGCCACCACACTGTACAGTCGATGTGCTATCACACAGAATGCAGAGTAGGAAATTCTTTGGGGTAAAGAAGGATAAAAGGTTGGTTTTCTTAATGCTAGGTTTTACATCTAGTCAGTGGGATCCATTGCTGTCTGTTGTGTAACGGACCCGTTCATCTCCGTTTTGTGGTCCTTAGCCTTAAAGGGGTACTCCCCTGCTAGACATCTTATCCCCTATCCAAAGGATTGCAGGGGTCCCGCTGCTGGGGTCCCCCACGATCTCCCGCAGCAAATGCTGGGTTCCTGAGGCAGTGGTCGTGACATCACGGCCACGCCCCTCGTGATGTCACGCCATGCCCCTGCCTTTCATGTCTATGGGAGGGGGTGTGTATGCCGACACGCCCCCTCCCATAGCCATGAATGTAGGGGGTGTGACGACACATCACGAGGGGCATGCCCATGACATCACGATCACGGCCTCCGGCTCCGAGCATTCTGAACAAAATGTTCAGAGCGCTGGAGCACCGGAGTACCCCTTTAAATGTCATCCACTTTTGTTGGAACTGAAGTATGCTGAATATTTTTTACCTGCAAAATCCAGGTGGAAAATCTACAGCAGATTTTTGCTGGGTAAACTCATAGTCTGTAGCAGCTGTACTTTACACCTGTACAGATATCAGCAGTGTAATTGAAATAAGGGGAACTTCATCTGCCATTTTGGCTGATCTGATCCCCGCGGCAGTGCCCTGTGGCCGATCAGATAAGCCATTTTAAGTGCCACAGTTTTTTGCACCCAGGCACAAGAGGTAGGTAGAAGATCACTAGCAAGAAGAGCGGCAAGGTTATATTTGTAGCAGTCAAGTTACAAGTTGTTGGCCTTCTTTACTTTCCTCAAGTGAAGTCAATCACACTTCTGTGAAATCACACTGTCCACTCAGGAAGCAACACTGATTGACAATCAATTTCACATGCTGTTGTGCAAATGGAACAGACAACAGGTAGAAATCATAGGCACATTGCAAGACACCCCCAATAAAGGAGTGGTTCTGCAGGTTTTGACCACAGACCACTTCTCAGTTCCTATGCTTCCCGGCTGATGTTTTGGTCACTTTTGAATGCTGGCGGTGCTTTCACTCTAGTGGTAGCATGAGACAGAGTCTACAACCCACACGAGTGGCTCAAGTCATGCAGCTCATCCAGGATGGCACATCAATGCGAGCTATGGCAAGAAGGTCAGCATAGTGTCCAGAGCATGGATACGCTACCAGGAGACAGGCCTGTACATCAGAACACATGGAGGAGGCCGTAGGAGGACAACAACCCAGAAGCAGGACCGCTACCTCCACCTTTGTGCAAGGAGGAGCACTGCCAGAGCCCTGCAAAATGATCTCCAGCAAGCCACAAATGTGCATGTGTTCACTCAAACGTTCAGAAACAGACTCCATGAGGGTGGTATGAGGGCCAGACATCCACACGTGGGGGTTGTGCTTACAGCCCAACACCGTGCAGGACATTTGGCATTTGCCAGAGAACACCAAGATTGGCAAATTTGCCACTGGCACCCTGTGCTCTTCACAGATGAAAGCAGGTTCACACTGAGCACATGTGACAGACATGAGTTTGGAAATGCTGTAGAGAACGTTCTGCTGCCTGCAACATCCTCCAGCTTGACCAGTTTAGCGATGGGTCAGTAATGGTGTGGGGTGGCATTTCTTGGGGGGGGGGGGGGGGCGCGCACAACCTCCATGTGCTTGCTAGAGGTAGCCTGACTGCCATTAGGTACCAAGATGAGATCCTTGGATCCCTTGTGAGACCATATGCTGGTGCGGTCAGCCCTGGGTTCCTCCTAATGCAAGACAATGCTAGACCTCATGTGGCTGGAGTGTGTCAGCAGTTCCTGCAAGAGGAAGGCATTGATGCTATGGACTGGCCCGCCCGTTCCCCAGACCTGAATCCAATTGAGCACATCTGAGACATCATGTCTCGCTCCATCTACCAACGCCACGTTTCACCACAGACTGTCCAGGAGTTGGCAGATGCTTTAGTCCAGGTCTGGGAGGACATCCCTCAGGAGACCATCCGCCACCTCATCAGGAGCATGCCCAGGCATTGTAGGGAGGTCATACGGGCACGTGGAGGCCACACACACTTCTGAGCCTCTTTTTCACTTGTTTTAAGGACATTACATCAAAGTTGGATCAGCCTGTAGTGTGGTTTTCCATTTTGATTTTGAGTGTGACTCCATATCCAGACATTCATGGGTTGATAAATTTGATTTCCATTGATCATTTTTGTGTGATTTTGTTGTCAGCACATTCAACTATGTAAAGACCAAAGTATTTCATACGATTAGTTCATTCATTCAGATGTAGGATGTGTTATCTTAGTGTTCCCTTTATTTTTCTGAGCAGTGTATAAGATAACATCAAACTTTTGATGCGCTAGTCTTGTAGTGTATTTTGCAAAAAAAATATGGCAAAATGTGTTAAATATGTGTTATGTAAGGCTTTTCCCACCAACAATAAAAATTTTCTGATCATATCTTAATTTTATATAATAATAGCCATTTGCCATCTGCACAATATCCGGCACAGGTGCCATTGTTATGGAGAAGACAAGAGCCTCAAGGACAATACTCATCAAACAAATAATTTGGGAAGCAAAGATCAATCATCACTCTTCTTTGTTCAGATTGTTTCTGTTTATATCTCAGAAGATGAACCTGATACTTGAGTGCAAAGCAAAACACTTGATGTTTCTATTTTAGACAGAGCTAATGACAAGGTCACTGCAGTATAAGTTCATTATATTGAAAGTTTCAAACTCCTTTATCACAAATGTTAACTGGATAGATTTGTAGATCTCTGCCCTCATTACGGACAATAATGAGATGAACTCGATATACTCAACATTCAGGCCTATGCCAGTCCATGCAGTGTAATAGGCCAATGGCCACACAAAAGTAGGTAGTTACGCATTTTATTGTAAACATAGTTCTGATCGTTAAAGGAGGTTTTCCAGGACTTTTAAACAAATGGCTTATCCTCGTGTGTGATTAGCAAGGTGGCGAAACCCGGCACCCACACCTATCAACTGATTGACAGAGCTCCGGCTCTGATATATACGAACAGCAACAGTTGGCTCCGTTTATTGTTTAGTGTCAGTGCTGGTTACTGCAGTGCAGCTCCCATTGAAGTGAATAGAAGTTAAGTTGCAGTAACCTGGAGCCATCTGCTTCGGTCCCTGTTTATTTTGCCGGATCAGTGGCTCTGACTGATTGACAGGGGTGCTGGGTTTCAGCACCTCACTGAAGAGATGTGAATTACCTTTTATGTAACTGTCCAGAAAACCCTATTAAGTTGCCATGTTATGTGCAGAGCTACTTTACATTTATTTCTGCAAAATGTTCATAAAAGGCCATCACTAATTCATTCAATTTATTTAGTGATTTTAAAACCTTGTGATGAAATAAGTGAACTACTCCACACAGAGGCAACTACGTGACACCTGTTCGACTGATTTGATAAGGAAACCATTGGTAGGACTTGCATTTATTAGACATTTATTGTTTATCCTGTTGAAATTGGAAAACCACTTACTCCACTGGAAAATATTAGTTTTAAATCAACTGGTGCCAGGAAGTTAAACAGATTTGTAAATTACTTCTATTTAAAAATCGTAATCCTTCTAGTACTTATCAACTGCTGTATACTACAAGGAAGTTCTTTTCTTTTTGAATCTCTTTTCAGTCTGACCACAGTGCTTTCTGCTGACACTTCTGTACATGTCAGGAACTGTCCAGAGCAGAAGCAAATCCCCATAGCAAACCTCTCCTGCTCTGGACAGTTCCTGACATGAACAGAGGTGTCAGCAGAGAGCACTGAGGTCAGGCAGGAAAAGAAATTTAAAAAGAAAAGAACTTCCTTTGGAGCATACAGCAGCTAATAACTACTGGAAGAATTAAGATTTTTAAATAGAAGTAATTTACAGATCTGTTTAACTTTCTGACACCAGTTGATAAAAAATAAATAAAAATAAAATAGTTTTCCACCGGAGTACCCCTTTAACATTTTCCTGAAATCAGATGTACTCCAATCTGTCTGCTTTAAATAATGGGTAAGTGAAGCAAATTATTTTACTTACCGTATATTCTCGAGTTTAAGCCAACCCGAATATAAGCCAAGGCCCCTAATTTCACCACAAAAACCCAGGAAAAGTTATTGACTCGACTATAAGCCTAGGGTGGGAAATACATCATCCCCCATGTCATCATCCCCCTGTCATCATCCAGACCCCCGTCATCATCCCCTACCCCTTCTTCATCACCACCTGTCAATTCCTTCAGTGTTGTCATCAAGGCAACGTCACTAGTCCGGGGCAGGCCCGGAGCGTGGAGAAGAGGGCCTCCCGGTGAAGATGGACAGCCCTGAATGACTAACCCTCCTCACCAGATGGTCCCTGCAGCATAGATGGCCCGGACCAGCTCACCCTTCCTTCCCACCGAGGGGAGGTGAGTAGAAAACTAAAGGGGGGGTTTGGATGATGACGAAGGCCGCAGTGGTCTTCAACCTGCGGACCTCCAGAGGTTTCAAAACTACAACTCCTAGCATGCCCGGACAGCCGATGGCTTGCTGGGAGTTGTAGTTTTGCAACATCTGGAGGTCCGCAGGTTGAAGACCACTGAGAAGGGGTTGACAGGCAGAGAGTTCACTCGAGTATAAGTATAAGAAAAATCGTGCTGAAAAACGCGGCTTATACTCGAGTATATACGGTATTTAGACTTTTGTAGTGTTCAATGAGCCTGGCTGTCACTACAGTCTTAAAACCTGGCCAATCAAAATCTAACTTAATTTTTATCAACTCTCCTCTTGTTCCAGTTTTAGTTCTTAGTATCCAGCCCCTGTAACATCATTAATTTCTGACTCTTTGTTGGATCCTATTGAGGTGTCTAGAGATGAGCGAACTTACAGTAAATTCGATTAGTCACGAACTTCTCGGCTCGGCAGTTGATGACTTTTCCTGCATAAATTAGTTCAGCTTTCAGGTGCTCCCGTGGGCTGGAAAAGGTGGATACAGTCCTAGGAGACTCTTTCCTAGGAGTGTATCCACCTTTTCCAGTCCACCAGAGCACCTGAAAGATGAACTAATTTATGCAGGATAAGTCATCAACTGCCGAGCCGAGAAGTTTGTGACGAATCGAATTTACTGTAAGTTCGCTCATCTCTAGAGGTGTCCATACACCTTCAATAGTATTCGGCCAACATAGATGTACGTACAGCATTAATGGGTCAGGAGATGATGGGAAAGAGTCTAGAGGTCTCCGTCACTTGGTCTTGCCAAAGTCATCAGGTTCAGACAATTTTTGACTGAAGTTTAGGGACCTTTTCTCCTTTGACTGATGATTTTGTGTCTCATGTATCAAAACATCTACAACGTATTTTTTACCAGAATTACAACATGCTTACTCCATATCATGTGTGATCAATGGTGGACAACATTGACAGAGGTTTCAATACATTCTCCTGACTGTTACAAATCCATTTTAGAAATTAAATACATAGCTTGGTTACTGACCCATAATACAGCGTGTTAAAATAGTCTTCTTTTGGGGAAGAAAAACTAAAAAAGAAAATCTATAATCTATAAGCCCTCCTGTATCTGTTTACCCAGCTTTTTTATTTTATTTAAATTTTAATTTAAAAAACAGTTTCTTGACATTTTTTGAAAAATTTACTGTGAGAAATGAATGAACAGATTTCTGACAAGGATTATATTGAATTAGGTTACAACATCCGCCAGCTGGTGCTTCAATGTTACATGGACATATTGTGTTATGTAATGGGGGTAAAGCTTTTCCATTACACCAATCCTCTGTATGGTACATGGAGGTTCATCAATCTGACGTTATAACATTTAACCATGCAACTGAGAATGTATTAAAACCCATCTGGTATTTCATATTATACTATAGCGTTTTAACGCATCAATTCACCCTCTTTCTAGGAAATATTACAACTTCTACTGAAATGTAATTATATTTATCACTTGACATGTATTATAGATTCTAGAAAGTCTATTGAGTCAAAAATAAGAGGATTAAAAGGCTCAAACTGTATTTAATCAGAACACTTATTTTATTCATATGCCTTATGTATTTATATGCTGCTTTTATTACAGTAGTGGATGTTAAACTAAAGCATATAAGAAATACAATAACAGCGCAGATTTAATAAATACCCTTACATGTACTTTAGGAGTATTTATGGACACACATCTAATATCTATCCACTAGGTAGGCTGCAATGTGGGTTTCCCTTTAGCATAATGTAAATCTGCCCTCTTGTGACCTTCTCTGTTCTCACCCAGCCTTATTGTACAACACTGAATGCCAAGCTACACCTATAGAAAAGGACATTTCACCAATATAACAGACAGGAATTCTTTACTATAAGAGCAGTGAGACTATAGAACTGTCTCTGTCATGGCTGATTTGTTTAACCCCTTAAGGACCAAGCCTTTTTCTGATTTTGCACTTTCGTTTTTTCCTCCTTATGTTTTAAAAATCATAACCCTTTCAATTTTGCACCTAAAAATCCATATGAGGGCTTTTTTTTTGCGCCACCAATTCTACTTTGTAATGACATCAGTCATTTTACCCAAAAATCTACGGCGAAACGGAAAAAAAATCATTGTGAGACAAAATTGAAAAAAAAAAACGCAATTTTGTAACTTTTGGGGGCTTCTGTTTCTACGCAGTACATTTTTCGGTAAAAATGACACCTGATCTTTATTCTGTAGGTCTATATGATTAAAATGATCCCCTACTTATATAGGATTGATTTTTTCGTACTTCTGAAAAAAATCAAAACTACATGCAGGAAAATTACTACGTTTAAAATTGTCCTCTTCTGACCCCTATAACTTTTTTCATTGTTCCGCATATGGGGCGGTATGAGGACTCATTTTTTGCACCGTGATCTGAAATTTTTAGCGGTACCATTTTTGTATTGATCGGACTTGATCGCTTTTTATTCATTTTTTTCATGATATAAAAAGTGACCAAAAATACACAATTTTTGACTTTTGAATTTTCTTGCGCATACGGCACTGACCGTGCGGTTTAATTAATGATATATTTTTATAATTTGGACATTTCCGCACGCGGCGATGCCACATTTATTATTTTTTTTATTTACACTGGTTTTTTTTATGGGAAAAGGGGGGTGATTCAAACTTATTAGGGGAGGTGTTAAATGATCTTTATTCACTTTAAATTTTTTTCACTTTTTTTTGCAGTGTTATACATCCCAGAGGGAGCAGTAACATATAGGGGTAGATACCAGCTATACGCTGGCACCCTGCAGAGGGAAACTGATGCTAGAACTGATCCCATTCATTTGAATGGGACAGTTCACAATCATCCAGTGTCTTAATTTTGACGCCGGATGGTTGGACACACAGGAGAGAGAAGTTTGGATTACACCCCCTGAAATACACTACTGTGCCTGTGTGTATATATCATAGGAAAGAAAAAAAGAAAAAAAATGTATATATATACATGAATGTGTGTGTATATATCAATATTTCCCAACCAGAGTGCATCCAGCTGTTGCAAAACTACAACTCTCAGCATGCTGGGATTTGTAGTATTCCAACCGCGGGAGGCACCCTGGTTGCGAAACATTGATATATACACACACATTCATAAATCAGTGTTTCCCAATCAGGATGCCCCCAGCTATTGCAATACTACAAATCCCAGCATACATATGTATAAACATACATGCATTACACACACATACAGCACACTATACACAAATACATGTAACAGATAAACTGTTTACATCACACATGTACATCTACACATTATATCTACTTACTTTTATTTAAGGCTGGCATTAAATACTTCAGGAGCTGCTAGATATCCATGCCTCCTGGGGCCTGTAGACTACCTTGCTCATTGTCGGCCGACAGGCAGCTAAACTGTGCAACAGCAGCAGCAGGAGGAGGAGATGGGGGAAGGAGGGGGGGGGGGGGTGTTAAATGAGCCTCTCACTGCCAGCACTATGTAGATCAGCTTTGCAGTGAGGCTCAATCCTGGATGCTGCTGGCTGCAGGGCTACACTGCTTCCCCCAGCTACAAACACTCTAGCAGCCGCAGGGGCCCTATGTACAGCACCCTGCTTGTCCTCACAGTACAGAGCCCTGCTTGTACACCCACACTTCCTGTATTTTGACTCCTCACAGAGACACAACAGCGGTAGCTGCAAGGACAAAATGTATGCACATTTGTTCACCAATGTATATTACAAATATACATATAATGGTATTATCTACATTATATAAAAAGTTTTTGTTGACAACAGGTACACTAACTATGTAATGCTTCATTTGTAGCATTTACATTGCCAGGTCTGATCATGCCGCTCTGTCAAGTGGCTTGCCATCATCAGGTAAATTAAGTCAACTTTGTCTGTAGACTGGGGTAGAATGAGCTGAGTCATCTCACTATTAGAAAGAAGGTAAATTACCTTGATTTACCTTCCTTCTAATAGTGAGATGACTCAGCTCATGATGCTGTTGCACTGCTGGAAGCCTTGCTAAAGTAGGATAGCTAAATTTGTTGAAAAATCAGAGCTGTCCTATAATTGGTTGCTATGGGCAAAGACAGTTTAAATGCATTACCCAAATCTCCTGTCACTCTCTTGTCTCTGGCGAAGGGACCTGTACTCCCTCACTTCCTGGAGACTAATAATCTATGGCATAAAAATATAAAATAACTACAATAAGAACCAACAAACATAGTACAGATCCAGGAATGCATCTGGAGACAGGAAAATTCTCTGTCTAAAAATACATGGTCCTCCATTTATGGTCTGTTCTAATTTGTATTTCATAAGTGCAATAAAAAAAATGTGTGAACACAGCCACAAGGTACCCATTAACATGTAAGGGTATGTTCACATTGAGTAATTCTACGAAATTCTGCAAGCGGAGATTCCTTCTGGCGGCCGCCACCGAAACACTTCAGCGGTAGGACCGCACAGCCCTGCACCATTACCATTGACAGCAATCCAATGCTTACTGACTTCTTTGTGCGGATGAATTTCAGTAGCGGAATTCTCTGCCGCTGAAATTCGGTAGTGTGAACGAGTCCGTGGAAAACCCATTCACACAAATGGTATTGTTCACAGCACGAATTTGCTACACGCAATTTTGAGCAAGGAAATTCCACTCAAATTACCCAGTGTGAACATACCATAATAGTTTTAGGCCAAAAGTTTATTCAGCTAACAGCTATCTATACCAATTTCTCCTTACATCAGAACATTCAGCTTGTTCGATTGATCATGTGTTCTGAATAGAGGTGAGGGGTAAGCTGTTGCAGGACTGAACAAAAGGATTGGGCAGCTTAAATTCAACAAACAAAATCCTCTACCGTTCAACTTCATCTGTCAGAGGGAGATGCAGAAGGCCCCCATACACTTAAGACAATTGGCCAGTTGTGCTGAAGTCAGCAAGTTCGCCTCAACTTTTAGGCTAAGTTTCTACTTGTTTTTTTTCGTTTGAAAAACGCCAAGAAAAATGCCAATTCTGCCAGATGTTAGCTGTAAATCAATGAGAAATCGCAAAATTCTTTTTCCACTTGGCGTTTTTCAGTTTGGCTTTTTTTAAAATCCTTTTGGTGTTTTTTTCACTTTTTTTTTTTAGCTCCTTGGCGGTTTTGCAAAGTCGCAGCATGTTGAGCCAATGACGTTTTTTTTTCCCTTAAATCGTTTTCCCTTAAAACCCACGACATGTTGGTTTTAACTTTGGCGTTTTTTGCAGGTGGTTTTTATTCTTTTTTTTTGGACTTTACCGATCAAAAAAAAGTGATGAGATATTTTTTTTAAATAAAATTTCGTAGGGTAGCAATAAAAAAAAAAAAAGAAAGATACAGTAGTGAAGGAAAAAATAGTATCTAAGGAAATGTATCTTTTTAATAACAACATTTTTATCAATTTTTAAAACAGGGATCAATTTATGTGTGTGGGCAGGGCACTAAAAATGTAGCCGACAATAATAAAAATGTAGTGTGTGCGTGTGTGTGTTTTTTTCACTTTTTTTCTTTATTTTTTACATTTTTTAGGTAGTACTGCTACTCCCAGCATGGAACACACTGTTTCATGATGGGAGTAGTAAGACCTGTACTAATTGACAGATTGCCCCAGGTCTGCTGCGATCCTTCTGTATAATTTATAGATGCGGCCGGCCGCTCTTCTACGGTTCCCTGCACTGCCGTATATATACATATATTCATATTTCCTGCATATAGCTGTGATTGGTCAGATAGTTCCAGACAATCACAACTCTCTGTGAGAAATATGAATAGGCGTATATATACACCAGTGCAGGGGACCATAGAAGAACTGCCGGCCACATCTATACATTATACAGGTGGATCACAGAGAGTGTCAGGAGTGACATCCGCTAGGATCTTTACTTAACTGCAGGTACTACTGCTCCCAACATGGAGCACACTCTGCTCCATGCTGGGAACTGTAGTACCTGCATTAATAGACAGATCGCAACAGGTGTCAGAAGTTACACTCGCTGCGATCTGTCTATTAATGCAGGTACTACAGATCCCAGCGTGGAGTAGAGTGTGCTCCATGTTGGGAGTAGTAGTACCTGCAGTTAAGGACAGATCACAGATCAGGACAGATCACAGCAGGTATCACTCCTGACATCCTGCGATTGTCCTATCTATTGCAGAGATGCGGAGTGGCTCTATACAGCGCTCGCATCTCTGCACTATACTCTGGCCAGTGATATGAATAGAACATCACTCACATTCATATTTCCTGCTGAGAGCTGTGATTGACTGCAACCATCCGACCAATCCCCACTCTGGGTGGAAAATGTTCTATTCACATCACTGGCCGGAGTACAGTGCAGAGATGCGAGCGCTGTATAGAGCCGCTCCGCATCTCTGCTATATTATGGACGATTACATTACATTACCCGGGGCGATATGTCTATTAGTACAGATACTACTACTCCCATCATGGAACAGTCTGTTCTATGCTCAGAGTAGTAGTACTACCTAAGAAATGTAAAAAATAGAGAGAAAAAAAGGGAAACACACACACACTTTATAAAAAATTTATTAAATTTTTTTTACACAAAATCTAAATTTCGTTAAATACATTTTTTTCCCACTAGTGCATCTTTTTATATTTATTTTTTTGGTACCCAACAAATTTTGGGTACCAAAAAAACGCCAAAAGGGACCAAAAAATGCAATTTCCACTCAAATGCATAAAACGCCAGAAAAAAAGCAAGAAAAAAACACAGGAAAATGCTGTGGCATTTTTTCTGGCATTTTTTGGGTCACAAAAAAAAAAAAAACAAGTAGAAACTTAGCCTTAATGTGTATAGAGATGTGTATAGGGGTATTCAACTGCCCCAGCGCTCGGAACATTTTCAACCGAACGCTGGGTGCGGGCTTCAGGGGTCGTGACGTCACGGCCAAGCCCCTCTTGACATCACACCACGCCCCCTCAATACAAATCTATGGGAGGGGGCGTGGCCCCCTCCCATAGACTTGCATTGAGGGGGCGTGGTGTGGTCCCCTCCCATAGACTTGCATTGAGGGGGCATGGCTGTGATGCCGCAGCCCACACCCAGCTTTTGGAACAAAATGTTCTGAATGCTTGGGCAGTGGAGTGCCCCTTTAAATCCCTTTTTTTCCATTCCTCATTCTGTAGTTAGTTTTCAAATCCATTTGTCATGTAGATAGGACATTATGAGGTCAGAATAACATCTGCTACACACAGTCAGTAGATCCCTATATGGAGAGATTCAGCGATAATACAGACGTTTAAATATGAGAGCCATATGCCCATGAATCATAAACCTGCTTTCATTCTGAAGGTACATTCACACTACAGAATTTCCAAGCAAAGAAATTCTACTCGGGAATTCCTGTGCAGCAGTGTCCCATTAGCTTCAATGGGATTCTGCTGCACCATGCAGACTGTTGAAATTCTAAATCCAGACTCCGCTTAAAGAGTGAACATGTTAATTCTTTTCAGCAGAATCCGCTCGGACATACAATGCCGGCTACGGAAACGGCGCATGTTCGAGTGGTCCTAGCGCCAACTGAATCAGTTGGTGCCTGCTGTGCACAAAATGCCCATCCGGATGTTCTGTAGTGGGAACTTACCCTAACAGGTTTTTCTTACATTACTTTATACTTGTGAATTACATTATACGGTATTTCCATTTTCATTCAATTAAATTATATTAATTTTTTTCATTTCATTTCTAATTTAACCCCTTTTCTTCTTATATACATTTTTTTCATTTCTAATTTAACCCCTTCTTCTTCTTCTGTTCTACTAGAGACTCAATGGCAAATTTTCTTTCAATGACTTTTGTTTTCAGGGTCTTTTTTCCAGTCAAACACCTTCACCGCCTCCTCTTTTTTTTTCCCTTTTTTCCGTGGATGTAGCATCTATGGAATTTTTAGCCAGTTATATTACTGGACTGGAGGAAGCAGAGTGAATTTCTGTTTGGAAGCCATATCCATGGGAGGACTTTTTCATTTCCTCGTACATTTTGTTCCTTTTCATTTTCAGTGGTTACAATTTAGGAATCTAGTATTTATTGTAAAATAAACAGTGTCAAAGCATTTACACTGTTACGTGCTTAATATCAGACACCTTGTAATTCTAAACTGAAAGCATTCCTAAAGCTTTATAAATGTATCTCCCCTCTGATGTGCGGTCTTTCAGTTTAATTCTACACCAATATTTTAAACAATTGTATGGCACAAAGCTAACTAAGAGAGATACAGTCAAATCCCGCAAGTAAAATTTAACTCCTTAGAGCACGTTCCCAAGTTTAGGTTTTTTTAAGTGCAATTATTGAATACAAAACAAGGAACTCTGGGGGCCATATTCAAAACTCTTCACTTCAAAAATTTTGTGACAGAATTTTGGCAAAAAAAGTTTCCATCAAATATTCAAAGTGTTTTACATAAAAATGATCAATGGTTTACACTAGTCATGCCAGTTTTGCAAAAGTGGACGTGGTAATGTGCATTTTTTTAGTTTTGTTTTTTTATTTAGTTTTTTTTGGGGGGGAAAAAAGGTGTGTTATTTAATCAGTTAGTAAAATATAAACATCATATATAAATGTGTATCAGCACTCTAATAATAAAAACTACATGTAATAGAGGCTCGCTTACAAAAATCCTGATGGGGAGTGTACTCGGAAGTTCTTGTCTCCATCATAAGATCCTATAGAGCAAGTGTATCCTCCTCATAGGATGCAGGATGCAGAATGCACGGCTAGAGTAAAAAAATCTATCAACACTCTTGTTCCTTTCTTACTTAGTCCCTTATATAGTAACCCCCCGACCTACGATGGCCCCGACATATGATAAAATCGACATACGATGGGCTCTCAGAGGCCATCGCATGTCGATGTCAGCATCGACATACAATGCTTTTATATGTCGGGGCCATCGCATTAACTGCTATCCGACAGCGCAAAATGCTTAACCCCTTAAGGACACAGCCCATTTTCACCTCTAGGACGCAGCCCTTTTTTGCACATCTGACCACTGTCACTTTAAACATTAATAAGGCTGGGTTCACACTACGTTTTGTCCCATACGGGAGCGCATACGGCAGGGGGGAGCTAAAAGCTCGCGCTCCCGTATGTGACCGTATGCGCTCCCGTATGTCATTCATTTCAATGAGCCGACCGGAGTGAAACGTTCGGTCCGGTCGGCTCATTTTTGCGCCGTATGCGCTTTTACAACCGGACCTAAAACCGTGGTTGAGCTTTTAGCTCCCCCCTGCCGTATGCGCTCCCGTATGGGACAAAACGTAGTGTGAACCCAGCCTAACTCTGGAATGCTTTTACTTATCAATCTGATTCCGAGATTGTTTTTTCGTGACATATTCTACTTTAACATAGTGGTAAATTTTTGTGGTAACTTGCATCCTTTCTTGGTGAAAAATCCCAAAATTTGATGAAAAAATTGAACATTTTGCATTTTTCTAACTTTGAAGCTCTCTGCTTGTAAGGAAAATGGATATTCCAAATATATTTTTTTGGGATTCACATATACAATATGTCTACTTTATATTTTCATCATAAAATTGACATGTTTTTACTTTTGGAAGACACCAGAGGGCTTCAAAGTTCAGCAGCAATTTTACAATTTTTCACAAAATTTTCAAACTCGCTATTTTTCATGGACCAGTTCAGGTTTGAAGTGGATTTGAAGGGTCTTCATATTAGAAATACCCCATAAATGACCCCATTACAAAAACTGCACCCCACAAAGTATTCAAAATGACATTCAGTAAGTGTTTTAACCCTTTAGGTGTTTCACAGGAAAAGCAGCAAAGTGAAGAAGAAAATTCAAAATCTTCATTTTTTACACTTGCATGTTCTTGTAGACCCAATTTTTGAATTTTTACAAGGGGTAAAAGGATAAAATTTATACTTGAATTTGTAGCCCAATTTCTCTCGAGTAAGCACATACCTCATATGTCTATGTAAATTGTTCGGCGGGCGCAGTAGAGGGCTCAGAAGTGAAGGAGCGACAAGGGGATTTTGGAGAGTACGTTTTTCTGAAATGGTTTTTTGGGGGC
Source organism: Hyla sarda (assembly GCF_029499605.1). NCBI lineage: Eukaryota > Metazoa > Chordata > Amphibia > Anura > Hylidae > Hyla > Hyla sarda. Next base: position 335,495,608 of record NC_079191.1, read on the forward strand.
ATGTTGCATTTAGGAAGCCCCTATGGTGCCAAAACAGCAAAAAAAAAAACATGGCATACCATTTTGGAAACTAGACCCCTTGAGGAACGTAACAAGGAATTAAGTGAGCCTTATTACCCCACAGGTGTTTCATGACTTTTGCATATGTAAAAAAAAAAAAAGAAATTTTTCACTAAAATGTGTGTTTCCCCCCAAATTTCACATTTTTGCAAGGGTTAATAGCAGAAAATACCCCCCAAAATTTGTAACCCCATCTCTTCTGAGTATGGAGGTACCCCATAAGTTGACCTGAAGTGCATTACGGGCGAACTACAATGCTCAGAAGAGAAGGAGTCATATTTGGCTTTTTGAGAGCAAATTTTGCTCGGGGGGCATGTCGCATTTAGGAAGCCCCTATGGTGTCAGGACAGCAAAAAAAAATGACATGGAATACCATTTTGGAAACTAGACCCCTCGGGGAACGTAACAAGGGGTTAAGTGAACCTTAATACCCCACAGGTGTTTCACGACTTTTGCATATGTAAAAAAAAAATTTTTTTTTTTACCAAAAATGCTTGGTTTAGCAAAAATTTTACATTTAAAAAAAAGGTAATAGCAGAAAATACCCCCCAAAATTTGAAGCCCAATTTCTCCCGATTCAGAAAACACCCAATATGGGGATGAAAAGTGCTCTGCTGGCGCACTACAGGTCTCAGAAGAGAAGGAGTCACATTTAGCTTTTTGGAAGCAAATTTTGCTCTGGGGGCATGCCGCATTTAGGAAGCACCTATGGTGCCAGGACAGAAAAAAAAAACCCACATGGCATACCATTTTGGAAACTAGACCCCTTGGGGAATGTAACAAGGGGTAAAGTGAACCTTAATACCCCACAGGTGTTTCACGACTTTTGCATATGTAAAAAAAATATATATTTTTTTACACTAAAATGCTTGTTTTCCCCCAAATTTTACATTTTTACAAGGGATAATAGCAGAAAATACCCCCCAAAATTTGTAACCCCATCTCTTCTGAGTATGGAAATACCCAATAAGTGGACGTGAAGTGCACTGGGGGCGAACTACAATGCTCAGAAGAGAAGGAGCATCATTGAGCTTTTGGAGAGAGAATTTGGCCATGTGCATTCCAAAGCATTCCGTGGTGCCAGAACAGTGGACCCCCCCACATGTGACCCCATTTTTAAAACTACACCCCTCACAGAAGGTAATAAGGTGTGCAGGGAGAATTTACACCCCACTGGCATTTGACGGATCTTTGGAACAGTGGGCTGTGCAAATTAAAAATTTTATTTTACATTTTCACAGACCCCTGTTTCAAAGATCTGTCAGACACCTGTGGGGTGTAAATGCTCACTGTACCCCTTGTTACATTCCGTGAGGGGTGTAGTTTCCAAAATGGGGTCACATGTGGGTATTTATTGTTTTGCACTTATGTCAGAACCGCTGTAAAATCAGCCACCCCTGTGCAAATCACCAATTTAGACCTCAAATTTACATGGTGCACTCTCCCTTCTGAGCCTTGTTGTGCGTCCCCAGAACACTTTGCGCCCACATATGGGGTATCTCCGTCCTCAGGAGAAATTGCGTTACAAATTTTGGAGGCTTTTTTTCTTTTACCGCTTGTGAAATTTAAAAGTATGGGGCAACACCAGTATGTTTTTTTTTTTACACTAACATGCTGGTGTAGACCCCAACTTTACCTTTTCATAAGGGGTAAAAGGAGAAAAAGCCCCCCAAAATTTGTTAGGCAATTTCTCCCGAGTACGGCGATACCCCATATGTGGCCCTAAACTGTTGCCTTGAAATACGACAGGGCTCCAAAGTGAGAGCGCCATGTGCATTTGAGGCCTAAATTTGGGATTTGCATAGGGGTGGACATAGGGGTATTCTACACCAGTGATTCTCAAACAGGGTGCCTCCAGCTGTTGCTAAACTCCCAGCATGCTTGGACAGTCAATGGCTGTCCGGAAATGCTGGGAGTTTTTGTTTTGCAACAGCTGGAGGCTCCGTTTTGGAAACACTGCTGTAGGATACGTTTTTCATTTTTATTGGGGGGGAAGGGGTGGGGGGGGGGCAGTGTACGTGTGTATATGTAGTGTTTTACTCTTTATTTTATGTTAGTGTAGTGTGGTGTTTTTAGGTTACATTCACACTGACGGCGGATTACACTGAGTCTCCCGCTAGGAGTTTGAGCTGCGGCTGCTGCAGCTCAAACTTGAAGCAGGGAACTCACTGTAATCCGCCGCCAGTGTGAATGTAACCTGTACATTCACATGGGAGGGGGGGGGGGGGGAAACTACAACTCACAGCTTGCACTGACAGAACGTGCATGCTGGGAGTTGTAGTTTTGCAACAGCTGGAGGCACACTGGTTGGAAAATACTGAGTTAGGTAATAGAACCTATTACCTAACTCGGTATTTCCCAACCAGTGTGCCTCCAGCTGTTGCAGAACTACAACTCTCAGCATGTACTGATTGCCAAAGGGAATGCTGGGAGATGTAGTTATGCAACAGCTGGAGGCACGCAAGTACATCTCCCAGCATGCCGAGACAGCCATTTGATGTTCCTGAATGCTGGGAGTTGTAGTTTTGCAAGATTTAGAGGGGTTCAGTATGGAGATCACTGACAGTGGTCTCTAAACTGTGGCCCTCCTGATGTTGCAAAACTACAAATCTCAGCATGCTAAAACAGCAAACTGCTGTCTGGGCATGCTGGGAGTTGTAGTTTTGTAACATCTGGAGGGCTACAGTTTAGAGACCACTGTCAGTGATCTCTAGCCTGAACCCCTCTAAATCTTGCAAAACTACAACTCCCAGCATGCCAACACAGCAAACAGCTGTCAAGGCATGGTGGGAGTTGTAGTTTTGCAACATCTGGAGGGCGACAGTTTAGAGACCACTCTCTAAACTGTCGCCCTGCAGATGTTGCTAGGCAACAGACTCCCGGACACACGGCGTCATACTCACCTCCACCGCCGCCATGATCACAGCCGCCGGGTAAGTGATCGCCGCTGCCGCCGCCACTGCTACACGGTTCCCCCCGCTGTGCCCGGACACCGATGGGTGGGCATAGCGGGGGGAACCGAACTTTAACCCCCCTGCCCCCAGTCTGCTATTGGTCGGTCGCTCGGCCGATCAATAGCAGGGATAGGAGGGGTGGCAACCCTGCCACCTCACTCCTATCTCTTCAAGGGGGATCGAGGGTGTCCTGGACACCCCCGATCCCCCTTATTTTATCGCGGAGCCGCTGTTGATGGGCAGGGGGAGAGTGCTCCCCCTGCAAACACCATAGATGCCGTGATCAGAACTGATCACGGCATCTATGGGGTTAATGCTTCCGGGACCGGCGCGATCGCGGCCCCGGCAGCTGCAGTGGGACTCCGGCTGTGATTGACAGCTGAGTCCCACCCGCGATCTCCTGCGCTGCCCGCGGCAGAGCAGGAGATCGCTTGGACGTATGCATACGTCCATTTGCGCGAACGTGTAATTACGTCACTACGCACGCCGTGCCGGCGCAGCAGCGTAATAACGTCACAAGAAAGCGAGGCCCGGACCCTGCAGAAGATGCGGAAGACACCGGAGGATCGCGAAGAAGACACCGGAGCAGCGGGACAGCATCTGGAGCCCCTGGGACAGCATCGGGAGCGGTGAGGACCTGGTCCGGAGCGACGGGGACAGGTGAGTACAGCTTCCTATACTTTACATTGCACGGATCCCTCAACATACGATGGATTCGACAAACGATGGGTCGTTTGGAACGAATTACCATTGTATGTTGAGGGACCACTGTATTGTGCTTAAAGATCCCGCAAAGCTGTAATATAAACATTATTGACAAATGTTTATAATGTTTTTTTTCTTTCTTCATGGTCGCTGCATCTGCATTTTACCCCTGGACATGTTTATTCACACAGTAATGGCTTGTCTGGGCACTAGCAATCACGGAAAATTAGATGAGATACTTCCTCCAGAACTTTCTGGGATTTACAATTTTGGTGCAAAAAGACAATATTTGCTGCCAAATTCAGCAATTTTAGCATTAAAAAGTGCCATGAAAATGAACTCTTACATATTTTTATATTTTCAAAGCAGCACACGAGACCTTTGAAAATGTGAGGTGAAAAAACATAAGCGTGATTAATATGCGCCCTCGATTTTTGATCCATTTCTGGCTTTGTATTCAATAATTGTAATTAAAAACCTGAACGGGAAAATAAACACATAAGGATGTGGTGATTTTCATTTTGTTTTTTTCAATTTCGTTTTTTCCTCTTCACCTTTTAAAAATCATAACCCTTAAAATTTTGCACCTAAAAATCCATATGATGGCTTATTTTTTGTGCCACCAATTCTACTTTATCAGTCATTTTACCCAAAAATCTACGGTGAAACGGAAAGAAAAATCATTGTACAACGAAATTGAAGAAAAAATGCCATTTTGTAACTTTTGGGGGCTTCCGTTTCTACGCAGTGCATATTTCAGTAAAAATGACACCTGATCTTTATTCTGTAGATCCATACAATTAAAATGATACCCTACTTATATAGGTTTGATTTTGTCGTACTTCTGGAAAAAAATCATAACTACATGCAGGAAAATGTATACGTTAAAAATTGTCATTTTCTGACCCCTAGAACTTTTTATTTTACCGTGTATAGGGCAGTGTTAGGGCTCATTTTTTGCGCTGTGATCTGAAGTTTTTATAGGTACCATTTTTGCATTGATAGGACTTATTGATCGCTTTTTATAAATTTTTTCATGATATAAAAAGTGACCAAAAATATGTTATTTTGGACTTTGGAATTTTTTTTTACGCCATTGACTGTGCGGTTTAATTAATGATATATTTTTATCGTTCGGACATTTCCAAACGTGGCGATACCACATATGTTTATATTTATTTTTATTTACATGTTTTTTTGTTTTTTTTAATGGGACATTTTTTAATGGGACATTTATAAACTTTTTTTTTTTTACACTTTTTTTTTTTGCAGTGTTATAGCTCCCATAGGGGCTATAACACTGTAAACACTGATCTGGCACTGAGAGGCAGGGGCTGGAACAGGTGGTAGCTTGCGAGCTTTTTCATTGTTTACACTGCAGCATTTATACACTATTGGAGGTTGAATTACCGCGGTTGCTGGCACCAGACTTGCCCTCCAATGGGTCCTCAAAAAAGGATTTAAAGTTTGCTCATTCCAATTAGCCGGCTCTGTCATTGTGCCGCCATGTGATCTGCTCATGCTGGTGGCACATTAAACTCCTTAATTTCTTTAAACTCTTTGACTAAATTTAAATTTCTTTAAAGCTCTTTAATCTCTTCAATTGTGATGCCATATGGTCTCCCGACCCTGCTGAATAACAGTATTATATCATTACCCCAGCACACTCCCTATGCATGTTAAGGCAAGGCAAAGTGTTCCACACCCCCTATTGAGGCTCTTTGTAGCCTGGAAATAGCTGTTTTTAATAGAATTTTGCCACAAATAAATTCAGATCGAACCAAATTTTGGGAGAAAATTCGGGGAATAGGCAGAATCTAATTTTTCTAAAATTCGCCCATCTCTATTTATAACCTAAAACCTATCCAATGGTGTCTGCAGAGCTTCAGAGAAAATACAGATTACAGGTTCCCTTTAAATGATAATGATATAATGATGTATCATGATAATTATACACTATGAGGGGAAAACAGGTTAATATATCATGGAAGTTGACATCAGAGAGCAATGCCCTTTAAAGACAGGGGAAGCAATTCCAGCACTGGCTGAATGACCATCAGCAAGAATAACATTTTCTGGTTGAAAAAGAAGAGCTAGTGCAAAGCCAGAATGTCATACCCATTAAGACACAAGTAGGCATTGAAAGATGTTTTAAAGATGACAACTTGGAGAAAGAAAATGCAATGGAAGTAAACTCGGCATTGGTGATGCAATTTCCAGGAGCTGCTCGTGAAAAGATTAGCAGAAAAATGTCACTGGGCACAAATGACAGACCCATTTAAGGAACCACCATTGAGTATCATGATTTTTTTTTCTTGTTCTCAAAAAGGGGATGTGTGAATTTAGAGAATGTCTTATATCGTCCAGGCAAAAAACAAATACTGACTCAGCTTTTCATGTTTCTATACACATTGGGGGAAATTTATCAATGTTGGTGTAGGTAGAAGTTTTTTGTAGATCGTTTTGGTTGGTTTAAATTTGGTGCAAATACACCAAATTCCCCATACTTGTGCAAGGCACATGATACATTTTGTGCAAAGTTCTAAATCTCCACACAGTTCTATTTGTACACCTGAGCTGCACCTCACAGAAAATGTGCACCATAACTGGTCAAGACCAGTATATGGAGGGTTAACTTTGTTATTTATTCCAATAGATTCCCTTTAAGGAAAATACCCTGATTTCCCATATACTTATTTTATTCCCATAAGCTTTATTAGTTTCTACACAGTTAAAAACCAATAGTGCTGTATGCCATTGCTGTATACATTCACTGATTCTTTATTATCAACAGAAAGACTCTCTTGCTGTACGCTGACTTGCTAACAGATATAGGCTGAATGTGTCTGCAGATCACATTCTATTGTTTTCCTGGGCAACAGCACTATTCCTAATTAAAATTCCCTACTCTGCCCCCCCCCCCCATGTAGAGTAGTGTACCCATGTATACAGGAGCCCAGCAAGGAAAGTGTTAACCCACACTACTGCTGAGCAGTTCTGGGTTAAGTCTTTGTGCCCTATCCTGTATATACAGCTGTCTATAGAGGACTGTATATTCAGGATACAGTAGACAGAAATCAACAATTGGAGGCTTCCTGTTTAGGGACACACTAGAGTATGGGCCCACTCCGCAGGGGAGAGCGCCAAAAACGTACTAACCTTTTTTTTTTTTCATTTCAGATACGTGAATGCTGAGAACTTTGTCAGATTGTGATGATGACCAGCGTTTTTTTCATGTCAATAAAAGGGTTAATGAGGGCTGTGGGGGAGTGTTTTTAAAAAAAAAATTTTTTTTCAATGTGTCATTTATTTTTTTTATAATTGAATTTTCAGGCTTAGTGGTAGAAGCAGTCTTGTAGACAGAATCCATTACTAAGCCAAAGCTTAGCGTTAGCTCCAAAAACAGATAGCGCTAACCCCCAACTATTACCCCAGTACCCACTGCTACAGGGGAGCCAGTACCAACAGGCCCAGAGCATCAAAAATGGCGCACCTGGGCCTAGGCAGTAAAAGGCAATAAAAATGGTCCTTTCCCACCCTGGTAACGTCAGGCTGTTGCTGCTTGGTATCTGACTGAAAATAGGGGAAACCCCACACGTTTAAAAAAAAACAAAAAAAAACGCATAGGGTTCCCCCTATTTTCAGTATCAGCCAGATACCAAGCAAGCATCAACAGCCTGACGTTACCAGGGTGGGCGCGGACCATAGTTACTGGCCCTCCCCAGCCTAAATAACGCCAGCCTGTTACTGCCTAGGCCCAGGAGCACCATATTTGATGCTTCAGGCCTGTTGGTACCGGCTCTTCCCAGCACCCCTATGGCGGTAGGTACCGGGGTAATAATTAGGGGTTAGCGCTAGCTGTTTTGTGGCTAACGGTAAGCCCCGGCTTACTAATGGATTCAGTCTACAAGATGACTTCCACTACTAAACCTGTAAATTCAATTATAAAAAAAACACAACACATTTTTATTAAAAAAAAAAACACTCCCCCCACAGCCCTCGTTAAAAGGGAACTCCAGTGAAAAACTTTTTTTTTTATATACTGGTACCAGAAAGTTAAACAGATTTGTAAATTACTTCTATTAAAAAATCTTAATCCTTCCTGTACTTATTAGCTGCTGAATACTACAGCGGAAATTCTTTTTGAAACACAGAACTGTCTGCTGACATCACGAGCATCGTGCTCTCTGCTGACATCTCTGTCCATTATTTTATGAAATGTCCAGAACAGCATATGTTTGCTATGGGGATTTCCTTTTACCCTGGACAGTTCCTAAAAATGGACAGAGATGTCAGCAGAGAGCACTGTGCTCATGAAGTCAGCAGACAGCTCTGTGTTTCAAAGGAAAAGAATTTCCACTGTAGAGTTCAGCAGCTAATAAGTACAGGAAGGATTAAGATTTTTTAATAGAAGTAATTTACAAATCTGTTTAACTTCTGGCACCAGTGGATTTAACCCTTTAACCTATTTACTGAAATTAAAAACATTGGTCTTCGTCGCAGTCCACCAATGCTGACGTGGTCCTCCGCAATCACGTAGTCCTCCGCATTTCGTGAAAAAAAATGGGTTAGTACATTTTTTGCGCTCTCTCCTGGGGAGTGCACACATAATGCAGCGTGCAACAGGGAGCCTCCAATTGTTGCCAAACTACAACTCCCATCATAGGGGGCTGTAGTTAAGCAACAGCTGGAGTCTCCCTGTTTGGGAACAAGAAAGGCTCTGTTCCCATTATGCAAAACGCATAATGAGTCAGGCCTGGATGGTGTAGCTCTGCCCCCTAATGACGTCATCACTAGTGGGCAGAGCATTAAAGGTTGCAGGGGGTCTTAGGAGTGAGACCCCTTTTCGTCTGTCCCTCTGCCCCTGGAATACTACTCCCAGAGTCTGTCCCATGATGGGAGTAGTTGTAGTCCAGGGGCTGAGGGACAAATCGCATCGGGCCATTCCACAGAGACCTGCGGCGATCCGCATATATTAAGTTGACATGCCGGCGGCACATGCGGCTCCACTGCACTCTCCGCCGGCTCCAGGCGGGGAATACTGTATACGCTGTCACAATTTATAATCCCCGCCGCCTGGAGACAGGAGCTCTGATTGGTGAAAAGCTTTTCACCAATCAGAACTCCCGTCTCCCGGTGGGCGGTGATTATGAAATGTGACAGCTGTATACAGGAGTCGGCAGGGAGCGCAGTGGAGCCGCATGTGCCGCCGGCATGTACAGTTAATAAATGCGGATCGCAGTGGATCTCATGAGAATGACATGCTGCGATCTGCCCTTCAGCCCCTAGACTATAACTCCCATCATGGACAGAATCTGTCCATGATGGGAGTAGTAGTTCAATTTGTCCCAAAAGAGTCCTGCAGCTGGGGCATTTGCAAGAGTAGTTGTAGTACCACAGCGCTGAGGGACGGCACTTGCACATCCCCCAGCTACGGGACTCTTTTGGGACAATTAGGACTACTACTCCCATCATGGTCAGACTCTGTCCATGATGGGAGTTATAGTCCAGGGGCTGAAAAGTAGATCGCTGCGATCTGCATTTATTAACTGTACAAGCCGGCGGCACATGCGGCTCCACTGCGCACCCTGCCGGCAACTGTATACAGCTCTCATAATTCCTAATCCCCACTGTCGGGAGATGGGAGCGCTGATTGGTGAATAGCTTTTCACCAATCAGAGCTCCCGTGTCACGGCGGCAGGATTATGAATTGTGTATACAGTATTCCAGGCAGGGAGCCAGCAGGGAGCAGCATGTGCCGCCTGCATTTTAACTTAATATATGCGGATTGCAGCGGGTCTCTGGAGAATGACCCGGTGTGATCTGCCCCTCAGCCCCTAGACTCTGATTCCCATCATGGGCAGAGTCTGACCATGATGGGAGTAGTAGTCCTTAAAGTCCCAAAAGAGTCCAGCAGCTGGTGGATGTGCAAGTGCCGTCCCTCAAAGCTGAGGTATTACAACTACTGCCATCATGGGACTGGCATTAGGGACGGCTCCTGCATCCCCCGGCTGTCTCGGTAGAACACTTTCCTGCGTGCCCTTTTTGATGGTTTATTTTTGCGTAAAAAAATGGTATTTGCGTAAAAAAATGTGTCTAAACAAAACACATGATAAGTTAGTATCCATTGCAAAATGCATTCCACTATACACAAAAAAGACGCACAAAAAAGACGCAAAATAACTCACTGTGCTAAAAATTTGTGCTACATATAGAAAAGAAAAAGCTTCCTCCACTAATGATAAATTCCCCCCATTGACACCATGTTTTTGGTTGTCTTTGATAATTCTCCTCTATCATAGTCAAATTACGCAGCAAGTGTCAAGCATTGCATAGACTTGGCTTAGCCAGTGACTGATCACAAAGGGTATGTTCACATCTTATTTCATGCAAAATTTGTGGCATATGTTAGCAAAACAGCAAATCTGTATACAGACATTGCAGTGTTCCCATGCTGGTTCTATTGAGCTTAATGGATCAAAAATAGTCTAATACTACATACAATCCATTTCTAAGCAAATATAGTATTATTAATGGACTCGGCCCACTGTGCTTTGGAGATCTGCAAAATTGTGTTATGCGCTTAGAAATGTAGAGAATAAAATGATTATTGGACTATGTCCAATCCATTGAGTTCATGGATCCACCACTGGTACACGGTGTATACTGTTCTGTCAGTTTGCTAACATATACAACAACTGTATTGTTAACCCCTTAAGGACTCAGGGTTTTTCCATTTTTGCACTTTCGTTTTTTCCTCCTTACCTTTTAAAAATCATAACCCTTTCAATTTTCCACCTAAAAATCCATATTATGGCTTATTTTTTGCGTCGCCAATTTGACTTTGCAGTGACATTAGTCATTTTACCCGAAAATTCACGGCGAAACAGAAAAAAAAATCATTGTGCGACAAAATCGAAAAAAAACCCGCCATTTTGTAACTTTTGGGGGCTTCCGTTTCTACTCAGTGCATAATTCGGTAAAAATCACACCTTATCATTATTCTGTAGGTCCATACGGTTAAAATGATACCCTACTTATATAGGTTTGATTTTGTCGCACTTCTGGAAAAAATCACAACTACATGCAGGAAAATTTATACGTTTAAAAATGTCATCTTCTGACCCCTATAACTTTTTTTTTTTCCACGAACAGGGCGGTATGAGGGCTAATTTTTTGCGCCGTGATCTGAAGTTTTTATCGGTATGATTTTTGTTTTGATCGGACTTTTTGATCACTTTTTATTCATTTTTTTAATGGTATAAAAAGTGACCAAAATACGCTTTTTTGGACTTTGGAATTTTTTTGCGCGTACGCCATTGACCGTGCGCTTTAATTAATAATATATTTTTATAGTTCGGACATTTACGCACGCGGCGATACCACATATGTTTATTTTATTTTTTTTACACTGTTTTATTTTTTTTATGGGAAAAGGGGGGTGATTCAAACTTTTATTAGGGAAGGGGTTAAATGACCTTTATTAACACTTTTTTTTTATATTTTTTTTGCAGTGTTATAGGTCCCATAGGGACCTATAACACTGCACACACTGATCTTTTACACAGATCACTGGCGTGTATTAACACGCCTGTGATCAGCATTATCGGCGCTTGACTGCTCCTGCCTGGATCTCAGGCACGGAGCAGTCATTCGTCGATCGGACACCGAGGAGGCAGGTAAGGGCCCTCCCGGTGTCCGATCAGCTGTTCGTGACGCCGCGATTTCACCGCGGCGGTCCCGAACAGCCCGACTGAGCAGCCGGGATACTTTCAGTTTCACTTTAGAAGCGGCGGTCAGCTTTGACCGCCGCTTCTAAAGGGTTAATACCGCACATCGCCGCGATTGGCGATGTGTGGTATTAGCCGCGGGTCCTGGCCGTTGATGAGCGCCGGGACCGAAGCGATATGATGCAGGATCGCGGCGCGATCCCGCTTCATATCGCGGGAGCCGGCGCAGGACGTAAATATACGTCCTGCGTCGTTAAGGGGTTAAATTGGATTTGAACTTAGCCGAAGACAGTGAGTAAAAAATCTCATTACAAAAAGGCTGTGTGTAGCCCGTCTAGGATTTCTGATAGAAAGAGCTGAATGCAGTTAGAACATCACAGCAACAATAAATATTAGTCAGACATTAATGCCATCCATTTCCTCACGTCAATGTCATTAAATTAATTGATTTCAAATCAAAGGCTTCTGTATTTTCTGATCTTTATGGCAATGCTATCACTGTATCACATATGATGTGTGGTGACCTTCATCCACTGTTCCAGACTCTGCATTAGACAGATACACTATTGTTAGTAGCTAATAATTTTAGTTGGCTTTGCCAATGGGTTAACTTGAACAATGCACATACTGTTTGCCGGATTCTTTGTGGATCTGAAAGGAAACAAACAGGCTCTGAGGAACGGATTTGTTTTCTGGAATGAAGTTAACCTTTGGTGTCTACCATTTGTAAATGCAAGTTGGCTCCAGAAGTATTTGGCAAGTGACACAATTTCACTTAACCTAAACAAAATCATCAATATGTGATTGAAGCGTAGAGCTTAAAGGGGTACTCCGGTGGAATATTTTTTAAATTTTTTTTATCAACTGGTGCCAGAAAGTTAAACAGATTTGTAAATTACTTCTATAAAAAAATCTTTATCCTTCCAGTACTTATTAGCGGCTGCATATGACAGAGAAAGTTCCTTTCTTTTTGGATTTCTTTTTTTTCTGTCCACAGTGCTCTCTGCCGACACCTCTGTCCGTTTCTGGAACTGTCCAGAGCAGCATAGGTTTGCTATGAAGATTTGCTCCTGCTCTCAACAGTTCCTGATATGGCAGAGGTGTCAGCAGAGAGCACTGTGGACAGAAAAAAAAGAAGTCCAAAAAGAAAGGAACTTTCTCTGTAATATACAGGCGCTAATGAGTACTGGAAGGATAAAGCTTTTTAATAGAAGTAATTTACAAATCTGTTTAACTTTCTGACATCAGTTGATAAAAAAAAAAAAATCTCACCAGAGTACCCTTTAAGTCTTGGTAGCTAAAAAGCCAATAAAGATGGATGGTGCCAGTATGTAAATATACTTGTAAATTACTTCTATTTAAAAATCTTAATACTTCCAGTACGTATCAGCTGCTATATGATCTACAGGAAGTTCTTTTCTTTTTTGAATTTCTTTTCAGTCTGACCACAGTGCTCTCTGCTGGCACATCTGTCCATTTTGGGAACTGTCCAGAGCAGGAGAGGTTTGCTATGGGGATTGGCTTCTACTTTGGACAGTTCCTAAAAGGGAGAGAGGTGTCAGCAGAGAGCACTGGGGTCATACAGAAAGGAAATTCAAAAAGAAAAGAACTTCCTGTGGAGTACACCACAGCTGATAAGTACTGGAAGGGTTAAGATTGTTAAATAGAAGTAATTTACAAATATGTTTAACTTTCTGGCACCAGTTGATTTAAAAAATGTTTTCCAGTAGAGTACCCCTTTAACTTTCGCACTCCTTGGCACTCTACTTCCAGTGGCATGCTCACTTAATATTGCGCAACATTTTCCCAACTGTTTGGAAGTGGAAGGCCATATTGCTGGCCACATACTAAGTTTCCAGTGCTGCATGTGGGTCAAACCACCATTGGCCACCACACATAGGTGTGGTTTTGCCCGCATGTGCCAGTTGCAATTTAGTACATGAACATAGGCATAGTACAAAGTACATAAAAGATCCAAGTGGGGAAAAGTCTATCAGTGTCAGCATATACCCAAAGGTGTAGTGATGGGGAGCAAGGATGGTAATACAGCTTTGCTTAAAAGTTTGTATACCCTGACAGAAATTGTTAAATGTTGGCATTGATTTAGAAAATATACATAACATGCAAAAAAAACTGTCTTTTATTTAAAGTGGTTATCCAGCATAAGGTGATTTTAGTGTGTACCTGCCAGGCAGTAATGGACATGCTGAGGAAGGATCTGCGCTTGTCTTGGGGCTAAATGGCTATGTCATCAGATTACCATAATACTGTGGCTAGCTTTTTATGAACTGGTATTTCTTAGTACTGTTCAATCACTTATTAAAACGTGGAAACATTTAGGGATCTTTTGATACCAAGCCGAGAAAAAGATATACCAAAAAACATTTAGTCCCATGATCAGAAGGATACAAAGAAAAATCCACAGGTAACCTCAGGAAAAATATAGGATATTCTGGAATTAGATAGTACCTTTGTTTTAAAGAGCACAATAGGATGATACTTAAACGAAAATAAACTTCATGGTCAAGTTGCAAGAAAGAAGCCTTTACCGCACCAATGCCGCAAAATGCCCAGTTACAATATACTGACAACACCTAGAGATGCCCCCCAGCTTCTGGCGCACTGTCATTTGGAGCGATGAGACCAAAAGAGAACTTTATGATCACGACTATAAGGCTAAGTTTCCACTTGTTTTTTTTTCTGGCAGTTTTTGGATATCTGCCACTGCAGTTATTGAGCCAAAGTAAGAAGTGGATCCATAAGGGAGGAGAAATATAAGTCCTTCCTTTATATGTCCTATTCCTTTTGAATACACTTCTGGCTTTGGATCAAAAACTGCAGTGACAGATATGCAAAAACTGCCAGAGAAAAAAACAAATGGAAACTTAGCCTTTGGGCTATGTTTTAAGAGAGGTCAACAAGGTCTATAGCGAAAATAATACCATCCTCACTGGAAAGCATGGTAGTGCCTCATTTTATTTTGGGTTGAGGGCTCTAAAAGCACAGGGGATCTTGTGACAACTAATAGCAAAATAAATTCAGCCTGTTATCAGAAAATACTGTCAGACAATTTGCAATCATATGCACAAATACTGTGCATGAGATGCTCTTGGATTTTATAGCATGACCCTAAGCACAAGGCCAAGTTGACCTTCCAGTGCAGAAAAAGATGAAGGTTTTGGAGTCGCCCTCATAGTCTGCTGACCTTAATATCATTCAGCAACTCTGGGGAGATCTTATATGAGCAGTTCATGCAAAACTGCCAAAAACTTTGCATGACCTAGAAGCATTTTGCCTAGGCGAATGGGCAGATAAACTCCCTGCAAGAATTCAGGGCCTCATAGACAACTATTACAAAAGACGGCATGCTGTCATTGAAGCTTAAATGGACACTCTCATTAAAAATCATTTTTGCTATTACAGTCCATATGGTAAATAAAAAATCTTTCTAATGAGAACATTTCCCCCTAAATCAAGTCCAAAAATCAGGAAATGCAGTCTGGAGTGCTGAGGGGGGTGTGTGCAGCCTTAGTCAATTATAGCTCACTTCACACACTGAACTGCTCTGGGCTGTGTAACAGAGTGAGGGAGGAAGTTCTCCCCTGTATGGCTTCAGATGATGTCACACCTGCTGGGTAACTCCCCTTCCCAGTCTGTGAATCTGACTGAGACTGAGCAGAAAATACAGAGCAATATCAAGGTAGGAAACTAACAAATAATAAAAAATAAAGGCAGGGGTTGGTTTATCATGATGGGGGCAGTGAACTGTTAGGATTATAAAATATAACAGGATAATGAGAGGAACTCTTTAAGGTGGCAATACACAATATTAAGAACTAAGGGTATGCAGAGTTTTAAACAGGGTCCATTTCTTTATTTATTTGTTGGCACTTTTAGGATTGTGTTGTTCTGTTACAATCTATATGAATCCCATAAGAAATAAGAAACGAGTTTGCAAGCTCACTCATGTTTTCTTTAAAAATGGTACATTCTCCATGTGTATGCAAGCTTTTTAGCTCCTCAGACAACCCCTTTAACTCATGGAGTTAAAAAAAACACAACATATTACATTAACTGTTTAGGACTTACAGCCATTTTTTACATAGTCCCTCCATTTTCATTGACTCAGAACTAACAAGGCAACTAACATAAACAAAAATATTTAGTAAAAGAATGATACCTGCTGGAAGCCAGCATAGTTATCTCATACGGTTATTTCGGCTACAGTAGTCACAGCAGTTCTTTATTCCCAATTCAACTTTACATCATTCTTAAAGCCCTAACACCACAGTATCCACAGGATACTAAAGACTTTATGTAATGTATCTCTTCTAGTATAAAAACTTGGGTAAAATGTTTACACCATGTGCATGAAGCCATAGGTAGAGAAGTCACACAACAAAGAATGTCCCGCACCTTCTCTAATCTGGTAATGGAACAAAGAAACAATGAACACCTGTGTGATAGGGCAAACACCATCAATGATATCATAACCCCCCACCCCCTTAAGTATAATTTTGTAAAGAAGTGTGTTGTACATGTATCAGAAAGTAAAAACCAGGAATCGTGTACTTCTCACCTAAATTTACCTTCTATGTTTAAATGTGACTAAAGTTTGTTCTGCTAGCAGAATAAAAATCTAAAGTGGCAAACACAAAAAGAAGCAAGGGATTTGGTGTGGGTGAGCTGTGCACAAACTGTTCAGAGCTTTTATACTTAAAACTGTGTAACACTGCCAGTTGGCAGCCGCCGGTGTATAATGTGTCCTGCTGTTTACCTCGACCGAGCCGCACGCTCAGCTCCCCCTTACTGCTGCAGACTACAGACATTCTCCTCTGTACTGTTGCAGGTGGCGATAGTTTGTAGCACACCCCGTAGGGGCCGAGCGTGTGTACAGACTGTTTCCTTGAAGTTCCGTGCTCGTCCCTAAATTTTCGTTCTTCTCCAATCTCTGCCAAGTACCACCTATATGAGAGAACTCCCACCTTCCTGTGGCTGCTTCTGAGCTACTCAGCTCTACTATCACCATGTCAGCTCTACTACATTGGACTCTGTTTGCTTCACTATACCATCGACAGCATCAGGTTGCGCATCCTGCCAGTATCCCGGTGGCAACATGAAAACTGTCTTATTTATTATGTGTTTAACCCCTTAAGGATCATGCCCATTTGACCTTAAAGCGCAGCTTTCATGAGGTTTGGGGCATATAACCTAACCATAGTGCGTGTATGGTGTGTAAAATATGTATCCAGCCTTACTTTTTTTCCCTCTTATTACGGCTTTTATTAACTCAAAAAACACTTTTACACGAAACCATTGACAGTCGGATAGGCGTGGCCAGGGGTTCGCTATGCCCTGCGTCAGCCACGCCTATCCCCTGTACACCAATGCTGGGACCGCTGTGTGATTGACACACAGGTTCCAGCGCATGTGCCCCTTATCTTTCATATGTAAGCGCCGACCGACATTTCTTTAAAGAGCCCAAGTGCTCACTTCAACTGTCTGACATCTCTGTGGACACGGACAGTGCCCGTCCTTCTCCTCTTACTTCTCCCCGTCCGGGAGACGAGCTGGGCGCTTCTGCATTCCCTAAAGGCAGAGAGCACTCACTCTCTGCTTCCAGTATTGCCCGGGCGTACGGAGGTGTCAGACAGAGCATTCACTGTGTAATGTCGGTCGGCGCTCACATATGAAAGATAAGGGGCGCATGAGCTGGGTCAATCACACAGTCATCCCAGCGCTGGCGAACTCCTGGCCACGCTTATCTGACTGACAACGGCAGCATATACAAGTGTTGTTTCAGCTAATAAAAGCAGTAGTAAGAGGGATAAAAGTAAGGCTGGAGACATATTTTACACACCATACACACACTGTGGTTAGGTTATATGCCCCAAAGCTCGTGTCAGTTGCGCTTCAAGGACCAGGCCAATTTTATTTTAGAGTTTTCGTTTTTTCCTCCTCGCCTTCTAAAATCCATAACTTTTATATTTCCATCCCCAGACCCATAATAGGGCTTGATTTTTGTGTGACCAATTGTACTTTGTAATGAAACCTCTCATTTTACCATAAAATGTACATTGACCCCAAAACATATTTTTTTAGTGTGGAAATTTAAATGAAAACCAAAATTTAGCAAATTTTGGAGGGTTTTGTTTTCACACTGTACACATTACAGTAAAAATTCCATATTTCTTTATTCTATTGGTCAATACGATTAAAATGATACCCATCTTTACATACTTTTCTATTATTGTACTGCTTTTAAAAAATAATAAACTTTTTGTACAATTTTTCCATATATTTTGTTTCATTTTTCCATATATGGGGCGGTATGAGGGCTAATTTTTTTGTGCCATAATCTTTACTTTTCATTGATACCACATTTGCATACATGAAAGTTTTTAATCACTTTTTTATTAATTTTTATTTTTAAATAAAATGTGACAAAAAAGCAGCAATTTTCTATTTTTTTTTTTACTTTTTACGTTTATGCCGTTCACCGTACAGGGTTGTTAACATTATATTTTGATAGTTCAGACATTTGCGCACGCGGCGATACCATATATGTTTATTTTCAAAATGTTTTTGCTTTTCTTTTTTACACTTATTATGTCCCCATAGGGGACTATCTATAGCAATCACTTGATTGGTAATACTGTTCAGTTCTATGCATAGGGCATGGCACTGATCAGTGTTATCGGCAATCTTCTGCTCTGGTCTGCCTGATCTCAGACCAGAGCAGAAGACCCCCAGGAGACAGACAGAGGAAGGGGAGGGGACGTCCGTCCGCCATTTTGGATGATCGGATCCCTGCGGCAGCACTGCAGGCGATCTGATCATTCATCTAAATGTGCGCATTACCGCAGATGCCGTGATCTGTGTTGATCACGGCATCTGAGGGGTTAATGGCCGACATCTGCGTGTTCGCGGATGTCGGCCATTACCGGCGCGTCCCCGGCTGCTGATAGCAGCCGGGACCTGCAGTGCAGAACCCGAGCACCGCTCCGATGCTCGCGGTCATGTACAGGACGTAAATGTACGTCCTGGTGCGCGAAGTACCTCCGCACCAGGATGTACATTTACTTCTGTGGTTGTTGAGGGGTAAAGACACATTTACTCTTTGTCAGGAAAGGAGCAAAGCTTTTCAGGAAATAAACAGGGCTTGAATGTGACATTTGGTGCCAACATTTTGCTGTAATGTAGACCAATTTATTGTAGGTTTAACCTCTTGAGGACAAAGGGAGTACTTGTATGCCCCTGTCCCGTTCCCCTTCTATGACACGTACTCAGGACCGATCACGGTGATGCCCAGCATTAATCTCTTCATTGCGATCAAAGTTGATTGCAGCGTCTAAAATCCCTTCCAGTCTAATAACGGTCCCGATCAACTGAGAGGACGACGGGAGGGACGCTACCTGCCTCCTGGCCATCCAATTGGTAATCCAAAACTCCAGTCAGCCATGGCAAGCTGCAGCAAAGGAGCACCGATAACACTGATTAATGGTATGCTATGGCACAGCATTGAACAGTGTATGCAATATGAATATTGCATGTAACAGTCCCCTATGGGGACTATAAAATTGTGTAACAAAAAGTAAAAAAAAAAAAAAAAGTTAATAAAAGTGATTTAACTCTTCCCTAATAAAAGTTTGAATCACCCCTCTTATCTCATTAAAATTTTTAACAAAAATAAACAAAGACATATGTGGTATCGCCGTATGCGTAAATTACCGAATTATAAAAATGTAATGCTACTTTTACTGCACGCTCAATGGTCTATAAGCAAAAAATAAGTCCAGATTTGCTAATTTTCTGTCACTATGTATACCCTACAAAAAAGTATAAAAGGTGATTTTAAAAAATCCCATAAAAAAAATGGTACTGATAAAAACTTCAGATCATGGTGCAAAAAATGAGCACTCAAACATTCTTTTATACGGAAAAATAAAAAAGTTATAGGGGTTGGAAGAGGACATTTTTAAACATGCAAATTTGTTTTACAAAAAGTTATAACTGAGTAAAACAAAATCAAACCTATATAAGTTGGGTATCATTTTAATTGTATGGACCTACAGAATAAAAGGTGTAATTATTACAGAAAAGTGCACTACGTGGAATTGAACGCCCCCAAAATGACAAAATGGCATTTGTTTTGTTTTTTTCAATTTTGTCCCGCAAAGAATATTTTTTTTTTCGCCATAGATTTTGTGGTGAAATGAGTGATATCATTACAAAGTAAAATTGGTGTTGCAAAAAACAAGCCCTCATATGGGTCTCTAAGTGCAAAATTTAAAGAGTTATGATTTTTAGAAGGGGCAGAGGAATAAACCAAAGTGGCCCAGTCCTCAAGGGGTTAAATTTAGCATAGTCAGTCTTCAGATTTGCCATATTAATTAAAAAACATGAGCCACTTTGATAAATTTTGGGCATTTGAAGATTATCCCTCTAAGTGCTGTCCAAAATTTTGAATTTAGAAACTTTCTTCTATTGTAGTTCATATTAGTGGTAACTTTGGTTAACACATTCTGTCTTCAGAAAAAATCTTATGAGAGATTGAAAAACTTACTGTTGTGAATAACTGTGTTTCTATCCTTTTGAATGGGTATTTATATCTCAAAAATCAGTTTTTAAATGATAGGGCATGTAAAGTTATACACTTTCATAAACATATAATTTTCAAAATGATCTCATTATTTAAGTTTCAGCTGCTTTACTTTGCCTCCTGTTTAGTCCTTCTTGTCTAGGCTACAGATCACCTTTCCTTACTCTGAAGCAGTGGACAGGCTGCTACTGACATCACACACTCTCTGCACTGAGCAGGAGAGAGATTTTTTCTGCTGGGAACCTTGGGGGAGATTAATCAAAATCTGTGCAAAGGAAAGGTTGCCCAGTTGCCCATAGCAACCAATCCGATTGCTTCTTCCATTTTGCAGAGACCTTGTTAAAAATGAAAGAAGCGGGCTGACTGGTTACTATGGGCAACTTTTTCTCTGGACAGGTTTTGATAAATATCCCCCCTTTTCTTTATGTAAGCACAATCACTGACACACAGGTTCTTCTGCTTGTGTGCAAGCTGTACTGTGTCAGTGAGTCATGCATAGTGCTAGTAGCTTGCACACAACCTGAGTGTCTGAAGTGTCAATCACAGAGCAAGAAAGAAATAAGCGGAAAAAAACAAGGAGGACAGCGCCTTGTGTAATTCAGTGAATAAAGGTATTATAGGTGAGATTCCTAGTGAATGGACTCTCACCTGGTTTACACCTTGTGTTCCTGCATTTCACCCCTATCTGGGGTGCAACTGGAAGGATGCTGCAGACCATCAGTGTCCATACCTGGTATACTTGGTGGAAACCGGTTGTATGGAAGTAGAAGTGAAGGCATACACTGGAATTGACAAGAGCCCTTCCTACTGAAAGCAGGAAGAGTGTGAAGGCTCTGCTCTGAGCTGAAAAGGCAGATGAAAAAATCCCTTAAAGGGTGCGTTCACATGCTAGTAACTATCAGCGGGAAACCCACTGCGAGTTACGCTACCATTCATTTGAATGAGTCTGTGGACAGTCCACAAATCTGACACTATTGCGGACTGTCTGTGGACTAAATCAATGGTAGCATAACTCGCAGCAGGGAAACCCGCTGCTAGTAATAGTGTGTGGACGCACCCTTAGGCTAAGTTTCCACTTGTTTTTTTTTTTCTGGCAGTTTTTGGATATCTGCCACTGCAGTTTTTGAGCCAAAGTCAGAAGTGGATCCATAAGGGAGTAAAAGTGTATGTTCTTCCTTTATATGTCCTATTCCTTTTGAATACACTTCTGGCTTTGGCTCAAAAACTGCAGTGGCAGTTTTCCAAAAACTGCCAGAAAAAAACCAAGTGGAAACTTAGCCTGAGACAGTCACACCACAGAAAAAATGTTTGACATTCTGAAGAAAGTATTTATGTAGGAAGTTTACTAAACCTTTAGGTTTTTCACCGGAATTAAAGCAAAGTGGAGGTGTAATTGAATATTTTTTTTTTTTTTTGCAGTTACCGTATATACTCGAGTATAAGCCGAGTTTTTCAGCACGATTTTTCGTGCTGAAAACACCCCCCTCGGCTTATACTCGAGTGAACTCCCCCACCCGCAGTGGTCTTCAACCTGCGGACTTCCAGAGGTTTCAAAACTACAACTCCCAGCAAGCCAGGGCAGCCATCGGCTGTCCGGGCTTGCTGGGAGTTGTAGTTTTGAAACCTCCGGAGGTCCGCAGGTTGAAGACCACTGCGGCCTTCAACATCATCCAGCCCCCTCTCACCCCCTTTAGTTCTGAGTACTCACCTCCGCTCGGCGCTGGTCCGGTCCTGCAGGGCTGTCCGGTAAGGAGGTGGTCCGGTGAGGAGGTGGTCCGGGCTGCTATCTTCACCGGGGAGGCCTCTTCTAAGCGCTTCAGGCCCGGCCTCAGAATAGTCACGTTGCCTTGACAACGACGCAGATGCGTCGTTGTCTAGGCAACGGCTCTATTCCGGGCCGGAAGCGCGGAGAAGAGGCGCCCCCGGTGAAGATAGCAGCCCGGACCACCTCCTCACCGGACCACCTCCTTACCGGACAGCCCTGCAGGACCGGACCAGCGCCGAGCGGAGGTGAGTACTCAGAACTAAAGGGGGTGAGAGGGGGCTGGATGATGTTGAAGGCCGCAGTGGTCTTCAACCTGCGGACCTCCGGAGGTTTCAAAACTACAACTCCCAGCAAGCCCGGACAGCCGATGGCTGCCCGGGCTTGTTGGGAGTTGTAGTTTTGAAACCTCTGGAGGTCCGCATGTTGAAGGCCGCAGTGGTCTTCAACCTGCGGACCTCCGGAGGTTTCAAAACTACAACTCCCAGCAAGCCCGGACAGCCGATGGCTGCCCGGGCTTGCTGGGAGTTGTAGTTTTGAAACCTCTGGAGGTCCGCAGGTTGAAGACCACTGAGGGCGAATGATGAGAAGAGGATGATGAAGGGGGGGGGGGTGTGGGGATGATGAAGGGGGGTGGGGATGATGAAGGGGGGGGGGTGTGGGATGATTACAAGGGGATGATGAAGGGGGGATGTGTGGGATGATAAGGGGATGTGTGGGATGATGACAAGGGGATGATGAAGGGGGGATGTGTGGGATGATAAGGGGATGTGTGGGATGATGACAAGGGGATGATGAAGGGGGGATGTGTGGGATGATGACAAGGGGATGATGAAGGGGGGATGTGTGGGATAAGGGGATGTGTGGGATGATGACAAGGGGATGATGAAGGGGGGATGTGTGGGATAAGGGGATGTGTGGGATGATGACAAGGGGATGATGAAGGGGGGATGTGTGGGATGATGAAGGGGGGATGTGTGGGATGATAAGGGGATGTGTGGGATGATGACAAGGGGATGATGAAGGGGGGATGTGTGGGATGATAAGGGGATGTGTGGGATGATGACAAGGGGATGATGAAGGGGGGATGTGTGGGATGATGACAAGGGGATGATGATGAGGATGTTAATGACGGGTCTGGATGATGACAGGGGGGGATGAGGTATTTCCCACCCTAGGCTTATACTCGAGTCAATAACTTTTCCTGGGATTTTGGGTTGAAATTAGGGGTCTCGGCTTATACTCGGGTCGGCTTATACTCGAGTATATACGGTATGCCATGGTAAGCTATTATTTTCCTGGAACACAGCAGGCGTTAACAGAGAAAAGCAACACAATATTTATTCCCCTAAATTTTTAAATTTTTTTTTTAATATCCCATTTGTGGTCCTAGTGCACATGATTCAACCACAGGTCTCTGGCATAATGGTGCACCGAGTGGGTTTTGTGGTTTCATTTGCCAACCTTGGCATACTGGGATTTGTAGGTTTGCAACAACTGTTGGTACACTTTTTTTTTTAAACGGTGATCTAGGGGGTTACATGGCCAGAATCTGAGGGAGCATGGCTGTATATAACAGTGAAGGGGTTAATTGTAATCCGGTCTGCACCTGTGTGACCATAACATGACCCGTACTACTTAATAGTCACTGAATGTTATTAATCTGTATACCTGGTAAACAAAGTAGCACATTGCTTGCTGAATAGCCTGAATCCCTTCAATCCCACTGAAGGGTGAGTGTGCTGGAATTTGGACCCTTATATATCTTATATAACTGGCTAGGATAGGCCACCAATATAAATGTTCTTGGTATTAAACCCTTGCAACTAGGCCTTAATCCACTAACAGATGGAACTAGATTTTCAGAAAAAAGTATGAAGGAATATGAACAGCTCAGAAAACAAAGTCACTATGGAATGATGTGGCAGGAATTCTTTAGCCATGATACATTGTGATTCGTGTCTGCTCCCATGTGGCCAAATTCTGACTTCTGAGACTCCAAGCATAAAATGTAACTTTTCATGTACATGTTTTCCTTTGTTATTCACTATGTCTAACAGTAATTTGATATGGCTGATATTAATAAATATAATAATTATTCCATACAGATATATACATTATCAGTACATGGTATACAGAAGTACAACATAAAGTAATACATAAATTTAGGTTCACTACTACTGTGGTAGATGTAAACAATGACATTGGCTAATCCTCAAACTGATGTTAAAATTGAGACATTAGCCAGTATATCCTTATATGAAGGACATACCTGAACCCACACACCAACGCCGAGGTTTCTCAGGTGGCACGAGACCTAACACCAAACCTACCTGTGCCGAATGGGCAATATCAGGGGCCAGTGGGCAATTACAGCAGAATTAGGTCTGACTCACAGCCTGCTCCCAGTTACCTCCAGTATGGCTGGGCACACATACAATTGGAGGAGGGAGGGAGGCAGGCTATAAGCCCCACTCAAGTTGGCTAATGTGTTGCCGGCCTCACAGGTGAACCTTAAAGGGGTAGTCCAGTGGTGAAAAACGTATCCCCTATCCTAAGGATAGGGGATAAGTTTGAGATCGTGGGGGGTCCGACCGCTGGGGCTCCCTGCGATCTCTCTGTACGGGGGCTAGGCTCTCCAGCCAGATAGCGGGTGTCGACCACTGCACAAAGCGGCGGCCGACACCCCCCCCCCTCAATACATCGCTATGGCAGAGCCGGAGATTGCCGAAGGCAGCGCTCTGGCTCTGCCATGGAGTTGTATTGAGGGGGCGTGTCGGCCGCCGCTTCGTGTGGAGGTCAACACGCCCCCTTCCCGTGGGCTGTCGGGGCCCCGTACAGGAGATCACGGGGGGCCCCAGCAGTCGGACCCCCGTGATCTGCAACTTATCCCCTATCTTTAGGATAGGGGATAAGTTGTTCACCACTGGACTACTCCTTTAACCCCTTAAGGACCAAACCCATTTTCACCTTAAGGACCAGAGCATTTTTTGCGCAAGCTCTCTGCTTGTAAGGGAAATAGACATACCAAATAAATTATATATTGATTCACATATACAATATGTCTACTTTATGTTGGCATCATAAAGTTGACATGTTTTTACTTTTGGAAGCTATCAAAGGGCTTCAAAGTTCAGCAGCAATTTTCCAATTTTTCAAAAGAAATTCTAAATCGGAATTTTT
This sequence comes from Hyla sarda, assembly GCF_029499605.1. Lineage (NCBI taxonomy): Eukaryota > Metazoa > Chordata > Amphibia > Anura > Hylidae > Hyla > Hyla sarda. The sequence continues at coordinate 335,520,604 of NC_079191.1, forward strand.
CAGGTACCAGTTCAGTTTTGAAGTGGATTTGAAGGGCCTTCCTATAAGAAATAAATGACCCATAAATGACCCCATTATAAAAACTGCACCCCTCAAAGTATTCAAAATGACATTCAGTAAGTGTGTTAACCCTTTAGGTGTTTCACAGGAATAGTAGCAAAGTGAAGGAGAAAATTCTAAATCTGCATTTTCTTGTGGACCCAGTTTTTGAATTTTTACAATGGGTAAAAGGAGAGAAATCCCCCCAAAATTTGTAACCCAATTTCTCTAGAGTAAGGAAATACCTCATATATGTATGTAAAGTGTTCGTCGGGCACAGTAGAGGGCTCAGAAGGGAAAGAGCGACAATGGGATTTTGGAGAGTGAGTTTTTCTGAAATGGTTTTTTGGGGGGCATGTCGCATTTAGGAGGCCCCTAAGGTGACAGAACAGCAAAAAAAATAAAAAAAATAAATGTGGCATACTATTTTGGAAACTACACTCCTCAAGGAACTTAAGAAGGGGTACAATGAGCCCTAACACCCCACAGGTGTTTGACGACTTTTCGTTAAAGTTGGATGTGTAAATGAATTTTTGTTTCACTAAAATGCAGGTTTTCCCCCAAATTTTTAATTTTTACAAGAGGTAATAGGAGAAAATGCCCCCCAAAATTTGTAACCCTGTTTCTTCTGAGTATGGAAATGGATGTAAAGTGCTCTGCGGGTGAACTACAATGCTCAGAAGAGAAGGAGTGCCGTTGGGCTTTTGGAGAGAGAATTTGTTTGGAATGGAAGTCAGGGGGCATGTGCATTTACAAAGCGCTCATGCTACCAGAACAATGGACCCCCCCACCTGTGACCCTATTTCGGAAACTACACTCCTCACAGACTGTAATAAGGGGTACAGTGAGCATTTACACCTTACTGACTTTTGACAGATCTTTGGAACAGTGGGCTGTTCAAAAAATCTGTCAGACACCAGTGGGGTATAAATGCTCACTGTACCCCTTATTACATACCTTGAGGAGTGTAGTTTCCAAAATGGGGTCACATGTGGGGGAGGTGTCCACTGTTCTGGCACTATGGAGACTTTGTAAACGCACATGGCCTTCAATTCCAGACACATTCTCTCTCCATAAATCCAATGGCGCTCCTCTTCTGAGCCCTGTAGTTCGCCCGCAGAGCACTTTACATCCAGATATGGGTATTTATATACTCAGAAGAAATGGGGTTACAAATTTTGTGAGGCTTTTTTCCTATTACCCCTTGTGAAAATGAAAAATTGGGGAGAACACCAGCATTTTACTGAAAAAATACAATATTTTCATTTTCACGTCTAAATTTAACAAAAATTCTTCAAACACCTGTGGGGTGTTAAGGCTCACTATACCCCTTGTTATGTTCTGTGAGGGGTGTAGTTTCCAAAATGGGGTCACATGTGGGTGTTTTTTATTTTGCGTTTATGTCAGGACCGCTGTAACGATCAGCCACCCTTGTGCAAATCACCTCAAATGTACATGGCGCTCTCACTCCTGAGCCTTGTGCGTCCGCAGAGCATTTTATGCCCACATATGGGGTATTTACCTCTTGTGAAAATGAAAAGTATGGGGCAACACCAGCACACTAGTATAAAAATTGAAATTTTTTTTACAATAACATACTGGAGTAGACCCCAACTTTACCTTTTCATAAGGGGTAAAAGGAAAAAAAAAAGCCCCCCAAAATTTGTAACGCAATTTCTCCTGAGTACGGAGATACCCCATATGTGACCCTAAACTGTTGCCCTAAATAAGGGATTTGCATAGGGACAGACCTGGATACAAGAATTAGACTTGCCACCGATACCAAAAAAAAACACGGCAGTGTTTCCCAAACAGGGTGCCTCCAACTGTTGCAAAACTCCCAGCATGCCTGGACAATAAATGGCTGTCCGGCAATACTGCGAGTTGTTTTGCAACAGCTGGAGGCTCTGCTTTAGAGACAGTGTCATACAAGACTTTTTTTTTTATTTGGGGGGGGGGGTGTATATGTAGTGCTTTACCTTTATTTTGTGTTAGTGTAGTGTTTTTAGGGTACAATCACACGGGGGGGGGGGGGGGGGGGGAGGGTTTCCAGCGAGTTTCCTGCTGGGAGTATGCGCTGCAGCGGAAAATTAGCCCCATCTCAAATTTGCAGCGACAGACTCGCTGTAAACCCTGTACATTCACATGGGGGGGGGGCAAACCTTCAGCTGTTGCAAAGCTGCAACTACCAGCATGCCCTTTGGCTGTCCGTGCATGCTGGGAGTTGTAGTTATGCAACAGCTGGAGGCACACTGGTTGTGAAACACTGAGTTAGGTAACAAACTCTGTGTTTCGCAACCAGTGTGCCTTCAGCTGTTGCAAAAACTACAACTCTCAGCATGCAGTGACAGCTGAAGGGCATGCTGGGACTTGTAGTTATGCAACAGCTGAAGGCATACTACTAAAACTCCCAGCATGCCCTTTAACTGCCCGTGCATGCTGGGGGTTGTAGTTATGCAACAGCTGGAGGCACACTGGTTGCAAAACACAGAGTTTGTTACTTAACTCAGTGTTTCACAACCAGTGTGCCTCCAGCTGTTGTAAAACTACAACTCCCAGCATGTATGGTCTATCAGTGCATGCTGGGAGTTGTAGTTTGCAACAGCTGGTGGCACACTGGTTGCGAAACACTGAGTTAGGTAACAAACTCTGTGTTTCGCAACCAGTGTGCCTTCAGCTGTTGCAAAAACTACAACTCTCAGCATGCAGTGACAGCTGAAGGGCATGCTGGGACTTGAAGTTATGGAACAGCTGGAGGCATACTACTAAAACTCCCAGCATGCCCTTTAACTGTCCGTGCATGCTGGGGGTTGTAGTTATGCAACAGCTGGAGGCACACTGGTTGCAAAACACTGAGAGTTTGTTACTTAACTCAGTGTTTCCCAGCTAGTGTGCCTCCAATTGTAGCAAAACTACAACTCCCAGCATGTCCAGGCAGCCGAAGGACATATTGGGAGTTGTAGTTATGCAACAACTGGATGAGAACAGTTTTAAGACTACTGTGCAGTGGTGTCCAAACTGTAGCCCTCCAGATGTTGCAAAATGTAAACTCCAAGCACGCCCAGACTGTCCAGGCATGCTGGGAGTTGTAGTTCTGCAACATCTGAAGGGCCAGATGTTACAGAACTACAACTCCCAGCATGCCTGGACTGTCTGGACATGCTGGGAGTTGTAGTTTTGCCACATCTGGAAGGGCTACAGTTTGGGCACCACTGCACATCCTGCTTCTTGAGACCACGTTTTTTCTTCTTGTTGTTTATATATATATATATAAGAACAGTCAGTTTTACCTGCATAAATCCAGTTTGTCACTAGAGGGAGACATGAGAACACATGTTTATAGCCATTTGTATTATTTGTCTTCCAAATGTAAATCATAAGATTGGAAACATACAAGAAATTTATGTTATGCTTTTTTAGGTGCTTTTTTGTGGATCCGGCAGGAATAAGAATAAGTCCTTTCTTTACATTTCCTGCTCCTTTTGAATCTATTCCTGACTTTGGCTTAAAAAACAGACAACAGTTATGAAAACTGAATTGACTCCAGCCTACTACACAGTTATTCCAGATATAAAACTAAGTATGGATATTAGTTGCAAAAACTCTCAGCAACTAATGCCACAACTCACAGAAGTGCATTAGTTGTCACCAATTGTTTAGAATTCAGTATTAATTATTGTGCATGCCGGGCAGGGGAATACAGCAAGAGGATTTCCCCTGTCCAGTGACCAACTTGAGACCCACTCAAGTTCTGCAATCAGTTCTGCAATCAGTTTTCCTGCTGTGCGTACAGGAGGAAAATGCCGCCGGACGACTGACATTTGTAAAGAAGGCCTAAGACTAGAAGCAGACACATCGATTTTAAGCACAAAAGCTGAAGAAACATGGCTTTGTCTTTTGTTGTTTTGTTTTCTTTCACAATGTTGTGCCATTTTACCTCCAAATCTACAATAGAAATAATGAATACATTTGAAGAATCATATAAGAAACACGCAAGAGAGAAAAAAAACACCACATAAAAAACATCTATACAAATACACACTATTTTGGGAAAAACACAACAAAAATTGCATCATAGAAGACAAAGAAGAATAATAGTGAAGAGAAGAAATGCCTGGCACTTGTTCACACTAAAGTCCCGTTTAACAAAGCAATGTATAACAAAAGCTGCTCATACTTCGTCCCCGACTGGACTTGATAGCAGGAACTTTATTCCATATCAAAAGATAAAACACAGCAGGAGCAAAAGGTAGGAGTGGTGAAGCAGGGAGCACTTCACCGGGCAGGCAACAGCAGCCGTTTCATGTATAGCAGTTGTCACCCGCCTGGTAAAGTGCTCCCTGCCTCACCACTCCCTCTACCCTTTGCTCCTGCTGTATGTTATCATTTGACATGGAATAAAGTTTCTGCTCCGTTCTTCTTTCTATTGCTGAAGATAAAGAGTTTTCTGTGGTGTTATTTTCATGCCCAAAAACCTGCCTATACAAAGGCAAAAATGAGCAATGAATATCACTGTACATTACTTAGTTGTGTATAAATGATGACTATTCCACCATAGTTTACATTGCATAACATTACTTGTAGATGGAATTATTAGTATGGTGATACCTTATTATATTTGTATTTTTGTTTATTGTCTCTTAATAAATAAATATTTGTTCACCTTGCGGCAACAATTAAAAAAATAGTTCAATTATATATATTTTTTTTTCTTTTTAGTCCAATTATGTCCTAATTAGTCCTTTTATGTATGTTTGACTGTACATTAAAGTTAGCGCATGAAATGGCTGCACATTTTGGCAAAAACATTTTTTCTGTTATTATTAGTGCCTCCCTTACCAAACCAAAGCAGAGAATATACTTAAACTGGTGCTTTATATATCAATCCAAACATAGAATTAAAAAGTTAAGGATTACCATAATTAAAAAAAAAAAAAAAACTTTTGAAATGTTGGCCAGACATGGCAAATTTATGCGAATCATGTCTCACTCCTGAGACCCACTGCAATCACTAGTTATAAGCCAAGGAAATGTGCGGCATTGCAAGTGAGCTATGCCCTTCCCAAAACTTCCCTGATTTGTAACTAGCGATCGCAATTGGCCTCATAAGTGAGACCCGAGTGAGACTTCGGTTGTTATTCCTTCTTCCTTTTTTTAAATAGATGCAGAAGGACATTTTAGAATTTATTTGGGGGCATAGAGCTGTAGAGTAGCTCACCATGTTCTCTATGCTGATAAAATTTATGGGGGTTAGTACCTGTAACTTTGTAATTACTGGGTCAGAAAACCTCTTTCTTGAGGATCCTTCTCTCAAATTCCAAGCAGTCAGAGGCAGGTTGTGGTAATCCAGATGAAAGACTGGACCCTGTCATAGAGATCAGGTTGTTCTGGGCGAACCCAAGGATCTTTTATTTGAAAAGTAGGTAAAAAAGAAGAGGTGCGCTCCTAGTGAAATACTGTGAGTCAGAAGTACAGGTGTGCAATTAGTTGCACCTTACCGTGTGGTGTTGTACTTAGAGTACAAAACCTTAGATGGCATGTAGACTCGCTCGTGTAGCGATGCAGGAGAGGTGGCTGCCTCGGCGTCCTTGCCCGTGACCTCAGGTTACGGTTGGAAATGGAATAGATAAAACTAAAAATTAGGACAATCCGGATGGCGCCTTCCTTTGTAAGAATAGAGCATAAAAAATTGCCAACTTGGTATAAAAGGCAATTTTTATTGATATAATAAAATAATAAAAAGTAAAAAAGGGTGCAACTTCAAAGTTTCGAATCCGGACCGGATACCCTGCCTGATGAAGAAAAAAGTTGCACCCTTTTTTTGCACCCTTTTTTACTTTTTATTATTTTATTCTATCAATAAAAATTGCCTTTTATACCAAGTTGGGAATTTTTTATGCTCTATTCTTACAAAGGAAGGCGCCATCCGGATTGTCCTAATTTTTAGTTTTATCTATTCCAAGGATCTTTTATTGACATTCCTTTCAGGCATGAAAACCACACTTTGCATGTCCTGTCCTACATATCTTCTTAATAGTATAAGGGCCAGAGGAGAAAAAGCATACTCTAGGCTCCAAGTCCGATTCTGAGACAAGGCATCAACTGCCACTAATCTTTTGGCCATAGGGAGTAGAAGCTTTTCATATGCCAGTTCTCCCTGGTGGCGAAGAGATCTGAAGACATCCCTACAGTGCTACGATTTTTTGAAACACCTCCCGGATCTTCTGGGGAAGAAGATGCTGGCTAAGATGCTGCCCTGACTTTAATGACCCTCTCCGATGGACTGCCAAGATTGAGTTTAGATGACTCTCTGTGAATGAGAGGACCTGAGAAAAGAGACATGAGGTAAGGGCTCCTTGTTGTGCCATGCCTATTGATGTCTGACATTATCAAAAGGATGTAGGAAGGGCCGACTGACTGTAAAGCATGAAGGACCACCAGCAGTTCCTTACAGGTTGAAGACTCACACTGTGAACTACCTACATGAGCACCTTATCTTATTGGACTAGCATCTGTAGTCTAGATAGTGGGAAGCTTAACCCACCAATCTAGACCCTTAGATTAATTATTAGTGTCCTGCCACCAAAGTAGCGACACTAGGGTTTCAGGGAACAAAATGATCTTCCTAGGTAGATCTGCATGGAACCCATTCCAAGCTCCCAAAAGCTTGTCTTGAAGAGAACTTAAAGGAAACAGAGCCCATGGAACGGCAGGGACAGCATATGTACCAACAATAAACCCAACAATCATACCTTCGTTAACCTAAGGACATCTCTAACAAACCACAATATTTTATCACAGCTATCCCCTGTATATGAGTGCTGGGGACGCTGTGTGATTGGTCCACAGGTCCCAGCACTGAGAGCCCTTATTACTGTACTGTACTGTAGAAGAATAAATGGCGCCCGTTCATCTATGCACTCCCGTGATGCGGGTAGCCTGCACTTCCAAAAACACTAGCTCTCTTTCTGCTAGTACTTGCTCCCTATAGCCCAATGCGCAGCGTAATGCTGTAGCGGAATGATCTGGCCGTCCGGTCTCATTTACTGCTGTGATGCAATGCGGGCGGCCAGATGATTCCGCTACACAATTTGTAGTGATGTCACGATCCCCGCAGCCCGCACCCAGCGTTCGGAACAAAATGTTCAGAATACTGGGGCAGTGGAGTATCCCTTTAAGGTAAGTAAAAAGTGCACAAAAATGTTATTTATTAGAATCATTGTGATATAAAATAAAATTGTGGGAAATTATCTTACTTTATCCATAATGTACAACAAAGAATCTTTCATAATTTTTTATCATTGAAATGAATTGGCTATGCAGTGAACAACATCAAAAGAACTCTGGCAGTACACAGTACTATTTACATGTGCTATGAATTCCTTTATCAGCTAAATGGGTACTCTGGTGCCAGAAAGTTAAACAGATTTGTAAATTACTTCTATTAAAAAATCTTCATCCTTCCAGTACTTATGAGCTGCTTAATACTACAGAGGAAATTATTTTCTTTTTTGGAACACAGAGCTCTCTGCTGACATCATGACCACAGTGCTCTCTGCTGACACCTCTGTTCATTTTATGAACTGTCCATAGTAGGAGAAAATCCCCCTAGAAAACATATGCTGCTCTGGACAGTTCCTAAAATGGACAGAGATGTCAGCAGAGAGCACTGTGGTCATAATGTCAGCAGAGAGCACTGTGTTCCAAAAAGAAAAGAATTTCCTCTGTAGTATTCAGTAGCTAATAAGTACTGGAAGGATTAAACATTTTTAATTGAAGTAATTTACAAATCTGTTTAACTTTCTGGCACCAGTTGATTTAAAAAATAAAAAAAAAGTTTTTCAACCAAAGTACTCCTTTAATCTACATTCTCCCATTTCTACTATTAGTAGACTATTCAACTACTTTGCTAGGTGTACATTTCTTTGTCTATATCAGCTGCTCCCGTGATCTAGGCATCCTAAGCACTTGGTTAAAGCAGTTTCCTGGTTTAGAAAATAATATATTGGGGAATTCAAAGTTAATGGAGTCTACAGAGCATCTGTCAGCCAGTCTAGATATATGTACCATCTAAGTTCTGGAATACCTGCTTTTGGGTTCACCCACAGATTACAACTGATGATTAATGAACAAAACAGAGGGTCAACCTGAGATCAGGTTATTGTCGGGGACCTTTTGAACAAAAATATATAGTGAAAATTAGGAAAACACTTTATATTAGCCTACTAACCCATCCTAATAATAATAATAATAATGGTAAATAATAATAATAATAATTATTTATATAATGTACACTTTTTCGGCACTTTACAATACCAAGGGTACACATACAGACAAGATCAAACATTACAGAATTACACATTAGTTATCAACTCACATAAGTGTAATAAACACCCTGCTCACAAGATTTGTGAGATACTGTATGTTCTATTGATGTTGTGATTTTCTGGGTTCAACTTAAAGGGGGTTATCCAGCGTTAGGGTGTTATTTTTTTTTTTTTTTTTTTTTTTTTTTATATTCCCATTCTGTGTGCTATATAGTGTTGAGCGGCATAGGCCATATTCGAATTCACGATATTTCGCGAATAAATGGATGAATATTCATCATATATTCGCTAAATTTGCATATTCGTAATATTCACGTTTTTTTCGCATATGCAAAAATTTGCATATGTGAAAATTTAGAGAGAGGGAGGAAGGCGCCTCATGTACGGGATCAGCAGGTCTTGTTAGTGGGGGAAGGGGAAGGTAATTCCCAAGCCGCTTACCAGAGTTGGTTGTGCGCCCACACACAATAACGTAAAGCATAGAATGTATATATGTGTTGGTCCACTGCAGCCCTCCTGGGTGGAAGTAGAATCAAAACAGAATGACCGTAAATTCAGGAGTTAGCGCAGAGAGGAACCATCAGGGAGCCAGATAAAATCAATGGACTTATTAGATGCAACGCGTTTCGCTGCGCAGCGAAACGCGTTGCATCTAATAAATCCATTGATTTTATCCGGCTCCCTGATTTATGAACTTTATAGCAAGTATACCAGTGTTACTTGATGGAAGCAGCAGAAGGGAGGGATCAATATTCGCGAATATTCGCATATGCGAATATTCGCCCGGCGGTCTCACACAGTAGTATTAGAGCCTTCTTTAGACCACACAAGCTGGAAGCAGAGAGGGTTGATCACTGTGATGTGTACTGTGAAAAAAAAAAGCTAATATTTGTAATTTCGAATATATAGTGCTATATACGATATTCGATATACGATATTCGCGAATAAAATTCGAATTGCGAATATTCGCGAGCAACACTAGATATAGTCATATAGTCACTTCCAGCACTCCCCTAATGCCTCCGGTCTCATGTTACTTGACATCCATCTGGAGTTAGGTGCTTGACAGAATGATAAGAGTCATATTAACACTGGTAACTGTAACCTTTATTTCAGAGATCACAAGCAGAAATAGACCAAGCAAAGAGTGGTATTTATATTCTGGTATTCAGGTGCTAGCTGAGATGACTCTACTCTGCAGCAGTTATTAAAAATGGGGATTTCTATGATATCTGAGCCACAGTGCACAGGGTGAGATCAATGCTTTATTGTTGAAGAAGATAGAGGAAGAAATTCGTAATGGGACCAGGAGTTCTCCTTTTGCTGATAATCATGGACACAACACAAAAGTGAGTTCCTGGTATGACAATGATAGAAAATTGAAGTTTAGCTGGGATTCATTCCATCATGGATTACGTCTATCCAAACCATGGAATTATTATTATTATTATTTTTTTTTAAGTAAGGGTCTTGTTTAGATATTGTGGATCATTTCTGCATTTCTTTCTGCATATCTGTATAAACGACCTGACTTCAGTATTTTTGGGAGGTATTTTCAATAACATCCCTCATCACAAGGGGGTGTATATTTTGTCTCCATTAAATTCTCACTTGTACAAAATATTCCTAATCACTCATCAGTTTAGCTTTTCTTGTACTGGGGTAATTTAAAGGGGTATTTCGGGCTTAACTAACTTTTAACTATCCTGCCCATTATGAAGAATTATGCTAGTTCTACATTTACTTGCTATACCGCTCTGCCGTGGATGGTTTTCTTTTTCTTCTTTATATGGTCCCCCCAGGTCTAGCGTTTCTGTTTAGGTAGGGATGACGTTCGTCACACAATCCTTTACGGCTCGAGGCGGCAACTGGTATCAGTGCGCTTAGCTATTTCTTGTATTTCCTCACAAGCCAGCCCCCTGATGATGTTTGTGGTCCATCTGTACGTCCTGACGTGCCAGCGTTCCCTCATCTCGGCAATCTTCAGAATGTGGGAACGCCAACACGTCAGGATGTACAGATGGACCGCAAATGTCATCAGGGGGCTGGCTTGTGAGGTAATACAAGAAATAGCCAAGTCCCCTGATACCAGTTGCCTCCTCGAGCTGCAATGGATTGTGAGACGAACATCATCCATACCTAAACGTAAACGCTAGACCTGGGGGGACCATATAAAGAAGAAAAAGAAGACGATCCGCAGCAGAGTGGTATAGCAAGTAAATGTAGAACTAGCATAATTCTTCATAATGGGCAGGATAGTTAAAAGTTAGTTAAGCCCGTAATACCCCTTTAACCCCTTAAGCACCAGGCCATTTTACACCTTAGGACCGGAGCATTTTTTGAACATCTGACCACTGTCACTTTAAGCATTAATAACTCTTGGATGCTTTTACCTATCATTCTGATTCCGAGACTGTTTTTTCATGACATATTCTACTTTATGTTATTGGTAAAATTTTGTCGATACTTGCATCGTTTCTTAGTGAAAAATTCCAAAATTTGATCAAAAAATTTAAAATTTAGCATTTTTCTAACTTTGAAGCTCTCTGCTTGTAAGGAAAATGGATATTCCAAATAAAAAAATTTTTTTATTCACAAATACAATATGTCTACTTTATGTTTGAATCATAAAATTGACGTGATTTTACTTTTGGAAGACACCAGAGGGCTTCAAAGTTCAGCAGCAATTTTCCAATTTTTCACAAAATTTTAAAACTCACTATTTTTCAGGGACCAGTTCAGGTTTGAAGTGGATTTGAAGGGTCTTCATATTAGAAATACCCCAAAAATGACCCCATTATAAAAACTGCACCCCCCAAAGTATTCAAAATTACATTCAGTCAGCGTTTAAACCCTTTAGGTGTTTCACAGGAATAGCAGCAAAGTGAAGGAGAAAATTCACAATCTTAATTTTTTACACTCGCATGTTCTTGTAGACCCAATTTATTAATTTTTACAAGGGGTAGAAGGAGAAAATTTATACTTATATTTGTAGCCCAATTTCTCTTGAGTAAGCAAATACCTCATATGTCTATGTAAAGTGTTCGGCGGGCGCAGTAGAGGGCTCAGAAGGGAAGGAGCGACAAGGGGATTTTGGAGAGTACGTTTTTCTGAAATGGTTTTTGGGGGGCATGTTGCATTTAGGAAGCCCCTATGGTACCAGAACAGCAAAAAAATCCCCACATGGCATACCATTTTGGAAACTAGACCCCTTGGGGAACGTAACAAGGGGTAAAGTGAGCCTTAATACCCCACAGGGGTTTCACGACTTTGGCATATGTAAAAAAAAAATGATAATTTTCACTAAAATGTGTGTTTCCCCCCAAATTTCACATTTTTGCAAGGGTTAATAGCAGAAAAGACCCCCCAAAATTTGTAACCCCATCTCTTCTGAGTATAAAGATACCCCATAAGTGGACCTGAAGTGCACTACGTGCGAACTACAATGCTCAGAAGAGAAGGAGTCATATTTGGCTTTTGGAGAGCAAATTTTGCTCGGGGGGCATGTTGCATTTAGGAAGCCCCTATGGTGCCAGGACAGCAAAATAACCCCAACATGGCATACCATTTTGGAAACTAGACCCCTTGAGGAACGTAACAAGGGGTACAGTGAGCATTTACCCCCCACTGGTGTCTGTCAGATCTTTGGAACAGTGGGCTGTACAAAATGTTTAATTTGCACAGCCCACTGTTCCAAAGATCTGTCAGACACCAGTGGGGTGTAAATTCTCACTGCACCCCTCATCACATTCCGTGAGGGGTGTAGTTTCCAAAATGGGGTCACATGTGGTTTTTTTTTTGCGTTTGTCAAAACCGCTGTAACAATCAGCCACCCCTGTGCAAATCACCTCAAATGTACATGGTGCACTCTCCCTTCTGGGCCTTGTTGTGCGCCCCCAGAGCACTTTGCGTCCACTTATGGGGCATCTCCGTAGTCGGGAGAAGTTGCATTACAAATTTTGGGGGGCTTTTTTCCCTTTTACCTCTTGTCAAAATGAACAGTATAGGGCAACACCAGCGTGTTAGTGTAAAAAATAAAAATTTTTACACTAACATGCTGTTGTAGACCCCAACTTCACCTTTTCATAAGGGTTTAAAGGAGTAAAGGCCCCCCAAAATTTGTTAGACAATTTCTCCCGAGTACGGCGATACCCCATATGTGACCCTAAACTGTTGCCTTGAAATACGACAGGGCTCCGAAGTGAGAGAGCGCCATGTGCATTTGAGGCATGAATTAGGGATTTGCATAGGGGTGGACATAGGGGTATTCTACGCCAGTGATTCCCAAACAGGGTGCCTCCAGCTGTTGCAAAATTCCCAGCATGCTTGGACAGTCAACGGCTGTCCGGCAATACTAGGAGTTGTTGTTTTGCAACAGCTGGAGGCTCCATATTGGAAACAGTGGCGTACCAGATGTTTTTCATTTTTATTGGGAGGGGAGGGGGGCTGTGTAGGGGTATGTGTATATGTAGTGTTTTTTACTTTTTATTTTATTTTGTGTTAGTGTAGAGTAGTGTTTTTAGGATTCAGTCACGCGGGCGGGGGATTACAGCGAGTTTCCCGCTGCGAGTTTGAGCTGCCGCGCAAAATTTGCTGCATCACAAACTTGCAGCCTGATACTCACTGTAAGCCCTCTGCCCATGTGAATGTACCATGTACATTCACAGGGGGGGGGACCTCCAGCTGTTGCAAAACTACAACTCCCAGCATGCACAGTTTATCAGTGCATGCTGGTAGTTATAGTTTTGCAACAGCTGGAGGCACACGGGTTGGGAAACACTGAGTTAGGAAACAGACAATGTTTCCCAACCAGTGTGCCTCCAGTTGTTGCAAAACCACAACTCCCAGCATTCTCAGGCATGCTGGGAGTAGTAGTTCAGCAACATCTTTAGAGCCAGATGTTACCGAACTACAACTCCCAGCATGCTTGGAGTTGTAATTTTGCAACATCTGGACGACTACAGTTTGCAGACCACTAATACAGTGGTTCCCAATCTGTGCCCTTCCAGATGTTGCAAAACTACAACTCCCAGTATGCCAAAGCTTTCCAGGCATGTTGGGAGTTGTAGTTCTGCAACATCTGAAGGGCCAGATGTTACAGAACTACAACTCCCAGCATGCCTGGACAGTAAGGGCATGCTGAGGATGTGTAGTTTTGCAACATCTGGAAGGGCATAGTGGTCTCAAAACTGTGGACCTCCAGATGTTGCAAAACTGCAACTCCCAGCATGCCCAGACGCCCGTCTCCGTCGCCGGGATCCGGGTCTTCAGGGACGAGGTCCCCAGCACTCCCCCGTCCCCCGCCGCGTCCTCCGGTCCTCCTCCCATCCTCTCCAGACTTTCAGGGGCAGGGCGGGAGGAAGTAACCGCCCCCCCCTGCGATTGGTCGGTTAGTTAACCGACGGATCGCAGGGGATGGGAGGAGGTGGCAGGCTTGCTACCTCGCTCCTAGCCTCCAGCATGGTCCTGGCTGTCTGTGACAGCCGGGATCATGCAAAATTACCGGGCAGTCGGGTCCCAGAGACCCGATCAGCCCGGTATCGCCGCAGATCGCAAGGGCGATTTCCCTTGCGATTTGCGGCGATCGCCGACATGGGGGGCCTACATGGCCCCCCTCGGCGTTTGCCCTGGATGCCTGCTGAAGGATTTCAGCAGGCATCCGCTTCCGATCTCTGCCCGGGGCGCGGCAGAGACTGGAAATACAACAGGACGTTCTCTAACGTCCTTGGGCATTAAAGCCCAGGTAGTGGGGACGTTAGAGAACGTCCTATGTCCTTAAGAGATTAAAAAAGAGTGATGCTCATAAAACCTGGGCATTGACAATTTATGCAGCTATCTTATATATAAGTAGCATCAAAGAAAAGATTGTGCTGTAGGTCAACAGTGACAGTGATGAATCAGAACCAGTGGAACTGGATTATACCTGATGATCATATGCAATAGTCTAGGTTAGAAAAAAAAAAAGAGAGACTCACAACTGTGACATTTGGAAACAGGCAGACTTACTGCTAAGATCCAAAAAGATTAGGGGCATTTTTTTTCCGTCATCTTCCAACCAAAAAATATATGGAAGACAGCATAGCTATAAAACAACTTTTAGTACATGATATGCTTACATACACATTGTTTACTGTCCCTGAATATTACAAATAGATACATCAGCCCCGACCTCAAAAAACACTTATGTATACAGTACAGACCAAAAGTTTGGACACACCTTCTCATTCTAAGAGTTTTCTTTATTTTCATGGCTGTGAAAATTGTAGATTCACATTGAAGGCATCAAAACTATGAATTAACACATGTGGAATTATATACATAACAAAAAAGTGTGAAACAACTGAAAATATGTCATATTCTAGGTTCTTCAAAGTAGCCACCTTTTGCTTTGATTACAGCTTTGCACACTCTTGGCATTCTCTTGTTGAGCTTCAAGAGGTAGTCACCTAAAATGGTCTTCCAACAGTCTTGAAGGAGTTCCCAGAGATGCTTAGCACTTGTTGGCCCTTTTGCCTTCATTGGGTTCAGGTCTGGTTACTGTGGAGACCAGGTCATCTGGCGCAGCACCTCATCACTATCCTTCTTGGTCAAATAGCCCTTACACAGCCTGGAGGTGTGTTTGGGGTCATTGGGGGGGAATTTATCATTGTGTCTCTATTGTAGACACAGTTCTACGCCTTTACACTGCTTGACTATTGTACACTCTTGCTCAGAATTTACTAAGGCTGTGCACTCCTTTGATAAATCTTGTGCAAATATAGAAGCGCCCCCCCCCCCCTGCTCTACTGTACACTCCTTCTCTACCTCACAAGAAAAGTGGACATAGGGATTTTGTTCTATTGCTTTGAGGCTAGGATTCCATTGAGGTTTTTCGTCCATCAGCAAAAAACGCCAGAAAAACAGTCACAGCTTTTTCCTGTGTTTTGTCAGTTTTTCTTGCATTTTTTACTTGCGTTTTTGCTGGTGTGTGGAAACAAAAAAATGTACTAAATTTTTATTTTTTTTTTTCTTCGAAAATTTTGATACGTGAATGCGGAGGACTATGTCAGATTTTGTGGATTGCGCCGATGAACAGCGTTTTAAATGTCAATAAAAGGGTTAACAAGGGCTGTGGGGGAGTGTTTTTTTTAAATAAATTTTTTTTTTCAATGTGTTGTGTTTTTTATAATACAATTTTCAGGCTTAGTAGTGGAAGGTGTCTTGTAGACAGAATCCATTACTAAGCCGGGGCATAACGTTAGCCCCCAAAACAGCTAGCGCTAACCTCCAATTATTACCCCGGTACCCACCGCCACAGGGGTGACGGGAGGAGCCGGTACCAACAGGGCTGGAGCGTCAAAAATGGAGCTCTTGGGCCTAGGTGGTAACAGGCTGGCGTTATTTAGGCTGGGGAGGGCCAGTAACAATGGTCCTCGCCCACTCTGGTAACGTCAGGCTGTTGCTGCTTGGTTGGTATCTGGCTGATACTGAAAAAATGAGGGAACCACACACTTTTTAAAATTTATTTATTTATCAAAAAAAAAATAAAAAAATAAAACGCATAGGGTTCCCCCTATTCTCAGTATCAGCCAGATACCAACCAAGCAGCAACAGCCTGATGTTACCAGGGTGGGCGAGGACCATTGTTACTGGCCCTCCCCAGCCTAAATAACGCTAGCCTGTTACTGTCTAGGCCCAGAAGTGCCATTTTTGATGCTCCGGGCCTGTTGGTACCGGCCCTTCCCAGCACCCCTGTGGCGGTGGGTACCGGGGTAATAATTGGGGGTTAGCGCTAGCTGATTTTGGGGATAACACTAAGCCCTGGCTTAGTAATGGATTCCGTCTATAAGATTGCTTCCACTACTAAGCCTGAAAACTCAATTATAAAAAACACGACACATTAATTAACAAAAAATATTTTAAAAAAATCACTCCCCCACAGCCCTCGTTAACCATTTTATTGAAATTAAAAAAATGCTGGTCATTGTCGCAGTCCACCGAATCTGACGTAGTCCTCCGCATTTACGTATCTGAAATGAGAAGAAAAGAAAAACAAGAAATATGGGAGTACATTAGTACATTTTTTGCACTCTCCCCTGGGAAGAGCGCACATAATGCAGCATGTTCCTAAACAGGGAGCCTCCAGTTGTTGCTAAACTACAACTCTCATCATGGGGGGCAGTAGTTAAGCAACAGCTGGAGTCTCCCTGTTTGGGAACACATTGCTCTGTTCCCATTATGTAAAACGCATAATGAGAACAGAGATCTGTCCCTCTGCCCTTGGACTACTACTCCTATCATGGGACAGAGTCTGTCCCATGATGGGAGTAGTTGTAGCACCGCAGCGCTGCTGAGGGATGGCGCTTGCACATCCCCCGGCCGCGGGACTTTTAGGACTACTACTCCCATCATGGACAAACTCTGTCCATGATGGGAGTTTTAGTCCAGGGGCTGAGGTGCAGATCGCACCGGGTCATTCTGCAGAGACCCGCTGCGATCCGCATTTAAGTTAGGAAGCCGGGCGGTACATGCGTCTACATCGCGCAGCCCACGGCTTCTATATACACTGACATAATTCATAATCCCCGCCGGGAGAGGGGAGCTCTGATTGGTCAATAGCTATTCTCCAATCAGAGCTCCCGTGTTCCGGCGGCAGGGATTATGAATTAGGTCAGTGTATATAGAAGCCGCAGGCAGCGTGATGCAGACGCATGTACCGCCCGGCTTGCTAACTTAAATGCGTATTGCAGCAGATCATTCTCTGGAGATCTGCTGTGATCCGCATTTATTAACTATACAAAGCGGTGGTACATGCGTCTACATTGCGGCTTCTATATACAGCTGTCATAATTCATAATCGCCGCCGGAACACGGGAGCTCTGATTGGAGAACAGCTATTGACCAATCAGAGCTCCCCTCTCCCGGCGGCGGCAATTATGAATTATGACAGTGTATATAGAAGCAGAAGAATGATCTGCTGCGATCCGCATTTATTAAGCAGTACATGCGTCTACATTGCGGCTTCTATATACAGCTGTCATATTTCATAATCCCCGCCGTTGGGAGACGGGAGCTCTGATTGGTCAATAGCTGTTCTCCAATCAGAGCTCCCGTGTTCCGGCGGCAGCGATTATGAATTATGACAGCTATATATAGAAGCCGCAATGTAGACGCATGTACCGCTGCTTTGTATAGTTAATAAATGCGGATCGCAGCGGATCTCCAGAGAATGATCTGCTGCGATCCGCATTTAAGTTAGCAAGCCAGGCGGTACATGCGTCTACATCGCGCTGCCCACGGCTTCTATATACACTGACATAATTCATAATCCCTACTGCCGGAACACGGGAGCTCTTATTGGAGAATACCTATTGACCAATCAGAGCTCCCGTCTCCCGGCGGGGATTATGAATTAGGACAGTGTAAATAGAAGCCGCGGGCAGTGCGATGTAGACGCTTGTACCGCCCGGCTTGTTAATTTACATGCAGATCGCAGCAGGTCTCTGCAGAATGACCCGGTGCGCTCTGCACCTCAGCCCCTGGACTACAACTCCCATAATGGGCAGAGTATGTCCATGATGAGAGTAGTAGTCCTATAAAGTCCTGCCGCCGCGGGGATGTGCAAGTGCGGTACTACAACTACTCCCATCATGGGACAGACTCATGATAGGAGGAGGAGTAGTCCAAGGGCAGGGGGTCAGATCGCAGCAGATCATTCTCCATCGACCTGCTGCAATCTGCATTTATTAACTATACAAGCCGGCAGTACATGCGGCTACACTGCCCTGCCCGCCAGCTCCTATATACAGTTCTTATAATTCATAATCCCCGCCGGGAGAGGGGAGCTCTGATTGGTAGATAGCTATTGACCAATCAGAGTTCCTGTATCACGTCGGCGGGGATTATGAATTATGACAGTGTATACAGGACCCGCGGGCAACACAGTGGAGCCGCATGTGCCGCCGGATTTTTAACTTAATAAATGCTGATCGCAGCGGGTCTCTGCAGAATGACCTGCTGCGATCTGCACCTCAGCCCCTGGACTACAACTCCCATCATGGGCAGAGTCTGTCCATGATGGGAGTAGCAGTCCTTACTGTCCCAAAATAGATACTTCGGTACGTGTCCTCCAAGGTGGTGTATATTTGCGCACGAAAAGTGCTTTTGCACATTTTTTAACGCAGTTAATAAATTCGATTCTACAGTAGAAAGTTCTCTATGGTAAACGTAACCGTAGACATGGCCATGAAAAATCAGATTTTGCGCAAAAAAAATGCGCAAAATACCTCCTGCGCAAATTTTTGCGTAAAAAAATACACCAAAAAAGCTCTATATACAATGATAAATTCCCCCCATTGTCCTGTTGAAAAATAAATGATGGTCCAATTAAACGCAAATCGGATGGAATAGCATGCCATGCTGGTTCAGTATGCCTTCAGTTTTGAATAAATCCCCAACCGTGTCACCAGCAAAGCACCCCCACACCATCACACCTCCTCCTCCATGCTTCACGGTGGGAACTAGGCATGTAGAGTCCATCTGTTCACCTTTTCTGCGTCGCACAAAGACATGGTGGTTGGAACCAAAGATCTCAAATTTAGACTCATCAGACCAAAGCACAGATTTCCACTAGTCTAATGTCCATTCCTTGTCTCTTCTGCTTGTTGCCTGTCCTATGCAGTGGTTTCCTAGCAGATATTCTACCATGAAGGCCTCACACAGTCTCCTCTTAACAGTTGTTCTAGAGATGTGTCTGCTGCTAGAACTCTGTGTGGCATTGACCTGGTCTCTAATCTGAGCTGCTGTTAACCTGCGATTTCTGAGGCTGGTGGCTCTGATGAACTTATCCTGCGCAGCCGAGGTGACTCTTGGTCTTCCTTTCATGGGGCGGTCCGCACGTGAGCCAGTTTCTTTGTAGCTCTTGATGGTTTTTGTGACTGCACTTGGGGACACTTTCCACCTAGAATATGACATATTTTCCCACTTTTTTGTTATGTCTGTAATTCCACATGTGTTAATTCATAGTTTTGATGCCTTCAGTGTGAATCTACAATTTTCATAGTCATGAAAATAAAGAAAACTCTTTGAATGAGAAGGTGTGTCCAAACTTTTGGTCTCTACTGTATATAACAACATATGTCTGAAAAATTACAGTATTTTATTTAAAATAATAGCACTCTTCAGTATACTACCTCCAAAACATGACCATATATATATATATATATATATATATATATATATATATATATATATCTACCACAAACAGCAATATAACCAATAATACATACAGTGCTCATATAGTGATCACATACTGTTGGCAAGATTACACTGCAGACCTTAAATTAGTGCTTACAGTACAGTTACAGTCAAAAGTGACAACTGTTGGAGTTGGTACATTTTTCTCTCCATCTGGCCCAGGCTGCCATTATGACTTCTTTCAACCACAATCTGTTTCAGTAGAGTTTGCTCATCCCTTAGTGAACCACAAGGTAAAATGCCCTGGCTAGTGCCACCATAGTAGTAGTGCAACTATGCCCCCCATAGTAATCTTTTGTCTTCTACACAGCACTGGTGCCCTCTTGGAACCCTTGCAAAGTGATGATGCCCCTCCCATACAATAATGATGCCCTGTTCATTTGCTGACAATAATAGCACACCCTCCAGTACTGGAGTCAACCCAGTGCTTTGCTTATAGTAATTGTGCCCTTGCTCAGTAATGGTGGCCTCTTAGTGCTCTCACTTAGTAATGTTCCTTATTCCCCCTACTCAGTATTATTTTTTTCCACTCAGTAATGATGACCCCAACTCAGTATTGTGGCCGACATAGTGCCCCCACTCAGCATTGCCCTCACCACTCAGTATTGGTACCTCAATACCACCAGAATTAGTGCCCTCCTTAGTGTCCCTCCTCTTAGTAATGGTGTCACCCACTCAACACTGATACCCCCACTCTGTATGGATGCCCTATGCCCCTTAGTATTCCCTACTGTGGCAAAATAAATCATAATACTTATCTAATCTTGTTTCAATTAAGAAGTAAGCTGCTCTCTCTTTCTCTTAAGGCCTGCAGCCTAGGAGATCCTGGGATGTGTTCCCTGGGTATTTGTAGTTCCCTGGTAGATGCGCAAGATTGAGTCACTACAATGGGCTGGCCTGCACAGGAATCCTGTTCATTCATTTAATAGGCTGCAGGCCTAAAGTGACCCATAGATTAGAAGAGTGAATGGCAGGGTAGAATGCTAACAGTTCCCTGCCCCTCTAGTATAGGCAGATGCAGTTTATAGAGT
Source organism: Hyla sarda (assembly GCF_029499605.1). Classification (NCBI taxonomy): domain Eukaryota; kingdom Metazoa; phylum Chordata; class Amphibia; order Anura; family Hylidae; genus Hyla; species Hyla sarda. The sequence continues at coordinate 335,541,236 of NC_079191.1, forward strand.
TGATCACTCAGAGATCCGGGGCACAGGGCCTAAAATGCCCAGTGCTATTGATGCCCCTGGACACAGTAGTGGTTTCAATAGAGACACTTTAAAAGGGGAAAAAATGTCAGAGAACTGTAATACAAGGGCTTTTTCTATAAAGCAATGCTGTAAAACCTCATCCATAATTTGGAATTCTCTTTAGGCTGAAAAATGACATGCTTTTTTAGGTGCTTTAGTTTTTTATGCTTTTGTAGTAGACTGATTGGTAGTATGCCATATTAACTCACCAGACCCCCGTGATCGCCATGCTGGTGGATCTAATGAGTGCGCTAAACCTAATGGCACCTGTAATTTTATTCCTTAGACCTGGCTGTTAATGGATGCTACCAGTTCACTAAGGGAATGTTTTAGGTGCTGCGCCTCTGGTACTTACCTCTATCTATCTTTCATATCTATCATATCTATCTCATATCTATCTGTCTATCTTCTATTATAGAATTCCAGAAAAGCAGCACATCCGTCAACAAAGTATCCAAGAAAGTACTAAGGTGCACACAGCCACAGGAGGCTTGGTTAGGGTCTCCAACTTCAATACCAAAAAAGAAAAAAACGCAGCACCCAAAGTGTCTTCAGTGCAATAAAAATAGTTGTTTTATTCCATCCTCAGCAAGAAAAAAGTGCAGGGTTTCGGTAATCTCACCATCTCATGCCTGAGGATGGTGATGTGAGATTACCGAAACGTTGCACTATTTTCTTACTGAGAATGGAATAAAACAACTATTTTTATTGCACTGAAGACACTTTGTGTGCTGCGGTTTTTACTACTTTTCTTCTTATTATAAATAGATTTGCAATAGGAAAAACACTAGGATCATAAAAACATACTTTTATTGGTGTACATTCAAAATATAGGCACACATAATTAAAGAATTAAACAATTAAGGATACAATACAGTGTTTATAATATTATTCTCAAATCCAGTTTATCCTAGTTTGTGGATACCTTGCTAGAGTAAGGCTATACTGACCCTACTAGTCACATAGGACCCCCTACCTGTTACTGCAGGGAGGCCTTCCTAGAGAACGCCAACCTGCAACAGGAACCTCCTATCTCTCCCTGGTTCTGGAGGGAATGCAGGCACCGGGTGCAGTACGTATAGCACGTCACCAGCAACAACTCAGCTGGTTTGTAGAACCTCAGCTGGATTATTCGGTGAGTATACAATTTGTATTTCCATATTAGGAAATATGTGGCTTGAACTGTACTAAACTTGTATGCAATCATTGTACCAATTTTTGATGTGCCTACAAATTGTATACTCACCAAATAATCCAGCTGAGGTTCTACAAACCAGCTGAGTTGTAAGCTGGATTCGTGAATAATATTATAAACACTGTATTGTATCCTTAATTGTTAAATTCTTTAATTTTGTGTGCCTATATTTTAAATGTACACCAATAAAAGTATGTTTTTATGATACTAGTGTTTTTCCTATTGCAATTCAATAATTACGCATAGGTCTACACGCATCATATGCTCCTTCCTATTTTATATTATAGATAGATAGATAGATAGATAGATAATCCAAGAAAAAAATCCTGGAGAGCAGCACAACCGACTTGCATGCAGTGAGGAAAGCTCCTGTCAGAGGTTATCCCCGCAGATGCTCATAAAGGTGTAACAGCACATCCAGTTGGCTTTTATGTGCCTAAAGGGTTACTCCGCCCCTAGACATCTTATCCCCTATCCAAAGGATAGGGGATAAGATGTTAGATCGCCAGGGTCCAGCCGCTGGGGACCCCGGGGATCGCTGCTGCAGCACCCTGCTATCATTACTGCGCAGAGCGAGATCGCTCTGCATGTAATGACGGGCAATACAGGGGCCGGAGCATCGTTACGTCACGGCTACGCCCCTCGTGACATCACGGCCCGCCCCCGTCAATACAAGTCTATGGGAGGGGGCGTGGCGGTCGTCACGACCCCTGCCATAGACTTGCATTAAGGGGACGGGCGGTGATGTCATGAGGGGCAGAGCCATGATGTCATGCTGCTCCGGCCCCTGTATCGCCCGTCATTACGCACAGAGCGAACTCGCTCTGTGCAGTAATGATGGCAGGGTGCCGCAGCGGCGATCCCCAGGGTCCCCAGCAGCGGGACCGCGGCGATCTAACATCTTATCCCCTATCCTTTGGATAGGGGATAAGATGCCAGGGGCGGAGTACCCCTTTAAAAAAAATCCATTGTTCACACCTCAACTGGATGTGCTACTACACAATTTTGACAGTATTTATTTACCTACTTCTCTATCTATTTCATATTAGTTTATCTATCGTATTTCATATTTATCTACAGTATCTATCCATGCACAATGCGAGCGCGGGAGATATCCGGTTATGGTGCTTCCATAGAGAATGTGCAGGGAAAGACAGGGCACCATTCTGGAGATTGTAGGGGGGTCTCAGTGGTCGAAATCTCCACTTATCCGCTATTCTGCAGATAGTTTTAAAGTTATGTGTGTCCCCCAACCCCCCACCCTCGGTAAAAAAAACTTCTGTGAACACTTATGATTGACATGCAAGATTAAAAATTCCACAAACTCCCTGAAAAAAGCCACACCTCGAACATGTTTTGAAAAACACACATTTGAAGTAAAAAAAGCACCAGAAGTAAAGAAAATGGCACACAAAAATCATTGTTATGCATTGTATATTTCTTTACAGAGCTTCAGCTAACATCTTTGTCAAGCAAAAAAAAAAACTATTAAAAATGGCAGGAAAAAAACCTTCACAATAAACCTGGCTTTTTTTTCCTGAAGACTCTATATGCGACCCCAGCATGCTTTGCACAGTTTTTGCAGCATTGTTGCTGACACAGCAGTGGAATAAGATAAGGAGCATCACCTACCCTTATTGACCCAGTACCGATCCCTAATTACCGGAGCGTGCAATTATTATGGGTCACAGCCCAAAGGAACCATTATCAATGATTAGAAAAGAGAATACACTCCTTACCTTCAAGCATTGAATACTAAACTGTATCAAGAGAAAGTAAGGTGTCTCTAGCATGTAAGTGTAGTATTCATTATTACTAATCAGGTGCCTTAATGTATCATCATGTCTTATTATGCAACCTGGTGACTGGGCAGTCGGACAATTACATAAAGAAAACGTGTTCCATTTGTAGTACGCTTGCATAAGCATGTACAAACAAGAGTAAAAAGGTACAGCGAGTACATATGTGCAGCAGGATATACTCCATGTGGAAACTTAGAAAACTGTACAATCAAGATTAAAGGATTTTCCCGTGATCAACATTTATCATCATTTACATCATTTATCTATCAGCAGTATAGTTACTAAATGTCTCATTGCATGGGGCATCACCACTCTCTAGAACAGTCTAGCTAGGAGGTCTTGATAAAACTTGACATTTATTGAATCATATTAACCCTTTTTAGGACCAAGTCCATTTTGGCCTTATGGACACAGCCAATTTTATTTTTGCATTTTCGTTTTTATCTACTCGCCATGTAAAAAATCATAACTCTTATATTTCCATCCACAGACCCATATTGTTTGTTTCTTGCGTGGCCAATTGTTCTTTGTAACGACATCACTCATTTTACCATAAAATGTATGGAGCAACCACAAAATATTATTTTTGTGGGGAAATTGAAAAGAAAACTGCAATTTAGCAAATTTCTTAAGGTTGCTGATGGCAGCCGAGCCCTGCCATGCATTATGCGAGCACAGGTCTATAATGTACTTCCTGGTGCGTTAAAGGACATCTGCAGTGCTGGGCAAAAAAACTTTTTTTTTTACCTCATTTAATATGTCTTTGAAAGACCTTTCCAACGATGTCTCCCCCATCAAAATTGGCCCAGTCGTTCTTCCGTTATCAGCACACGAATTACAGAGGAGAAGTGAAAGTAAAACTACATCTCCCATCATGCCTTGTGCTTACTTCCTGTAAGCTGCTGCCCTCCCTCTGTTCTATCCCCCCAAGCAAATTATTATATTGTAACGCCCACATCTCCCTTCCCTATGCATACACCCTCCCCTTCTGCTCATCTCCCCCTCCCCATGCTGGCTCCTGTCCAGTGATGAAGCAGCTGCCTCTGTGCTCACTGTAGTGTGGGCACTGGAGAGTGGAGAGTGAAAGTAAAAATGGTAAAAAAACATTATTGTTTGTCTATAAAACTGTCCTGATAGGGGTCCCTCCATCTTTTTCACAACTACAACTCCAAGCATGCCCAGTTATTTTATATGCTGTTCGGGCATGCTGGGAATTCCAGTGGTGCCTCCAGCTGTTGCAAAACTACAAATCCCAGCATGCCCTGTCAGCTTTCTGCTGTATGTGCATGCTTGGAGTTGCAGAGGTGACTCCAGCTGTTGTAAGACTATACATCCAAGCATGCCGTGTCAGCTTTCTGCTGTATGTGCATGCTTGGAGTTGCAGAGGTGACTCCAGCTGTTGCAAGACTATACATCCAAGCATGCCGTGTCAGCTTTCTGCTGTTTGAGTGTATAAAGGAGTTGTAGTTCACCAACACCTCTACTGTATCAGGAGACTCCTGGGAGTTCTAGTTCACCAACACCTCTATTGTATCTCTGTAGTCTCCTGGGTGTTGTAGTTCACTAACACCTCTATTGTATCAGGAGTCTCCTGGGAGTTGTAGTTCACCAACACCTCTATTGTATCAGGAGTCTCCTGGGAGTTGTAGTTCACCAACACCTCTATTGTATCTCTGTAGTCTCCTGGGTGTTGTAGTTCACCAACACCTATATTGTATCTCTGTAGTCTCCTGGGGGTTGTAGTTCACCAACACCTCTATTGTATCTCTGTAGTCTCCTGGGAGTTGTAGTTCACCAACACCTCTATTGTATCTCAGTAGTCTCCTGGGAGTTGTAGTTCACCAACACCTATATTGTATCTCTGTAGTCTCCTGGGGGTTGTAGTTCACCAACACCTATATTGTATCTCTGTAGTCTCCTGGGAGTTGTAGTTCACCAACACCTATATTGTATCTCTGTAGTCTCCTGGCTGGAAGTTGTAGTTCACCAACACTTGTATTGTATCTCTGTAGTCTCCTGGGAGTTGTAGTTCACCAACACCTATATTGTATCTCTGTAGTCTCCTGGGAGTTGTAGTTCACCAACACCTCTATTGTACCTCTGTAGTCTTCTGGAAGTTGTAGTTCACCAACACCTATATTGTATCTCTGTAGTCTCCTGGGAGTAGTAGTTCACCAACACCTATATTGTATCTCTGTAGTCTCCTGGGAGTTGTATGTCACCAACACCTCTATTGTATCTCTATAGTTTCCTGGGGGTTGTAGTTCATACACCAGTGTTTCCCAACCAGGGTGCCTCCAGATGTTGCAAAACTACTACTCCCAGCATTCCCTGGTTGGGAAACACTGGCATACACACACACATAACAGGGACTACAACTCCCAGCATGTGTCATTCAGTAGTTCCCCCCCCCCCATCTCACACACAGAATCATCTCCAGTATGATATTTATTCCCTGCAGTATAATATGTCCGTGCAGTATAATATGTCTCCTTCACACACACGTCCTCCCCCCTCCCTCCCTGCTCTGTGGTTTGCTCTGTGTTTTTCCCCCATGAAAACTTGAATCCTCCCGGTGATAAGTGAGGTCCTATGTAGACAGAGCAGGGGAGGGGGGAGGAGCTGTGGACGTCCTCATTCTCCCCCTGCTTGAATCTTACAGATAGGGGCGTTTCTGAGGATGAGCCTATGGCTGCCTCAGAAACCACCCGCTCATGCATATGCATAAGCAGGGAGGACCTGACAGAGGCTAGGGGGAGCACAAACACTGCTGGGAGGAAGAGATCTCCGTCCCCAAGATGGCGGCTGCAATGTAATGAATAGGGGACGGACGCAGGACTACTGGGCTATGCTGGCAACTCTAATATCTCAGAAACGGCTGCATATAGGTAAATAGAACTAATTGACTGAATTGTATAACTTTTGTTTGGGGAACATTTGGGCAGGGATTTTTGACCACTACAGTTGTCCTTTAAGTACAAACGCATGAGGACGTACATTTACGTCCATTGTCCTTAAGAGGTTAAATTAAATAGTCCACCAACATACAGGCACAGAATGCACAGGAACTGACGTGTTTCGGTCTTAACGACCTTAATCATAGATCTGGCTAATACATCCCTGCAGCTGACTTAAAATCACTAGAAAATGGTCACGTGATAAAACGTAATTTCCTGCAAGATTAATAAAAAACATGTTAACTAAATTTGAACCATGAGACTATATATGAACCATGACTAGAGAGGAGCGAACTTTTGAAAAAAATTGATTCTGCTGATTCGCCGAATTTTAGAAAAAATTTGTTTCGATCTAAATTTATTTGCAGCAAATCTATATAAAAATAGCTATTTCTGGCCTACAGAGAGCCTCAATAGGGGTGTAGAAAACTTTGCAGTGTTCTAACACGCATATGGAGTGTGCTGGGGTAGTGAAATCATACCGTTATTCAGAATAACATGCAGATTACCGGCATCACTTTTAGAATCACTGCCGCAGAGCGGCACAATGACAGAGCCTGGAGGTGGCATCAGTATGAGGAGACTATATAGTGGCTGAATGACACAGCATGGAGGTGTTGGCAGCATGAGGAGACCATATAGTGGCTGAATGGCCCAGCGTGGAGGTGTTGGCAGCATGAGGAGACCATATAGTGTCTAAATGGCACAGCCAGGAGTTGGCAGCAGCATGAGTAGACGGCTAGAAGAAGAGCAAACCAGCGCAAAACAATTTGTCCCGGTGTGCCCCTGTCTCCGCTTGCATATGTCTGTACCTTCGTAAATAAAGTCTGTGGATGGTGAGCGCAATCTCCTTTTGTTCTACTCTTTTGTATTGCGTTGCTGATTGATGAGGTGCACCGCCGATGTCCACACCTATGCCTTACCTGCATCGACACTAGCCCGCATTTCTGTTCAGTTCCCTAGTTTTGCATCTGCCGTATCCACACAGCTCCAGTTCCACAATGAGTAGACACTAGGCCTTCACAATCCCTAAGATTATAAAATTAATTTTGAATTTTAAACCGAAGATTTTGGGTAGCTAGTGCTACCATAACAACATTTTTTATTCCCAGGCCCAGCAGCATCAGTAAACCATATATTGCCTGAATGGCACAGCCTGGAGTTAGCTGAAGCATGAAGAGACCATATAGTGTCTGAATGGCACAGCCTGGAGTTGGTGGCAGATGAGGATAATAGGGCCTCACAATCTCTAATAAAAGATGAATTTTGAAATTTCAATTGAAGATGTATGGTACCTAGTGCTACCATAAACATATATAGGTAATGTCCTAGGCTCAGCAGCATCACTAAACCATGTAGTTGCTATATGACACATACAGGAGCAGGCAGCAGCATGAGTACACGAGGGATTCACAACCTCTAACATTAAAAGGTGAATGTTGAAATCTCTATTGAAGATGCATGTTATCTAGTGCTACCATCCAAAAATTTAAGGCCCAAACTCAGCAGCATCAGTAAGCCAAGTAGTTCCTGAAACAGGAGCAGGCATCAGCAGTACACCAGAGGGTTTCATAACCCCTTACATTGAAAGCTCGTGCTAAACATCCAAAAATGTAAGGCCCAAGTCCAGAAGCATCAGTAAGCCAAGTAGTTCCTGAAAGACACAGAAGCAGTCAGGAGCAGGCATCATCAGTACACCCGAGGGTTTCATAACCCCTTTACATTGAAAGATCAATGTTGAAATTTCTATTGAGCATGTATTTAGCTTGTGCTAAACATCCAAAAATTTAAGGCCCAAGCCCAGAAGCATCAGTAAGCCAAGTAATTCCTGAAAGACACAGGAGCAGGCATCATCAGTACACCAGAGGGTTTCATAACCCCTTACATTGAAAGATCAATCTTGAAATCTCAATTAAGCATTTATGTTAGATAGTGCTACCAGAACATATTTGGAGTTAATATCCCAGTCCCAGTAGCATCAGAAAACAATATATTGGCTGAATTAGGCTGCATTCACACCACGTTTTTGCAATACAGTTCCCGTATCAGGTTTTTGAGAAAAAACAGATTCCTCAAAACCTGACTAAACTGTATCAAAACGTGTGTACAAATTTTAACCCGTATACAGTTAAAAACCGTATACGGTTTGAAAAATGACATCCGGTTGCATCCGTTTTTTAAGAAAAAAACGTATACGTTCTTAACTTTTCACTCCATTTTTAATAAAGTTTTACTTGCTTGATTGAAATTCCAAGAAAAAAAACTGTGCAAAGTCAAAAACCGTATAGTGAAAACCATGTTAAAAAAACCGTATAGGGTTTACTACAGTTTTTCAACCGGACCTAAAACCGTGGTAGACTACGGTTTTGGGTACAGGAAAAAAACCTGACAAAACCGTACAGGATGCGAAACGGACACTACCTGATGCATCTTTTGGCATACGGTTTTCAATGGAGAGTCAATGCATCCGTTTTCCAATACATAATTCCACATAAAAAATGTATACGGGAACTGTATTGCAAAAACGTGGTGTGAATGCACCCTTACACAGCCTGAAGGTGGGGAAAGCATAAGGAGCCCATATAGTGTCTGAATGGTACAGCCTGAAGGTGGCTGAAGCATGAGGAGACCATTGAAATACAAGAATTTTAAATAGAAATCTAAGATTTTGAAATTGAGGATTTTGAAATGGAACTTTTTGAAATGGAAGTTTTAGTGGCCCGTGCCCCGGCGTGTGGGTACAAAGGACCTAATCTAACAAGGAGTCCCATGTCAACACAATGACAGAGCCTCGAGGTGGCATCAGTAGGAGGAGACCATATAGTGTCTGAATGGCACAGCCTGGAGTTGGCTGAAGCATGAGGAGACCCCAGGGCTTCACAAAAATTGTCAGAATACCACCTGACATTCAAAATAATAAAGTGATAGATACGTTCTCTGAAGAAAAGGATCCTTCATTAGATGACAATATGGGTATTGTGACATTGTGTTCTAATGACATTAGCTCATCGGAGGAACAGGAAAACATGATACAACTTAATTCTGCAACTGAAGAACCACAAAGAATGAATGACTACTGGAACTGAGGAACTTCAAAATGGTAAATCTACCACCTGGGATAGTCAGTCAATTCCAACAGCCGGTGGTCAGTATCCACAGTTCCCTGTTCTACTAGTCCTTAGCAATATTCCTTTTATTACTGGTCTGGTATCAACATGGCAATAATGCTGGGAGATTAACTTAAGGATAGCCACATGTTTCCTACAATACACAGTCAATATATGGAGACCATATAGTGGCTGAATGACACAGCCTGGAGATGGCTGAAGCATGAGGAGACCATATAGTGTCTGAATGGCACAGCCTGGAGTTGGCTGCAGATGAGGAGACAAAAGGGCCTCACAATCTCTCAGAATAAAAGATGAATTTTGAAATATCCATTGAAGATGTATGGTACCTAGTGCTACCATAAACATATATAGGTAATGTCCTAGGCCCAGCTGCATCACTAAACCAAGTAGTTGCTGAATGACACAGACAGGAGCAGTCAGCAGCAGGAGTGCACAAGAGGGTTTCATAACCCCTAAGATTGAAAGATTAATGTTGAAATCTCAATTAAGCATGTGCTAACATCCAAAAATGTGGGGTCCAAGCTTAGCAGCATCACTAAGTCAAGTAGTTCCTGAAACACACAGCCTGGAGCAGGCATCAGCATGAGTTTACAAGAGGGCTTCACAACCCCTAACATTATGTTAATGTTGAAATCTGTATAGAAGATGTATGTTAGCTAGTGCTAACATCAAATAATTTTAGGCACAGGCCCAGCAGCATCACTAAACCGTATAGTTGTTGAAACACACAGCCTGGATAAGGCAGCAGCAGAAGTACAGAAGAGGGCTTAATAACCCCTAACATTAAAAGGTGAATATTGAAATCTGTTTAGAACATGCATGTTAGCTAGTGCTCACATACAAAAAATGTAGGCACAGGCCCAGCAGCATCAGTAAGCCAAGTAGTTCCTGAAACACACAGCCTGGATCAGGCAGCAGGATTTGTACATAAGAGGGCTTCACAAACCCTAACATTAAAAGATCAATGTTGAAATCTTTATTTAGCATGTATGTTTGCTAGTGCTACCATAAAATTTTTTAGGTAATATCCAGGACAGTTGCAGCTGCATTAGAAAACAATATACTGGCTAAATGACACAGTCTGGAGGTGGGGAAAGCATAAGGAGCACATATAGTGTCTGAATGGCACAGCCTGGAGGTGGCTGACGCATGAGGATACCATATAGTGGCTGAATGGCACAGCCTGGAGGTGGTATCAGGAGTCCTGAAAGTGACCCTAATGCAGAGGAATTTCTGATACTGGGGACCAGTACCTTAATTATGTTTTGCAGTATCCATGGCAGCACAATGAGAGAGCCTGGAGGTGGTAGCATCAGCACAAGGAGACCATAGAGCAGCACAATTATAGAGCCTGGAGGTAGCAGCTTCAGCATGAGGAGACCATAGAGCAGCACAATTAGAGAGCATGGAGGTGGCAGCATCAGCATGAGCACAGACATGCAGCCATCCTCTCTCTCTGCAGTGTATGGCATGAAATGAGCAGCTGCAAAATGGCTGCCGATTATATAGGGCTGTGATATCACAGGGGTCAATGAATGCTGATAGGCTGCATCCTGCATGTGATTCAGGGTCATCACGCCTACCTCCCTTCCCACCTTACCTTCCTGCCTTCCCAGCATCCCCTGCCCCATGTATTGACATGTGGATCTGCCATTTTAGGTGTCCTGGAGCCTGGAACGCTGTAAAATGGAGGTTAATTAAGCAATTGGCGTGATAGAATCGTGGCAATATTCGCGTTTGCTGCAAATTGAATAAATCCTGAAATTCGTAACAAACTCTGTTTCGATTCGCTCATCTCTAGCAATGACCTATATGGATATGAACCATGACCTATACATAATTTAGAATACATACGCTTATATGGCACATGAAAGGATGTACCGTATTTATCAGGGTATACCACACACCGGCCTATAACACGCACCCTCATTTTACCAAGGATATTTGGGTAAAAAAGTTTTTTACCCAAATATCCATGGTAAAATGAGGGTGCGTGTGTGCGTGTGTATACCCCGATACACCCCCAGGAAATGCAGGGGGAGAGAGGCCATCGCTGCCCGCTTCTCTCCCCCTGCCTTTCCTGGGGTCTAGAGCCCTGCTGCTGGCCCTTCTCTCCCCCTGGCTATCGGCGCCACTGCCCGTTCGCGCCGATAGTCAGGGGGAAAGAAGCGGCGCCGACAGCCAGGGGGAGAGAAGGGGCAGCGGCACCCATTGCCAGCGCCGCTGCCCCGTTGCCTCCCCCCATCCCCGGTGGCATAATTACCTGTTGCCGGGGTCGGGTCCGCGCTGCTGCAGGCCTCCGGTGTGCGTCCCCTGCGTCGTTGCTATGCGCTGCACGGCGCGGCGCATGACGTAAGTGCGCCGCACATAGCAACGACACAGGGGACGCACGCCGGAGGCCTGCAGCAGCGCGGACCCGACCCCGGCAACAGGTAATTATGCCACCGGGGATGGGGGGAGGCAACGGGGCAGCGGCGCCGGCAATGGGTGCCGCTGCCCCTTCTCTCCCCCTGGCTGTCGGCGCCGCTTCTCTCCCCCTGGCTATCAGCGCCGGCAATGGGGCGCCGGCACCAATAGTCAGGGGGACAGAACGGGCAGTGGCGCCGATAGCCAGGGGGAGAGAAGGGCCGGCAGCAGGGCTCTAGACCCCAGGAAAGGCAGGGGGAGAGAAGCGGGCAGCGACGGCCTCTCTCCCCCTGCCTTTCCTGGGGGTGTATCGGCGTATAACACGCACATAGACTTTAGGCTAAAAATTTTAGCCTAAAAAGTGCGTGTTATACGCCGTTAAATACGGTATATATAATACATGTATTTGACAGTATTAACATATTATATATATAAAAAATTAATGATCATGAATGGAGACCAACTGACAAAAATTCTGCAGAGTATAAACACGGGGGTTATGTGACACCACCAGTTAGCAAAAATGACCCATGAAAAATTCTTATAATTTTTTGCAGTAATTCAAGAAATAAGCTAGGGATCACAGACAATTAATGGATATTCAGTTGATCTCCATTCATGATCCTTTGTATCAGTGAGATACGGGCTTAGTAAGAGTTCATAGATTACGATTAGGTGATTGTAATACGTTTTTGACACCTGCTCTTCTATGTATATGTGCTTATCATTTACTGTTGTATGTCCAGATAGTCTAAAGGATAGTTGATAAGTTTTAGATCACCGGAGGTCCGACCACTGTGGCCCCCACGATATTCTGTACAGAGCTCCAGCTCTCTCCCGGAGTGGCACGTCAGGACCTCTGCCCGAAGTGGGGACCAACATGCCCCCTCTATATAACTCTATGGGAGAGCTGTTCAGCAATCTTCGGCTCTCCCATACTGCTTCGGGCAGGGGTCATGATGCGCCAATCTGGGGGGAGAGCCGAGGCTCAGTACAGGAGAGCGTGGGGGGCCCCAGTGGTCGGAACTCTGGTAATCTAAAACTTATCCTTGATCCTACGAATGGCATATACGTTTTTTTTAGTAATATTTAGCATAAGACATCTCATTTAAGTCAGCTGCATGGATGAATTAGCCAGATCTATAATTAAGGTCTATTTTTGCATTTTCATTTTTTCCTCATCATCTTCTAAAAATCATAACGCTTTCAATGTTGCCCATAAAATTCCATGTGATGGCTTATTTTTTGCGCCAATTCTTTGCAGTGACATTAGTCATTTTACCCAAAAATCCACGGTGAAACGGAAAAAAAAATTAATTGTGCGACAAAATTGGAGAAAAAATTTCATTTTGTAACTTTTGGGGGCTTCCGTTTCTACGCAGTGCATTTTTCGGTAAAAACAACACCTTATATTTATTTTGTAGGTCCATACGGTTAAAATTATACCCTACTAATATAAGTTTGATATTGTCGTACTTTGGAAAAAATCATAACTACATGCAGGAAAAATTATATGTTAAAAATTCTCATCTTCTAACCCCTATAACTTTTTTATTTTTCTGCATATGGGCATTTTTTGCGCCGTGTTCTGCAGTTTTTATCGGTACCATTTTTGTATTGATAGGACTTTTTGATCACTTTTTATTCATTTTTCCATGATATAAAAAGTGACCAAAAATACGCTATTTTGGCACGTACGCCATTGACTGTGCGATTTAATTAACAATATATTTTTATAGCTCGGACATTTCCGCACGCGGCGATACCCCATATGTTTATTTTTATTTACACAGTTTTTTTAATGGGAAAAGGGGGGGGGGGGGGTGATTCAAACTTTTATTAGGGAAGGGGTTAAATGACCTTTGTTAACTTTTTTTTTTCACTTTTTTTGCAGTGCTATAGCTCCTATAGGGAGCTATAGCACTGCACACACTGACCTCTTATGATGATCCCGGCAAAGCCATAGCTTTGCATGGATCAGTGAGATAGGGGCTCGATTGCTCAAGCCTGTAGCTCATTGTAGCGATGTCCCGATCAGCCCGACTGAGCTGCCGGGAAGCATTTACTTTCACTTTCAGATGCGGTGGTCAACTTTGATCGCCACGTCTGAAGGGTTAATAGCACGCGGCACAACGATCGGTGCCACACACTGTTAGCCCAGGGTCCCGGCTAGGAATAGCATCCGAAACCGACCCCGTGTGATGCGGGGTCACGATGTCAGTGGCGTTGCGACCCGGGTGCGGGGGGTGCGGCCCAGGTGACACCAACCTAATGAGGTGACACCAAGACGCTCCGCAGCACCCCCCCTCCCCAGCTACACCGACCCCCCTGTCAGTACCCAACCGGCACTAAACCCCCCCGGCATTGACCAGCACTGTGCGCCCGTCCAACAGCAAGCCCTCCCCCCCGGGCATTCACCAGCGCTGTGCGCCCGTCCAACAGACCCCCCCCCCGGCATTCACCAGCGCTGTGCGCCCGTCCAACAGCACCACCACCCCGGCATTCACCTGCGCTGTGCGCCCGTCAGCACCCCACCGCCCCCCGCCCTTCATCGCCGCTGTGCGCCCGTCCGTCAGCTGCCCCCCCCCCCCGGCCTTCAACGTCGCTGTGCGCCAGTCCATCAGCACCACCGCATGGGACGTCAGTGACGTCACTCGCAGGGTGCCCGGAGAGAAGGATCGCTGCGCTGGATGGGTGAGTGTGTGTGTGTGTGTGTCTCTCTGTCTGTCGCTATCTCTGTATGTGTGTGACTGTCTGTGTGTGACTCTGTGTATGTTTGTGTATGTATGTGACTGTGTGTGACTCTGTGTGTGTGTGTGTGTGTGTGTGTATGTATGTATGTGACTGTGTGTGTATGTGACTCTGTGTGTGTGTATGTATGTGACTGTGTGTGTGACTCTGTGTGTGTGTATGTGACTCTGTGTGTGTGTATGTATGTGACTGTGTGTGACCGTGTGTGTGTGTGTATGTGACTGTGTGTGTGTGTGTCTGTGTGTGTGTTGCAGGGGGACCCAGGAGCGCTACACCCCTGCCCACAATCATTTCTTGTATTGGAATTATGTAGGAGGCCTTCTGGTGACTCTGTGTGTGTGTGTGTGTGTGTGTGTGTGTGTGTGACTCTGTGTGTGTGTGTGACTCTGTGTGTGTGTGACTCTATGACTCTGTGTGTGTCTGTCTGTGAGTGTGTCTCTCTGACTGTGTGTGTGTTTGTGTGTGTGTCTCTCTGTGTTGTATGTGTTTTTTTTTTGTTTGTGTGTGTGTGTGTGGGGGGGGGGTTAAACATCTCCCCCATTGTGATTTTAAGGATCTAAGAAAAGTAAAGCTTTAACCTACTTTGGGCACTATCATCTTTTAGAATTTAGGCACAGATTTCTTTAAATTTCAGATTTCTTTAGATATCTGCAGATAATGCAAGTAAATAGAATACTTTATACCTTATTCATATGATTTGGGAAAAAAGCATAATATGGTGGGTAGCGGGTGGGCATGCAGTCAGGATGCTGGACCTGATCTGGTTGGTCGCACCTGAGATATAAAGAGAAGCACTGTGGTGCTGCGCTCCTCTGAGCTGGACCTGACCTGGGTGGTCGCACCTGAGATATAAAGAGGAGCACTGTGGTGCTGTGCTCCTCTGAGCTGGACCTGACCTGGGTGGTCGCACCTGAGATATAAAGAGGAGCACTGTGGTGCTGTGCTCCTCTGAGCTGGACCTGACCTGGGTGGTCGCACCTGAGATATAAAGAGGAGCACTGTGGTGCTGCGCTCCTCTGAGCTGGACCTGACCTGGTTGGTCGCACCTGAGATATAAAGAGAAGCACTGTGGTGCTCCACTCCTCTGAGCTGGACCTGACCTGGTTGGTCGCACCTGAGATATAAAGAGGAGCACTGTGGTGCTCCACTCCTCTGAGCTGGACCTGACCTAGTTGGTCGCACCTGAGATATAAAGAGAAGCACTGTGGTGAAGAATGCACATGACAGTGTTGCTACTGGCTGAGCTGACTGTGACCGGGTGGTTGTGACTTCAGATGCTGGCTAAGTTTATTGCAGCAGGCAGAGCAGCGCCCCCCTCAAGAGGGCGCTCTAGGCGGTGGCCTATTTTACCTATAGGCAGAGCTGGCCCTGACTTTATTGTAAATTCTGTGGCCCAGATTTACTTAAACTGTCTTATTCTTTCACAATGCAAAGTTAGAAATACAGGGGGGGAATTTATGACACCTCTGCATCTGCTGTTTAGGTGAAGAAAAGTTGCGGATTTTTGCTAGCCCTTGTTTATGCAAAAATGTGCAACTTTTTGCCTTTTTACACCATGCACTTGTTCTTTAAAAATGGGTCTGGCCTAACACCGCCACTGGCATGTGAAAACCCAGTCGTGGTAAGTCACCCCTACAGTTCAAATGTTGCTGATTGATACATTTGACATATCTGTGAACACGCTAGTTTTAGTTGACATCCTTTAAACCAAAATTCTGTCATTTTTGTTGCATAAATACCATGCCCCCTTTTTCTCAGACCAGATGGAAAAGTGTCAAAAAAGTGTGTTAAACTAATAAATATGGTTCAAATTGCAGCACCATTTTTGCACTTTAGAGCAGTGGTTTTCAAATTGTGGCCCTCCCAATGTTGCAAAACCACAACTTTCAGCATGCCTGAACTGCTGTGGCTATCCAGGTATGTTGGGAGTAGGGTTGTAGTGTTGCGACATATGGAGGGCCACAGTTTGGAGACCACTGCTTTAGAGCATGCAGTAATTGAAAACAAAAACAGCATGCTTCATGAATACAAAAATGCCTTGTTCATTCAAAGTAGCTATGATTACTTTTTTAAGCCTAGGATTAGATCTAAAGTTTTTCATTGTACATTTGCTCTTGTTATTATGGTCCTTCTATTTCCTGTTAAAATGTTTCTGAGAGAATCCAATAGGTCAATCCCATTGAAAAGGTGAGGCGCGCCATTCATAATGAAAGCTTGTAAATGCTTCCCTAGTAACAATAATAGTTGTAAAGTTGGTATTACTGTGATGGCGGTCTACCAACTACCAGAAGACCGCAATTAGATAAGAGAGAGTACATAGTACTTACTGTACTAAAGATTGTCAATTCTATCAGCTAGAAAAATGTAAACATCTTTTTTTTGCTTTGCCGTAGATTTTATGGTAAAATGAGCAATGTCATCACAAAGTACAATGAGTGACACAAAAAACAAGCCCTAACATAGGTCTGTAGGTCAAAAATTTTAAGCGTTTTGGCTATTAGAAGTTGAGGAGGAAAAAAGTTCCCCCCCCCCCAAAAAAAAAGGGGCAGGTCCTTAAAGGGAACTTGTCACCAGGAGGAGCAGAGCAGATTGCTATAGTAGCTTACTGAAATAAGTAACTTATTGATAGAAATTCCTGCTCATTTTGGGTTTAGGAGTCCGGGGGCCTGCATAAGATAGTATAGTGAGATAGGAATGGCTGTCAATCACTGAACAGAACCACCCACTGGACTCCTAAGCCCAGAATAAGCAGAGATCTAAACAAATAAAATAGGAGTTATACTGAACCATTTCCCACAACACTATATATCACCTCCATTGCTCAGCTCCTCTATGGCATGATATCGGCAGTTAGGACTGTTTGTTTAACATGACAGGTTCCTAATATGTTTTATATGCTGCATCATGAGTCATAACCTGAGTGTGAGAACAGGATAGACAGGGCTCTGGACTGCTTGGTAGTCACAAGGATTTGACCCACAATAATTATTTATTACATTACTCCAACTGCAGTATGTAATTAAATGACAGGCTCATAGTTATTACTAGATACACCGGTTAATTTCACATAAAACCATCAACAGCACAGTAAAGTACAGCACATAAAGAAAAACTTTTACATAAGAAAAACTAGTCTTTACTTATGACAAGGAATACATAAACAATGGTATTGCAATATTGTATTCAGTTCTCACATTATAGTATTTATAGTATATTAAGACAACTACATGAACATAATTATTGAGCTATGGCTTAATGGCATTGTTGGCAAAATGTAGATGTAGGAGGATACTGCAGTGCTAGTAATTCTCTCATTAATGTAAGATACACAAAGTGTTAAATACAGGACTCTTCCTGTCAAGAAATCATAACTCTTATATACTTATACTTATATACATCAATAAAAAGAGCCTCCCGTAATGCACTGCCAGGTCTTCAAATAGTCTTCTACTGAAAAAACCAGCTGTCTTAGAAGGGTCTTAGAACAGTGGTCAGGGAATCCCTATAGTTAGAATAAGTTAGAGCTGGGGCCCTTAACAGCTGGCATACATTTATGCAATAGGACATGTTTAAAAATGTTGGCAAATAAGGTTATGTATGCAAGGTTAGGTTTACATATAGAAATAAATACATACTGTATTGACTGCGGTTTTGGCATGATTGTGGGGCAGTTTTATTCCTAGTTCTGCTTCTATAGCAAGCTTAATTTTTTATTTAGCTTTTGGTCAGCCAGTTTATTGACCAGAGACAGAGCATGACAGGGACTGTTTACAGAAGAGCTCATATCTGCCAGCATTCATTACTGGCTTAATGCCATTCTATATGTTATAGCCTATAAACCAGACATTGGCCCTGATTTACTATTGTAAACCAGACATGTTTTGTCGTGTTGTGCGCTAGACAGAATTTGCGCCAGAATTGAAAAAAACTCAACCAACTCTTCATTTTACTGAGAAACCCGAAAAGGGTCGGGAAAAGGGTCGGGAAAAGGGGTATGGCTAATGAAAAAAGGGGCGTGTCCCCAACATTTTCACAAAAACCCAATCTCATTCATTGCGCCGACCCGGCGTTCCCGGTCCATTCGCATCAGAGCCGAGATACCTTTCGCAGCCGGGCAGAGGCTCCTCCCCCAGATGAAGAGCAGTGCGTGGCCATACAGATATGGCGGCTGCATTCGGACGTTCCAAAAATCTCAGGGCCAGTGCGTCACTACGTTCTCCATCATTACGTGGCCACCGTTTCCGTACGGCCGTGCACTGCTAGTCATCTGGGGGAGGAGCCTCTGCCTGGCAGCGAAAGGTATCTCGGGTCCGATGGACATCGGGTCGGAGCAATGAATGAGAGCCAGTGGCGGAACAACTTTAGACTGTGCCTCCGTGTTTGCACCTGTAATACCGACTGCCTGAGGAAGAACCCGGCCCGGTTTGAAACACCTGTGTTTCACCTTTTATTCTAATAAACGCCAATTGTTTTGAAAAAACTTTGGAATACTGTTTTTTGGGTAAGCGCCAGATGGAGAAAGTCCCATTTTTTACAATTCCTTTCTATATTTTTACTACTCTGGTGCTCCTGCACAGTGTAGGGCCAAGTGTAGGGAAGCCTGGAGGCCACAATTTAGTGTAGGTACAGGGGTTTAGGCAAGCGACAGTCTGCACTCTTAAAGAAACAACATAAGAAGCCCATTCGCTCCAATGGTCACCTCTACAAGTCCAAGAGCAGACCTGGGATTATCATGGAAAATCTAGAAAATCTTCTCCTGTTCCCTCAACACTACACAAGGTTTTTTTTTTTTTTTTTTTTAATTCTCGGCCAAAAAGACCACATACAGGAGAGATCTCAGTTTATTATTGGTTCTGTTCAGACTGTTTGGTAATAAAGAATGGTTTGTCCCTTCTTCTAAAGAAATTCCATTTCCTAAGACCTCCTACTTTCCACACAAAGTCGATTCTAGACTCTTTGTTAGATGCTTCCCTAGCACAAGGCAAAATCTCCAAAATGGTGCTTGGAGTAAAATTTTGGATAAGCTGCATCTTCCTTGTTCTAAATTTAGATGGGGCTGTGTGACCAGTTCTCAATGTCTGCCCCTAAACACATCTGAAACACAAGACATTCTGTATGGAAAGCATTACAGATCTGTGGGTCTTGTTGAAGAAAGACGTGTTTATAATAAAAATAGGCCTGAAAGATGTGTTTTATTTAATCTACAATTATTCAAAAGTTCTGCAGTTTCAATAGAAAAGTAAACTTTTTCATTGGAATGTGATAGTGTTTGGCCTCCCTAAAACACTGTATTCATACCTTTTAAGGATGACTAACCCCTTCAGGACATTGGGTTTAAATGTATGCCCTAGTTCCGCTCACGTATGAAGCATGCACAGGAGTTAAACATGCTTCATATCTGGTGGGTTTGGTTGCTATCAGACCCATGGCTAATGGCAATACCGATCAGGCTTATATCTGCCATTAACCCTTTCAACACCATGATCAAAGTAGATTGTAGTGTCTAAAACGAGTAAAAAACATTCCTGGCTTGTTTAAGGAGCTGATCGGAATCACCATGGCAAAATTGAGGGGTCTGGTAGGCAGACACAGGTCTCTGGGTGGACCTATCGCTGCTGCAGTAGGGCAGGCAGCCTGTAACACTAATCAATACGATGCCATGGTACAGCATTACACAGCGCATGCAAATCAAAACATTGCATGTAATAGACCCCTATGGGGATTAATAAATAGTGAATAAAATGGGAAGAATTTTTTTTTAATTAAATGTGAATAAGCCCCTTCCCTAATAAAAGTTTGAATAACTAAATTTAGATGGGGCTGTGTGACCAGTTCTCAATGTCTGACGCCTTCAGAAGGTTAGGGAGGACAGGGCGAAAGATCTGGTCTGATCAAAATAATGTAATCAAAATGTGATATTGACGCGTTTGAAAATGTCCGAACTATTAAAATGTAACGTTAATCAAACTGCACTGCACTGTCAATGAAATACCAAAGCCCAGAATTGGCGATTTTTGGTTACTTTATATAGCAGAAAAAATTTATAAAAAGCGATCAAAATGTCCCATCAAAACAAAAATAGCACCATTTGAAACTACAGATCACCACGCAAAAAAATGAGCCCTAATACATATTAGACGTATATAGGAAAAAAAGGAGTTTTAGGGGTAAACTTCTAAAAAGGCAAAGGGTTTCTTTAAGAGAGATTGAGCCATCACTCTCCTGTGACAAAGAGTGCTTGGGACTTCCTCTTCAATTCGGTCCCAACAGTGAAAGAAGATAAATATTTCATAACAATACTCAAGCTTCCACAACCATGCCCCATTCGACCACAATCAACATCACATCAGACTTGTCTCAGTCGGGGAGGGGTGAGATGCCTTTACCCAAACAGGAGCAGTGAGTGGGAGATGGCAGGGACTGGGATTGAGCCTCCATGTAAACGTCCTAAAGCTCAGAGCAACTAAATTGGCTAAAGTTTGAACTCTCCATCCTTCCAACTCCAAACAGTCCTAATTTAAATTGACAACAGGACATATGTAGACATTAGATCTGTGAAAGTAGACCCAAGATCACAATCTGGTCCTGACAGCCTAATAGGTTACCAGTCTCTTAAATGAATTAGCAGATGCCGTCTCAAGAGACAAGATGTGCTTTGCAACAGTGGTGATCACACATCACCTGTTTGCGAATATAGTTTAGATCATCGGGAAGAGGAAAATAGATATGTTCGCATTAACGATTACAGCTCAGACTTCTAAATTTGTGCAAAGGACGTGGTTGTAAGGAGCATGAAAGGGGATACTCTCCATTCCATTGAACCAGTTAAAGAATCTATATGCATTTTTACCTCTGGTCATAGTTTATCGAGTTTGGTCCTCAAATTCATGGTACCCTGTATTACGTTTCATCAACGGAATTGGTCTAACAGCTGATTGCTTCCAAGGTGCCCATTAAGAGTAGTGGCTTCTTCTCTTCTAAGGCAGCATTTAAGGGGGTTCCCCTTACTTTATAAAGCAGAAAAAATTTATAAAAAGCAATCAAAAAGTCCCATCAAAACAAAACTACAGATCACAACGCAAAGAAATTAGCCCTAATACATCCTCGTGTATGGAAAAAAATGAATTATAAGGGTCAGATGAAGCCAATTTTAAGCATACAAATTTTTATACAAAAAGTAATTATTTTATTTAAAGTAGTAAAACAAAACAAATCTATATAAATTGGGTTCTATTTTAATGACCTACAGACTAAAGATAATGTAATTTTAACCAAAAAGTGCATTGTGTAATAACAGAAACCCACAAAAGTTTCAAAATGGTGTATTGTTTTTTAAAGGAGTACTATGGTGCCCCCCCAAAAATGTGTCCCCTATCCAAAGGATAGGGGATAAGTGTTTGATCGCTGTGGGGGGGGGGGGGGGGGGGTCTGACTGCTGATTTCCCCCCCCTCCTCCTGTGCTCTTCTGCACGGCACCCAGCTCTCCATGTGGTCAGAGCAATCTCCGCTCCTTGAAAGGGAGCTGTCGACCCCTGCACCCCCTCTATGTATCTCTATGTGGGAGCCGGAGATACACGAATGCTGCATCTTCGGCTCTTCCATAGCATTACATGGACTATTTGCATCCCTATAGGTGCTTAAGAACAGTATAAAGGGGTCCACATTACGTGTTGCAGAAAATTTTGGCATGAAAGGACAATTTGCAACGGCTCCTTTGAGTAATCTTAAGTTTTATTTTCTGTTAAATTTGGTATTAGAAGCTTCAACGCAGATCCTAGGCCACCGTGGAATTTGGCTAAGGTACTCTAAAGCTGCTTCCTGAAAAAAAAAAAAGCAAAACCATGGGCACCTTGGAAGCAATCGGCTGTTAGACCGATTCCACTTATGATGTGTAATACAGGGTACCCTACATTACAGCTAAACTACCATTTTGAAAAGCTTTAGCTAACACAATTGTAGTGTCCCAGGACATATACTACCTGTAGGCCCTGTCAAGTTGAGTCCCTCAGTGACCTGGCGGCTCCCCTGTAGGGTCTCCCTTTGTTTTCTCTCTGTTGTTTTATATGGCGTGTATATCCCTTTAATGCATAGACAGGATCCCTATGTCTAGATAGTATACAGGACCTGTGGGAGGTCTCAGGAACCTGTGAGTAAGCCTGTCACATGTTATGTTATGTAGTCACATGGTTTGTCGTCACATGTACTCCCAGAGAGCACCAGCTTAACCTATGACCCACAGCTTGACCAATGGCCTTTAGTCCAGCCCCCCACTATATAAAGGGACAGCCATTGCAATTAGCTCTCTTCCCTCAGACTCTTCTGAGAGTAACACCCAAGTCTTTGCTGAGGCAGCAACCACCAGAGAACTCAGGGCAGGTGATCAGCATCTGGAGGCCACAAAAGCTTCAGTCTCTCCAGTAAGTCTCAAGTCTATGTCTGCTGTCACTACAAATAGTCAAGTCAAATCCTGCATATAGTCAAGTCAAGTTTATTACACGTATTGGCCACCTCTCTGGGAAATCTGGCCTTAACTGTGAAGATAATTACAACTGTCTTCTACTCAGTAAAGCCTCCGTTTGACCCGAACTGGTTGCGGAATTTTTATTCACTACTAGCCCATGGGATAGCGGAGAATCCAGGCGTGTGGTGTTCCAGAACCTGGAAACCACACTGGCGCCATGAACACATAGGGGTTAATACCATTCGCCCCCCGGGGTTAATAACATCTGATCCCACCACACACGCCACAACACCCGTGGTCCCACCATTTACACCGGTTGTCACCACTCAATTAGGGCTGGATATTATATACTATGAGAGAAGCAGGGCTAGACCTGGCTTCTTTTAATGCCCACTCCTTAAGAGTAGTGGCTTCTTCTCTTCTAAGGCAGCATCTAAGGGAGTTCCCCTTTGCTACTATATTAAAAGCAGGCACATGGTCATCTGACAGACCTTTTTTCTGACACTATTGGCATTCCTCAGAAGTTGAACATTTAAAATTCATGTGAGCTGCCACCAGGTGTGCTACTCTACCCTACAGCTTTAGTTTGCAGGAATCTATGATCTGCAAATGGGTCTTTTTTCAATGGGAATAGGCAGCCACCTAGCAACAGAACACTCCCTAGCTACTGTCCTACAGGTAGACACAGGAACATGATATGTGTTCTTTTTTAGGACATATAAAAGCTCAGAGGCAAGGACAACAGGTGTCAAAAGCATCCAAGAAATAGAAAGAAGAGCGCAACTTGAGGCACGTCCAATGTGCTCTTCAATAGTGTGTTTTGCTTTGTCTCTTCTTCTTTTGAACATGCCATAATACTTGAGTTTACCATGGATTATAGCAGGTTATCTAGACTGTTGGCTCTATTACAAAAACAAACAAACAAAAAAAAAAAAAAACATCAATAGTTTATTGAACTTTTGTAATGTCTTGTGTAGAGACTCTCATTAATTATTTTTGGACATAAAACTTATTAGGTCTAGGGGTGACGTCAGCAGCCATTACTTCTGAAAATATCTATAGGGAGCAGAAGAAAAAGGCAGAGATAGCGCTCATATAGTGCAGTTAATCCAGGTTTTTTTTAGGCTGGATATTGTTATAGCAATAGGTATATTGCTCACCTGTAAGTGTTGTACAGGCAGGCACAACACTGAGAAGCGCATGTAGAACGATTCAGTGTCGGGAGGCAGCCAGCCGTCGGTCCTGCAGTGCATGCAGTGGAGAAGCAGAGAGTTCAACTGGTGTTGGGATAACCTGGCAGGGTTCCCATGTACCAAGGAAATAAATGCGCACACCAGAGAGGCGCACACCTGAAAGTAGTATGAACAGATACCGTCTTCATTGAGTCATAAACAGAACAGTTCAGATGACCTCATCACAATCCTGAAATCCCTCAATTGGCAAGAAAATTACATTTTCATCACCATGGACGTAACCGCCTTATACTCAAATATCCAACATTAAATTGGTCAAAGCTGTGTTAAATCCACCTTGGCGAATGACCCCACAATTCCACCACTGAAAAAACTATTTCTGATGGACTGCCTGGAGCTTACTCTCACTAATAATTTCTTCCAATATGACGGTGCCACCTACCACCAGATGCGGGGCACCGTGATGGGGACGCATTGTCATACACTACCTTAGTCACGGGAACATTTTAAGAATGGTACATTACCTCCCATACCATAGTCTACTGTCAATATATAGACGACCTGTTCCTGCTGTGGGACAGACCCCCGGAACTCATTGAGAAATTAATCCGCAACATCAACACCAACAACTGGGAGATCAACCTCACTTCTAACTATTCTTAAGAAAAAATCTAATTTCTGGATTTAGAAATCCTACACAAAGACAGGAAAATCAATACCATTACCCACTTTAAGCAAGTTGACTAACAGTTATCTACCCTTCAACAGAGGCCATCATAACAAATGAAGAATACATTAAATATACCATACAATCAATTAAAAAGAATTATAAAAAAAAATTGCACTAAACAAACACAACCTTCAAACTTCCACAACCAAGCAAAAATACTGTAGAACTGCCTTAAAGAAAAAGGATACCCAGTACCACTCCTCAAAGAGGCTTACAATAAACCAAAAGATCTAACACAAGAAGAATGCCTGAAACCCAAAACCAAAGGATCTGAAGAAGAAGGTGTCGTGGAAATATTTTCTTGTTTGTCACATTGCCTTCATGGTGAGTGTAATGTGGTTTGTTGTTATTGACTATTGGCACAGCTGCAGATGTGTTGGTGGTCGGTGGCAAATAGGCCTCAGTGCACAGTGCCTGGATCACCATATTGTAACTTGTCTGTGTCCACTGTGGGAGTGCCTTTGAGACAGTGGCTGTAGGTGTGACACCTGATACTGTATATGTGGGAGTGGCTACTGTAACCCCTCCCTTTTTGTTGTGTACATAAATAAACTGAACACTGACCTCCCCAGGAGATTCTTTCAATGCTGGAGGAGGAATCAGTTGCTGGATCACTGACTGTCTGTGTTTTTTCAACTATTGCAAATTTGCTATCCCTGGCAGACACCACTGAGCCCGAATTATTACAAGTCTGGATTTTCTACAACAAAGGATGTACCTTTAAAATGTGTTGTCCGTGTCTGAACTACCGTTTATGACTCAAAGACGGTATCTGTTCATACTACTTATGGGTGTGTGCCTAAAATCGGATATTTTTCCTTGGTACATGGGAACCCTGCCAGGTTATCTCAACACCAGCTGAACTCTCTGCTTCTGAAAATTTCTGAGGTGCTTCCTAGCACACTGCAAGAGCTAACCATGCTGCGTGGCAAGCAGCTTTGACTCTTTCCTTGCAGGTTTTGGGAGGCAGCTGTGTATACCTTACAGATGTTTCTAGTTGGCTGCCTATTCCCCTAGAACAAAGACCATTTGCAGATCACGTGAATGACAAGTGCCATGTCAATGACAATGTGCAGACTTAACCACCCCTCCTTTGATTTCAATTCAAAAATTGACAGCTGCAATAAATCAACACCAACAATTGGACTACAAATGTCCCTCATAATGGGACCTACAAGTTGAGAAACAAACCAAATCACCATACAGACAAACTTTATTGAAAATATTTCATTACATGATGAAAAAATATTTACAAGTGGATAAAAATTTCTAAATACAAAGGAAATAAAAGCAAATTGGCTGATGGGTATATATCATGGAGAAAAAAAATATACATATGTAAAGAGAAAATACATGATTTGTAAATTGGCTTGGTGCCACTAAGGTATAATAAATGTAGGGTATGTTGAGCTGCAATAAATCAGCAGCCATTATTTGAAAACCTTTATGAAGCCTTCTGTTGCAATTTGGAAGTCAAAACCATGTGTCAAAACCATAATGAATTAGATAACATAAAGAATAGATGCTACCTCTACTCTTTCTTCCTTTTTCAGAGAGTTACCGTATATACTCGAGTATAAGCCGAGTTTTTCAGCACGATTTTTCGTGCTGAAAACCCCCCCCCCCCCCCCCCTCGGCTTATACTCGAGTGAACTCTCCACCCGCAGTGGTCTTCAACCTGCGGACCTCCAGAGGTTTCAAAACTACAACTCCCAGCAAGCCCGGGCAGCCATCGTCTTGAAGACCACTGCGGCCTTCGACATCATCCAGCCCCCTCTCACCCCCTTTAGTTCTGTACTCACCTCCGCTAAGCGCTGGTCCGGTGCTGCAGGACTGTCCGGAGAGGAGGTCGTCCGGTGGAATAGTGGTTCCGGGCTGCTATCTTCACCAGGGAGGCCTCTTCTAAGCGTTTCGGGCCCAGCCCCAGAATAGTCACGTTGCCTTGACGACGACGCAGAGGTACGTTCATTACCAACGTACTTCTGCGTCATCGTCCAGGCAACGCCTCTATTCCGGGCCCGCAGCGCGGAGAAGAGGCGCCCCCAGTGAAGATAGCAGCCCGGAACCACTATCCCACCGGACGACCTCCTCTCCGGACAGCCCTGCAGCACCGGACCAGCGCCGAGCGGAGGCGAGTACTGTACAGTACTAAAGGGGGTGAGGGGGGCTGGATGATGTCGAAGGCCGCAGTGGTCTTCAACCTGCGGACCTCCGGAGGTTTCAAAACTACAACTCCCAGCAAGCCCAGACAGCCGATGGCTGCCCGGGCTTGCTGGGAGTTGTAGTTTTGAAACCTCTGGAGGTCCGCAGGTTGAAAACCACTGAGGGCGGATGATGACAAGAGGATGATGAAGGGGGGTGGGGATGATGACAAGGGGATGATGAAGGGGGGGGGGTGTGGGATGATTACAAGGGGATGATGAAGGGGGGGGTGTGGGATGATTACAAGGGGATGATGAAGGGGGGTGGGGATGATGACAAGGGGATGATGAAGGGGGGGTGTGGGATGATTACAAGGGGATGATGAAGGGGGGTGGGGATGATGACAAGGGGATGATGAAGGGGGGGGGGGTGTGGGATGATGACAAGGGGATGATGACAGGTGATGATGATGAGGGTCTGGATGATGACAGGCGGTGATGATGATGAGGATGTTAATGACGGGGGTCTGGATGATGACAGGGGGGATGATGTATTTCCCACCCTAGGCTTATACTCGAGTCAATAACTTTTCCTGGAATTTTGGGTTGAAATTAGGGGCCTCGGCTTATACTCGGGTTGGCTTATACTCGAGTATATACGGTATTAGTTTTCACTCTGGCCACAGAACCCCACAATAAGCTGCCATTTTCTGTTCTGCAATGATCACTTCTCATGAGTCTATCCAATTTAATTACAACGGCGCACAATCCAACACAACAGCTCGGGTTTACAATAGTAAATCAGGGCCACTGAGTATCACCAAAGTGAGCTGGGAGACTCTTATGTATTGGGACCAGTTTCCTGTGTCCATACATCCTATGTCCAGGCAACGGCAGTTCAGAAAAGGTTGTCACCCTACTGTTACACTGTTACAGATAACATAGAAATACAAGATACAATTAGAAAAATAATAAAAATAATAATAATAATAATCTTGTTTTAGTTTGTAAATACTATAGATGATACATTCATTTTTAAGGCTACATAACTTAAGACATATATTGTTCACTAAACATGTCTGGTGACCTGTTGCAAGTACAAAGAAGCTGCACAAACCTGTTGCCACATGTAATAAGAAAAAAACAAAACAGAAAAACAGGTTGAGCATGGGATTGCTACCACAAAAGCCTGAATCATTTCATGGTGTAGAGACATATGCTGTTAGAATCTGAGTCACTGGTGTAGCAATCAATGGAGGAGACAAACCTTCGATTTAGCAGATAGAATAAGGCTAAGTTCACATCTGTGTCAGATGCTCTGTTTGTGGCCTCTATGGCATAATCTGTTTATGGGTGCATTCACATAATTATTTTGGTATACGGTTTTGTATTGGGAAAACTGTATGCAACCTTATAGCAAACCAAATACATTGACCTCCCATAAAACATTGTACACACCAAAATGTTTTTGGTTGTGTAAGTTTTTGTACTTTCACTGTTTTGGGTTTGTGTCCTTTATAAAAACCGTATACAGTTTTTATAACGTTGTAGTCAATGAAAACTGTATGAGCACACAATCACATACAGTTTTGTCAGTTTTTGAGGGATAAGTTTACCAAAACAAAAACTGATTCAAAACAGTATGACAAAATCATGATGTAAATGTAGCCTTATAACAGGACAATTAAACACTGGATACAGTATTCTTGCACCATTAGACTCCTGCAAGATAACAGACATAAGCAGAATACCTGACGGATCCCATTAACTTCAATGGGGTCTGTCGAGATCTGTTCTTGCCCATCATGCAGTTGTTCGGGCATCTCCGCTTGCCAGTGACAAACGGAATCTGTAAAGGGGACCCCGAATGTAGCCTCTAATGCGGAGATTAACCTAGCCTTATATTATTCCTCCGATTCTCAACATCCATAAGAAAATATTATCAAATTTTAACTTAACTACACATGGTTGCCACTAGCCAAGTGTTATTATCAGGAGTTGTTCCAAGCATTCCTAAACCCCCCCCCACCCCCCCCCCACCCCCCCCGATCTCCTGCACGGGCTCTCTGCTCTCCCAGGGAATGAAGCATCACAACCAAAGCACTATCAGACAGGAGAGAGCACAGAGGAGTGCTATCAGACAGGAGAGAGTACAGAGGAGTACTATCAGACAGGAGAGAGCACAGAGGAGTGCTATCAGACAGGAGAGAGCACAGAGGAGTACTGTCAGACAGGAGAGAGCACAGAGGAGTCCTATCAGACAGGAGAGAGCACAGAGGAGTACTATCAGACAGGAGAGAGCACAGAGGAGTCCTATCAGACAGGAGAGAGCACAGAGGAGTGCTAGCCCCCCCTCACTTACTGGACTTTGTCCATGCCTGTGCTTCAGCTTGGACGTAAGCCATGATTTCTATAAAAAGGAAATAAAATTTTCTTATGAAGTATATTAGAAAAGTTAATGTTTTGCCATGATGTACAAAATATAAAAGGTTTTTGGATCTGACGGTGCCCATTTAAGTGTTGGGCTTTTTTTTCCATCCATTTATAGCTCATAAATATGGCCATAATTTAGCATGTATTTTTGTCCATAAACTCCCTAAAATACATCCCAATCGCAAACAGCTAGAATTAAAGACAAAAATATGAGTCAGGAAAACGCCCCAGATGCAAAATACAGCTGAAAATATTAGTGCAGTTTCAGACATTTTGGATAATAATAATTTTGAGCTATAAAATTACAGAATTTTGGTGAATGAGAATGTGTAAAATTTTACTGAATGAGAATAACCAGCCATTTTTCCTTAATATAGGACCTATGATCACCCCAGACATTGTGATTTTTTAAACCTCCTGAAAGCATTGGGTGAACACTCAGACCCCCGTCGATCATAACTATTGACATGTCGCCAGCACATGTAAAAAGTTTTTCCAAATGACATTGTGCATTTGAGTGTTCTGTGTATGGGTAAACTCCAATTATTGGTGGCTGCAAACAGGGCATTATTATTTTAGAATTTACTGATTGTATGAAAGAAAGCAATGGATTCAAAGAATCTGCTTCCCCTGACACTGTAATGAATATAAAGATGAATCCATAAGGCTCTGTTCACATGGTCTAAATTACATTCTAGAGTTTAGTCTGAGGATTACAGTAATTTGGGGGTCTGGACCGTGGTCTAAATAATGGTGGAGTTGAAGGGGTACTCCGTCCCTAGTTTCATCCCCTATCCTGAATGGAGGGGGCGTGTGACATGACGTCATCACGCCATGCCCCATCATGACGTCAGAACCCTCAGGGTGCCAGCAAGGAGGTGGCGAGGGGGCGGGGGGTTTGGGGGTCCCAGCGGTTGGACATCTTATCCCCTAAGATATCTTGGGGCAGAGTACCCCTTTAAATCTGCAGTTTAAAGTAATGTAAGGGTCTGAGTTCTTATTTTTTTATGTTGCTAAAACAGCCGGGGATGGCTGCAGAAGTGAGGGGAAATGTCTCGGCAGAAAAGTCATCAGGAGAGGTCGTAATGGTGGAGTACACCAAAGGGTGAAGAAAAGAAAATGTCTGCAATTAGAAAAGACATCAACTGTGTGTCACTGGATTTATAGAGGAGCTGTCACCTTTTCTCAAACATGTCTGTTCAAGTGCTTTTGTTGACTACAGAAAGATATAGGAGGGAGGTGGTGGGGAAGGTCAGAGCCCATTGTCTACTAAATCTGCCAATGCATACACAATTTTCACTGCCCAATATGTCAGATTTGTTATCCAGGATTCCTTTAAAAGCAGAAACTTACAAAAAGGGATGTTAAAGGGGTACTCCGGTGAAAAACTTTTTTCTTTAAATCAACTGGTGCCAGAATGTTAAACAGATTTGTAAATTACTTCTATTAAAAAAATCTTAATCCTTCCTGTACTTATTAGCTGCTGAATACTACAGTGGAAATTCTTTTCCTTTGAAACACAGAGCTGTCTGCTGACATCATGAGCACAGTGCTCTCTGCCATCCAGGGTAAAAGGAAATCCCCATAGCAAACATATGCTGTTCTGGACAGTTCATAAAATGGACAGAGATGTCAGCAGAGAGCACTGTGCTCGTGATGTCAGCAAACAGTTCTGTGTTTCAAAAAGAAAAGAATTTCTGCTGTAGTATTTAGCAGCTAATAAGTACAGGAAGGATTAAGATTTTTTAATAGAAGTAATTTACTAATCTGTTTAACTTTCTGGTACCAGTTGATTAAAAAAAAGAAAGAAAAAAGTTTTTCACCGTAGTAACCCTTTAATCCCACATTAGGAGAACAAGATGTCTTAATGTTCCCTTTTATGGTTCAATGTTTTTATCAAAAGCTACAAAGAATCATAAAGTTGTATTTCAGGGTAAATGTGATGATGAATTTTATGCGCATCAATGTGACAAGAATAGATTTTTAGCATAGATGTTTAAAACCCAGTGGCATTGATGTGCAATATGTATTATACAATAAAAAGATGAATATGCTTGCTTTTTTGTGCTGAAAATGTCAGTTAAATGAAAAAATTAGCAGATTTTTATTTCTAGGGGGGAAATACACTCCATTCTCCCAAACTAATATATGCCTTTAATTAAAGGGGTTATCCACCATAAGGTGATTTAAAGGACAAGTATCATGAAAAAAAAACGTATCCCCTATCCGAAGGATAGGGGATGACTTTTAGGTCTCGGGGCGTCCAAGCTCTGGGGCCTCCCTGCCAGACAGTAGTACAGTATTTTCTGTTGGAGATCCCTCCCTTGTCTATTCTGATTTTTTGTAGGCGGCACTGTACTTCTTCCTGGGTTAGACAGGCAACCTGTACAGGGGTGTTTATCTTATCCTGCTGCATTTCATCTGGCATTTCGTTTTCCTATGCATTAAATATACTCACTTTTTTCTTATCCCCGTCTATAACATCACCCTGATCACTTTTTTTTAAAGGGCCAACACTTTCATTTTTAACCTTTTTACTATTTGTATAATTAAAGAATATTTTGGGGTTAGTTTTACTCTCTTTGGCCATTAGTCTTTCTGTCTCCACTTGTGCTGCTTTTATCTGATTTTTACATATTTTATTTTTTTCTCGAAAGCTTTTTTAGTGCTCCTTCACTACCTTCCTGTTTTAGTAGCTTAAATGCTTTTTTTGCCATTTATTGCCCCATTTACATTTTTATTCATCTACATTGGTTTTCTCTTGTTCCTGACTCTTTTATTCTGATACAGTATGTACCTATCACAGTGAGAATTTAGGATATTTTTAAAAGTCTCCCATTTAGTGTCTACACTCTTGTTTTTGAGGATATTTTCCCAATTTACAGCATTAAGGGCCTCTCTGAATGGATCAAACTTTTTCCTCTCTAAAGTTCATTGTTCTTGTGGTTACTCTCAGAGTTACCTTATTAAAGGACAAGTTATAATGTATTATATTATGATCACTATTTACTAGGTACCCCCTGACCTGCACATTAGTTACTCTGTCAGGTCTGTTGGTTCCTATTAAAGGGGTATTCCAGTAAAAAAAATATATATATATATATATGTGTATGTATCAACTGGCTCCAGAAAGTTAAACAGATTTGTAAATTACTTCTATTAAAAAAATCTTAATCCTTCCAATAATTATCAGCTGCTGAAGTTGAGTTGTTCTTTTCTGTCTGGCAACAGTGCTCTCTGCGGACATCTCTGCTTGTCTCAGGAACTGCACAGAGTAGAAGAAGTTTACTATGGGGATTGGCTTCTACTCTGGACAGCTCCAAAGACAGGTGTCATCAGAGAGCACTTAGACAGAAAAGAACAACTCAACTTCAGCAGCTCATAAGTACTGAAAGGATTCAGATTTTTTAATAGACGTAATTTACAAATATCTTTAACTTTCTGCAGCCAGTTGATATATAAAAAAAAGTTTTTCCCTGGATAACCCCTTTAAGTTCAGTATGACCCCCCCCCCCCCCCCACCCCCCCCTCTGCTCTGGTCGGTTCCTGCACCATTTGGGACAGATAATTATCTTTAGCTCTAGTCAGAAACCTGGTTTCTTTATGAGATTTACAGGTCTCAGTCTCCCAGTTTGTGTCAGGATAAAGTCCCCCATAATTATCACATCATTTCTATTTGCTGCCTTGTTTATTTGTCTCAATGATTGTTCTTCTACCTCTTCCACAATCAAACCCCAGTCAGTATTTTTCTCTCCATATATTTCTACCCATAATGACTCCACATTATAATTTCCCTCACGTATATTTTCTCGCAGTGCGGCCTCCCGCAGTGAGGCCTACCCCTATTAACTATTCTAACCCAACCCTCCGCTCCACCCCCAGGTACAATAATATTTCCCAGCTCACTAGCTACACTGTCTTCCCCTTTTATATTTTAGTCCCCCCCCCTAGTACCTAGTTTAACAGGGCCAGACTAGGACCAAAAATAGGCCTAGGCATTTGAAAACAAGCAGCTCATTTTGGTCACTTTGGCGAAAATTTCGCATTTGTGGTCACTTTTTGCTGCATGTAGTTATACTTAAATAGTAAATAAAATAAAACCTACATAAATTGGGTATCCTTGTAACCGTATGGACCTACAGAATAAAGATAAGGTGTCATTTTTACTGAAAAGTGCATTGCGTAGAAATGGAAGCCCCCTAAATAAAAAAAATAAAAAAAATTCCGTTTCACTCCTCAAATAAAAAAAATTGCGTTTAAAAAAAAAAAAAATTTCACCCCACAAATAAGTTTTGTTTTGGTTTTGCAGCAGATTATGTTATAAAATAAGTGATGTCATCACA
The DNA here is from genome assembly GCF_029499605.1 of Hyla sarda. Taxonomy (NCBI): domain Eukaryota; kingdom Metazoa; phylum Chordata; class Amphibia; order Anura; family Hylidae; genus Hyla; species Hyla sarda. The sequence continues at coordinate 335,574,839 of NC_079191.1, forward strand.
AAGCACAATTGGTGACACAAAAAACAGTAACTAATTTAAAAAAAAAAAGTAAAAAATAAACATGACGGCAGCCAGCCCCCTTTCTGCTCAGGCAGTGCTTGAATGCCTGGACAGTTCTACCGCTCCAGGGCCCAGCCCACCAGGCAAATGGACGGTGTGCCCGAAGAGAAGTCCGGCCCTGCTCCTCCACCCTTCTAGCCATCTTCTCCCCAAGCACAGTTGCACCCTCCCCATTGAGGTGCAGCCTGTCCCAACGGTAGAGCCAGTAGCCAACAGAAAAGTCGGCCCAGTTCCACATGAACCCAAACCCCTCCTTCTTAACCAGCTTCTGAGCCACTTGTTTACCTCCCTAATCTCCCGCTGCCCGTGGTACAGGTAATATTTTAGAGAGGTCCTTGCCTTAAGCTTGCTGCCCAAATCCCTGAAATAATTTTTAAGGACACTTCACCCACCTCTTACTTAATAATTGGTGCCAATGTGCACCATGACCGCTGGGTCTTCTCCAACCCTTCCCAGTAATCTGTCAACCCGATCCACGATGTGCCGAACTCGAGCACCAGACAACACATTGTTTGACGATCCCGTGACAGATGGCCTTTTCTGTACCCCTAATAACACCAGTCTGCCCTGCACTGAGCTCCTCCTTCCTTCCTGGAGCAGACAACCCCCTGGCAGTCAGAGGCAGTGACTTGCTGTAGTACTGCTAGCTCTGAAATGGCATCCCCCTCATCTACCAACTGGGCAAACTTGTTGGACTAGCAAACTGTTGGACTTGTTGGACTGGGCAAACAATGTAGGACTAGCCTCCCTGACACTTTTCCTCCTGCCTCTTTTTCTAATTGTAACCCAGCTAGCCGAGGGGGGTCAGGATAAACAAACTTTCTGAATGTCATTTTTTATACTTTGAGGGGTGGTTTTTATAATGGGGTAATTTATGGGGTATTTCTAATATTAAGGTCCCTCAAATCCACTTCAAAACTGAACTGGTGCCTGAAAAATTCTGATTTTGAAAATTTTGTTAAAAATTGGAAAATTGCTGCTGAACTTTGATCCCCCCCCCCCCCACAGCGCGATCACAGGGTGGGGCTATACACTTCTGAAGTCCCTCTCCTCCAGCGCTGGTCCCGGCTCCATGATTGATAGAGCCTAGCAGGACCAGGCTTTATCAAACGGGCGAAGAGCACACAGATCAATGTAGTTCTATGAACCTACATCGAATCTAATGATTCCTCCTAAAAGTCTGCTAAGGGGACTAATAAAGTGTAAAAAAAAAAAAAAGTTTAACCCCTTAACCCCTTAAGGACTCAGGGTTTTTCCGTTTTTGCACTTTCGTTTTTTCCTCCTTACCTTTTAAAAATCATAACCCTTTCAATTTTCCACCTAAAAATCCATATTATGGCTTATTTTTTGCGTCGCCAATTCTACTTTGCAGTGACATTAGTCATTTTACCCAAAAATGCACAGCGAATCGGAGAAAAAAATCATTGTGCGACAAAATCGAAAAAAAAACGCCATTTTGTAACTTTTGGGGGCTTTCGTTTCTACCCAGTGCATATTTCGGTAAAAATTACACCTTATCATTATTCTGTAGGTCCATACGGTTAAAATGATACCCTACTTATATAGGTTTGATTTTGTCGCACTTCTGGAAAAAATCATAACTACATGCAGGAAAATTTATACGTTTAAAAATTTCATCTTCTGACCTCTATAACTTTTTTATTTTTCCACGTACGGGGCAGTATGAGGACTCATTTTTTGCGCCGTGATCTGAAGTTTTTATTGGTATGATTTTTGTTTTGATCGGACTTTTTGATCACTTTTTATTCATTTTTTAATGATATAAAAAGTGACCAAAATACGCTTTTTTGGACTTTGGAATTTTTTTGCGCGTACGCCATTGACCGTATGGCTTAATTAATGATATATTTTTATAGTTCGGACATTTACGCACGCGGCGATACCACATATGTTTATTTTTTATTTTTTTTACACTGTTTTATTTTTTTTATGGGAAAAGGGGGGTGATTCAAACTTTTATTAGGGAAGGGGTTAAATGACCTTTATTAACACTTTTTTTTTACATTTTTTTTGCAGTGTTATAGGTCCCATAGGGACCTATAACACTGCACACACTGATCTCCTATGCTGATCACTGGCGTGCATTAACACGCCTGTGATCAGCATTATCGGCGCTTGACTGCTCCTGCCTGGATCTCAGGCACGGAGCAGTCATTCGTCGATCGGACACCGGGGAGGCAGGTAAGAGCCCTCCCGGTGTCCGATCAGCTGTTCGGGACGCCGCGATTTCACCGCGGCGGTCCCGAACAGCCCGACTGAGCAGCCGGTCACTTTCACTTTCACTTTAGAAGCGGCGGTCAGCTTTGACCGCCGCTTCTAAAGGGTTAATGCCGCACATCGCCGCGATCGGCGATGTGTGGTATTAGCCGCGGGTCCCGGCCGTTGATTAGCGCCGGGACCGACGCGATATGATGCGGGATCGCGGCGCGATCCCGCTTCATATCGCGGGAGCCGGCGCAGGACGTAAATATACGTCCTGCGTCGTTAAGGGGTTAAAGGAAAACTGTCAGCTTTCTCCCCCCCACCGCACTAAGGGGATGCTGATCAGTGTGATGCCTACTGTGCCCAGATCCGACCGGCCATTTGGAAGAAATCTCCATTTTTTTATATGCTAATTAGGTGCTAACTGGCACAGGCGGCGTAACTGGCACTCTGACATCAGCGGCCACAGCGCTGCCCAGCTCATCAATATTCCTGCCCTCTCTCCACATCTCCCTCTTCATTACAGAGCAGAGAGAAGAGGGAGCTTGCACCTACATACTCACGAGTTTTTTTTTTAACGCCACCAATTGCTCTTTGTAAGGACATCAATCATTTCACCACAAAATTTACGGCGAACCCAGAAAAAAAAATATTTGTGGGGCAAAATTGGAAAAAAAAACGAATTTTTTTAACTTTTGGGACTTCCGATTCTATGCAGTACATTTTTCGGTAAAAATGACACCATATCTTTATTCTGTAGGTTTATAAGATTACAATAATACCTAATTTATATAGATTTTATTTTATTTTACTACCTTAAAAAAATTATAACTACATGAACCAAAATTAGTATGTGTAAAATTGTCATCTTCTGACCCCTATAACTTTTTTTTTTTTCGCATATACCGGACATCAGCCCGATTGGTGATGTCTGGTATTAGCTGCGGGTCCTGGCTGCTGATAGCAACTGAGACCTGCCGGGTATGAAGCGCGCTCAGCTCCTGAGCGCGCTTCACATAACAGGAGCTGGCCACAAGTGTAAATATACACTCGTGGTCGTCAAGGGGTTAATAAAAGTAAAAAAAAAAACACCCATTAACCCCTTTCATATTAAAAGTTTAAATCACCCCTTTTCTAAATTTCATATAAATAATATGTAAACATAATAAAAATTAACATATGGGGTATCGCCGGATGCGTAAATGTCCGAATTATAAAAATATAATATTAATTAAACCGCACGGTCAATGACATATAGTCATGGCATTAAATGTTGGCACCCCTTTTTTTTTCTTCTCTCTCTCTCTGTGCCAGAAGGTGGGGTGGGGGTGGGGTTGGGGTTGGGGGGGGGGGGATTAATAATGAATAGGCACACTTTTCGGATGTAGATAAGGACAAGTATGGCTATATGGCCTCTTTTTTCTCTTTTGATTGATGTTGATATGTATATCTGAATCGTGTACGGTAATTTTGTAAATTTTATATTGAAAAGAAATAAAAAATTATAAATAAAAAAAAAAAATATGTTGGCACCCCTGAAATAAAACAAAAAAAAATGAAGTATTTCTCACAGAATAGGATTGCAGTAACACATGTTTTGCTATACACCTGTTTTTTTTTTCCTTTTGTGTGTATTGGAACTAAACCAAAAAAGTGAGGGAAAAAAAGCTAATTGGACATAATGTCACACCAAACTCAAAAAAATTACTGAAATCAGTCGCTTCCTATAACCATCAATAAGCTTCTTACACCACTCAGCCGGAATGTTGGACCACTCTTACTTTGCAAACTGCTCCAGGTCTCTCTTATTGCCTTTTCCCAACAGCAATTTTAAGATCTCTCCACAGGTGTTTAATGGGATTTAGATCTGGACTCATTGCTGGCCACTTCAGAACTCTCCAGTGCTTTGTTGCCATCCATTTCTGGGTGCGTATGATTGGGTTCATTGTCCTGCTGGAAGACCCAAGATCTCAGACACAAAGCCAGCTTTCTGACACTGGGCTGTACAGTGCGACCCAAAATCCATTGGTAATCCTCAGATTTCATGATGCCTTGCACACATTTAAGTCACCCAGTGCCAGAGGCAGCAAAACAACCCAAAAACATCATTGAACCTCCACCATATTTCCCTGTAGGTACTGTGTTCTTTTCTTTGTAGGCATCATTCCATTTTCGGTAAACAGTAGAATGATGTGCTTTACTAAAATCTCTATCTTGGTCTCATCTGTCCACAAGACGTTTTCCAGAAGGAATTTGGCTTACTCAAGTTCATTTTGGCAAAATGTAGTCTTGCTTTTTTATGTCTCTGTCAGCAGTGGGGTCCTCCTGTGTCTCCTGCCATGGATAGTTTGCGCTGACACTAATGCTCCCTGAGCCTGCAGGACAGTTTGAATATCTTTGGAACTTGTTTGGGGCTGCTTATCCACCATCCGGACTATCCAGCGTTGACACCTTTTATCAATTTTTCTCTTCCGTCCACGCCCAGGAAGATTAGCTACAGTGCCATGGGTTGCAAACTTCTTGATATTGTTGCGCACTGTGGACAAAGGCAAATCTAGATCTCTGGAGATGGATTGGGAACCTTGAGATTGTTGATATTTTTCCACAATTTTGGTTCTCAAGTCCTCAGATAGTTCTCTTCTCCTCTTTCTGTTGTCCATACTTAGTGTGGCACACACAGACACACAATGCAAATACTAAGTGAACTTCTCTCCTTTTTATCTGATTTCAGGTGGGATTTTTACATTGCCCACACTTGTTACCTGCCCCAGGGGAGTTTAAAGGAGCATCACATGCTTGAAACAATCTTATTTTTCCACAATTTTGAAAGAGTGACAATAATTTTGTCCAGCCCATTTTTGGAGTTTGGTGTGACATTTTGTCCAATTTGCTTCCCCCCCCCCCCTTTTTTTGGTTTAGTTCCAATACAAACAAAGGGAATAAACATGTGTATAGCAAAACATGTGGTACTGCAATCCTTTTCTGTGAGAAATTCTTCATTATCTTGAAAAATTTCAGGGGTGCCAACAATTACAGCCATGACTGTATATATGAAGAAAAAAACTAAGTTCAAAATTGCGTATTTTTGGTCACATTCTATATCCTAAAAAATTGTATAAAAAAAGGATCAAAAAGTCCAATGAAAACAAAAATGTTACCGATAAAAACTACAGATCATGGCGCAAAAAAATAGCCCTCAAAAATCCCTGTATACGGAAAAATAAGAAAGTTATAGGGGTCAGAGAACATTTTAAAACCTACAAATTCATGCATAATGTTATAATTGTTTAACAGAAGTAAAGCAAAATCAAACCTATATAAGTTGGGTATCATTTTAATCATATGGACCTACAGAATAAAGTTAGGGTGTCATTTGTACCAAAAAGTGCTCTGCCGTTTTTTTTTTTTGTTTTTTTTCAATTTAGCCCCACGGATATTTTTTTCTGCTTTTGCCGTAGATTTTGTGGTGAAATTATTGATGTCATTACAAAGTAAAATTGGTGGCACAAAAAACAAGCCCTCATATGGGTCTGTAGGTGGAAAATTGAAAGCGTTCTGATTTTTAGAAGGTGAGGAAAAAAACAAGAGTTCAAAAATGAAAAAAATAAACTGTTAAGGGGTTAAGTCCCCACTTTGCATTCAGACACGCACTTATTAAGAAGACTGGCACTGGCAAGCTCACACAGATTTGCTTCCTTTGTCTGCTTTTAAAGTTAACCAAAAAGCCTCTTCTCCCTTGCAGAATCTTCCTGGAAGTGAATGCAAATGCAAGTTGTAAAGAAGTTAAAAAGTGAGAAATTCCGCTTGGAAATTTTGGTGCAGCAGCCACCCATTGTTTTCAATGCCATTCTGTGGCAACTTGCACAATGCAAAAGGTCTGCTGTGGAATTTTCGTGATTGACAAGCAAAAGGGACCCATGTTATACACTGTGCATACTCAGAGCTCTGGGGAAAGGCAGTGGATGACGTAGAACATTTATTGACTTCAATTACCATTACGTCTCAATGGGCGTGATTATAGCCATTAAACTGTGACTTGTTCTCAGGAACTGCCTGCCCCCATGACTAGTTACAGGGCATTAGCATAGAAGGCAAGACAGTTACAAAAAGTTAATATTTTGAACACTGCGGGATGGGGTTGAGCTCTCCGTGACACGATCAGGCACAGTACTATAGGAGGTATGTGCTCCTGTTGATTTAATAATGTTTTTCCTGATGGTTTCCTGTAAAATCATATGAGGACATAGGAGTAGATCAGCCACATGGTATGAGGTTAACCATGCTTTAATAATATTTATTTGTTCTCTTGCTCGAGTTTCATCGCACAAGATAGGGCCACTCCTAGTATAAGTGACAAATAAAACCTTTTAGACTACTTACATTACATATCGGAACAGAACTTATGGTATAAGCTAGGAGGGTCTAACTCACAGGGCTACAGTGTTTATGCAACTCCCATTAATGTCAAAGGGAGTTACGCAAATTAAGTAATACAGCTATCTTGACTGCTTTTGGTTTCCCAACAAGCACTGATGGCCCCAAAGAGGGGCGGAAAGCTGGAAGCACTGTGCACATGCCAAAAGATATAAATGCTTCTGGCCTTTAGTGGTGGCAGGAAGAAGCTGCTTGTTGTCTTAAAGCAGGAGGAGACAGCAATGACTGTGAGGGGAGCAGAGAAGGACAAACTGCCTTCAAGGAGGAAAGGGGTCCCACCTTTAGAGGGAAAGCTATCTTCAATAGGTTCTACTATCTAACAAGGGCAAGCTTTTTACTGGGGGAGGGCACAAGCTACTTACAGAGGAAACCTACTTTGGCGGGTTCCTACCTACAAGGGAGCAAACTTCTTACAGGGGGTTCTACAAACAGCAAGCAAACTACCTTCTGATGGGGGGTCTCTACCTAAAGGGGCAAGCTACCTCCCGACTGACTAACACAAACCTGGAAAAGCAGTTGCGAGTAGCAACATCATCAATACTGGCTTACATCACCCGCCTTAACATTAAGAAGCAAATACTGCCATCACATTAGAAGGTAGTTAATGAAATGTTTGACCAAATATAACGGTAGATAAATTTGTATGGCCCAAAAATGCTTTTATAAATATCCATATGGCTTTGGCAACAAAAAGGTTCCTCTCCCCTGCAATATGCAGTTAAGCTAAGCATGCCTGACCATCTCAGTGGATGATCAAAACCAAGGACAACAGGGCAAAACAAAGAAGACTGTGGGGGAATATTGAAAGACTTGTTGTCATGACCGACTGGGGGGACAGGAGAATGAGCCCAAAGCTGTCCCTAATAACACTCTCCCTGCCTACTTGCCCATCTGCCCTAAACAGCGAATCGACAACCACGGTGTCGGTCCCTACCTGCGTTAAAGTGCTATGGGCGTAAAAAACAAATAATAATATACATAGTCGGTCACAGGCCAGAAACATAATGGGAAAACTTCCAATCAAGCAGATATACAGGACAGAGTATACACAGGCAAACAGGGCAGAATACAGTGCTGAACAAACGGTTCAGAAACTGGAATCTATATAAACGGTTCAGAAACTGGAATCTATATAAACGGCAGATATGAATAAATTAACTAGGCAAGGTATAGAATGAGAAAACAGCAGAAACCAGGAAATGTAGTGGATAAATAGAAGAGCTGAATGTTAAACACCAAACTGATAAGGAACATAGGACACTGTTCACTAGAGATGAGCGAACGTTTGAAAAATGTGATTCAGCCAATTTGCTGATTTTTTTGAAAAAACTCGGTTTGATCCGAATTTGCGGTGAATCTATATTAAAAATGACTATTTCTGGACTACAGAGAGCCTCAATTGGGGTGTAGAACACTTTGCTTTGTTCTAACACGCATATGGAGTGTGCTGGGGTAGTGAAATAATATTGTTATTCAGTATGACATGCAGATTACAGGCATCACCTGTAGACTCACTGCCCAGAGCGGCACAATGACAGAGCCTGGAGGTGGCATCAGTATGAGACAATATAGTCGCTGAATGACACAGTGTGGAGGTGTTGGCAGCATGAGGAGACCATATAGTGGCTAAATGACACAGCGTGGAGGTGTTGGCAGCATGAGGAGACCATATAGTGGCTGAATGACACAGCTTGGATGTGGCTGAAGCATTAGGAGACCATATAGTGGCTGAATGACACAGCCTGGAGGTGTTAGTAGCATGAGGAGACCATATAGTGGCTGAATGACAAAGCGTGGAGGTGTTGGCAGCATGAGGAGACCATATAGTGGCTGAATGACACAGCGTGGAGGTGTTGGCAGCATGAGAAGACCATATAGTGGCTGAATGACACAGCCTGGAGCTGGCAGCAGGATGAGTAGACACTAAGGCTTCACAATCCCTAAGATTAAAAGATGAATTTTGAAATTTAAATTAAAAATTTATGGTAGCTAGTGCTACCATAAATTTTTTTAGGCCCAGGCCCAGCAGCATCAGTAAACCATATATTGGCTGAATGACACAGCTTTGAGGTGGCAAAAGCATGAAGAGACCATATAGTGGCTGAATGACACAGCCTGGAGTTGACTGAAGCATGAGGAGACCATATAGTGTCTGAATGGCACATGAGGAGACCATTGAAATTTAAGATTTTTAAATAGAAATTGAGGATTTTTAAATTGAACTTTTAACTCCCAAGTTTTAGTGTCCCAGCCCCAGCGTGTGGGTACAAAGGACCAAATTTAAAAAGGAGTCACATGTCACATGGCAGCACGGCAGAGCCTGGAGGTGGCATCAGTATGAGGAGACCATATAGTGGCTGAATGACTGTCTGGAGTTTGTGGCAGCATGGGGAGACCATATAGTGCCTGAATGGCACAGCCTTGAGTTGGCTGAAGCATGAGGAGACCATATAGTGGCTGAATGAGACAGCCTGAAGGTGGCAGCAACAGCATCAGGAGTCCTGAAAGTGACCCTGATGCAGAGGAATTTCTGAAACTGTTGACCAGCACCTTAATTATGATTTGCAGTATCCATGGCAGCACAATGAAAGAGTCTGGAGGTGGTAGCATTAGGATGAGGAGACCATAGAGCAGCACAATGACAGAGCCCTGAGGTGGCAGCAGCAGCATGAGGGTCATGCCAACTAAGGGTTGAGTCTGAGGAACCCACTGACTGTTGACTGGGGGTGACGGATGTCACTTGGGATGAAGTGGATGACCGAGTGAAACGATCAATCACGGCTGCTGGTCGAGACACGACTGCTAGCTGACACCGGGAGCTCAGACATCTCGCTGCGACTCCGGCTGCCACACGCCCCTACTCTGCTGCCACCTCTGCCTGCACCTGAATTTAGGCCTCTGCCACTCCACTGCCTCTCTGCCTGACATATTTATTGCATATATCAGGGGAGTACAATACACTTCACTACGCTTAAAAGAGTATTTGTCTAAAACAGCAGCAGGTGTTGACTATTAGCTGTCCTTTCACAGTATATAGGCCCTTGACAGATTAGCAGGTACAAAACAGTACACTACTTAGATGTAGTTAAGTGGTATGCAATTATGAGGGCAGAAAAACTGCACTACAGTACACTTATAAAACTCCCTGAGTACAACCCCAGCCGGTACTTTTGCCTGCACTATCACAGTATGTAGGCCCTTGACCAATTAACAGGTACAAAATAGTACACTACTTAGATGTAGGTATGTGGTATCAGGTATGCACTTATGAGGGCATAAAAAAGCTGTACAGTACGCTTAAAAAAACATATTTTTTGTAAAACACCAGCCGGTGATTACTTTTGCCTGGACTTTCACAGTATGTAGGCCCATAACAGATTAGCAGGTAAAAAATAGTACACTGCTTAGAGATGTAGGTATGTGGTATGCACTTATGAGGGCAGAAAAATGCGCTACAGTACGCTTAAAAATACATATATTTGTAAAACACCAGTCATTGATTACATCTGCCTGGACTTTCACAGTATCTAGGCACTTGACAGATTAACAGGTACAAAATAGTACACTACTTAGATGTACGTATGTGGTTTGCCCTTATGAGTGCAGAAAAAATGCGGTACAGTACGCTTAAAAAAACATATTTTTGCACAACACAAACAATACACAACAGCTGTGTACTAAACACAAAATTGCACTCTGTCAAAGACTATTAGGAATGGACTATTGGGTATTATACCGTCTACAGACTAGTATAACCAGAAGATGATTTGTTGTGGAACAAAGACATAGAATTGCACAGAAAAATTATTCCTGCCTCCTCTGCTAAGGTTTATGAAGTTGAGGCAGCTTGTTGAAATGTATGAGGAAACACACAGCTATCTGCCTCTCTCTGTAATACAATGCTGAAGAAAGTGACTGATAGGTTAATGGCTGCAGTAAAAATCCTGTTCAGTGAAAAAAACACTGCTCTCGGTCCACCAGAACGCTGATGTGACTAGGATGTGAAATGCTGCTGGAATGAGCTTTTCTGTGTAACACACAGCGATGTCCGTCCTATCTCTATGCAGTATAATGAATGATATGATGAGCCACAAAATGGCTGCCGAATATATAGGGCTGTGTCATCAAAGGGGTGACTGGCTGCTGATAGGCTACATCCTGCATGTGATTCAGGGTCATCCCGCCTACTTCCCTTCCCGCCTTACCTTCCCAGCGTTCCTTGCCCCATGTACTGACATGTGGATCCGCCATTTTAGATGCCCTGGAGCCTGGACCACAGTAAATGGAGTTTAAAGGGGTACTCCGGCGCTAAGACATCTTATCCCCCCTCCCATAGACTTACATTGAGGGGGCGGAGCGTGACGTCACACGGGCGTCACACCGTGATCGACAGTAATCCGACCTGGAGCAAACACGCTCCGGGGACTGATTCAACGGGGTGCTGCATGCAAGATCACGGGGGTCCCCAGCGGCGGGACCCCAGCGATCAGGCATCTTATCCCCTATCCTTTGGTTAGGGGTTAAGATGTCTTAGCGCTGGAGTACCCCTTTAATGAAGCGATTTGTGCGATAGAATCGCGGCGATATTCGCATTCGTTGCAAATCGAATATTTCATGAAATTCCTAACGAATTCGGGTTCGTCAGCTTCGATTCGCTCATCTCTACTGTTCATACTGGGACACAGAACAGAAACAAACTGGACACCCCACTCCACCAAAGGACAGCATCATAACTCCAGATAGACTGCTAGCCAGCGGGAACACTCCAGAATGTGATCAGGATGCTAGCCTAGAAGGAAATAGAAATATAATACACGGAACACTAACATAAACGGATACTAGTTCAGAGGACAAAGATCAGTAAACAAGCACAGAGGACACTATAGACCAATGGTAAAGCACAGAGGAAACACTAGATCAGTGATCATGTACTCTATGATCAGTGCATGTACAATAAACTCTAAAGATCAGCAATAATGAACTCTATAAAAACTGATACAAGAAAACCAAACTTCAAAATGTGAAGGAACACAGGTCAGGATTCTCACAGTGTGAACACAGACTAAGAAACAAGGCTAAAGCAGAACGGACATACAATATCCTAAAAACTGACAAATGTAACACATACTAAATCTAAAATAAACAGGACTATTAACCATGGTTAAAAACTCAGAAATATTGCAAGATAAATACAAAGTGCATCATAAAATAGACATGGTGAGCATTGCACAAATCACCAGCAACCAGTGTGCAGCAGAGCTTGGGTTTAAATAGTCACACCCGAGTTGCAATTGGCTCAGAGCATTAACTATTCCCCAGCCAGCATAGGCGTTACGCACGGGGTGTGCGTGGTGTGCCTGGGCACACCCTAATCAAGCCTCAAACTTGAGGCTCTATCACCTCCGTGCCCCATCCCCCAGGGGGCCCCCTGCGGGCTGCTCAGTGGCAGATCCAGGGGGGAATCAGCCACTGAGCACCCGCAGGGGGCCCAGTCACATTCAGGACATCTCTGTGTCCTAAAAGATCTTTTTGGGACACAAGGATGTCCCGGTTACCTTTCTGCGGCCCCGGGTTAACTTTAAAAACGCAGGGGCCGCCGCGAGGTAGTGCACACAGGGACGTCACTGATGTCCCGTGCATGCGCCCATAGGAACTGAGGAGCGGAGCATCGGAGCATTAAGGAGGAGGACGCATGCGCATGGTAAGTTACCTGTACGTTATCTTCAGTGCTCCGACCGGTCCCGGGACCTACTGCTATGGCCTATAGGCACTGAAGTGGGGCAGTACACAGACATACAGCCTCCAGCCATACACTGTATATGGCTTAACTCTGTATGTCTGTGGGGGAGCTATACTGCACCTAATGTGGGGGAACTATACTGCACCTAATGTGGGGGAAACTACACTGCACCTAATGTGGGGGAACTATACTGCCAGCCTAATGTGGGGGAATTACACTGCACCTAATGTGGGGGAACTATACTGCACCTAATGTGGGGGAACTATACTACACCTAATGTGGGGAACTATACTACACCTAATGTGGGGGAAACTATACTGCACCTAATGTGGGGGAACTATACTGCCAACCTAATGTGGGGGAACTATACAGCCAACCTAATGTGGGGTAACTACAACCTAATGTGGGGGAACTACAACCTAATGCGTGGAACTATACTGACAACCTAATGTGGGGGAACTATACTGCCAACCTAATGTGGGGAGACCTATACTGCCAACCTAATGTGGGGGAACATATACTGCCAACCTAATGTGGGGGAACTGCAACCTAATGTGGGGGAACTATACAAAAATATAAAATTTTACTATTCTGATACTTATAACTCTTTTACTTTTCTGTATATGGGGATGTATGAGGGTCATTTTTTGCGCTGTGATTTGTAGTTTTTATCAGTACCATTTTTGTTTTGATGGGACATTTCAATAGCTTTTTAGATATTTTTTATGGTATTTAAAGGGACCAAAAATTAGCAAATCTGGTTAGTGCACTATTACGACTTTTGGGGCCCCACTTTTGATTTTGCCCAGGGCCACGCTAAGCCTAAAACCAGCCCTGATGCGAGTGATATCGCCACACAGTGTAGGACGGACATGCTCCTCCCCTGTAGAATGCGCGGTGCGTTCCGTGACGCTGCGTGGAGTCACGGCAACGCAAGGGTGAGGCCAGGTGGTTACTGCGCAATACCAGCAGCATTACTCACGGTATCCCACTCTCCCAGAACGGCTTACGGCAGCCAATATCTGCTAGAGGTGATTTTTTAATTTTTAAATCATCAATTTGTAATAAATTGTGTAATTTATCGGTTATATAATTATTATTATGATAGTGTACGCTAGCACTATAATCTTTCTATGGATTCTCTAGTTAGTCACCCTAATGTTTTAGTTTAACAGCTGTAATTATAACAGCTATTGTTTATTTTATATATATATTTTTCAGATTACATTTTTTTCCTTAGCCATGTACACTAAGAGTATATTTCTTCTTCCTTCATGCTGCATTTTAATTTCATTTACTCATTCGTTCAGCCTAAGTCAGACCCATCTGTGTCACATATTAACCTTCTTAGCGGTTATCCCGAGCGTGACTTGGGTTAATTTTCCCTGCCAGGAGTGGTAACCCCGAGTCATGCTTGGGGTAGAATTGCAGAGTTGCTGGCCGGGCTGCACGATATATCGCAAAAGCAATGGAATCGCGATTTTTGCTTTCTGCTATATAGCGATACAGCCCCCGGGAAAACATGCGATTATCTACTCGGGTCGGCTCCCGTGGCAGGGGCCGGCCAGAGCAGGTAAAGACAAAATACAAAAATTCAGTGTTTCCCTACCAGGGGGCCTCCAGCTGTTGCAAAATTACAACTCTCAGCATGCCCAAACAGCCAAAGCCTGTCCGGGCATGCTGGGAGTAATAGTTTCACAACAGCTGGAGGCACCCTGGTAGATAAACACTGAGCTAAGTGTAAAGGGCCACCGGGAGGAAAATATAAAACCTTCTGCTCACCTAGTCCCGGTCCCTGCAGATGCCGTTCCCCTCCGTGCGGTCCGGTCCCTGCTCTCTTCATTATTCATCTTTGCTTTTTCAGCCAATCACCGGCCGCAGTGGTGTCACTTGTCAAGCCAGTGATTGGCTGAAGGGGAAAGGACTTGTTCTGCAGCAAATACACTAGGTTTGAAATCTGCCTGGTAAACCTAGTGTGTGTTGCTGCCGAACAAGAAAAAGTGACAAGGGGGGATGAATGTGATGGGGGGAAGAATGTGACAAAGGGGGTGGGGGGGGGAGAATGTGACAAAGGGGGGAGGGTAATGTGATAAGGGGGGGAATGTGATAAGGGGGGGGGGAAATGTGATAAGGGAGGGGGGAATGTGATAAGGGGGGGAATGTGACATGGAGGGGGAATGTGACATGGAGGGAGGAAGAATGTGACAAAGGGGGGAATGTGACAGAGGTAAGAATGTGACAAGGGGGAAGAATGTGACAAGGGGGGATGTGACAGGGGGAGGGGAATGTGACATGGAGGGGGGGGATGTGACAAGGGGGGGGGGAAGAATGTGACAAGGGGGGGAAGAATGTGACAAGGGGGGGATGTGACAAAGGGGAGGAGAATGTGATAAGGGGGGGAAATGTGACAAGGGAGGGGGAATGTGATGGGGGGGGGGGGGGAGATGTGAAATGGGCGGGGGGAGATGTGAAATTTCAATGCAAAAAATTGCACCACTTTTGGTACAAATTTCCCGACATAATCATACCGCCAGGGAGGTTAAAGGGGCTAATGGCTACCTACTGATAGTTTAGATTCAAATACAGATTGTTCTGATTTATTGTTTTTAACTTGCATGATACTACATATTGTTCACACCTAGCACCTGACCTAAGCTGGTTTACTGAGTGCAATTCACATAGAGATCCTGAGCAAATTGTGCAGTTCTATTTATGTATGTGTGCATGAAAGCAAGAGTGTATTCGTATGTGTGTGTGTGTGTGTGTGTATATATAGCAGCGTGAGTTTGTGCTTTAGGGTGCACACCCTAATGCAATAGGCTGCGCACGCCTATGCCAGCCAGGGAGAATAGCGAACTGCTCAGACAAGAACAGACCCCAAGACACAAAAACACAAAAATAAATTAACTGACATTACAATTGTGTTAGGGCTCTTTATTTTGCGCCTCAAAGAGTGTTCACTGCGCCTCATTTTCAGCAGTGTGTTTGTTTTTTTGAAAATTTTGTGCAAATAGCAAATCATTTAACACCAGGTATAATTGGTATTAACTGCGACATTTTGTGCACCAGAAAGTGGTGCTAAACCTTTGAAAATAGGATGCTAATAGCATAAAAAATAGAATGGTCATATTTTGTTGAAGATATGTGACATCCTTCAGAAACATGAGTTGCTAGTTGCTCTTTGGTGGACTACATAATTTCTCTTGACACTTATCCCAACAACTATGGCAGCGTTTTAAAAGATCTTATTCGATGAGCAAGAAAAAAAGTTAACATATAGGAGCACTATAGGTATATGCACAGTGGTACAGTGTTTCCCTGGTGCATACATAGGGTTGTTGTCACGTATGGACAGGGAAACAGTGAACCCTAGCTCTGTCCACATCTATTGCGTAATCAGCCTAAATACTGATTCCACAACTAGAAGACGGTCCCTACTCTGGGATAAGTGCAGGGACACCTCAGGTCAAAACAACAAACTACACACCATACAGTAAAGGTCAAGGAGAAACAGTCAGGAAACCTAAGCACAGGAAACTTAATTCAGAGGGAGACAAAGAAACAGAATGAGGATAGTCAGCAAGCCGGATCAATAGCCAAGACAACAAAAGTGCCTAATTGTATAGCAAAGGGTTAACTAGCTATCAGAGCCAAAGTCACAGAACTAGAACACAGAATCAGATGCATGATAAGGCTCACTACAGAGAAAACACTCTTTCACTGGCAAAGTCTAAGCGGTAACTGAGAGCCTAAATAGACACAAAGGACACAGTATTGGTCAGATTTCCACTTGATTGGCTAGGGCATAGCCATGCCTACATATGATGCTGCAGCCAGATACTAGAAAAGTTTAACTCTTCGGTACATTACAGATGTACAACATATCTCTAGGGAACACATAAGGTGGCACAGAAAAAAACGCCCATTGACCCTGTTATTGCAGGTGGGCAGACCCCTTAACACCTTGGGGATGCAGGGCGTACGCGTACGCACCCAAACCCAAATCCTTGAGGACTCAGGGTGCACCTATACGCCCTGGTCCCACTAACAGGTTTCAAACTGTTCTCACCAGTGGAGGACAGGTTAAACCTGGTGGGTCCCGGTTGCTACGGGCAGCCAGGACCTACGGATAATGCCAGGCAAGGAAGAACGGGCCGATGTCCGGCATTAACCCTTTAGATACCGCGATCAAAGTTGATTGCATCGTCTAAAACTAAACCAGAAGTATCTCGGCAGCTCAGATGAGCTGATTGGGACAACATCGCCAAGTGTAAAAAAAAGTTTATGAAAGTTAATTAACCCCTTCCCTATTCCCTGTTAAAATCACCCACCTTTTCCCATTTTTAAAATAAAAGAATGTAATAAAAAAAAATAATAATCATATGTGGTACCGCCGCGTGCGTCCTAACTATTAAAATGTAAGGTTAGCTAAACCGCACGGTCGATGGCGTACACGTAAAAAAATACCCAAATTGTGCATTTTTGGTCACTTCATATACCATAAAAATATTAATAAAAAGTTATCAAAAAGTCCCATCAAAACAAAAATGTTACCGATAAAAACTACAGACTACAGTGCAAAAAATGAGCCCTCATATAGTCCCATATGCGGAAATTTTTTTAAACATTGCCTAATTACGGTGCATGTATTTAGGATTTTTTTTAAAGTAGTTAAATAAAACCTACATAAATTTGGTATCTTTGTAACCATTTGGACGTACAGAATAAAGATAAGGTGTCATTTTTTATGAAAAGTGCACTGCGTAGAAACAGAAGCCCCCAAAAGTTGCAAAATGGCGTTTTGATTTTTTATTTAATCCCACAAATTTGTTTGGGGTTTCGACGCAGAGTATGTTATAAAATAAGTGATGTCATAACAAAGAACAATTGGTGACGCAAAAAACAAGCCCTTATATGGGTCTGTAGGTGCAAAATTGAACGTGTTTTGTTTTTTCCTCCTCCCCTTCTAAAAATCATAAGTGTAAAAATGAAAATTGATTTCAGTGCTTAACCCCTTAAGGACGCAGCTTTTTTTTTTTTTTTTGCAAATCTGACCACTGTCACTTTATGTATTAATAACTCTGGGATGCTTTTACCTTTCATTCTGATTCCGAGATTGTTTTTCCGTGACATATTCTACTTTAACATAGTGGTATATTTTCGTCATTACTTGCATCCTTTCTTGGTGAAAAATCCCAAAGTTACATGAAAATTTAGCATTTTTCGAACTTTGAAACACTCTGCTTGTAAAGAAAATGGACATACCAAATAAATTATATATTGATTCACAAAAACAATATGTCTACTTTATGTTGGCATCATAAAGTTGACATGTTTTTACTTTTTGAAGACATTAGAGGGCTTCAAAGTATAGCAGCAATTTTCAGAATTTTCACGAAAAATTCAAAATCTGAATTTTTCAGGGACCAGTTAAGTTTGAAGTGGATTTATGGGGCCTTTCTGTGAGAAACCCACCATAAATGACCCCATTATAGAAACTGCCCTCATCAAAGTATTCAAAATGACAGGAACAGCAGCAAAGTGGAGGAGAAAAATCAAAATCAAAATTTTTTACACTAACATGTTCATGTAGCCCAATTTTTTTCATTTTTACAAGCTGATAAGGAGAAAAAGCCAAAAAGCTAAATTTGTAGCCCAATTTATTTCAAGTAAGGAAATACCTCATATGTTGACCTAAAGTGCTCTGCGGGCTCGCAACATGGCTCAAGAGGGAAAGAGCAACTGTGGGATTTCGAAGGGCGAATTTTGCTGAAATGGTTTTTGGGGGACATGTTGCATTTAAGAAGCCCCCATGGTGCCAGAACAGCAAAAAAAAAAAAAAAAAAAAAAAACACGTAGCACACTATTTGGGAAATTACACCCCTCAAGGAACATAACAAGGGGTATAGTGAGCCTTAACCCCTTCCCGACCTATGACATACCTGTACGTCATGGGTGGCAAGGTGTTCCCGACCCATGACATACAGGTACGTCATGAACATTTTTGCCGCTACTCGCGGCATCCCGCAGCGCCCGGTAAGGTGCTGGCTATCACTGATAGCCAGCCATCTTACCATGCGACCACGGGGGGTTTCATCCCCCACCAGCGATCGCTGCTATCAGCTAGTCAAATCTGACTAGCTGATAGCAGCGTTTCGCTATGAAAATACTTAGCAGCGCGGTGTGTGAGTCCCGATCACGGGGATCGGGACACACACCGCTCTGCTAAGTGTCCCTGACCTGTTCCCCGGCGTCACTTACCCGTCCAAGCGGTGTCCCGAGCGGTCCCAGCGCGAGCGGCGTCCTCCAGGCGGCGAGTTTCCGGCAGCAGGGCGGCATCTTCATTGGCAGCAGTGAGATCGCCGTAAAGCGATCTCACTGCTGCCTCTGGGAGTTTCAAAACTACAACTCCCAGCATGCCCAGACAGCCTTTGGCTTTCTGGGCATGCTGGGAGTTGTAGTTTTGCAACATCTGGAGGTCCACAGTTTGGAGACCACTGTATAATGGTCTCCAATCTGTGCTCTTCCAGATGTTGCAAAACTACAACTCCCAGCATGCTCAATCTGTCCAGGCATGCTGGGAGTTGTAGTTCTCTAACATCTGGAAGAGCACAGATTGGAGACCATTATACAGTGGTCTCCAAACTGTGGACCTCCAGATGTTGCAAAACTACAACTCCCAGCATGCCCAGACTGCCCAAGCATGCTGGAAGTTGTAGTTCGGCAACATCTGATCCTTCAGATATTGCCGAACTACAACTTCCAGCATGCCTGGGCAGTCTGGGCATGCTGGGAGTTGTAGTTTTGCAACAACTGGAGGCACACTAGTTGGGAAACATTGTCCGTTTCCTACCTCAGTGCCTCCAGCTGTTGCAATTGTTGCAAAACTATAACTCCCAGCATGCACTGACAGACCATGCATGCTGGGAGTTGTAGTTTTGCAACAGCTGGAGGTACACTGGTTTGGAAACACTAAGTTTGGTTGCAAAACACTTGAAAGTTTATTACTTAACTTAGTGTTTCCAAACCAGTGTGCCCCCAGCTGTTGCAAAACTACAACTCCCAGGATGCACGGACAGCCAAAGGGCATGCTCGGAGTTTGCAACAGCTGGATGTTTGCCCCCTCCCCCCAATGTGAATGTACAGGGTACACTCACATGGGCGGAGGTTTACAGTGAGTGCTGCAAGTTTGAGATGGCGCACATTTTGAGCTGCAGCTCAAACTCCCAGCGGCAAACTTGCTGTGAACCTCTGCCCATGTGACTGTACCCTAAAAACATTACACTACACTAACCTAAAATAAAAAGTAAAAAACACTACATAGACACATACTCCTACACAGCCCCCCCTCCCCCCCAAAAAATGAAAAACGTCTGGTACGCTACTGTTTCCAAAACGGAGCCTCCAGCTGTTGCAAAATACTAACTCCCAGTATTGCCGGACAGCCATTGACTGTCCAGGCATGCTGGGAGTTTTGCAACAGCTGGAGGCACCCTGTTTGGGAATCATTGGCGTAGAATACCCCTATGTCCACCCCTATGCAAATCCCTAATTCAGGCCTCAAATGCGCATGGCGCTCTCTCACTTTGGAGCCCTGTCGTATTTCATGGCAACAGTTTTGGGACACATATGGGGTATCGACGTACTCGGGAGAAATTGCCTTACAAATTTTGGGAGGCTTTTTCTTCTTTAACCCCTTATGAAAAGGTGAAGTTGGGGTCTACACCAGCATGTTAGTGTAAAAAAATAAATTTTTTACACTGACATGCTGGTGTTGCCCTATACTTTTCATTTTCAAAAGAGGTAAAAGGGAAAAAAGACCCTCTAAATTTGTAATGCAATTTCTCCCGAGTATGGAGATACCCCATATGTGGGCGCAAAGTGCTTTGGGGGCGCACAACAAGGCCCAGAAGGGAGAGTGCACCATGTACATTTGAGGCGATTTGCACAGGGGTGGCTGATTGTTACAGCAGTTCTGACAAACGCAAAACAATAAATATCCATATGTGACCCCATTTTGGAAACTACACCCCTCACGGAATGTAATAAGGGGTGCAGTGAGAATTTACACCCCACTGGCGTATGACAGATTTTTGGAACAGTGGTCTGTGAAAATGAAAAATAAAATTTTTCATTTGCACAGTCCACCGTTTCAAATATCTGTCAAACGCCAGTGGGGTGTAAATGCTCACTGCACCCCTTATTAAATTCCATGAGGGGTATAGTTTCCAAAATGGGGTCACATGTGGGGGGGTCCACTGTTCTGGCACCATAGGGGCTTCCTAAATGGGACATGCCCCCCAAAAACCCTTTCAGAAAAACTCACTCTCCAAAATCCCATTGTCGCTTCTTCCCTTCTGAGCCCTCTACTGCGCCCGCCAAACACTTTACATACGCATATGAGGTATTTCCTTACTCGAGAGAAATTGGGTTACAAATTTTAGGGTGATTTCTCTCCTTTGTAAAAATTCAAAAATTGGGTCTACAAGAAAATGCGAGTGTAAAAAATGAAGATTTAGAATTTTCTCCTTCACACCTAAAGGGTTAAAACACTTACTGAATGTCATTTTGAATACTTTGGGGGGTGCAGTTTTTATAATGGGGTCATTTATGGGGTATTTCTAATATGAAGACCCTTAAAATCCACTTCCAACCTGAACTGGGCCCTGAAAAATTACGATTTTGAAAATCTTGAGAAAAATTGGAAAATTGCTGCAGAACTTTGAAGCCCTCTGATGTCCTCCAAAAGTAAAAACTTGTCAATTTTTTAATGCAAACACAAAGTAGACATATTGTATATGTGAATCAATATGTAATTCATTTGGAATATCCATTTTCCTTTCAAGCAGAGACTTTCAAAGTTAGAAAAATGCTAAATTTTCAAAATTTTCATGAAATTTTTTGATTTTTTACCAAGAAATATCAGTGAAATTTTACCAATAACATAAAGTAGAATATGTCACGAAAAAACAATCTCGGAATCAGAATGAAAGGTAAAAGCATTCCAGAGTTATTAATGTTTAAAGTGACAGTGGTCAGATTTTCAAAAAATGCCCAGGTCCTGAAGGTGAAAATGGGCTGAGTCATGAAGGGGTTAAAGGGGTATTCCAGGAAAAAAAACTTTTTTTTATATATCAACTGCCTCCAGAAGGTTAAAAAGATTTGTAAATTACTTCTATTAAAAATTCTTAATCCTTCCAATAATTATCAGCTGCTGAAGTTGAGTTGCTCTTTTCTGTCTGGCAACAGTGCTCTCTGCTGACATCTCTGCTTGTTTCAGGAACTGCACAGAGTAGAAGAGGTTTGCTATGGGGATTTGCTTCAAATCTGTAGAGTTCCCGAGACACGTGTCATCAGAGAGGACTTAGACAGAAAAGAACAACTCAACTTCAGCAGCTCATAAGTACTGAAAGGATTAAGATTATTTAATAGAAGTAATTCACAAATCTGTATAACTTTCTGGAGCCAGTTGATATATTAAAAAAAAAGGTTTTTCCTGGATAACCCCTTTAACACATCACAGGTGTTTGACAGGTTTGCATTGAAGTTGGACATGAAAATAAAAAATTAGATTTTTAACACAAACAGTTTTCATTTTCACAAGGGGTAATAGGAGAAAATGGACCACAAAATTTGAAGCCCAATTTCTCACGAGTAAGGAAATACCCCATATGTGGACATAAAGTGCTCTGCTGGCGCACTAAAGGTCTCAGAACAGAAGGAGCGCCATTGGACTTTTGGAGAGAGAATTTGGTTGGAATAGAAGACGGGGGCCATGTGCGTTTACAAAGCCCCCATGATGCCAGAACAGTGGAAGCCCCACATGTGACCCTATATCCGAAACTATATCCCTGACGGAATGTAATAAGGGGTACAGTGAGCATTTACACCCCACTGGCATTTGACAGATCTTTGGAACAATAGGCTTTGTAAATTAAAAATTCAATTTTTCATTTTCATGGACAACCGTGCAAAAAATCTGTAATCTGTCAGACACATGTGGGGCATAAATGCTTACTGTACATTCCATGAGGAGTGTAGTTTCCAAAATGGGGTCACATGTGGGGGGGGGGCACTGTTCTGGCACCATGGGGGCTTTGTAAATGCACATGGCTTTTAATTCCAGCCAAATTCTCTCTCCAAAAGCCCAATGGCTCTCCTTCTCTTCTGAGCCCTGAAGTGCGCCCCCAGAGTCCTTTTCATTCACATATGGAGGATTTCCATACTCAGAAGAAATGGGGTTATAAATTTGGGGGGGCTTTTTCTCCTATTACCCCTTGTGAAAATAAAAAATTTGTTTCATGTTTCATTTTCACGTTCAACTTTAATGAAAATTTGTCAAACACCTGTGGGGTGTTAAGGCTCACTATATCCCTTATTACATTCCGTGAGGGGTGTAGTTTCTAAAATGGGGTCACATGTGGGCGTTTTTTTTGTTGGGTGTTTGGATAGAGGATAAGATGTCTTAGCACCCGAGTACCCCTTTAATATTAATTATAATATTATATGTACTGCATTGATCTATGATAAAGGATAGGGGATAAGATATCTGATCGCGGAGGTCCGGCCGCTGGGACCCTCCACGATCTCCAGGCAGCAACCCTGTGTTTTGAACATTTTTGTTCAGAGCACTTGGTTTGGGCGGCCATGGTCGTGACGTCACACTATGTCCTCTATATCTATGGGAGAGGGTGTGACAAGCGACCACAGCCATCAGCGTCCTGTGGATAAGATGTCCAGGGGAAGAGTAGCCATTTAAGTACCTCCTGGAACCAGGGTGAATAGGTACATGGAGATAGGTATTTTTGAGATCCAAGGTTGCCAAGAAATCTCCTGGGTTGAGAATGTTGACCACTGACAAAAAAATTTCCATCCAGAAATACTTTTTCCATATGAACCGATTGAGAAATCTCAAAATGATTATCTTTCTCCAGTTTCCTTTAACTAGCTATTCTTGAATGTACTTAAGTTGATAGGATTACTGTGAGATGACCCTAAAATGGAGCAAATGACCCCCTACTGGGAGGTGAGGAGTTGAAACAGGAAAAGGAGCTTGGGACAAGGAGGGAGGAATCAAGCATATATCGAAAGCCTTGAGTAGGCCCATAGTTAGACTTTTTTTTTAGGGAATGAGTTGGTGTTTTTAGGGGGATTAATATTGGGAATATGATTATATATTTTTTATTTATATAATTATTTGTTCATATTTCTTTCAAATTTTTTTATTTAAACTTTACTGATCCCATATATAATACAGTGCAGTACACATCTGCACTGTATTATGCCTCTGTCAATGTTAGGCTAGGTTCAGACTACGGAATATCCGCCTGCAATTCCGCTTTGAAATTGCTGTCGGAAATTCCGCTTGCTAAAATGTATAGTGTAGTGAATGGGTTTCCGTTCACAAATTCGCACTTCGGAATTTGTGAAGCGGAATTTGTGAACGGAAAATCCATTTGGAAATTTCTGCCTGAAGAATGGGGTTGCTCTCAGGTGGAAATACTCGCGGAACACATTGTAGTCTATTGGAGACTGCAGTGTCCGCGCGGTCCTAGCGCCGACTGATTCAGCCGGCGCTGGCTGCACTCGGAATCTCCGGGCGGAAATTTTCTGCTTGGAGATTCCGTAGTCTGAACCTAGCCTTACATTGACAGGCATAGTATAGCTAGCATAGGAGATCAGACTGCCTCAGAAAGAGCCTAATTGGCTTCTGTAGCCATGACAATGTTGGACTTTGTCAGGCTTCCGGTTGACATTGGTACCATTGGTGCACAAAATGGCGAGGCACTGAAGAGCAGCAGAGGAACTGACCACAACATCTAAAGGGTTAGGCTTCTTTCACACTGCTCTTAGGACATGACAGTGTGACGACCGTTGGGGGAGCCAGGGAGAATTGCCGGAGAAAAAAATTTGGCTTGCACAGTCTTTTTCTCCCACTATTATCGACAAAAAACAATGGCACCCGACAGCCCTCATAATAATAAATGGGAGCCGTTGGGACCCGTTGTTGCCCTTTGCTCCCCGTCACGCGAACAGCCGTTAAAGTAAAAAAAAAAAGAAAGGGACTTTAACGGCTGTTCTTTACGGGGAGCAATAGCAGTGTGAAAGAGGCCTTAACTGTAAGGATCAGAGTAGCGCTCCGATCCTGACAGCTGCAGTAAGATACTACGCTGCTGACCTCTCCTTCTATCAGAGGGGGGGGGGGGGGGAGGAGACACCTCCCCCACCTCTCAAAATGATATTGGCCTGTGACTGGCCGGGGACCACTGGGATTGGTTCATGGCCATCTTCTGGTACGCTCGGATGTGCAGTACGATGCAAGCATAGTGCACTGTCACCGTGCATCAACTCATGGTGACAGTTAATTATACAGGACCTACATGTATCTCCTGTTGCGGGAATGCAACCGCTTTCAGCACGTATATGTACGTCGTTTTGCAGGAAGGTGGTAATAGTGAAGAAATGTCTTCCTCATCAGAGAAAGAAGAGGGATGAGAACAATCGTGGGTTCTCTCAGATAGAACTTCTGATACCTCCATAGGCATCTAGATCTCCTATGTGAAAGAGATCTTTTAAAACTGGCGATGAAGCCCTGGACAAAATCCTTCACCAAGAGCAAAACCGCTTGGATAGAAGGTTCACCCCCCCCCCCCCCCCCCCCCGATTTTCGTGGCAATAGTGCCGCGCTGAGTGCGATAGCTAATATGAATCTAGCAAAGGAGTGTCACAGTCATGTCATATGCTTTTGTTTGGAGGAAGATTTCCTCCCGGCTGACCCTCTGTCAGCAGAAAAGTCTCCCTGAGATGACATCACTAGGAAGACAAAAAGAAAAACAATATTAGTCATAAGTACAGAAATAATCAGTGCTTAGAGTAATTAAGAGGTAAGGAGTACCAAGGTAAGGAGCAGAGCACTGAACAAAATAGCAAATATAGCACAAGAAATAGTGGTAAAGGCATATTTGAAACCAATAACCCAGACCCTAAGCAGGAACTGCTTCTCTCCGACGAATACCTGACGGACTGCTTAAAGAGTACCTGTCACCAAATAAACATTTCTAAACTAACTCAGGCTATGTTTCCTAACTACTCCAAACACTCTTCCCACCCTTAACCCCTTGGGGACGGAGCCCATTATAAGGACAGGAGCATTTTTTGCAATTCTGACCACTGTCACTTTAAGCATTAATAACTCTGGGATGCTTTCACTTTTCCTTCTGATTCTGGGAGATAGTTTTTTCGTGACATATTCTACTTTATGTTAGTGGTAAATTTTTGTCGATTTTTGCATCATTTGCAAAATTCCAAAATTTGATTAAAAAAATTAAACTTTTGCATTTTTCAAACTTTGAAGCTCTCTGCTTGTAAGGAAAATGGACATCCCAAATAAATTATATATTGATTCACATATACAATATGTCTACTTTATATTTGCATCATAAAGTTAACATGTTTTTACTTTTGGAAGACATCAGAGGGCTTCAAAGTTTAGCAGCAATTTTCTAATTTTTCACAAAATTTTCAAAATCGGAATTATTCAGGGACCAGTTCAGTTTTGAAGTGGACTTGAAGGGCCTTCATATTAGAAATACCCTATAAATAACTCCATTAAAAAAACTGCACCCCTCAAAGTATTCAAAATTGCATTCAGAAAGTTTGTTAACCCTTTAGGTGTTTCACAGGAATAGCAGCAAAGGGAAGGTGAAAATTCTAAATCTTCATTTTTTACACTCGCATGTTCTTGTAGACCCAGTTTTCGATTTTTTACAAGGGGTAATAGGAGAAAAAGCCCCCCAAAATTTGTAACCCAATTTCTCTCAAGTAAGGAAATACCTCATATGTGTATGTGAAGTGCTCGGCGAGCGCAGTAGAGGGCTCAGAAGGGAAGGAGCAACAATGGGATTTTGGAGAGTGAGTTTTTCTGAAATGGTTTTTGAGGGGAATGTCACATTTAGGAAGCCCCTATGGTGCCAGAACAGCAAAAAAATAAAAAATAAACACATGGCACCCCTCAAGGCACGTAACAAGGGGTCCAGTGAGCCTTAACACCCCACAGGTGTTTGACGACTTTTCATGTCGGATGTGTAAATGAAAAAAAAAATTTTTTTCACTAAAGTGCAGTTTATTTTCCCAAATTTACCATTTTTACAAAGGGTAATGGGAGAAAATGCCCCCCAAAATTTGTAACCTCATGTTAGGACGTAAAATGCTCTGCGGGCGAACTACAATGTTCAGAAGAGAAGGAGTCACATTTGGCTTTTGGAAAGCAAATTTTGCTGAAATGGTTTTTGGGGGGCATGTCGTATTTAAGAAGCCCCTATGGTGCCAGGACAGCAAAAAAAAAAAAAACAACTCATGGCATACTGTTTTGGAAACTACACCCCTCAAGGCACGTAACAAGGGGTTCAATGAGCCTTAACACCCCACAGGTGATTGACGAACTTTCGTTAAAGTGGGACGTGAAAATGAAAAATTTTATTTTTAAACACTAAAATGCTGGTGTTACCCCAAACTTTTCATTTTCACAACGAGTAATAGGAGAAAATGCCCCAAAAAATTTGTAACCCCATTTCTCTCGAGAAAGGAAATACCTCATATTTGGATGTAAAGTGATCTGTGGGTGCACTAGAGGGCTCAGAAGGGAAGGAGCGACAATGGGCTTTTGGAGAGCGAATTTTGTTGAAATGGTTTTTGGGGGCATTTCGCATTTAGGAAGCCCCCATGATGCCAGAACAGTAAAAAAAAAAAAAAAAAAACACATGGCATACTATTTTGGAAACTACACCCCTCACAGACTTTAATAGGGGATTTAATTAGGGGTACAGTGAGAATTTACACCCCACTGGCATTTGACAGATCTTTGGAACAGTGGGCTGTACAAATGAAAAATTACATTTTTCATTTTTACGGATGACTGTTCAGGTCAGACACCTGTGGCGAGTAAATGATCACTGTAACCCTTATCACATTACGTAAGGGGTGTAGTTTCCAAAATGGGGTCACATGTGGGGGGAGGGTCCACTGTTCTGGCACCATGGGGGCTTTGTAAACACACATAGCCTTCAATTTTACCAACACATATGGGGTATTTCCATACTGAGAAGAAATTGCATTAGAAATTTTGGGGGTCTTTTTCTCCTTTTAACTCTTGTGAAAATGAAAAGTATGGGGCAACACCAGCATGATAGTGTAAAATTTTTATTTTTTTTACACTAACATGCTGATGTAGCCCCCAACTTTACCTTTTCATAAGGGGTAAAAGGAGAAAAATCCCCCCAAAATTTGTAACGCATTTTCTCCTGAGTACGGAGATACCCCATATGTGGCCATAAACTGTTGCCTTGATATACAACAGGGCTCTGAAGTGAGAGAGCGCCATGCGCATTTGAGGCCTAAATAAGGAATTTTCAATAGGGGCGGACCCGATTACAAGGATGGGGCTTGTCTCCACCAAAACCCTAGAGCAGTGTTTCCCAAACAGGGTGCCTCCAGCTGTTGCAAGACTCCCAGCTTGCCAGGACAGTCTATGGCTGTTTGGCAATTCTGAGAGTTGTGGTTTTGCAACAGCTGGAGGCTCCGTTTAGGAAACACTGCCATATGAGACGTTTTTCATTTTTATTGGGGGGGGGGGGGGGGGGGGGGCGGAGGGGGGACATGTAGTGTTTTACTTTTTATGTGTTAGTGTAGTGTAGTGTTTTTAGGGTACATTTACACAGGTGGGGGTACACAGTAAGTTTTCCGCTGGGAGTTTGAGCTGCGGCGGAAACTTGTAGAAGGAAACCCACTGTAAACCCGCCCGTGTGAATGTAACCTTCAGCTGTGGCAAAATGACAACTCCCAGAATGCACTGACAGACCGTACATGCTGGGAGTTGTAGTTTTACAACAGCTGTAGGCACACTGGTGGGGGAACCACTGAGTTAGAAAACAGACTCTAGCTCAGTGATTCCAACCCGTGTGCCTCCAGCTGTTGCAAAACTACAACTCCCAGCATGTACGGTCTGTCAGTGCATTCTAAGAGTTGTAGTTTTGCAACAGCTTGAGGCGCTGAGTTAGGAAACAGACTCTAGCTCAGTGTTTCCTGCACCAGTGTGCCTACAGCTGTTGCAAAACCACAATTCCCAGCAGGGCCAGACAGTCAGGGATGCTGGGCATGTAGTTCTGCAATATCTGGCCCTTCAGATATTGCATAACTACAACTCCCAGCATGCCTGGACAGTCTGGGCATGCTAGGTGTTGTAGTTATGCAACAACTGGGGAAGAACAGTTTGGAGACCGCTAAGTAGTGGTTTCCAAACTGCAGCCCTCCAGATGTTGCAAAACTACAACTCCAAGCATGCCCAGACTGTCCAGGCATGCTGGGAGTTGTAGTTCTGCAGGATCTGAAGGGCCAGATATTGCAGAACTACATGCTCAGCATCCCTGACTGTCTGGCCATGCTGGGAATTGTAGTGTTGCAACAGCTGTAGGCACACTGGTGCAGGAAACACTGAGCTAGAGTCTGTTTCCTAACTCAGTGCCTCAAGCTGTTGCAAAACTACAACTCTTAGAATGCACTGACAGACCGTACATGCTGGGAGTAGTAGTTTTGCAACATCTGGAGGACCACAGTTTAGAGACCACTACACAGTGGTCTCCAAACTGTGACCCTTCAGATGTTGCAAAACTACAACTCCCAGCATGCCCAGACAGCATGTGAAGATCACTTACCGTGATCTTCGCTGCAGCCTTCTCCACGCCGCACTTTCTGGCTGCACTCCTCCTGCTGCCGCCGCTGCCCCGGGATGCCGCCTTCGTCGGTCCAGTAAGCCGGCCATGCTCCCCACCTCGCCGCCCGTGTTCCCCCCCACTCTGCCCTGACTTCGATCAGTGGGCAGAGCGGGGGAAATGAACTCTAAACCCCCGTCCCCCCCTGCCTTTGGTCGTCAGCCTTATGGACCATCCTGTAAGACAGCTGACAGCTCCGAACATTCTTATTTTCCGGGCGATCGGGTCAAAACAGCAAAGATAGGAAAATAGAGGGCAGCCACTCGCCAAGTCCTTTTTGATTCCTTTATTCCATTCAAAAGTAAAACCAAACAACAGAGTGAATCCACATTATACAGACGCATGGGGCTGGGTGGCTCAGTGCTACTCCATCATGTAAATAAGCATGCTGCAGTATGCTAGACATTGCCTTTTTTCAATTACCATGAATGCACCCTAACATGTTTTTTTATGGGCATACACAGTGGTCAAATACAGCAAAATAAAAACACGTTGTGTAAACTAGTCAGTTTTAGGAAATTTCCACCATTCTCTGTCTAGTAAAGCACCTGCTGGTAAGTACACAGGACCCACCGCCTCTGCTCCTGGGAGTTCCCCCTGTGTCAGTTCCCCATAGCCCAGCGCAGTGTGATCAGGCGGAAGAACTGATAGTAAATGACTAGGGGAGGGGCTGACGTGAAAACGTGTGACCCCAGAAAACGTGCGTCACCACCTGCAGATCTCCCGTGGAAAAGTACAACTCCCAGCATGCTTCAGGGAACCTTGGAGTTGTAGTTTTGAAGTGTCAGAAACGCCACAGGTTGGAGAACACTGCTGGACAGTATGGACACCGCAACGTGTACCTCCTGTAGTACGGACAGTGACTTCTCATTCCCGCTTATTCACACAGCATGCGGTTATAGCGGGAGTCACAGCCCGTACCCGGTGGGGAGACACAGGTAATGCGCAGGCTGCCTGCACCATATACAGTTCACATACCCGCTCTCCAGCACATACTGTACACATAACGCAGAGCGAATCACGGCAGGGGAATGCCCGGTGCTGCGGCCATGTGATGCCGACGCCTCCTCTCAGGACCTATATCTCCCGCTCACTGCCGCCTCCTCCCGTCACTCCCTCCACCTGTGTGCAGGAGAAGCCGCGCTAGGTATACAGCTGTGTATAGGACGTAATGCCTGCTGGACGATGACAGGAACGCGTTGTCCCTAGTTCACACAATTCTACAGAGACATCTCAGTGAGCGCCACTTCAGGTGAGTAGAGGCGGCGATGGGCACCTTGTGCAGGATAGGGCATAAGCGCAGGGGTCTGATTGGCTGCTGGACGCACCTGCTATTTGCATTTTGTCCAAACAGGTTTACAAAATTTTTGATAACTTTTTTTTTTTATTTTATTTATTTTTTTACACTCACGTGTGCATTCACATTGGGGGAGATTTATCAAAACCTGTGCAGAGGAAGAGTAGTGCAGTTGCCCATAGCAACCAATCAGATCGCTTCTTTCATTTTCCACAGGCCTCTAAAGAGGCCTGTGGAAAATGAAAGAAGCGATCTGATTGGTTGCTATGGGCAACTGCACCACTCTTCCTCTGCACAGGTTTTGATAAATCTCCCTCATTATGATTTTACTATCCTACTTTTTCTCACAATTTTTTTTTGCCTTCAAATCTCACAAATCTGCATGTCAAGTCATATCCATTGACTTCCATTCAGTTATGATCCGCATCTGAATGTGCACGTTTTTAGATTGTGGGGGTTGGGAGGAATCGAAATCGTGTCAGATTTTTCTTTTATTCTCATTGCCTATGTAAATTGTGGAAAGTGTAAGAGACTTCAGGATTCTTTTGATTCTTCACAAGTTTCTGCCATACAATTTTTGGATGCGATTTAAAATTGGAGGCCAAACAAATATTTAGATTACGATTGTATATGATTTCAGGTAATCCGATTTTGTCCAATTTTACTATCCGTTATTCATATGGTAAAATCTTTAGCTGCATTCACGTGGCCGTCTAGACCCGTCCCGTTCTTCTCCCGTCAAAAACAAAATCAGACTATAAAACTTTAAAAAAAGATCCGTTTGGATCTGTTATTGTTAAATTAATAAACCCCCCCCCCCCCCCCCCCCCCAAAAAAAAAAAAAAAATTTTTTTTTTCTGAGCATGCTCAGAAGTAAAAACAGATTGAACAAAAAGATTCAAACGGATGACATTAACCCCTTAAGGACATAGCGTTTTTCTGTTTTTGCACTTTTGTTTTTTCCTCCTTACATTTAAAAAATCATAACTCTTTCAATTTTGCACCTAAAAATCCATATGATGGCTTATTTTTTGTGCCACCAATTCTACTTTGTAATGACAGCAGTCATTTTATCCAAAAATCTACGGCGAAATGGGGGGAAAAAATCATTGTGCGACACAAAATTGAAGAAAAAAACAGGGTTGTAAATTACTTCTAACTACTGGAAGGGTTGAGATTTTTTATCAGCTGCTGAAGTTGAGTTGTTGTTTTCTGTCTGACAACAGTGCTCTCTGCTGACACCTCTGCTTGTCACAGGAACTGTCCAGAGTAGGAGCAAATCCCCATAGCAAACCTCTAATGCTTCAGACAGTTCATAACTTGGACAGAGGTGTCAGCAGAGAGCACTGTTGTCAGACAGAAAATAACAAGTCAACTTCAGCAGCTGATAACTATTGGAAGAGTTAAGATTCTTTAATAGAAGTAATGTACAAATATGTTTAACTTTCTGGAGCCAGTTGGTATTAAAAAAAAACTTTTTTTTTTCCTGGAATACCCCTTTTAAAGGAGTACTCTAGTGCAGAGTACTCCTGCTCCATCCTGCCCGGGCTGCAAAATAAATGAAAATGAACCATCACTCACCTCCCTGGGTTCCCGCGGAGCGCCACTACAGCTGACCGGTCCTCCGGTCCATCTCCTTCATACTTCAGGGTGTAACGAAGCGTCACATGGCGCTCAGCCTATTATGGGCCGAGGCTGAACATCGCGGCGGCCGGCGATAGGCTGAGCGCCATGTGACGCTTCGTTACACCCGGAAGTATGAAGAGGATGGACCGGAGGACCGATCAGCTGTAGTGGCGCTCCGCGGGAACCCAGGGAGGTGAGTGATGGTTCATTTTCATTTATTTTGTAGCCCGGGCAGGACGGAGCAGGAGTAGTCTGCACTAGAGTACTCCTTTAAGGGTTACAGCGGTCGCGCCCCCTTCCCATAGACTTTCGTTAAGGGGGGCGGGCGAGACGTCACGAGGGGGCCGGGCATGACGTCACACCCGGCGGCCGCGAACACGGAAGCCTGCACACAGCGTTCGGAGTAATGAACTTCCGGACGCTGTGAGCGGAGCTCCGAAAGGCAGGGCAGCGCACAACCCCTTTAAAATGTGATGTCAGTTGGCAGTTCTATGGATATATTGCACTTTGCTTGTCTGTGAAGCCAATATTTAGTGACACGTTGTATCACAAATTGTTCTGCAATGTGGATTTTGTCTGCACAGATTGCAATTTGCAGTAGACCTGTGTGGATTTGCAGTGTGGTGGCGCACTACTGCAGCACGTGTACCTAGGCATTGATCTATCAATTAGGTTTATTCAAAGCCTTGTGAACCCTATTGATGCTTTTTTGTGGTCCTCATGTCCCACAGCTAAGCTAACTTGTCGCCTTATGGATCCTTGGGGGCTCTTCAGTGGTTTTTATTCCGGTTTTAAGCTAGGGCTACATGGCAAATTTGGCTCCAACACTGGTTACAAAGCCAATGATCGTCGTGTCGTGTCGTGTTGCATCACAAAGCACAACTGACACAACCGGATCCCATTGACTTGATAGGGATAGAGAGAGGGACTGGCATTTTACAGTTGAGCGAAAAAAAATAAGGTTATGTAGTATTTTTGTTCCTCCTTTTGTCGGCTTGACCAACGGGGCTCCCTTTACTGGAACAATTCCTTACTTTGCTGAAAAGCATCGCAATATGATGTTCTGTGGCCAAAGTCGCCGTGCAATCATAGCCTCAATAAAGTGAGGGAGGAAAAGCTTTTCTGTTAGTTGCATGGTATTAACCTCTTCAGGATGCCGGGCGTATGCATACGCCCTGTATCCCGAGTCCTTAAGGATGTGGGGCGTATGCAGATCGCAGAAAATTCAGACATGCGATTTTCTGCTATTCCGGGCTGATCGGGTCTCTGGTGAACTGATCACCTGGAAAATAGGGATGATCGGAGCTGTCAGTGACAGCCCCGATCATTCTGAGGGATAGGAGCGAGGTCGCAGTGCTGCGATCTCCTCCTATCCCCTGCCATTGGTCAGAACTGATTCTGGATGTTGGGCAGAACGGGGGGAGAAGATGGAGACCGGTACCTTACCTGAAGATGGCGTGGGGACCGAAGATCATCCTGGTTTACTGTGGCAACCACTAGGAAGGCAGAACTGCAACTCCCAGCATGCCCAGACAGCCAAAGGCTGTCTGGGCATGCTGGGAGTTATAGTTTAGCAACTTCTGGAGGGTCACAGTTAGGAGACCACTGTTACAGTGGTGCCCAAAAACGGTAGCCCTCCAGATGTTGCCAAACTACAACTCTCAGCATACCTAGACTGCCCAGGCATGCTGGGAGTTGTAGTTGTGTAACATCTGTCCCTTCAGATTTTGCAATTTTCATGAAATTTTTGAAAATTGCTGCTCTACTTTGAAGCCCTCTAATTTTTTCCAAAAATACAAATGTCGATTTTATGATGCCAACATAAAGTGGACATATTGTATTTGTGGATAAAAATATAATTTATTTGGAATATCCATTTTCCTTACAAGTAGAGAGCTTCAAAGTTCGAAAAATGCAAAATTTTCAAACATTTCATGAAATTTTGGGATTTTTCACCCAAAAAAGGATGCAAGTAATGACGAAAATTTACCACCCAAATAAAGTAGAATATGTCACGAAAAAACAATCTCAGAATCAGAATATTCGGTAAAAAGTGTTTTAGAGTTATTTAATGCGTAAAGCGACGGTGGTCAGAATTGCGAAAAAGGGCTGCGTCCTTAAGAGGTTAATGGAGTAGTTCTGTGCAGAAACCCTTATCCCTTTTCCAAAGGATAGGGGATAAGTGTCTGATCGTGGGGGGGGGGGGTCGGACTGTTGGGACCCCCTGCGATCTCCTGCACGGCATCCTGGACGGAGCGTGACTATCACTGCAAGAAGTGCCGGCTGTCAGCTGCCGCTTTGTGCACGGGTTGACGCGCTCAGTTTCTGGGGCTGCCGGAGCGCCGTGCAGGGGATAGGGGATAAGTGTTCCTGCACTGGAGTACTAATTTAATAACAACACACACAGGGATTTAAAGTGTACCTCGAGTGCTTTTTATGAAAAATAACTATCGGTGCCGGAACAGTTTTGCGAGCTCCTGTTCTTCCCACCTGCAAGGGGTTACAGCTGAACAAAAGAAGAATTCTAAGGGGCTGTGAAGTCTCCAGTTTCAGCATTTGCCGCAGTGTGCATAGTTTCGTCTGTATTTTCTTTTTGTAATAGAATATCGTCCAGCTTGCTTACAACTGCTGGGGCAACAATGGAAATTCCTAAAAAGAAGAAAAAACTGCATTAGCAAGATATAGTTGCACAGCAGGTGACTTGTCAGTCACAGTTGTAAACAGGTTGAAAGAACATAAAGTACTGTCCAAGGGAGTGTAGTCATTGGCTTCCATTTTTTTCTCAGCCTGTGTCAGCAAGAATTTCGAGTCAATTCACACAGGATAGAGTCGTGACCAAACAAGTAGATGAGACTTGAGCGATTATATGCAGTGAAGTCTTCAATTGCAGATTTATTTATTTTTTCTTCCCCAGAATTCCACAGGAGAATCCATAGCCACAGATTTTGTGGATTTGGTCTGGAAATTTTTCAGGTTAAATTGGTCCCATGTGATCTTGCCCTCCAGTGGTCTCAAACTGTGGCCCTCCAGATGTTCCAAACTTCAACTCCCAGCATGCCCGGACAGGCGTTGGCTGTCCAGGCATGCTGGGAGTTGATGATCTGCAACATCTGGAGGGCCACAGTTTGAGACCACTGATTTAGAGTATATTCAGATGTAGTTGTTGAGTTGCAGCTCTTTTTTTGTGTGCTCGATATGGCCACCATTCCACCATTGTATTGGAAACAAAAAAAGCCAGAGAAGGCAAATCGGTGGCACTTTGTGGGAAAATAACGAAACGCTCTTCAACCGCTGTCTGAACACTACCTTAGGTCTGTTTGTCAGGAAATTGACATTTGTGCTCTCTTTTTTTCAGACATGGACAGTCCAATAATCGAGGGTGGTTAAGTGAGTGCTGTCAGACAGGAGAGGGCGCAGAGGAGTGCTGTCAGACAGGAGAGGGCGCAGAGGAGTGCTGTCAGACAGGAGAGGGTGCAGAGGAGTGCTGTCAGACAGGAGAGAGCACAGAGGAGTGCTATCAGACAGGAGAGAGCACAGAGAAGTACTTTCAGACAGGAGAGAGAGCACAGAGGAGTGCTATCAGACAGGAGAGAGCACAGAGGAGTGTTAGCCCACCTTCACTTACTGGACTTGGTCCATTCCTGTGCTTCAGCTTGGACAAAGCCATGATTTCTATAAAAAGGAAGTAAGATTTCCTTATGAAGTATATTAGAAAGGTTAGTGTTTTGCCAAGATGTACAACATAAAAGTTTTTGTATCTTAAAGTGCCCATTTAAAATCTCATTCTCATCAACATATAGCAATGTAGCCAGATGAATCACATGACTCTGTTTCATGAGCCAACTCCTTTCTCATAAGTTTCATAAGCTCTTTTTTCCTGTGTTACTTGTGAGAACTTGTTACAAGAGGCGTTTCTGTGAAAACCAAAACGTAACCTATTTAGATGCCTACACTGCGTCCTGTGTATGTTTTCACAATGGTGTTGGTTCTTCTTAAAGGATCTTCTTTGTCTTCGTTATCCTAAGTTCTTTAGCAATGCATTTTTTATTTTAGCAGGTAGTATCATTTGTGCACTCAGGATATGCCTATGTGTCAGATCTGTGGGGGTCCAGCTATCGGCACCGCTGCCTTCAGTACTCAGTGGAGAGTCAAAACTCCCCACCCAACTTATCTTATGTTAAAAGCCTAGTCAAAGGCCCATAAATATCAGTGTCAGAAATGCCATAAGCTTGGGTGGTAATGCAGTTGAACAAGTAACTGATGACTTACAAGATCGAAGCTAGTGGTCTGCCGAGTTTGTGTATAATATTTTTAAAGTACGTTCGCATGTACAGGTTCTGCTGCATATTTGCTGACGCTGAGTTTACTACCTATTGAAGTCAATAGGTGGCAACCAGCAGCAGATCTTGTACGTGTAAACGTACCCTAAAGGGGTATTCCATAAATACTGCTGTTCTCCTAGAGCTGCAGTCCCGCTGCTCAACACATCCAGGGTTTGGAACAAGGCATAGCCCACTCATCCGAACCGTGGCTGCATCGGTGTCCCTGATTTGCTGAGCAGGAATTTCCTCATGCCCGATCCTGAAAGGGCAGCATAGAAGTATGAGCAATAGAAGAGAAAAGGGTTCCAGCTCCCCGGAAAATCATAAGGTATTCATGAAAAAATTAAAAGTCCAAAATGTAATTAGTCCATATTAAAATCCAAACACAAACACCCAGTGCAGATAAAAACTCCTCAATGCCGACGCGTTTCGGACTAATTAGTCCTTAGTCATGGCAAGGAGAAGGTATACATCTTAGCCTTATATACCCCATATCAAGAAAAACACATGGTTTGAGAAAACCTGATCCGCCTCTGGAAATCGGCATCTGCCGTCATTTCCTGGGCGGATACACTTTTACTACTTGGACATTAACCCCTTTTGGGGTAAAAGATAAAAAAAAGGGTGATTTTTATATATATATATATATATATATATATATATATATATATATATATATATATATATATATTAGTATGTGGTGGTGTTTTTTTTTTGTCTTCTTATCTCTTTGAGCAACGTTACATTATGTTTACAGATACAAAACATGCCACAGTTTTTCAATAAGAAAATCCATAGCATGTATTGGAATGGTGTGTTACAAACAGAAAATAAAAACCACTACGGTAACATGTAATACTTGGATAACTTTACGGGTTTCTTCATAAAGCAAAGCCTCTGAGTTTAGGGGTGGAAGTGCTAGTGGAATGAAAATTGTTATAAATATAGGGGGAGATTTATTAAAACCTGTGCAAAGGAAAAGTTGCCCAGTTGGCCCTAGCAACCAATCAGCTTGCTGCTTTCGTTTTTAACAAGGCCTCTGCAAAATGAA
Organism: Hyla sarda; assembly: GCF_029499605.1. Classification (NCBI taxonomy): domain Eukaryota; kingdom Metazoa; phylum Chordata; class Amphibia; order Anura; family Hylidae; genus Hyla; species Hyla sarda. The sequence goes on from NC_079191.1 coordinate 335,612,358, forward strand.
AGAAGCGAGCTGATTGGTTGCTATGGGCAACTGGGCAACTTTTTCCTTTGCACAGGTTTGGATAAATCTCCCCCATAGTGCTTGAAAGAAATTATATTTTGAATGTGAATTACTGCATAAACTGAATTGCAATGTCTTTTTTACTTTGCAGAATTGAGCTTGTCGTGGTTGGTTTCATGGTCATATTCTAGGAATATGAATAACCACATTGACTTATAATCCCAGTGGTTTGTTTTCTAGTGAATTCATCACTTTACAGCCTTAGTTGTCAGAATATGAATAAAGAGAAGCACAATGTCCGAGAAGTTTACTCGGTGTTTCCCAACCAGGGTGCCTCCAGCTGTTGCAAAACTACAATTCCCAGCATGCCCGGACAGCCAACGGCTGTCCGGGCATGCTGGGAGTTGTAGTTTTGCAACAGCTGGAGGCACCCTGGTTGGGAAACACTGAGTTAACATGTGGCCTGTTGCTTGTGCTATAAAGATACTGGCACTTGGTATGGACGTGCTGACCGTTTTCGATTGAGTTCAGAGAGCAGAGACCCAGACTATACAACCTAACTGTAAGTAATAGATCCTACCCCAGGGATTAATTTACAATTTAGGGTGGTGGGTTTACTCTACAGTTGTGTCTTTTGTGACGCCTATACAATGGCTGCCTGTCAAAATTGGATGCTGACGAATACGCACACGGACAGGCATGTGCCCCACTGACTTCAACAGCATGAATGTAGTCGTATAGAAACTGTGGGACATTTATCAAAACCTGTGTTGAGAAAAAGTTGACCAGTTCCACATAGGATCCAATAAAATACAATTTTTTCTTTTATTTTTAAGACGCGCTTTCAAAAAATGAAAGAAGCGATCTGATTGGTTGTTATGGGAAACTGGTCAACTTTCCCTTTGCACAGGTTTTGATAAATCTCCCTCTATGCTTGAGTCATTTATCACAAGTATACATGCTTTTACATGGACTCGGCTCCACTGAGTGTGAGAAATGAATGGAACCTAATCTAGCGGACTGTGCTCGTGCCTGTCTGGTGCATCTATATGTCTGAATCCCATTTCCCAGGATGCAGAAATACATGCCTTGATAGGCACAATCATAGTGTGGACCCACCCTTTGAGCTTATTCACACTAAGGAAATCCCATGCCAATTCTGCTCTGTTCACTTGTCAGAAGTCCTGTCATGGAACATTTGACAGTGAAATGGCTTCCACTAAAGGATTGAACATGTTTAACCTTCTAGCGGAATCTGCCAGAGGAGGGAAATGAACAGCTATGGAGGCTCCCTGTGACTGATTCAAATCTCCCGCTGTCCGCACACCAATCAGAGCCACGGATCCTCTGTACGGCGCCTGAGGTCCATTCTGAGAGCTGCCCTCTGCATGCACCACCACCACTGAACACTAGACTTCCCATGGATCAGTGCCTCTGATTGGCGTGTGGACAGTGCGAGATTTGAATGCCGGACAACCTCCTAAAGCTGTTCACTGGATGTTGGTGATTGTAGATTCCCTCTCAGAGTGTCTGTAATCCGGCAGCTGGTAAACTCCTGGAGCTGCCCTATATTGCCACAGGATTTAAATCTTCTGCTGCTCGAGTTTCAGTCTGAGCTGCTGATCTCCGGACGCCATTTCCAGATCATTTTGGCTCCATTTACCATGGAGCAAAACGGTCACAGCCTTAGACTGTTATCTTCTGCCCTATAATGCCTTCCATGCTGCTGGCATTACTTATGATTTATATAGAGACCTAGAATTGCAGGATCCAGTGTTCTGTTTTTGTGCAGCCCCATAGATATTCCGTTCTATCCTCTAGCTCACAGACCTCTGAAAATTAGAGATGGAGCCTGCAGAGCAGAAATCTGGTTTAAAATGCCATATACATGTGTACACAACAGCAGTGATTTAAGTGGTATGCTATAATGCAGAGCACAACAATGCATGGATTTTTTTATTTTTTACACAGAGGGTAGGGTCACACGTATCGCATCCGCAGTGTTTTTGATGTTGTAAATGTGCTGATGACCGTCCCTAGAGTGAGCCTCCTGCTGTTCCTGTGTTGTCTGCTCGTAGCAGCAAACTGCTGATTAGAGATGAGCGAACTTACAGTAAATTCGATTCCTCACGAACTTCTCGGCTCGGCAGTTGATGACTTTTCCTGCATAAATTAGTTCAGCTTTCAGGTGCTCCGGTGGGCTGGAAAAGGTGGATACAGTCCTAGGAGACTCTTTCCTAGGAATGTATCCACCTTTTCCAGAACACCTGAAGGCTGAACTAATTTACGCAGGATAAGTCATCAACTACCGAGCCGAGAAGTTCGTGACAAATCGAATTTACTGTAAGTTCGCTCATCTCTACTGCCGATACGAGTAGACACACAGTGATCTGCGCAGTATACTCGCAGACATTGAGGCCGCTCTCCCTGAGCTAGTCCGAGAGCGGGCACAATGTCTTTGAGTAAACTGCGCGTGCACACTTTGACGCTCCCTGTGTGTCTGCTTGTAGTGGCGGATTGCTGCTTCAAGCAGACAACGCAGGACACCTGGGCACAGCAGGAGGCACACTCTAGGGACTGCCATCAGTGCCTCCGCAACATGAAATACACTCCAGATGTTAGCAGCGCTCCCAAATTTTAGTTTTTGTTTATATTATTGCACAAAGACGAATCGGTACTGCCCAGAATCTGCTCACATATTATATACTGAATTTTACTGACCCTACCCTAAGGTTGTATTCACACGTACAGAATCCTGCGCATAATGTGCAGGATTTGAAGCTGCAGATTTTGAAGCTTAGGGTCTATTTTCACGTACAGTATACTGTGCATATTTGAAGCTAATACAGTATCTGGTTTTAACATGGTCTGCATGCACCCCAGCAATGTATGCTCTGTACAGGAGCTGGTAGATAGGAGGCCATGCAGCCTGACAGCTCACAGGAAGTCTGCTGAATATCTACACAGCCCAGGATGAGATATGATACATATCACAACTAAAGCAATGTTTCTTAAAACCCTTTATACAAATTGGATAACGGTCAGCTGAACTTGGCCAGTGTGTGTGTGTGTTTTGTTTTTGGGGCTCTTACTTGAGCTGGAAAGCCCCCAATACATGGGGGACTCGAGATGGCTATTGACCTTTTGGCTGTCTGGGCATGCTGGGAGTTGTAGTTTTGCCATGTCTGAAGGCACCCCATTGGGAAACACTGGCTTTAAGGGTAAAGCTATGTTCACAAGGTGGAATGTCTGCACAGAAAATTTCTATGCAGATCTTTCAGCACCAGCGGAGTGCCAGCAGAACATACCGCGCTAAGACCGCTCGGAAGTGGGCTGTCTTGGCAATGTATTTCCTTACTTCACTGTCTAAGGATTTGCGCACATTCTGCAAAAGATCCGCTGCCTGCTTGGCGGAACAGATTTTGAGTTGATGCATGAAAAATTGGGGCCTAAAGGTCCATTCACACTGAAAAAATTTAGCAAGTGATTTCCTTAGTGGATCCAGGCCTTTCGAAATAGTGCAGAATCGTTGCTTAGGTCCACGGCAGTCTGCAGCACTTCTCTGGCAGGTTTCTTTGGAAGATTAACCTGTTAAGGACCAAGGGCATAAACTTACGCCCCTAGTCCCGCTCCCGTGATATAACGTGGGGTTACACGGTAACCCCGCATCATATCACGGCGGGCCCGGCGTCATAGTGAAGCCGGGACCCGCCGCTAATAGCGCGCGGCACTGATCGCACTGCCGCGCCCTATTAACCCTTTAGCCGCGCGCTCAAAGCTGAGCCGTGCGGCTTAAAGTGAAAGTTAAATGTGCCGGTTAGCTCAGGGAGCTGTTCGGGATCGCGGCATCCCGAACAGCTGTACTTCAGGAGGAAGGTCTCTTGCCTTCCTTCCTGCAGTCCGATCGCCGAATGAATGCTTCAAGCCTGAGATCCAGGCTTGAGTATTCAATCGCCGAAAACACTGATCCATTCCTATGGAGATGCATCAATCAGTGGTAAAGATCAGTACATGCAATGTTATAGCCCCCCCTGGGGGCTATAATATGGCATAAGAAAAGTGTAAAAAAAATCATTAACCCTTTGAATTATCCCTTCCCCTAATAAAAGTTTGACTCGCCCGGCATTTCCAAGAATTAAAAAAAAAAAAAAAAACAGTGTACCGTAAATAAAAATAAACATGTGGTATCGCCGCGTGCGGAAATGTACGAATTCTAAAAATATACCACTTTTTAAACAGCACGTTCAATGGCGTATGCGCAAAAAAATCCAAAGTCCAAAATAGCGTATTTTTGGTCACTTTTTATATCATGAAAAGATAAATAAAAAGCGATCTAAAAGTCCGATGCAAAAATAGTTCCGACAAAAACTTCAGATCACGGCGCAATAAATGAGCCCTCATAGACCCCTGAACATGGAAAAATAAAGTTATAGGGCTCAGAAAATGACAATTTTAAACATATAAATTTTCCTGCATGTATTTATGATTTTTTTTTTTTTTCATTAGTAATACAAAATCAAACCTATAAAAGTAGGGTATCATTTTAACCGTATGGACCTAGAGAATAAAGAGAAGGTGTCATTTTAACAAAAAAAATGTACAACAAAATGGCTTTTTTTTTTTTTCAATTTTGTCGCACAATGATTTTTTTTTTTTCCGTTTCGCCGTAGATTTTTGGTACAGTGACTGATGTCATTACAAAGTAGAATTGGTGGCGCAAACAAAACGCCATAATACAGATTTTTAGGTGCAAAATTGAAAGAGTTATGATTTTTTTTTATTTTTTTTTTTAAGGTAAGGAGGAAAAAACGAAAGTGCGAAAAACGCCTGGTCCTTAACGGGTTAAAGGGAACCAATCACCAGATTTTACCCTATATAACGCTTAGTAAAGCGTTATATAGGGTAAAATCTTTATTTTCACCATTCCCGGGGGATGCTCTTACCCCCAGGGATGGTGAAGATATGAAGTTATAAACTAGTCACCGCCGCAAGTAGTCACCTGGGCGGGGAGCTCTTCTCATCTACTCCCGTTCTTCGGCCGGCAGCGACGCCCCCTCCGCTTGATTGACGGGCCGCGTCATCACTCTGCTCCGCCTGTTCAGTGAGCGGAACAATGACGCGGCCCATCAATCAAGCGGAGGGGGCGTCGCTGCCGGCCGAAGAACGGGAGTAGATGAGAAGAGCTCCCCGCCCAGGTGACTACTTGCGGTGGTGACTAGTTTATAACTTCATATCTTCACCATCCCTGGGGGCAGCAGCATCCCCCGGGAATGGTGAAAATAAAGATTTTACCCTATATAACGCTTTGCCAAGCGTTATATAGGGTAAAATCTGATGATTTGTTCTCTTTAAACCTGTTTTTGTCTTCTAATGGAACTTCATTCCTTATCAGAATTTTCATTACAAAATGTGTAAACAAAGCAGCAGAACTCTCATTTAGGGCAATGGAAGGCTTGCTGCAAGCAGAATCTGTGCAAAATTTCTGCAGTGTGAATGGGGTCTAACAGTCTAGAAACTCACACAGGCAGCTTGTAAGATCCATAAGATAAGCAAAGGGGAGAGTCGAGTAAGGCTCCTTTCACACTATGAATTTTTCCGTTTACAAACTTCTGTCACATGTTCCGTCACTACAGCTGCAAAACCCGGCCGTTACAAAACCCCTGACGACCGTGACTAAATTGCATTGCAGCCTATGGGGTTTTGTAACTGCCCGTATGCACCCACATATGCCCGTAATTCATTATGGGCGTTATATAGTGACGGGACATCGTGGCGGAAAAGTTACTGCATGCAGAATTTTTCCGCCACGATGTCCCGTCACTATATAACGCCCGTAATGAATTACGGGCATATGCGGGTGCAAACGGGCAGTTACAAAACCCCATAGGCTGCAATGCAATTTAGTCACGGCCGTCTGGGGTTTTGTAACGGCCGGGTTTCGCCGATATAGTGACGGAAGTTCCTAAACGGAACTATTTCACAGTGTGAAAGCAGCCTAAAAATAATGGTGGTGCCAGATCCCCCTATATGCTGGAGACCATTGGAACTAGAGATGAGCGAAGTTACACTGTTTCGATTCGTCACGAACTTCTCGGCTCGGCAGTTGATGACTTTTCCTGCATAAATTAGTTCAGCTTTCAGGTGCTCCGGTGGGCTGGAAAAGGTGGATACAGTCCTAGGAGAGAGTCTTCTAGGACTGTATCCACCTTTTTCCAGGCCACGGGAGCACCTGAAAGCTGAACTCATTTATGCAGGCTAAAGTCAGCAAACTCTGAGTAGCAAGGTCCTTGATGAATCGAATCAGTGTAACTTCGCTCATCTCTAATTGGAACCCATTACCTTTAATAAGGTCTGTTGAATTTCTTTTATTAGCTGCAAAATTATTTTTTGTCTGAGGCATTCTTATTCATCCAGTACAGAGGTGACCCAAAATTATTTAGAAATATTATACATTAGGAAACGGAAATTTGGAATACATAAGGAAGGGGGGAAAACATTGGATTGACTACATTTGATTTCTGGTTCTCCTTTCATTGGGCATATAGGTTTGCTGTCGGTGCTCAGTTTATGATTGGAGGACTGGCAGCTGCCCTTAAAGCCACTTTGTGTAAAGTTCACAGGAACATCTAGATTTGTTCTTAGCTGATCTGTACGTGTGAGCTTATCTGTTACTGGTTTTATTGCTGTTTTACCTACCTGGCTTTGTTTACCTTGTTAGTGTAGGAAACAATTGAGTTGCACTGATTTGCATTGGTGTCACAAATCTTTTACATGTAAGGTAGCTCTTACAATAAAGTCTTGTTATAGTTTTACTGTGCAGCTTTGAATCCGAAACCAGGTGTGAAGCTTACATAACTTTTTTATTTTATTTTCCCCATTCCACTCTGGGTGTGAAATGAATTAAAAAAAAGAGAGAGAGTAGAAATATCATATGTTCTTTATATTATCTAATTCATTATGATCCACACCTGGCTTTTGCTTCAAAACTTTAGAGACATGCGACCAAAGTCACTCCCCCACGTGTTCGCAATAGTCACATTTAGGTTGCCGATATCATTGGCAACACAATACGGCCATTGATTACCAAATGGGGGGGGGGTGGCTTTGGCAACATGCATTTACCGAGATCACGAATAACCTTAATTGATGTGAAGCTATAGGGGCATTAAGATTGTTCCAGGTCTCTGCTTGGAGAATCGCCACAGATAACTACTCCCTTTTTTTATTTAACAAAGCCAGGAAACTTTAAATTTTTTTAATATTTTTTATTTAAATGTATTAGGTTAAATCTTTTAACACCTTCATTGGTATAGTGTTTCCTATAAATGAAGGAAACAGGAGAACGCTTCATTTTTGAACCACCTGGTTATTGTATTACTAGTTATTGCTTCTCTGATAATGCCTGGAAAGTTTCACACAATGAGACATTTGTTAAAATGATTACCAGTTTTCTGTGGTAATGGCATTGAACATCTATATTAAATTTATAAGTGAGTAGTTAAGGTTTGCTTTAGTTATTAGAATTTTCATCCATTGAGTTGTCTTCATTCCAAAACAAATTCTACAAGAAAACACTTTGGAGTAAGTATTTTTTTAAAAAATAAGAAAAAAAAACACTATTTTATTGATAAGGTTGCGGGGGGTGGGGGTGGGGTCAGTTTGAATAATAGGTCTCGCCCTATAGGCAAAGTAAAGCTGGGCAGGGGGAAGCGCTTTCCTGGTTCTGTGGATCAGTTTTAGAAGAAAAGCTTTTCCCTTAAACGCTGTAGCATGTTTAAGTAAAACTTGCATAGCTCATAATGAGGAGCTTGTCAGAATTTAATGCTGCCCTTAGTTGAGGCAGCATGAATGTAATGAGACTCCCCTTAAACCTTATATTCTTTACAGCTATGCAGCAAGTTAAAGAGCACTTTCTGCTATAGAAAATTTTTCATTTATAGCCAGCAATCTTTTTTGGGCTATAGCCATTAATCCCTCAGATGCCGTGATCAATACAGATCATGGCATCTGCGGCAATGCACATGTTAAAATAGATGATTGGATCGGCCGCGGGGATCCGATCATCTGTAATGGCGGACGGAGATCCCCTCAGCCCTCCAGCCGACTCCCAGCGTCTTCTGCTCTGGTCTGAGATCGAGCAGACCAGAGCAGAAAATCATCGATAATACTGATCAGTGCTATGCCCTATGCATAGCACTGAACAGTATTAGCAATCAACTGATTGCTATCGATAGTCCCCTATGGGGACATAAAAAGTGTAAAAATAAAAAAAAGTAAAATAAAAGTAAAAAAAAGTGAAAAATCCTCTCCCCCCCCCCCCAAATAAAAACAAAAATGTACCCTTTTTCTCATTTTACCCCCAAAAAAGTGTAAGATTTTTTTTAAATATAATGTTAATGATCTCGTACGGTGAACATCGTAAACATTAAAAAATAAAAAAGTCCAAAAATGCTTTATTTTTATTTTTTGGTCACATTTTTATTCCCCAAAAAATTAATATAAATTGATCTAAAAGTTTTATATATACATACAAATGTGCTATCAATAAAAAGTACAGATGACGGTGCAAAAAAGTAGCCCTCATACCACCCCATATATGGAAAAATGAAAAAGTTATATATAGGTGGTCAAAATAGGGCAATTTTTATATTACTGATTTTATACAAAAAGTTTAGAGTTTTTTTTTATTTTTTTTAAGCACTATAAAAATAGAAAAGTATCTATGGGTATCCTTTTACTTGTATTGACCCACAAAATAAACACGTGATTTTTTCCGTTAAGTGTACAGTGTGAAAACTAAACCCTCCAAAGGGTGCAAAATTGTGGTTTTCATTAAAATTTCCTCCCCCAAAAAATTACTCTTTGGGTTCGCCATAAATTTTTTGGCAAAATGAGAGGTTTCATTACAAAGTACAATTGGTCACGCAAAAAAATGGGTCTGTAGATGGAAATATAAGAGTTTTATGGATTTTTGAAGGTGAGGAGGAAAAAACAAATGCAAAAATAAAATTGTCCTGGTCCCTAAGGTCAAAATGGGCTTGGTCCTTAAGGGGTTAAAGAAGAAGTTACAGGTCTGTGAGAGCCAGAAATCTTGCTTGTTTGTAGGTGACCAAATACTTATTTTCCACCATAATTTGCAAATAAATTCTTTAAAAATCAGACAGTGATTTATTTTTTTTCCAATTGTCTCTCATAGTTGAGGTATACCTATGATGAAAATGACAGGCCTCTCATCTTTTTAAGTGCGAGAACTTGCACAATTGGTGGCTGACTAAATACTTTTCTGCCCCATTGTATGTATAGGAGTCCAGCCTAACCAGTGTAATGTCACCTCACCCCAGGTGGGGGAGAGGAGACATACACTAAATTGCAGTTTTGTGGTGATCAGGCTAGTGCTTCAAGGTGTCTCTGTGGTGATTATAAACGGATGAATCAGAAGCCCCTCAGATCTGCTGCATTAAAGGTACTCCACCCCAGACATCCCCAGCGGCGGGACCCCCCACGATCTCTGCAGCGCCACCCGCTGTCATCACTACAGAGCAAACTGGCTCTGTGCATGATGATGGGGCAATGCAGGGGACGGAGCATAATGAGAGCACAGTACTGAGCTAAAATCTCAACACAATATCCTCCGACATTTCCTCAGACCTCTGGCTTTATCAAGGGTACAGGCAGTAGTACTGGGTATGCCAGAGCACTGGTGCATTGGCAAAATGGCATGCATTGATCTGCATGAACCACGTTGATTTCAGTGACCCAACCACAGTCTGCAAGTGACATATTTTTTTTTTTTTGAGGGTGTTGGAGTTTTGTCACGGACATAATTTTGTGTCCTGCCCTTTTGAGTAACATTCATATATGAACACAATCCCTAGTTGACCACTTTTTAGGCCATTGAAATGTATGGGGCCAGTGTCTGTGCATGGATCCACTTTGACATTTTGCCTTTGTATCTGTAATATAAAGGGAGTTACCCACATAATCCATATGTTTGTGTAAGACATTGGTTTCCAACTTCAGGACTCCTAATAAGTCATGATTTGGGAGCATATCCGTACAAAGGACGCTTGTGGTGATGCCTGATGCACTGACCCTGCTGGGGGGGGCATTGGTGACGGAAATGAAGGAAACCCTGGTGTTTAGTGTAAGGTGCTACAATTCAGTTTCTCATATCTTTCTGTGACATGATCTGCTCCTCATGACACTTTTTGACATTTTGCAGAAACTTAAAACCAGAAATAGCACCCTCTTTTTTTTTTTTTTTTTTTTTTTTTTTTTATCAACATCCTTTTTTCCTTTTTGGTAATGTGAGTCATGTGATTAGTCTCTTAAAAGAAGTAAGAGCGTACTGCTCTCCTCATATGCCAGCCCACAGCTCGCTCTGCACAGACACTGTAGAGGTTCAATGTTCTTTTTAACTGCCTCATATTAAAATACTCTTTATTTAATGGTGGTTTGAGCCAGTAAGAAGATGGAGGATTCTGAAAGTTATCAGGCACAAACTACAGGTAAGTGTTGTTTTTAGAATTTTTGCAGTGATCTGAAAGCTGCTGTCACCCTTCTGACATTGTTCATTTAACCCCATGGTCTTGAAGTAAAGCTCCTGCCTAATGTGCACTATACAGCATGTTGGAGTACATGTTGTGCTCTGTAACGTTTCCATCATAGCCGTCCTTAGCAGTTTATGCAAGTGGTACAGTGGCTTTTCTGTGGAATTGGACCAGATGGGGCAGACTTTACTAGTGGTATAATATTACCTCTGAATAAAGCATAGTCCCACTGAGCTTGAATGACTCTTTCCTAAAGCATAATAATTTCTATGGAAGATTATATTAAGAAAGATCTTGTGTATTTAACCCATGGTTTTTCAATGACAGTAGAATTTTAATAGTATTGGGTCTTTACAGTTTTTATATATTACAGAAGTCCTTGAATGCCATCAGAAAAAAACCATACAGCTTCTTTTCGTACTCCTTGCACCGTGAATCCAGCTTTTGGCTTTAGAATTTAGTAAACTGTTATTCATTTTGTTTATATATATATTTTTTTGTTAAAGGTTTCTTCTGATAGGAATAGTTTTTACCTGCAAACACAGCCATACACATCTGTTATTCTGAACTCCGTGCAAGCCCAGCACATATCTCCATCCAGGACTTATTTTTTTTTTATTTTTTTTGTTTCAAACTTTTGTTAAATATGTAACACGTGACATATTTCAGTATAAAGAAATAAGAATATAAAATATCAAAGCATAATACTTATGCTGATACTAAAAATCTATTTTCTTAAAATGGGGCGGGGGGGAGGTGGAGTCTAAACTGTTTCTGTTAAAGTATTACATTACATTTTTGGGAACTAGTTAGTAACGTGGACTAGGCTGTTCACGCCTGTTTAAGCAGTATCTTTGCAACTCACTTCCTTTTTCCTTTGACATATACCTCCTTTAAATTTGCCTCCTATATGAAGTAAGTCACCATGTAAGAGTGGAACCACACATTGGCCCTCATTTACTTAGAAAATCGGGTTGTAAGTCAATCTTGCTTTCTTACCCGACTGCTTTTTTCCCCCGGTATTTATTATTATGTCGCATCTTGTTTGTCGCACGTGGGTTTTGTAGGTTTTGGTTTCCAACTCCTCTGAGTTGTCGGGAAAAAATCCACAACAATTCAACAAATTCGGGTTGGAAACCTTTATAAATACGTGGGAAAGCTCAGAAATGTCAGGTTACGCCCCTTTTTCGGGTTTGGGAGAATCCACATCGGGTCCATCGGGAAAAAATGTTGCATCGTGTCGCAGACTGGCGCACGATGTCTGCGACATGGAGCAGACAAAGATGCGCCAAAAAAACCCGACAAAAGAAGTCGGGTTTAGAATAGTAAATGAGGGCCATTGTTTTACTATATTGTCCTGGGCATTTTTCTCCGTGTTTTTTTTTTTTTTTTTTTTTTTTTTATTATTTATTTATTTATTTTTTTATTTATATTTTTTTTGCCTTTTTGGTCAAAAATGCTGCAGCCAGGTGCTACTTTAAAGGGGTGTTCCCATCTCTGATATTATGGCTATGCGTGGTTGGTAGTGGTCCAACACTGTATGATGTCAAAATGTGCAGAATGTCCGCCCGTAAAACACTGGCGGACGTTCCGCACATTTGAATGTTCCATTTGGAACGCATTGCCGTCTGAGACGGTGCATTTCCAAGCGGAAATGTCTATTCTTTCTGCAGATGCCGGAATAAGGATTTCAATAAGACTCCCGTAGAATTCCATGCAGAATAATATCATATCAAAGAAATTATATAATCTCTTAAAACTTAAGGAATCTGTCAGCAGCATCATCTGCACTATCCTGTTTATACAAGGTTAGACAATGTTCACACGGCAATATTAAATATTGGTAAAAGCCATTCAACTTTCTGTACTTTATAATACTGTGAGTTAAGGTTATATAATTTCTGTGATAAGCTTGATTTTGGTTATACACCCAGTCTTGTAGCATATTTTCTTTTGGATTTTGTTTGACTAGCCTCAGAATAGGCCATTAAAGGAGAACTCCAGAAAATAAAAATTGTCCTCCATACTGCCGGCAGAAAAAAAAATGTAAATACCTTCCTTCGCTCCCACGGGGCCTCCGGTAACCGGCTCCCGTCTCTGCCGCGATCCTCTTACAGCCCACCAGAGCACCTAAAAGCTGAACTCATTTATGCTAGCTAAAGTCAGCAACTGCCGAGCCGCGAGGTTCGTGCAGAATCTAAGTACTGTAACTTCGCTCATCTCTACAGGTGATCAGTCGTGTGCAAGAACCAATATTAAAAGGAGAACTAAAGAATATAAAAATTGTCCTCCATACTGCTGGCAGAAAAAAAAAATAGAGATGTACATACCTTCCTTCGCTCCCCCGGGGCCTCCGGTAACCGGCTCCGGTCTCCTCCGCAATCCTCTTTCTGGTTGCCGGTGGTCGGCGAGTCATACTGCACTCAGCCAATCACCGGCCACAGCGAAGTCCCGACTCGGCCAGCGATAGGATGAGCGGCAGTGTGACGTTTTCGGCCCAGGCAGCAGGTGTCGGTGTAGTGAAGAATTGTGTGTTTTGGAGCGTTCTCACACTGCCGTTCAGCCTATCGCCGGCCGTGTCAGGACTTCGCTGCGGACGGTGATTGGCTGAGTGCAGTATGACTCGCCGACCATTAGCAACGAGAAAGAGGATTGCGGAGGAGACCGGAGCCGGTTACCGGAGGCCCCGGGGGAGCGAAGGAAGGTATGTACATCTCTATTTTTTTTTTCTGCCGGCAGTATGGAGGACAATTTTTATATTCTTTAGTTCTCCTTTTAATATTGGTTCTTGCACACGACTGATCACCTGTAGAGATGAGCGAAGTTACAGTACTTAGATTCTGCACGAACCTCACGGCTCGGCAGTTGCTGACTTTAGCTTGCATAAATGAGTTCAGCTTTTAGGTGCTCTGGTGGGCTGGAAAAGGTGGATACAGTCCTAGGAAAGAGTCTCCTGCCCACCGGAGCACCTGAAAGTTGAACTCATTTATACACGCTAAAGTCAGCAACTGCTGAGCTACAAAGTTTGTGCCTAATCGAAGTACTGTAACTTCACTCATCTCTAATTGCCTGTTTTTAAAGAAGCTGCCAACGCCATTCAGTAACCAATAAGCACATTTTTATCTTGCCACAGTACATGCGAAAGCTCTCATTGTTTAATGCAGGCTCCTGTCACAGAGCCTACAATAACCATAGAGCCTTTTCTTCACAAAGGGAAAAGTGCCCATTATAGTCCTTCAGGGGTCACCCCAGCAACTGTTCTACAGGAATAAAGATGACTGCCCAAACCGCACATAAAGTGGTGTGTTTTTATTTATTTTTTAAATATGCATTTTTTTATTCTCTTTTCTACAGTAACTGTTCCGTAAAATACTGTTTGTCAGAGCAGCTACTATCTAAAGGCGTTTCTAATGCAATAGTCTGTTAGTTTATTATGCTGCTAATCTGGACTGGTGCAACTTCCTTGAACTCTGTGGTAGGAAGTATTGGCTAGTTTTATCGAAAACAGACCCTTTCTTACAAAAGTGAATGCTTTAGGACTGTGTGACATATTTTTTATTTATTTTTGTATAGTTAGAACAGTTCTGTGGGAATGAAGCATATTTGGGACCTAAAACTGTCTAGTTTAAAAAAATGTCTTGGCTTTTAGTGCTTCGTTATTTTCATAATGAATTGAAACTGACACAAAGATGAAAGCTGCAGATCAGAGAGAAACTGTTGTCAGAAAATCCTTCATGTGTCTTAAGGATTTGTGCTTTAAAAAAAAAAAAAAACAAGTTCAGAGAGGACAATGTAAGGAGTACAGTCATCATACCTGTCCTTCTATATGCAAATTTTATAATTGAGAACATTGTCAACTTGTGTTTTTTTGTGTACTGTACACTTCAGTCAGCATTCTGTAAAGTGTTTTTGTTGAAGACCATCCTTATAAAAGCTCATCACTTATTTTTAATTTTTATTTTATTTTTGTGCAATTTTGGATGGTAGTCTTGTGTTATGTAGGCTACTGTCCAAAGACAGGTTTTAATAAATCTCCCCCTATGTAGTGGAAGAGTGGTGCAGTTGCTCAGACACCAATCAGATAGCTTCTTATTTCATATTTCACAGGCCTTTTTAAAAATAAAGACGCGATCTGGCTAATATGGGCAACTGCACCACTCCCTCTTTTCTACACAGGTTTTGATATATCTTCCCCATGGTCCAGGAAAACTATTGTCCTTTATACGTAACCATTATTTTCATTCCTAATGTACTAATACTTCCTATTGTCTGATTTTACTTGTGAAACAACTTTAAAACTTGAGTATGAGCACTGTATGAAGAATTCATACACAGATTTATACTATAGCCATACTCTGAGAGATATTTACTCATAATATTTACTCTTTGTATTTTTTTTTCTGTTTCTCTTACAGTAATCATGAAGGACCGTCTCAACGAGCTGCTGGAATATGCAAGACTTCACAACCAGTATGTCCAGAATGGTGATGAGGACGTTCCACAAGACATTGCTATGTTTGAGACTGACCATTCTTTAGAAGCCCTGTACAGGGATATTCAACTCATCCGGACTGAAAACCACTTGTTGAAGGTTGATGTGAAACGCTTAGGGAAACAAACAACACGCTTTCTTACTTCAATGCGTCGCCTTAGCAGCATAAAAAGGGATTCCAACAGTATAGCTAAAGACATTAAGCTAAGAGGAGAAGGCATCCACAGGAAACTCCAGAGCCTGAAAAATCTTAGTGAAGATGCAGAAAGTAAACATGGGGAAAGTTCTCTTATAGCACGTGTGTCCAAGGCTCAGTATATTACCCTTACGCGTGCTTTCCAGCAAGCAATGGTTGAATACAATGAAGCTGAAATGGTTCAACGGGAGAACTGCAAAATCCGAATCCAGCGTCAGCTTGAGATTATGGGGAAAGATATTTCAGGAAACCAGATTGAAGATATGATTGAACAAGGGAAATGGGATGTCTTCTCTGAAAATCTTCTTTCCGATGTTAAAGTTGCACGTTCAGCACTAAACGAAATAGAAACGCGGCACAAAGAGCTCCTAAAGCTGGAGACCCGAATAAAAGAGGTCCATGATCTCTTCCTACAAATGGCTTTACTGGTGGAAGAGCAGGCTGAGACTTTGAATGTTGTTGAGTTAAACATGGAAAAGGTGAAAGATTATGTTGGAGCAGCAAAAGCTGAAGTAAAAAAAGCTGTAGAGTATAAGAAGAAGAATCCATGTCGCACCATGTTCTGTTGTTGCTGCCCTTGCTGTGACTGAAGCCCAAACATGTATGTCTTTTTCCAGAACAAACTTTCATAAAGCTGTGGACATTTTTGAATTGTTATGCCTTACAAGTATTTAAGTGCCTTTTTCGTACTGAAAAAAGCAAAAATACAAATCCTAAAAATATTGTATGCAGCAACAAATTATTTTATGTTTTGCATAAAAAGTTTATTTTATATGTTGAAAAAACGGATGTTTAAAGAAATCCTTTCTTAATAAAAAAAAAAAGTGTAAAAAATACTCAAAGATGACTGCCTTCATCCCTTTAAGGACCAAGCCCATTTTCACCTTAAGGACCACTGTCACTTTAAGCATTAATAACTCTGGGATTCTTTTAATTCAGAAATATTATTTTTTTCTACTTTAACATAGTGGCAATTTTTTGTTGATACTTGCATCTTTTCTTGGTGAAAAATTCCAAAATTTCATGAAAAATTAGAAAATTTTGAATTTTTCTAACTTCAAAGCTCCCTGCTTATAAGGAAAATAGACATACCAAATAAATGATATATTGATTCGCATATACAATATGTCTACTTTATGTTTGCATTATAAAGTTGACATGTTTTTACTTTTGGAAGACATCAGAGGGCTTCAAAGTTCTGCAGAAAGTTTCCAAACCGAGTTTTTGAATTTTTACAAGGGGTAAAAGGAGAAAAAGCACAACCCCCCCCCCCCCCAAAAAAAAAAATAATAATAATAATTAACCCAATTTCTCTCGCGTAAGGAAATACCTCATGTGTATGTAATGTGCTCTGTGGGTGCACTAGAGGGCTCAGAAGGGAAGGAGCGACCACTTGATTTTGGAAAGTGAATTTTGCTGAAATGGTTTTTGGGGGGCATGTCACATTTAGGAAGCCCCAATGGTGCCTTAACAGCAAAAAAAATTTTTTTAAAACGTAGCACACTATTTTTGAAACTACACCCCTCATGGCTTGTAACAAGGGTTCCAGTGAGCCTTAACACCTCACAGGTGTTTGACGACTTTTCGGTAAAGTCGGATGTGTAAATTAAATTTTATTTTTTTCCCCAAAAATGCTGTTTTTTTTCCCCCCACCAAATTAACCATTTTTACAAGAGGTAATAGGAGAAAATACCCCCCAAAAGTTGTAACCCCATTTCTTCTGAGTATGGAAATACCCCATGTGTGGATGTAAAGTGCTTTGTGAGCGCACTACAATGTTCAGAAGAGAAGGAGCACGATTTGGCTTTTCGAAAGGAAATTTTGCTGAAATTGTTTTCGGGGGCATGTCTCATTAGTAAGCCCCTATGGTGCCATAACAGCAAAAAAACAAAGCCCCACATAGAATACTATTTGGGATGCACCCCTCAAGGAACGTAACAAGGGATACAGTTACAGGGGGGGGGTGCCCATGTGCATTTTACAAAGCCCCATGTGGTGCCAGAACAGTGGAACCCCCCACATGTGACCCCATTTTGGAAACTACACCCCTCACGAAATGTAATAAGGGATGCAGTGAGCATTTAAACCCCACTGGCTTTTGACAGATCTTAGGAACAATGGGCTGTGCAAATAAAATTAATTTTTATGGACGACTGTTCAAAAAATCTGTCAGACACCTGTGGGATGTAAATGCTTACTGCACTCCTTACTACATTCCTTGAGGGGTGTAGTTTCCAAAATTGGGTCACACGGGGGGGTCCACTGTACTGGCACCATGGGGGCTTTGTAAATGCACATGGACTTTAATTCCAGACACATTCTCTCTCCAAAAGAGTTTCCCGCTGGGAGTTTCAGCTGCAGCTGAAACTTTGCTGCATCTCAAACTTGCAGCAAGAAACTCTCTCTGAAAACCCCCGCCCATGTGACTGTACCCTGTACAGTCACATGGGGGGGAACCTTCAGCTGCTGCAAAACTACAACTCCCAGCATGCCCTTTGGCTGTGCATGCTGGGAGTTATAGTTTTGCAACAGCTGGAGGCACACTGGTTGCGAAACACTGAGTTAGGTAACAAACTGGAGGGCATGTTGGGACTTGTAGTCATGCAACAGCTGGAGGCATACTACTAACCTTCCCTGCATGCCCTTTGGCTGTCTGTGCGTGCATGCTGGGGGTTGTAGTTATGCAGCAGCTGGAGGCACACTGGTTGCAAAACACAGTTTGTTACTTAACTCAGAGTTTCCCAACCAGTGTGCCTCTAGTTTTTGCAGAACTACAACTCCCAACATGCCCAGACAGCCAAAGGACACGTTGGCAGTTGTAGTTATGCAATATGCAATAACTGGAGGAGAACAGTTTGGAGACCACTGTGTAGTAGTGTCCAAACTGTAGCCCTCCAGATGTTGCAAAACATGAAGGGCCAGATGTAGCTAATGTGTAAAATAAGAGAAAAAAATAAACATCGAAAAGGAGGGAAGGGAGAGGAAGAAAAAGAGAAGAGGGAAAAGGAAAAAATGTAATCCCTAATCCCATAATGCTCTAACCTACGTCTACACCCCCCCCCCCCCCCCCCCCCATGCCTCTGCCACTTAGTTATTTAAGTACTTTAACATTGTCCAGCCAATCCGAAGCTGCTTTTGGGGTATTGAAAAACCAAGGCCTTTGCTTTGTGCATCACCCGAAGTTTAGCAGGGAACATTAATTCGTACTTAATTACATTATTTTGAAGTCTCTTTTCAACCTCAAAGTTTTGTCTCCACTGCATAATCTGGATAAATAGAGACTTTTGCATTATTATTATTTTGCAGTATAGTGTCTTTGTGTTTGTAGCTCAGTGTTTTAATAATGATGGGCCTTGGAGCAGATCCAGTTACAGCCTGTCTTGTTGGTATTCTGTGGGCTCTTTCCACATTAACCCCTAAATGACCACGGACGCAAATGTACATCCTGGTTTGGCAGGACTTCCCGCACCAGGACGTACATTTACGTCCTTTGTATGACCGCGAGCATCGGAAGGGTGCTCCCGTCATACACGGCAGAATCCGGCTGCTAGCAGCAGCCGGGCACCCGCCGGTAATGGCCGACATCCGCGATCGCGTGGATGTCCGCCATTAACCCCCTCCGATGCCGTGCTCAATACAGATCACGGTATTGCGGCACTTTGATTGGATGATCGGATCGCCCGCAGCGCTGCCGCGGGGATCCGATCATCCAGCATGACAGCCGGAGGTCCCCTTACCTAGCTCCAGCCGTCTCCCGGGGGCTTCTGCTCTGGTCTGCGATTGAGCAGACCAGAGCAGAAGATCACCGATAATACTGAGCAGTGCTGTTTCCTATACATAGCACTGCACAGTATTATCAATCAATTGATTGCTATAGATAGTCCCCTATGAGGACATAAAAAGTGTAAAAATAAAAAAAGTTGAAAAATGTAAAAAAAATAAGGGGAAAATCCCCTCCCCCAATAAAAATGAAAATTGTCCGTTTTTCCCATTTTGCCCCAAAAAGCGTAATTTAAAAAAAAAATAAACCTATTTGGTATCGCCGCGTGCGTAAATGTCCGAACTATCAAAATATAATGTTATTGATCCCGTACGGTAAATGGCGTAAACGTAAAAAATTTAAGTCCACAAATGGTGCTTTTTTGTCACATTTAAAAAAAAAAAATGATCTAAAAGTTTTATATATGCAAATGTGGTATCTAAAAAAAAAAGTACAGATGACGGCGCAAAAAATGAGCCCTCATACCGCCCTATATACGGAAAAATGAAAAAGTTATAGGTGGTCAAAATAGGGTGATTTTAGATTACTGATTTTGTACAAAAAGTTTTATATTTTTGTACCGCTTAAAAAAAATAAAAAAATCTTAAAGTATCTAGCCATGGGTATCATTTTAATCGTATTGACCCACAGAATAAAGAACTCATGTCACTTTTACCATAAAGTGTACAGTGTGAAAACAAAACCCTCCAAAATGTGCAAAATTTTGGTTTTCATTTAAATTTCCTCCCCTAAAAAAAATTTTTGGGGGGGGTTCGCCGTACATTTTATGGTAAGGTTTCATTACAAAGTACAATTGGTCACGCAAAAAAACAAGCCCTTATATGGGTCTGTACATGGAAATATAAAGGAGTTATGGATTTTAGAAGGCGAGGAGGAAAAAACGCAAAAATAAAATTGGCCTGGTCCTTGAGGTGAAAATGGGCTTGGTCATTAAGGGGTTTAAGAAAGGGGACAGAATTTCTTTCCCCACTGTCTATTATCCAAATTTGAATAAAACCTGTCATATAAATTTTTTTTTTTCTGACCCCGCAGGGATACTGAGGATCCTCAAATTACACTGTCTTGACCTGTCTTCTAAGTCTGTTACTTAGCCACTGATTTTCTGTTTGCAGTATTTGCATCTTTCTTAAAATTTTCTACCTCATCCTCCACTGCACTTATTCTCTCCTCTGCTTCTCCACATCTAGAGAGATTTCAGAACTGATTAGTCCCAACTTGTTTAGTAAGTCCCCCCACTGAGGTATTACATTTCTCAATGGGGGGGGGGGGGACGGGACTTACTAAGCAATAACGGACATAACTCCTGCAAGCCAAGGGGGAGTCTCATCCGCCGGTTTCTCTTCTTTTCCCCCCTCATATTTTGTCTAGATTTTTCTGCAACAGGGCTTAAGTATTTATCCATTTTTTATTTTTTTTTTTTTTTTGTGGGATTTCTTTTAGGGGCCATTATTTTTCTTTTCCTCCTGATTTATAGCTCTTTAGCTGTAATTTAGATCTCAAATGTACAGTTTCACAGACAGCTCCACTATTAGTCTTTGTAGAAAGTACTTTCAGTCCTTTATATGTTGCCTTGCTCTGTCTTCCAGTGCTTTTATATCCTTTTATAGGGTGGTCAGTGGACTGAGGTACTGGGGGTGGACCTTTTAATCAAGGTAGCAGGTAAGGGTAGATAGCATGTGTGTGTATATATATATTTGTTACTACTATAGATTCCACGCTCCACGGCTAGAAAGTCCTTCCCAAAAGATATTAATTCTCATTTAAGAAAGTACATTTTTCCTTGTTTTGACCCGCTACAGCCCATCAGTACTTCAATGGGATATAATATAGTGGGCCTGGACTGGGTGGGGACTTTTGCTAGTTAATACACGGCTGTATGTCTCTCTAACTGGTCAGCTGATAGAGGAGTTGAAAATTTTTATTCAGTTATATACTGTAGAGATGTTAGTTCCAACACTTTTCAATCTCCAATAAATATTACTACTATAAGCTCCCCAGTCAGTAGTTATTTACAATCTCTCCAGAGGATTATATATCTCACATACCGCCCAGTTTAAATATGGGTTACACAAGGTATTTTACTTTTCTCATATACAGCTTCAAGTCAAGTATACAGACCAGCGGGTGGAGATAATTTAACTAACTTATTTGAGCAAGCGTTAGCGCCCAGCATTTTTAGTGTCCCTTAAACAACACTGCTATAAAACTCCACCATCCGCAGCAGGGATTTTTCCTAGAAGGTATTACATTTTATTTAACCATGTGCGTTTTTTTCTTTCTTGATTTAACCTTCTGTGTCCCAATAGCTCCCAACAAACAATTCATATATCACATGCTACAAGTGTATCCTAATACTGGGTGACTTCTCAAGCTCTATCTTTTCAAATTTATATACTGTACAGGTGATGAATCTAAACACTTTTTAGCATAAGATATTGCTATCTAGACACTCCACATGTCACATTAAGGGATTTTCCCAAAAGTTATTGATTTTTTTTCCTTTTAAATAATATCAATGTTTCCCTAGTTTAACCTTCTGTGACCTAGTAACTCCATCAATCGTCCCCCCCCCACACACACCTTTTATTTAGACTCTCCAGTAGGTAGTATATCACATATCACCAATATATATGCTGTTGTTGGATAATTCATCAGCCTCTGCCCATTCAAATTCCAGTGCGGCAAGTCTGGGCTACACAGTGTATTTCATATGCTCCTATAGAGCTATATATCGAGTAAGCAGGTCAACAGATGAGAAGACAATTTAACTTGTTTAGGGATATACTGTGCAGACCAGGGATGTGCACAGACATTCTGGAGGGAAGGGGCTCAAAAAAAAAAAAAAAAGGCACTATAAAAACTTTACTTATGTTAACACACCACAATTCCCTGTGTAAGGGACCTCTGGCCATCAAGATAGCATCAACCCATGAAGGTCCCAATCAAACCCCCAGAACCCATAAGCACCAGCAGGGGCATAGCTATAAACCACAGGGCCTTGATGCAAAAAATTGCCTCAGGGCTCCCTAAACCCCCCCCCCCCCCAGGCAAAGGCCAGATTAGGACCAAAAATAGGCCTGGCATTTTAGAATAAGCTGCCCATTTTTTTTTGGTGGAGGTCAGACTGCTAGGACCCCCACCGATCACCTTGGTTCAAGTGGCTCTCCAGCTGTTGGAAAGCTAAAACTCCCATTATGTCTGGAGAGCCCAGGAATTTGGGAGTTGTAGTTTTGCAACAGCTGAAAAGCCACAGATTGAGGTACAGTTTTACCCATCATCACTGCAGGACTTACAAGTGACTACAGCTCTGATGGGACAGTCAGGAGAATACACTGATATCAGTGACCTGAGTGACGTCTTCTCTGTTGTCTTTCCTTTTCTTCCTCATACGGTCCAGAGGCCAGGTCTTCTTCCAGCTCCATTTTCTCTGCAGAGTCTGACGCCTGCACACCATAGGCTCCTCACTTTATCACGAAATCCTCATACTCTGTATGAAGACAATAATCATTATAATCCTGCCAGACACTGTACCCTAAATATAAAACTGCCCCACACTGTACCCTAAATATAATACTGCCACACACTGTACCCTAAATATAATACCGCCCCACACTGTACCCTAAATATAATACTGCCCCACACTGTACCCTAAATATAATACTGCCCCACACTGTACCCTAAATATAATACTGCCACACACTGTACCCTAAATATAATACTGCCACACACTGTAGGGTATAGGTTTTTCTGTACTGTTGGGCATAAGACTTTTTCTACCTTGGGAACCAAGGGCGTACCTTTATGCCCTGATCCCGCTCCCCTACTATGACGAAGGGTCACGGGCTGACCCCACATCATAGCCGGGTGGTCCTGGCGGCTATCAGCCATCAGGACCCATGTCTAATGCCGGACATCACTGATCGAGGCGATACCCGGCATTAACCCCCTTAGACGCAGCAATCAAAGTTGATCGCCGCGTCTAAAGTGAAAGTAAATGGTTCCCGTCAGCTAAGTCGGGCTGTTAGGGACGCCGTTGTGAAATCGCGGCATCCCGAACAGCTGAGAGGACTGGGGGAGGGTCCCTTTCTGCCTCCTCCCCATCTGATCGGCGATTTGCTGCTCCATGCCTGAGATCCAGGCTAGAGGGGTGAAGAGGAGTGTACATGGGTGGCAGAGGGGTGTAGAGGAGTGTACATAGGTGACAGAGGGGTGTACATGGGTGACAGAGGAGTGTACATGGATGAAAGAGGGGTGTAGAAGAGTGTACATGGGTGATAGGGGGGGTGTAGAAGAGTGTAGATGGGTGACAGGAGTGACAAGGTGGGGACAGGGGTGACAAAGGGACAGAGGGGTGAACATGGGTGACAAGGATGTGATCAGAGGGGTGGACAATGGGGGATGAACATGGGTGACAGAGGGGGGGGGGGGATGGCCAAGGTGGACATAGGTGACAGGAGGGTGGACATGCTGTTAAAAGAGGGGTAGGCAGGAGTGACAAAGGGGTGGACATGGGTGACAGATGTAGAATGGGGGGTGGTCAGAGGGGTGAACATGTGTAACAGGGGAATGGACGGGGGTGACAGAGGGGTGGACATGGGTGACAGTTGTAGACTGGGGGTGGACAGGGGGGGTGAACTTGTGTGACAGGGATGACAGACGGGTGGCCAAGGTGGACATAGATTACAGGAGGGTGGACAAGCGGTTGAAAGAGGTGACAGAGGGGTTAATAGGGGGGAACATGGGTGACGGGGTAGACTGGTGGGGTAGATATGTGTGACGGGTAGATTGGGGGGGGTGAACATGGGTGACAGGTATGGACAGGGGGTGGACATGATGACAGCAGTGGGGGGTGGAGAAGGTTAAGAAGGGGTAACAGAGGGGTGGACATGGATGATAGCAGTGGGGGGTGGAGAGGGTTAAGAAGAGGTAACAGGGGTGGACAGGGTTAAGAAGGGGTAACGGGGTGGAAAGGGTACATACCTTAAACCATGTATCTTCACTACACCGGCACGGGAATCCGGCGGAGCTTCCTCTTTCCTCCCCTCTCGGCAGGGCACCGAGTCAGGACTCCGGCAGGGCACTCGCTGCGCCGCTGGGGGAAGGGGGACTCATCACTACACCGGCACAGGTGACAGGGCCGCAGGGGGGGAGGGAGATGAAGGGATATGCAGGGGGACGCTGTGTGCGCATGCACAGCAAAGCGCACACATACTTCCCTTCCCCCCCCCCCTGCGCTCCGTGAGTCACAGGCGCGCAGGCCGAGGCGGGAAATAATAAAAAAAAAGTGCAAATTAGCGTTCCGGTATGCTAAAAGTGCATTCTGGGTGCAGGGAGAGGTGCTGGTACTGTCGATAGGCATTTTTGGAAGTGGCAGTACTGAGTACCGCCGCGTTCCGGCCCACTTAAAGCACTGCATAACACTACAATCCCCAGTATGCAAAGGAACAAAGCACATCAATGGTTGTAGTGCTTTATTCTTTGTATACTGAAGGTTACACACTAATTAAAAACTATTACCAGGGCAGACACTAACCAGCCAGCGGAGACTCCTCACTTCAAGATGGCAGACAGGCCCGGACTGCTTCACTCTAAGCCCGCTGGTGGGGTCATGTGACATACCCAGGCAGCCCCTGCAGGACCCTGCTAGGGGGTTTGGTTTTCACTAGCTGTTGCGCTGCCGGGCATTTGGAAGGGCAGTACAACGAGTGGACTCGGGGGGGTTGCGCTGTGCTGCCAGGACTTGGGCAGCACTGTATATAGATTGAGCAAGGGGGGGGGGGAGGGGTGTATGGAGGGAGAAAATTCATAGAATGGCAGTGTCGGCTGCTCTGTAGATTGAACGGACTCACTTTGTCTACAGTGCTGCAGTTTTGCAAAAATAAAAAGAGGGCATTAAAGGGGCATGGGCGAAAAAGGGCAGGGGCTCAAGCCCCCTTTGAACCCTATGTGTGCACGTCCCTGGTGCAGACATTCAATTCTGACTCTTTTATATATCATTGTATATCACTACTGCAAACAGTGCACAGTTTTTCCATAAGCTCCCATCAAACAACTACTTAGCTCTGCACAATCAGATTCCAATGAAGCAATTCTGGAAAGCACAAGATGCCTTTAAATATTCATAAATAGCTGCTTAACAAGTGGGGAATATCAGTACTATGGGGTGTATTATCCCCATTCACAGCTTTACCTTCTTCCGTCAGCGCTTTCCCCCTAGAGCCTCTCACACTCCAGGGCTTCCACTTCAGTTCAAACCCCCCCGCTACCTGACTCTTGCTCCACAGCACCGCCTCTCCACCTCTTTTAGCAGCTTCAGCTCCGATTCTGACCTCAGTCCCAGCACTTGCTCCTACTCCGGTCCTCTCTTGTGCGCTTGCCACCGGGGCTCTGAAGTTGTGTGTCCCCCCCCCCCCCCCCCCCCCCGTCGGTCGCAGACTCCTCGGGCTTACCGCCCGCAACAGACCGGCCCCATCAGCTCCAGACAAGCCAGCAAGTTAGCAACGGTCATGGCGTGGGGGAGAGGAGGAGCCTCCTAGTATCCCCTCATGACGTCACTTCCTCCGTCCGACTTGTGTCCATACTTACTAAAATATACAGTGGGTTATCTGTGCGCACTCTCTTTTTTAATAGAATAGATCTAATTCTTATTGGAATGTATAGAGAGAAAGCCTCATTTACATTGCTGTTGGACTCTGCTATTTGGAGTTTTGTCGACAACTACGTTTAGTGGAGAAAATATAGTGCATGTACTATTTTTATTTATTTTTCTTTGCTAAACTCCTGGATTCCCAACGTGCCCTATTCATTTGATTTGGGTCTGCTAGAACCCAGCAGTGTCAGTTGTGTTACGACCCATTTGAGGGTCTGTTCTGAAAGTAACGGGATGGAAAACGTCAATTCCATTGTATACATAACCCACTAAGTTTTAGGGAGTCTGAGCACCAGTTGTGGTTGAGGGCAAGAACTGGCTAATAAAGGCATGGGGTAAGTAAATTTACTACATAACAATGCGCTTTGTGGAGGTGGCTAACAAGACATAACACTTTTTTTGTGGGAGTAAAGAGGACTTGTGCTTTAATAAGGTTGCCCTTTAGGGGAAGTAAAGGGGGAAGCATGCTAGATTACTGTTCTCCACTACCGGGCCCTTGTCTCCTCTCCTTCTGCATTTCTGAGCAGTCCTAGTGCCAACATTTTCTGCTGGCGCTGTGCTGGGGAATGTCTGCACGGTGATTTTCCATGTGGACATGACCCTATGTGAACATAGCCTTAATGAGTCTTTAGTCACATTCCCTAGGGAACTGCAGGACATGCAATATAGGTGGATACTTAACAAGGCTTTTGCAAAATGAAAGAAGCGATCTGATTGGTTGCTAGGGGCAACTGGGCAACTTTTTTGGGATAAACAGGGCACAGGTTTTGATAAATCTCCCCCATAGAGCCTCTGCCAATTAAATTAAATGATTATTACAGAAACCACTTGGGAGAATACACGTTATGGTTGTAGCTGTTATTCATTTTATTTTGCCAATAAATTAGAATTAGGATGTCCCCTTCTCTAGGTTAATAGGGGGCTTAGCAGTAAAACTTTAAAAACATGGAGGATGTTCTTATCTAGGCTTTGTGTGTTTCTTGACCAGAGCTCTCCACACAGATCTTCTTAGTTCTTTTTAGTTTGATGACATTGGACAACGATCTAACCTGGATGTGGGTGTCCCAATTGTTTTTGTTTTAAAGATTTAAAGGGGTACTCCTTTGCTAGACATGTTATCTCCTATCCAAATGATTGGAGAAAACGTCTGATCGCGGGGGTCCAGACGCTTGGGACCCCTTGCGAGCTCTGCAGCGGCACCCCAGTTCTCTGGTGCACAGAGCGAACTCCACTCCGTGCCGGATGAACACAGCCGCCTCGCCCCCTCTATTCATGTTTATGGGAGGTGGCCATGACGGCTGTGTACTAGCCGTCACATCCCCTCCAATAGACATGAATGGAGGAGGCTTCCATGATTTTTAACACCGTAGCGCCAGTGGGAGATCGCAAGGGGGACCTCCGGCAATCAGACATGTTATCCCCTATCCTTTGGGTAGGGGATAACATGTCTAGGGGTGGAGTACCCCTTTACGAGATCGATTCCCTTCTTTCTATTCAAAGCACATGCGCTCTCTACCAACCCTATGTGTATGGTGGGGGAGAAGGAATAACGATCCGCCAAATGATGATTTGACTGACAGATTTCTTATGTGTATGACCAGCCATAGTACACTGCTCAAAAAAATAAAGGGAACACTTAAACAACACAATGTAACTCCAAGTCAATCACACTTCTGCTAAATCACACTGTCCACTCAGGAAGCAACACTGATTGACAATTTCACGTGCTGTTGTGCAAATGGAACAGACAACAGGTGGAAATTATGGGCAATTAGCAAGACACCCCCAGTAAAGGAGTGGTTCTGCAGGTGGTGACCACAGACCACTTCTCGGTTACTATGCTTCCTGGGTGATGTTTTGGTCATTTTTGAATGCTGGCGGTGCTTCACTTCACTATTAGTAGCATGAAACGGAGTCTACAACCCACACAAGTGGCTCAGGTAGTGCAGCTCATCCAGGATGACACATCAATGCGAGCTGTGGCAAGAAGGTTTGCATGATGAGAGCATGGAGGTGCTACCAGGAGACGTGGAGGAGGCCATAGGAGGGCAACAATCCAGCAGCAGGACCGCTACCTCCGCCTTTGTGCAAGGATGAGCACTGCCGGAGTCCTGCAAAATTACCTCAAGTAGGCCACAAATGTGCATGTGTCCACTCAAACGGTCAGAAACAGACTCCATGAGGTTGGTATGAGGGCCCGACATCCACAGGTGGGGGGGGGGGGGGGGGGGATGTTGCGCTTACAGCCCAACATTGTGCAGGACATTTGGCATTTGCCAGAGAAAACTGCACAGGGCACCAAGATTGGCAAATTTGCCTCTGGTGCCCTGTGCTCTTCACAGATGAAAGCAGGTTCACACTGAGCACATGTGACAGACGTGACAGTCTGGAGATGCCATGGAGAATGTTCTGCTGCCTGCAACATCCTCCAGCATGACCAGTTTGGTGGTGGGTCAGTAATGGTGTGAAGTGGCATTTCTTTGGGGGGCTGCACAGCCCTCCATGTGTTTGCCAGAGGTAGCTTGACTGCCATTAGGTACTGAGATGAGATCCTCAGACCCCTTGTGAGACCATATGACTGCAGTTAGCCCTGGGTTCCTCCTAATACAAGACAATGCTATACCTCATGTGGCTGGAGTGTGTCAGCAGTTCCTGCAAGAGGAAGGCATTGATGCTATCGACTGGCCCACCCGTTCCCCAGACCTGATTCTGATTTGAGCACATCTGGGACATCATGTCTCGCTCCATCCACCCACGCCACGTTGCACCACAGACTGTCCAGGAGTTGCCGGATGCTTTAGTCCAGGTCTGGGAGACATCCCTCAGGAGACCATCCGCCACCTCATCAGGAGCATGCCCAGGTGTTGTAGGGAGGTCATACGGGCACGTGGAGGCCACACACACACTACTGAGCCTCATTTTGACTTGTTTTAAGGACATTACATCAAAGTTGGATCAGCCTGTAGTGTGGTTTTCCACTTTGATTTTGAGTCTGACTCACATAGTCAAACCTCCATTTGATTTCTATTGATAATTTTTGTGTGATTTTGTTGTCAGTACATTCAACTATGTAAAGAAGAAAGTATTTCATACGATTAGTTCATTCATTCAGATCTAGTGTTATCTTAGTGTTTCCATTATTTTTTGAGCAGTGTATTATGCTTGTACAGATTTACACATAGGAATATATTCTGTTATACTACCAATAATTTATTCAAACTTTGGTAGAAATGTTAAGAGTTGTACTTTTCGTATATAAAGCAAAATCTTGCAAATTATAAATTAAGAACTCTTTGATTTATTTTTGTATGTTTTGATAGTATAGATTTGTTTTTCAACCTAACTACATTTTTTATCTATTGTATTACATTTCTATTTTATTTTAATTAAAGTTTAAAGAGGCACTGTCATTGTTAAAAACTTTTCATATATTGCAGGACTCATTATAATATGACATTTCTCAAT
This sequence comes from Hyla sarda, assembly GCF_029499605.1. Taxonomy (NCBI): domain Eukaryota; kingdom Metazoa; phylum Chordata; class Amphibia; order Anura; family Hylidae; genus Hyla; species Hyla sarda. The sequence continues at coordinate 335,641,491 of NC_079191.1, forward strand.
ATACACTTGTTAAAAAAAATTTACATTTTCACCTCAAATTCAAGCTCAAAATAGCCACCACTAGGGGTTGCCTGTCTTTTAGCCAGACAGACAAGTCTAGATTTTACAGCATACTGGAAACCGGCCGTAAAGCATACCGGTATCCAGTATAGGAGATTTCTATTGTGTATGCAAAACTACAGATAAAGGATGTGTGGACATGCTGGGAGCTGTAGTTTTAAAACAGCTGGAGGCAACACTGCTCTAACACAGTTATTTACAAACATTGCAGCTTCAATTGTTACTAAACTACAACTCCCAGCATGCTGAAATAGTCAAAGCTTTCTCAGACTCCTGAATGACAAAGAAGTTGATCAGACATTCAGGAGTCTGTGAAAGATGAATGACACACATAGTGACAGCTATGCTGATTAGCATCCAGCTTTACTAGAAGATAAAACAGATAGAACATGTATTCATAAAAATTCTGTACTTTTATCTAAAAAAATCCTTGCACTAATTCTATAAAGATCTATTCTTATATTTATACATTTTATTCTGTTATGAATTCACCATAATGTCTTCTGATTAATGCAGGCAAGCTCCAAGCATCTTCCTTTGACACATGACACAGCATAAAACCAGAGAGGAAAGGGTTACAGAGTAGAGAGTACTGATTGGCTGACTGCACAGGCTTGCTCCTGTGAGGGAGACAGACTGACACGCCCCCTCCAGCTTGCACAATGAAAAAGTAACTCACCAGCAGATAAATGCTTATATCTCTGGATATATAGGTCCGAGACACATAAAAATTATATGCACATGATCAGGATTGGGTCCTGAGTAACATATCACTTTTTTCTTTTTTTTGCACTATGACCGGTACGCTTTAAAATTCTTATAGTTGAATAATTTTGTCAATTGTTTGTTTTTTCGTTACATTTTTTTTTTTAAATATATAGCCCCTTTAAGTGATTGACATAATCTTAACTGTGTTTGAGGAAGCAACTGCTGCATATAGCTCTAAACCAGTTGGCTTCAACCTTAATGCTATAGCTTGATGACCCTGACTGCTGCAAACATCTGTTCCTTATACCCCCTTCCTCCTTGGTGTTAGTTATGCTATTTATATCTGATAGCTTCTCGGAGGATATCACTTATTACTAGAATAAAGGTGCTATGGCAGTAAAGTGAAATGACTTGATCAAAGATTGAACCATTACCAGTGATGGCAGCAGTTTTGTAAATGGAGCCGTGTTGCACTTCCGAGAGGAGTTATCTAGGAATAGAAAAAAACCATCTTCCAGAAATCGCACCTACCATCAGGCTGTGTGTGCTATTACAAGGCAGCATAACTCCCTTTAATTGAACTGAGCTGTGCACTCTTCATAAGCTGTGAATAATGGTTGCTATCATTAGCCGGGGCCTCACCATTATTGACGGTCAGCAGGGATTCTGCTGCTGCCGTCGTCTTCTCTATAGAAGCCACGATCAATGCCGATAACTACGTCTAAAGCCATTAACCCCTTAAGGACTCAGGGTTTTTCCGTTTTTGCACTTTCGTTTTTTCCTCCTTACCTTTTAAAAATCATATCCCTTTCAATTTTCCACCTAAAAATCCATATTATGGCTTATTTTTTGCGTCGCCAATTCTACTTTGCAGTGACATTAGTCATTTTACCCAAAAATGCACGGCGAAACGGGAAAAAAATCTTCCGGCTTCCGTTTCTACGCAGTGCATATTTCGGTAAAAATTACACCTTATCATTATTCTGTAGGTCCATACGGTTAAAATGATGCCCTATTTATATAGGTTTGATTTTGTCGCACTTCTGGAAAAAATCATAACTACATGCAGGAAAATTTATACGTTTAAAAATGTCATCTTCTGACCCCTATAACTTTTTTATTTTTCCACGTACAGGGCGGTATGAGGACTAATTTTTTGCGCTGACATCTGAAGTTTTTATCGGTAGGATTTTTGTTTTGATCGGACTTTTTGATCACTTTTTATTCATTTTTTAATGGTATAAAAAGTGACCAAAAATGCGCTTTTTTTGACTTTGGAATTTTTTTGCGCGTATGCCATTGACCGTGCGGTTTAATTAATGATATATTTTTATAGTTCGGACATTTACGCACACGGCAATACCACATATGTTTATTTATTTATTTTTTTACACTGTTTTATTTTTTTTATGGCAAAAGGGGGGTGATTCAAACTTTTATTAGGGAAGGGGTTAAATTATTTATTTTATCTAGTTTATTAACACTTTATTTTAACTTTTTTTTTTGCAGTGTTATAGGTCCCATAGGGACCTATAACACTGCACACACTGATCTTTTACACAGATCACAGACGTGTATTAACACGCCTGTGATCAGTGTTATCGGCGCTTGACTGCTCCTGTCTGGATCTCAGGCACGGAGCAGTCATTTGCCGATCGGACACCGAGGAGGCAGGAAAGGGCCCTCCCGGTGTCCTGTCAGCTGTTTGGGACGCCACAATTTCACAGCGGCGGTCCCGAACAGCCCGACTGAGCAGCCGGGTCACTTTCACTTTCACTTTAGAAGCGGCGGATAGCTTTGACCGCCGCTACTAAAGGGTTAATACCACACATCGCCGCGATCGGCGATGTGTGGTATTAGCCGCGGGTCCCGGCCGTTGATGAGCGCCGGGACCGACGCGATATGATGCGGGATCGCAGCGCGATCCCGCTTCATATCGCGGGAGCCGGCGCAGGACGTAAATATACGTCCTGCGTCGTTAAGGGGTTAATAAGTGCCTGTAGCTCAATGGTGCTCACCGACCTTCGCAACACAATCTTGGGGGTTCCACAAGCTAAAATGCAGGTGGAGGGTCTACTTACCAGCTTCTGGAATAAGGCTCCGATCATAATATATACCGTTTATACTTGAGAATAAGCCGACCCGAATATAAGCCCAAAAACCCAGGAAAAGTTATTGACTCGACTATAAGCCTAGGGTGGGAAATACATCATCCCCCCTGTCATCATCCAGACCCCCGTCATTAACACCCCGTCATCATCACCCTGTCATCACCCCCCTTCATCATCCCCCCCTTCATCATCACCGCCTGACATCATCACCCCTGTCATCATCCCCCCTTCATCATCACCACCTGTCATCATCCCCCTTCATCATTACCCTGTCATCATCCCCCCTTCATCATTACCCTGTCGTCATCCCCTTCATCATCACCGCCTGTCATCATCCCCCCTTCATCATTACCCTGTCATCATCCCCCCATCATCATCACCGCCTGTCATCCTCCCCCCCTTCATCATTACCCTGTCGTCATCCCCTTCATCATCACCGCCTGTCATCATCCCTCCCTTCATCATTACCCTGTCATCATCCCCCCTTCATCATTACCCTGTCATCATCCCCCCATCATCATCACCGCCTGTCATCATCCCCCCCTTCATCATTACCGCCTGTCATCATCCCCCCTTCATCATTACCCTGTCATCATCCCCCCCTTCATCATTACCGCCTGTCATCATCCCCCCCTTCATCATTACCGCCTGTCATCATCCCCCCTTCATCATCACTGCCTGTCATCATCCCACAACCCCCCCTTCATCATCACCGACTGTCATCATCCCACACCCCCCCCCCCTCTTCATCATCATCGCCTGTCAATCCAGTGGTCTTCAACCCGCGGACCTCCAGATGTTTCAAAACTACAACTCCCAGCATGCCCGGACAGCATGCCATTGGCTGTCCGGGCATGCTGGGACTTGTAGTTTTGAAACATCTGGAGGTCCGCAGGTTGAAGACCACTGCGGTCTTCGTCATCATCCAGCCCCCCCCCCTTTAGTTTTGTACTCACCTCCCAGACCAGCTCACCCTTCCTTCCCACCGAGGGGAGGTGAGTACAAAAGGGGGGGGGGGGGGCCTGGATGATGACGAAGGCCGCAGTGGTCTTCAACCTGTGGACCCCCAGATGTTTCAAAACTAGAACTCCCAGCATGCTCGGACAGCCGATGGCTGTCCGGGCATGTTGGGAGTTGTAGTTTTGAAACATCTGGAGGTCCGCAGGTTGAAGACCACTGAACAGGCGGAGAGTTCACTCGAGTATAAGCCGAGGGGGGTGTTTTCAGCACGAACAATCGTGCTGAAAAACTCGGCTTATACTAGAGTATATACGGTAATGCTTTGCAATAGGCATAGCATTATACACTGAATGCAATCTAATGATAGCATATTATAGTCCCCTATGGGGACTTAAAAAAGTGTAAAATAAATGGGGAAAAAAAGGTTTTGAAAATGATATAAAAGCTCCTTCACTAATAAAATCCCCCTCCTTTTCCCATGTGACAAAAATATAATTTATCGCTGCATGTGTAATGGTCCAAACTATTAAAAATAGTTTATGATCCTGCACACTGAATAGCCTAAATATATAAAAAAAAAAAAAAAAAAAAGCCAAACTCCCAAAATGCGAAAGGTTACCAAAACCTGTGTAGAGGAAGAGTGATGCAGTTGCCTACAACAAACAATCAGATAGCTTCTGAAGAAAAATGAAAGCAGCAGTCTGGTTGCTATGGGCAACTAAACCATTCCTTCTTTACACAGGTTTTCATAACCACCCCACCCGCCAAGGGACCCTATTGCTCCTTGTTGTCTATTCAAATAATTGGCCCAATCGTAATGTGAACCTTATGTGGACTTATGACGGCCTGTCTCCTATAACTGGAGGGAGATTGCAGTCAGCCGTGGAGTAAAGCGTTGTATCTAGAGGTCCATAGGAGTCTGACCGCACTTTCATAATGACAGGAACACTTCAGTCTCTTGTAGGAGTATATGTTCCAAAAGACTGTATTTGAAGAGTTATAGTGCTCCGTAGATGCACAATACCACTTGTGTGGGACTGCTGAGGCCAGTCATTATTTGTAGCATCATCTGCGCAATGTACGGAGATATTGTTGCAGCACTTCTGGCAGGGGTAAATACAGGATTTTTTTTCTTTTTTTTATGCGGTTTCCATTGTGAAGTTTTGTATAATGTTGGAAACCCCCTTTTAATTTGACTCATTGAATGAAAGAGGAAGCAACCTACCACTGTCACACATCACAATCTCTCTTAAATTGTGTTTCACATCTAGCTTACATCTGTCAGTACTTAACCACTTAGGGTGCGTTCACACGCTGTTGGTTTTTGCGGGTTTTCCGCTGCGTATTTGAAAGTGGGCGGGCTCTTCTCGGCTGTCCGTAGCAGATTTTCCGCGGCGGAATTTACGCTGCGGAAAATCCGCCGCAGTCCCTACTGACATCAATGGGGCTTGCAGCGGATTTTCCGCAGTGTAAATTCCTCCGTGGAAAATATGCTGCGGACAGCCGAGAAGAACCCGCCCACTTTCAAATACGCAGCGGAAAACCCGCAAAAGCAAATAGCGTGTGAACGCACCCTTAAAGGGGTACTCCGCCCCTAGCATCTTATCCCCTATCCAAAGGATAGGAGATAAGATGTCAGATCGCCGGGTCCCGCTGCTGGGGACCCTGGTGATCGCCGCTGCGGCACCCCGCCATCGTTACTGCACAGAGCGAATTTGCTCTGTGCGTAATGACGGGCGATACAGGGGCCTGAGCAGTGTGACGTCATGGCTACGCCCCTCATGACATCACGGCCCGTCCCTTTAATGCAAGTCTATGGCAGGGGGCCTGACGACCGCCACACCCCCTTCCCATAGACTTGTATTGACGGGGGCGGGCCATGATGTCACGAGGGGCGGAGCCGTGACGTAACAATGCTCTGGCCCCTGTATTGCCCGTCATTACGTGCAGAGCGATCTCGCTCTGTGCAGTAATGATAGCGGGGTGCTGCAGCAGCGATCCCCGGGGTCCCCAGCAGCGGGACCCCGGCGATCTGACATCTTATCCCCTATCCTTTGGATAGGGGATAAGATGTCTAGGGGCGGAGTACCCCTTTAAGGACTCAGGGTTTTTCCATTTTTGCACTTTAGTTTTTTCCTTCTCACCTTTTAAAAATCATAGCCCTTTCACTTTTGCCCCTACAGACCCATTTGATGTCTTGTTTTTTGTGCCACCAATTGCACTTTGTAATGACATCAGTCATATTACCAAAAAAAATCTATGACTAAACCAAATAAATATATATATTTGTGGGACACAATTGAAAATAAATAAAAAGCCATTTTGTAACTTTTTGGGGCTTCCAATTCTATGCAGTGCACTTTTCAGTAAAAATTACACCTTAACTTTATTCTGTAGGTCCATACGATTAAAATTATACCCAACTTATATAGGTTTGATTTTGTTTTACTTCTGATGAAAATGATAACTGTTTGCACGAAAATTTGTACGTTTAAAAATGTCCTCTTCTGACCCCTATGTATGGGAGCTCATTTTTTGCACCGTGATCTGAAGTTTTTATCGGTACCATTTTTGTTTTGATAGGACTTTTTGATAGCTTTTTATAAATTTTTGTAGGGTATACAAATTTTATTACGAGTACGCCATTGACCATGCGGTTTAATTAAAACTATATTTTTATAGTTCGGACATTTAGGCATGCGGCGATACCACGTTTATTTTTGTTAACATGTGTATATTTATATATAAAATTCATGGGGAAAAGGGGGGTGGTTAAACCTTTTATTAGGGAAGGGGTTAAATCCCATTAACTTTAGTTTTTAGTTTTTTTAACTTTATTTTTCACATTTTTATATAGCCCCCATAGGGGACTATAACATGCAATTTTCTGATTCCATACACTGATCAATGCTATGCCATAGCACAGCATTGATCAGAGTTATTGGCGCTCTGCTGCTCCAGCCTGGATCTCTGGCATGGAGCAGTAGATCGCCAATCAGACGGGACCCTCCTTGCCGAGCTGCCGGGAAGCATTTTTATTTTATTTTAGAAGCGGCGATCAACTTTGATTTCCGCGTCTAAGGGGTTAATACCGGGTATAACCGCGATCAATTATGTCTGGTATTAGCCACGGGTCCCAGCCATTGTTAGGTGCCGGGACTGACCCACTATGACGCGGGGGGTCAGCCTGTGACCCACCTTTTAGCACAGGAGCGGGCGCGGGACGTATAGGTACGCCACCAGTGATTCTTTTTTATTTACAATCAGCTCTTGAAGGGGGAGTAAATAAAAAAATATATAGAATACCTTCTTTGGTCCTGCACCTTTGTACGCAATGACGAGTGACGTCGCATTGAAGACGTCACTCGTCATTGCGCCTCATGGCGCATAGCAACAATACAGGAGCCAGAAGCAGCGTGGACCTGACCCCGGCAACAAGTAATTATAAAACCGGGGATGGGGGAGGCAATGGGGCAGCGGCACCGATAGCCAGGGGGAGAGAAGCGGCGGCAGCAGGGCTCTAGACCCCAGGAAAGGCAGGCGGAAGTGAAGAGGGCAGTGACGACCTCTCTACCCCTGCCTTTCCTGGGGGCATCTGCAGGGTCAGAAACAGTGTATCGGGGTATACACATGCACACACGCACCCTCATTTTACCAAGGATATTTGGGTAAAAAACTTTTTTTACCCAAATATCCTTGGTAAAATGAGGGTGCGTGGTATACCCCGATAAATACGGTATATATATATATATATATATATATATATATATATATTGTGGCAGTGTGGCAAGGAAGGGGTGTATTTCCCTTGCTAACTCTGCTGAATGCTCCACCTGTGGCCTGATTAATGAGGTATCAGGAAGGGAAAGTCTGTTTAAAAGGAAAAGAAACAGAATAGTTGGGGCTCTCCCTGGGTAACAGCATGTCGCTGTAGGGGGAGACACACGGACCCTGTTGAGGAAACACACAGCGAACTGTGAGCGGTCCAAGAAGTGAAGAAGTGGTGTGAACTGTGAGTAACAGGTTGCAGGGGCACATGTTTTATGCTGGCTGAGGGTAGCTCACCAGATAGTAGTCAGGGCATGCTGATATGTGTAGTCAGTGACCAGACGGTCTAGGACTTTGGTTTGTTCCTGAGTTATGTTTTGTTTTACCTGCAACCTGTCTAAATAAAGCTGGCAAGGTGCCAGGCTTGCATGAATAACCGTTGTCTGCGGGTTTATTGAGTGGAAACGTGTCCCGTGGCAGTGTCCAGGACGATCCCGGAGCTAATCCCCAAGGAGGAATCCTTACAATATATATATATATATATATATATATATATATATATATATATATATATATATATATTTATTTTTTATATATATTTTTTTATAAATTATATATAAGATTTATAACTTTGTTCCTTCCTAAGTTGATTGTAAATAGAAAACATTTTCCAGAGCACCTCTATGAAGAGGACCTATCACTGGGGTCAGCCTTGTTCTTTTAATATTTAAATGTTTCCCACCTATTACTGTATGGAGACATACAGGTGGCTTATACTTTATTGGAGCACAGAGAAGGCCTAACTACATTAGTGAGACACAGAAAGGGGCCTAATATATAGAGGTACAGATATTCCACCCCCTTAATGGATATTCTGAGGAAGAGGAATGAATATTTATGGGGGGGGGGGGGGGGGGGAAGCTTACGGCCAAAGGAAGTGAGGTTATCGGTCAGAGCGTGTGGGGGAGAGCGCCATCTAGTGCTGTTGAGAAGTAAATACCATATTAGCAAGATGAATATTTCCTGAACTGCATTTCACTTGTTAAGAAGCATTAGAAAAAGGGTCCCGCACTGGTCTACCTCTATATTCAGGTAAGTGCAGGTGACCCTGCTGTCAATTTTCCTTTTAAGGACATAGTTCATTTTGGCCTTGAGGCCTTATTTTTGCTATTTTCTTTAGCCTTTTAACAGCCATAACTCGTTTTTATTTTTCTATCCTCATATGAGGGCTTGTTTTTTGTGCAACCAATTGTAATGACACCTTTTTATTTTACTATAAATTATATGGTGCAACCAAAATGTGCATCAGCAATCATGCTGATGTCTGCCGTTAACCCAGTGCGATCCAGGGGTTTGATAAGTGTGAATTGCAGTTGGAGATCTGCTACATACCTCCTGCTAAGTATTAAGAGCTACCTCCTTGCTATTAATAGTTTCTTATGGGGCTTACAAATTGTTAAATATTTGCAAAAATTTTGAATATATAACCCCAATCCCCTTCTAATAAAAATATACAGCACCCCCTTTTTCCATAAAAAAAATGTAAAAAGAAAAAAAAACATTTTAGTATTGCTGTTTACATAAATGTTTGAACAATTAACCCCTTAACGATCATGGACGTAAATTTACGTCCTGGTACAGCGGTACTTAGCACACCAGGATGTACATTTACGTCCTGTGTATGACCACAAGCATTGCATCATACTCTGCAGGTCCCGGCTACTATCAGCAGCCGATGACCCGCCGGTAATGGCCAACATCCGAGGATTAACCCCGCAGATGCCGAGATTTATACAGATCACGACATCTGCGGTAATGCGCATGTTAAAATAAATGATCAGATCGCCCGCAGAGCTGCCGCGGGGATCCGATCATCTGTAATGGCGGCCGGAGGTCCTCTCACCTGCCTCCGGCCGTCTCCTGGCGTCTTCTGCTGCAGACCAGAGCAGAAGATAGTCGATAATACCGATCAGTGCTATACCTTATGCATAGCACTGAACAGCATTAGCAATCAACTGATTGCTATTGATAGTCCCCTATGGGGACATAAAAAGTGTAGAAAAATGTAAAAATAAAAAGTAAAAAAAAAATTTCAAAAATCCCCTCCCCAAATAAAAACGAAAATTGTCCCTTTTTCCCATTTTACCTCCAAAAAGCGTAACATTAAAAAAAAAAACATATTTGGTATCACCGTATGTGTAAATGTTCAAACTATAAATATTAAATATAATGTTAATGATCCTGTACAGTGAACAGCGTAAATGTAAAAAATTAAAAAAGTCCAAAAATGCTGCTTTTCTGTCACATTTTATTTAAAAAAATTTATAAAAAGGGATCTAAAAGTTTTATACATGAAAATGTGGTGTTAAGGAAGTACAGATGACGGTGCAGAAAATGAGCCCTCATACTGCCCTATATACAGAAAAATGAAAACGCTATAGGTGGTCAAAATAGGGCGATTTTAGATTACTGATTTTGTACAAAAAGTTTGAGATTTTTTTAAGCGGTGCAAAAATAGAAAAGTATCTAGCCATGGGTATAATTTTAATCGTATTGACCCACAGAATATAGAACACATGTCATTTTTACCGCAAAGTGTACAGTTTGAAAATGAAACCCTCCAAAGTGTGCAGAATTGTGGTTTTTCATTTCATTTTCCTCCCTAAAAAAACTATTCTTTGGGTTTGCCATAAATTTTTTGGTAAAATGAGAGGTTTCATTACAAAGCACAATTGGTCATGTAAAAAGCACACCCTTATATGGGTCTGTAGATGGAAATATGGAAATATAAAAGAGTTATGGATTTTAAAAGGCGAGGAGGAAAAAACAAACGAAAAAATTAAATTGGCTCGGTCCTTAAAGGGGTACTCCGGTGGAGAACTTTTAATTTTTTTTTTTAAATCAACTGGTGCCAGAAAGTTACACAGATTTGCAAATTATGTCCATTAAAAAATCTTAATCCTTCCAGTACTTATTAGCTGCTGAATACTACAGAGGAAATTTTCTTCTTTTTGGAACGCAGTGCTCTCTGCTGACATCACGAGCACAGTGCTCTCTGCTGAGATACGGGTCTACAGTGACCCGGAAAATAAGGGGGATAAGGAGTGTCCAAGACACCCACAATCCCCCTGAAGGGATAGGAGTGAGGTGGCAGGGGTGCCACCCCTCCTATCCCTGCTTTTGGTCGGTCATAAGCGACTGACCAATAGCAGATCGGGGACGGGGGGATTGAAGTTTGATTGCCCTGTTCTGCCCATCAACAGTAGTCCGGGCAGAAATGGGGAACTGTCCTGTGACCGGCGCCGGAGATCACTTACCATCGGCCGTGGCGATCGGCAATGATGTGAGGCTGGCTCCCTGGTGAAGACTACGGAAGTCGGTGAGTTGCCTAGCAACATCTGGGGGGCTACAGTTTGGAGACCACTATACAGTTGTCTCTAAACTGTGGCCCTCTAGATCTTGCAAAAGTACAACTCCCAGCACACCCACACAGCAGTTTGTTGTCTGGGCATGCTGGGATTTGCAGTTTTGCAACATCTGGAGGGCCACAGTTTGGAGATCACTGTGCAGTGGTTTCTAAACCGTGGCCCGCTAAAACTTGCAAAACTACAACTCCCAGCATGCACGAACAGCAAACGGCTGTCTCGTCATGCTTTGAGTTGTAGTTGCGTACCTCCAGCTGTTGTATAACTACATCTCTCAGCATGCCCTTCGGCGATCAGTACATGTTGGGAGTTGTAGTTTTGCAACAGCTGGAGTTTTGCCCCCCCCCCCCCCATGTGAATGTACAGGGTATATTCACACGGGCGGGTTTACAATGAGTTTCATGCTTCAAGTTTGAGCTGCAGAAAAGTTTCCGCCGCAACGCAAACTCCTAGCGGTAAACTCACCGTAAGCTCCCCCCCCCAGTGCGAATGTACCCTAAAAACACTACACTACACTAACACATAGTAAAGGGTATACTTCTGTATAGAAACAAGCCAAACGGCACCAGAGAGCCTTCAAAATAATTAGAACAATGTCCGAAGCCCGCGCTGCGGGGGACCAGGTGTGTCGGCAAAAGTGGAGTGTATTTGTGGTATACAGGTAATAGAAAAAGTAACGTTGCACTCACCACAAGACACAGCATGTAGGTTTTCAAATCCGAGTTTATTTCTAAATAGGAAGTGCTATACAGTCAAAGCAGGTTGGAGGGAAGGAAGGGGAGCAGACATCAGCTCCATGGAGCTGGCTGAGTGCAACGAATAGTTTCGCAATGCCCCCGCATTATAGAACAGGAGCGGACTCATGATGTCTGGTACGTCATGGGTCCTGTAGCGGTTAAAAACTTATCGTGCGGTAGTGTTTCCAAAACGGAGCCTCCAGCTGTTGCAAAACTCCCACCATTTCTGGACAGCCACTGACTCTCCAGGAATGCCAGGAGTTTAGCAACAGCTTGAGGCACCCTGTTTGGGAATCACTGGCGTAGAATACCCCTATGTTCACCCCTATGCGATCCCTAATTTATTCCTCAAATGCGCATGGCACTCTCTCACTTTGGAGCCCTGTCGTATTTCAAGGAAACAGTTTAGGGCCACATATGGGGTATTTCCGTACTCGGGAGAAATTGCGTTACAAATTTTGGGGGGCTTTTTCTCTTTTTACCCCTTATGAAAAGGAAAAGTTGGGGTCTACACCAGCATGGTAGTGTAAAAATAGAAAAAGATTTACACTAACATGCTGGTGTTGCCCCATACTTTTTATTTTCACAAGAAGTAAAAGGGAAAAAAGACCCCCAAAATTTGTAATAAAATTTCTCCTGAGTACGGAAATACCCCATATGTGGGCGTAAAATGCTCTGCGGGCGCACAATAAGGCTCAGGAGTGTACATTTGATGCCAAAATTGGTGATTTGCACAGGGGTGGCTGATTTTACAGCAGATCTGACAGAAACGCAAATAAATCAATACCCACATGTGACCCCATTTTGGAAACTACACCCCTCAAGAAACGTAACAAGGGGTATAATGAGCCTTAACACCCCACAGGTGTTTGACGAATTGCCGTTGAAGTTGGATAAGAAAACGGAAAAAAATAATTCACTAAAATGCTGGTGTTACCGTAAATTTTTCATTTTCACAAGGGAAAATAGGAAAAAAAAAGCCTCCCAAAATTTGTAACCCCATTTTTTCTGAGTAAGAGCATACCCCATATGTGGATGTAAAGTGCTCTGCAGGCGAACTACAATGCTCAGAAGTGAAGGAGCGCCATTGGGATTTTGGCGAGAAAATTTGTCCAGAATTGAAGGCCATGTGTGTTAACGAAGCCCCCATGGTGCCAGAACAATGGACCCCCCACCCCCACATGTGTCTGATAGATTTTTTTTTGGAACAGTGGTCCGTGAAAATGAAAAATTTTATTTTTCATTTGCTCAGCCCACTGTTCCAAAGATCTATCAAACACCAGTGGGGTGTAAATGCTCACTGAACCCCTGATTAAATTCTGTGAGGGATGTAGTTTCCAAAATGGGGTCACATATGGGGGGGTCCACTGTTCTGGCACCACGGAGGGCACAAGGCCCCGACTTCTATTCCAACCAAATTCTCTCTCCAAAAGCTCAATGGCGCTCCTTCTCTTCTGAGCATTGTAGTGCGCCAGCAGAGCACTTGACGTCCACACATGGTGTATTTCCATACTCAGGAGAAAATGCCCCCCAAAATTTGTAACCCCATCTCATCTGAGTATGGAAATACCCCATGTGTGAATGTCATGTGCACTGCAGGCATACTACAATGCTCAGAAGAGAAGGAGTCACATTTGGCATTTAGAAAGCAAATTTTGCTGAAATGGTTTTTGGGGGGCGTGTCACATTTAGGAAGCCCCTATGGTGTCAAAACAGCAAAAAAAAAAAACAAAAAAAAAACACCTGGCATACTATTTTGGAAACTACACCCCTCAAGGAACTTAACAAGGGGTACAGTGAGCCTTAACACCTCACAGGTGATTGACGACTTTTCTTTAAAGTCGGATGTGTAAATGAAAAAAAATTTTTGTAGCTGAAATGCTGGGTTTTCCCCAAATATTACATTTTTACAAGAGGTAATAGAAGAAAATGCCCCCCAAAATTTGTAACCCCATTTCTTCTATTACTACTTGTAAAAATGTAATATTTGGGGAAAACTGCATTTTAGTGAAAGAAAAAAGAAATTAATTTACACATCCAACTTTAACGAAAAGTCGTCAAACACCTGTGAGGTGTTAAGGCTCATTGGACCCCTTTACACATGCCTCGAGGGGTGTAGTTTCCAAAATAGTATGCCATGTGTTTGTTTTTTGTTTTTTTTTGCTGTATAGGGGCTTCCTAAATTCGACATGCCCCCCAAAAACCATTTCAGAAAAACTCACTCTCCAAAATCCCATTATCGCTCCTTCCCTTCTGAGCCCTCTAGTGCACCCACAGAGCACTTGACATACACATATCAGATATTTCCTTACTCGAGAGAATTGGGATACAAATTTTAGGGTGATTTCTCTCCTTTTACCCCTTGTAAAAATGCAAAAACTGGTTCTACAAGAACATGCGAGTGTAAAAAATTAATACTTCGAATTTTCTCCTTCACTTTGCTGCTACTCCTGTGAAACACCTAAAGGGTTAACACACTTACTGAATGTCATTTTGAATGCTTTCATGGGTGCAGTTTTTATAATGGGGTAATTTATGGGGTATTTATAATATGAAGGCCCCTCAAATCCCCTTCAAAACTGAACTGGTCCTTGAAAAATTCTGATTTTGAAATTTTTTTGAAAAATTGGAAAATTGCTGTTGAACTTTGAAGCCCTCTAATGTCTTCCAAAAGTAAAAACATGTCAACTTTATGATGACAACATAAAGTAGACATATTGTATATGTGAATCAATATATAATTTATTTGGGATGTCCATTTTCTTTATAAGCAGAGTTTCGAAGTTATAAAAATGCAAAATTTTCTAATTTTTCATAAAATTTTTGAATTTTTCACCAAATAATGATGCAATTTTTGTAGAAATTTTACCACTAACATAAAGTAGAATATTTCACGAAAAAACTATCTCGTAATCAGAATGAAAAGTAAAAGTATATAAGAGTTATTAATGCTTAAAGTGACAGTGGTCAGATGTGCAAGAAACGACTGGGGCTGGGTCCTTAAGGGGTTAAAGGGGTACTCCGGCCCAAAGACATCTTATCCCGAATCACAACCCCTCCCATAAACTTGCATTGAGGGGGCGGGGCATGACTTCACACGGGGGCGGAGTTGTGACATCACGATGCTCCGACCCTGTGGTCGTGAGGCTCAGACTCAGAGCCTCCCATGCTGCATGCAGCTCACACAGGTGGGTGCTGCATGAGAGATTGCAGGGGTCCCCAGCGGCGGGACCCCCGCGATCAGACATCTTAACCCCTATCCTTTGGATAGGGGATAAGATGTCTTAGGGCCGGAGTACCCCTTTAAGAGGTTAAAGAGTACCTATTATCAACTAAACTTTCCCTAGTCCCCGTCCCCATCTTTCCCTGTCTCTAACTAGATCTATCCTAGTGTTTATTTCAATTGTAAACCCCCTATAAATACCTTTTTATTTTCATCTTCGGTAGCTCAGTTAGGAGCTTGTGAGAGGGGAGGAAGTGGGCATTACCGGCAGGTGCGATGTCATGTGAAGCCTTGCCAGGCCGGCGGCTTCCGCCTTTCTTCCTTCTATCTAAATGATCCTTTTATCTTCATGAGCTGTGCTCCACTGACTCTCGGCCAGCACGTGCCGACTCTCCTTGTCAGCACGAGGAGCCTGAAGACGCCGATGGCCGGAGAGTCAGGGACGCGCCCTGCATGGATGCGCGAACAGCACTCGCTCCCGCCTGAGTATGAGATTTCGGACTAAGACGCCAGGCCGGCGTGAGTCCGAAATCACTAAAAACGAGACTCCAAGGGAGACCCCTAGTGGCAAGAATCTCAAACACATAAAACACAATAAAGTATAAAAAAAAATTTATAGAACCCAATTACAAAATT
Source organism: Hyla sarda (assembly GCF_029499605.1). Classification (NCBI taxonomy): domain Eukaryota; kingdom Metazoa; phylum Chordata; class Amphibia; order Anura; family Hylidae; genus Hyla; species Hyla sarda. The sequence continues at coordinate 335,657,119 of NC_079191.1, forward strand.
AATATACGGTATATTAAACTATAACATATAAAAAAAAATTTGATGAGAGGTACTCAACAGTGTTTAGAGATATGCTTTACAGCAAGTCTTATGGAGATGGAACAATAGACTGGAGCAGTCCCTTTTGTCTTCAAAGGGAGTTTTCTAGGAATGCTCTGTGACCGGTGTAGAGGTTCATTGCATGCATTGGTTCAGGCTTTTTTTTTTATATTTATTATTATTATTATACTCTCACTGGGCAAATGTAGTCCTGAATAATATCTATTATTTACAGAGGTTTGAAAAGCATTGACTGTCTTGCTCCTAAAACAAATGTATGTTTGTATGAACATTTAGTTTAGTACAGACATTTAGGATCTAAAATAAAATATGATGTTTTAAGGAAGTAACTGGAAGTTTCTAGGGTCCAGGCATATTGTGGAGCGGTGAGCAATGATACTCTTCTTTTTGGTTTTGCAGAGGTCATTGTGCGGCGAGGAGGAAGGTTGAGCCCTGAGCATCACATTGTCACGATGCCGGCTGGCAGGAGGTGGATCCTCTGTGCCAGAGAGGGATTGGCGAGGACCGCGCTAGTGGACCGGTTCTAAGCCACTACAGGTTTTCACCAGAGCCCGCCGCAAAGCGGGATGGTCTTGCTGCGGCGGTAGTGACCAGGTCGTATCCACTAGCAACGGCTCACCTCTCTGACTGCTGAAGATACTGAAGATAGGCGAGGTACAAGGGAGTAGGCAGAAGCAAGGTCGGACGTAGCAGAAGGTCGAGGCAGGCAGCAAGGATCGTAGTCAGGGGCAACGGCAGGAGGTCAGGAACACGGGCTAGGAACAGACAAGGGAACGCTTTCACTAGGCACTAAGGCAACAAGATCCGGCAAGGGAGTGCAGGGGAAGTGAGGTAATATAGGGAAGTACACAGGTGATCACACTAATTGGTAATTGGGAAGATTGGGCCAGGCACCAACATTGGTGCACTGGCCCTTTAAATTGCAGAGACCCGGCGCGCGCGCGCCCTAGGGAGCGGGGCCGCGCGCGCCGGGACAGGACCGACGGAGAGCGAGTCAGGTACGGGGACCGGGGTGCGCATCGCGAGCGGGCGCCACCCGCATCGCGAATCGCATCCCGGCTGGAGGCGGTACCGCAGCGCACCCGGTCAGTGGATCTGACCGGGGCGCTGCAGCAACGAGGATGAGGCGAGCGCTCCGGGGAGGAACGGGGACCCGGAGCGCTCGGCGTAACAGTACCCCCCCCCTTGGGTCTCCCCCTCTTCTTGGGGCCAAAAAACCTGAGGAAAAAAAAGTCAATTTTTCCGTGATGAGGTCCGATGCACATTAGGAGGGGTTCTGTGCGGAAACGCATGAGACAGTCCAATCTTTTATTGTTAATACAATAGATGTAGAGGGGTCTGGCGAGACTGGTCACAGGGACGTAGAACCTGTTGATAAGAGAGGCCAAAAAAAATTTTCCTGCAGATCCGGAATCCAAGGAGACCATAGTAGAGAAGGAGAAGGTAGAGGCAGATATCCGCACAGGCACAGTAAGGCGTGGAGAAGCAGAGTTGACATCAAGAACTGTGTCACCTTTGTGCGGAGTCAGCGTACGTCTTTCCAGGCGGGGAGGACGGATAGGACAATCCTTCAGGAAGTGTTCGGTACCGGCATAGTACAGGCAAAGATTCTCCATGCGGCGTCGTGTCCTCTCTTGAGGTGTCAAGCGAGACCGGTCAACTTGCATAGCCTCCGCGGCGGGAAGCACAGGAACGGATTGCAGAGGACCAGAGGAGAGAGGAGCCGGGGAGAAAAAACGCTTCGTGCGAACAAAGTCCATATCCAGGCGGAGCTCCAGACGCCATCCGGAAGAACGCATGTCAATGCGAGTGGCAAGATGAATGAGTTCATGTAGGTCAGCAGGAGTCTCTCGTGCGGCCAGAACATCTTTAATGTTGCTGGATAGGCCTTTTTTAAAGGTCGCGCAGAGAACCTCACTATTCCAGGACAACTCGTAAGCAAGAGCACGGAACTGAATGGCGTACTCGCCAATGGAAGAAACACCCTGTTCCAGGTTCAGCAGGGCAATCTCGGCAGAAGAAGCTCGGGCAGGCTCCTCGAAGACACCACGGACCTCAGCGAAGAAGGACTGGACTGTGGCTGTGGCAGAATCATTGCGGTCCCCATCAAACTTGTCCGGCAGGGACAAGCAGGGGTTAAGAACGGCCGGTTGCTGCGGAGGAGTTGCAGGAGCCGGCGGAGGAGATGGTTGTTGCAGCTGTAGCTGTGACTGAAGTTGCTGTATCTGCGGCAGCAGCTGCTGTGACTGAAGTTGCTGTATCTGCGGCAGCAGCTGCTGTAACTGTGACTGAAGACGCTGTGTCTCGGAGATCAAGTATGCCAGCTGTTGATCTCGTTGGGCGATCTTTACGCCAAATTTGTCCGGCAGGGACAAGCAGGGGTTAGGAACGGCCGGTTGCTGCGGAGGAGTTGCAGGAGCCGGCGGAGGAGATGGTAGTTGCAGCTGTAGCTGTTGCTGTATCTGCAGCTGCTGTATCTGTGACTGAATACGCAGTGCCTCGGAGGTCAAGTATGCCAGCTGTTGATCTCGTTGGGCGATCTTTAGGGCTAGCTGGGCGACCAGTGTAGGATCTTCAGCGGGATCCATGGCCGGATCTACTGTCACGATGCCGGCTGGCAGGAGGTGGATCCTCTGTGCCAGAGAGGGATTGGCGAGGACCGCGCTAGTGGACCGGTTCTAAGCCACTACAGGTTTTCACCAGAGCCCGCCGCAAAGCGGGATGGTCTTGCTGCGGCGGTAGTGACCAGGTCGTATCCACTAGCAACGGCTCACCTCTCTGACTGCTGAAGATACTGAAGATAGGCGAGGTACAAGGGAGTAGGCAGAAGCAAGGTCGGACGTAGCAGAAGGTCGAGGCAGGCAGCAAGGATCGTAGTCAGGGGCAACGGCAGGAGGTCAGGAACACGGGCTAGGAACAGACAAGGGAACGCTTTCACTAGGCACTAAGGCAACAAGATCCGGCAAGGGAGTGCAGGGGAAGTGAGGTAATATAGGGAAGTACACAGGTGATCACACTAATTGGTAATTGGGAAGATTGGGCCAGGCACCAACATTGGTGCACTGGCCCTTTAAATTGCAGAGACCCGGCGCGCGCGCGCCCTAGGGAGCGGGGCCGCGCGCGCCGGGACAGGACCGACGGAGAGCGAGTCAGGTACGGGGACCGGGGTGCGCATCGCGAGCGGGCGCCACCCGCATCGCGAATCGCATCCCGGCTGGAGGCGGTACCGCAGCGCACCCGGTCAGTGGATCTGACCGGGGCGCTGCAGCAACGAGGATGAGGCGAGCGCTCCGGGGAGGAACGGGGACCCGGAGCGCTCGGCGTAACACACATATTGTGAATGGCATGGTCCCATCTTATTATTGTAATCCTACCTGTGATATGGTAAAAGATGACAGTGTCATCTTATTATTCAATTATTTCACTATATAAATAGTAAAATGTAATATGTAAAGGAAAATAAGAAAAACATCACCAAAATATGCTTAACATAAAAACTTGATTTAAAGGAGTTATCTGGTATAAAATTTTTTATCCCCTATTCTCAGGAACAGCGTTCGTGTATGTATGGCTCTCCCATAGAGGTGCATGGAGGGGGCGTGTCGGCCACAGTTTCGTGCCATGGTCGACACACTTCATTCATGCAGAGAGCCAGGGCCAGAAGATCGAGGAAGGTCCCAGTGGATAGGGCTAATACATTTTTTTTTATTTTTTATTATTATTATTTTTTTTTTTTTATATCCCGGGCTATACCTTTAAATAAATAGGTGATTTTCTGATTAAACATTCCCTTTAAAATAACAATTATAAAACTTTCCTTCTCATATGGATATGTAACCTTATATTTTTATTGTTGTATTTTTTTTCTTTTCTATGCACCAAGCAATTGACACCCACCCCCACCCCGAGGGCCCTCCCTGCCACTATTCCAAGTGCAGAGATTTTCTGTGCGGACATTCCCCATGCAAATATAGCTTTATAGTACCCCTCCCAAGATTAGACTTTGGATCCGCCACTAGGTATGTGGTTAAATCACATTCTATTGCTGTCACATGACATGTGTTTATACCTACTGAAATATACAGACATATACATGTAGGCTTAGTGCTAGCCCAAGAGAGGCATATCTATAGTGTAGGGTCTGTCCCAAAAGAGGTCACCTTATTGTGGTGGGATGGTACAATCTATTTGGCCAAATGATAATGGAAGAACCTAATTTTTTCTATAGCAGTATTGCAATGTAAAACGCGTCATATTTCACATATATCTTAGCGCTAGCAGCGTGCTGCTGTAATCCTCGTTTGTGTTTGTAGTTCAGCCGCAGCAGCTTGCACCTGTGTACTCGTAATATATAATAGTTGTGTAGGATGTGCTGACCAATTTTTGCTTTTTATGTAACATCTGTAGTGCATACAGAAAATTAGTATAGAAAGTGTGTCACCCTATATATTTAAAGGGGTTATCCAGCATAACGTGATTTTAGTAAGTACCTGGCAGACAGTAAAGGACATGCTTAGGAAGTATCCGCGCTTGTCTTGGGGCTAAATGGCTATGTTGTGAGATTTCCATAATACTGTGGGTAGCTGTTTGTGAACTAGTATTTCCTGTTTGACTTTTCTTTTTTTGACTACAAATCCCACAATGCCATCTTCCTCCCTCCCACACATCAGCCACCCCTCCCATTGAAACATAAATGAGCTGCATCCATTTAAATCAGTGTGGGTTTCAATCAGGCTGCCTCCAGCTGTTGTATTAGTTGCAGATTGATCTCTCCACCCATTGAAGCAGACAGGCTTCCCGTCATCAGCTGACTAGTGAGTTAGGTCTCGGCCACATTGCAACCTGGGAAAAATCCGATACATCAGTCATTTTGTATGCTGGTAAAAATAAATATTGGAGTGAAAATCACAGAAGAATTGTGAGAAAACCGTCACACACAGGTACAGACACTATATTATGAACTACACTAACTTTACAGCCCCTGTAGCATAGTCAAATAAAAAAAATACCTGGAATACCCCTTTAAGGATATTTGCACAGTACAAAATACTAAAGGCTGAAATAAAGTCCCACAGTGTCCAATGTATCTTTCATATCTGTTCATAAAAATGTTACTGTGTTATGTCTGCCCTGTTTGATATCATGCAGTCTGAATGGTAAGGACCTTTATACCTACATAAAAAGGCCTGGTGTATATAAGGTATTTAACATATATCAGAAGTGGTGCTGTAAGTAGTCATGCTGGCTGTTTCATACATGACCTTGCGCATTGTCCATGACAGAGTACAGAGTACTTATGGAATGGACAACAATTATTTATTATCGGATACCCTGAATATAATCTGGAATAACATTTTTCCTATTCCTGCTTGAATTCTGTCTATGGTAAATTTGGTGCAGGTACTGGTCTATGGCCATGATTTATCAAAACATGTACGAGAAAACCTGGAGAGGTTTTGCCCATAAGGGTACGTTCACACGGAGTAAATGAAGAGTAATTCACGCTGAAAAATTTACGGGCGGGAAATTCGTGCGGAATTGCGCGCGGACATGAGGGAGAAAGAAGTGAAGGGTTTTTCAGCCATTTCGGTGTCTATGTCGGGCGGAATTTTTTTTCTACCATTGACTTCAATTGATTTCTGCTAGTGGATTCTGCTTGAAGAATGAACATGTTCTTTCTTCAAGCGGAACAGAATTCTGCGTCAGAATTCTGCTAGCAGAATTTCCTCAGTGTGAACAGGCCAGCAGAAATAACATTAAAGTCAATGGGCAGAGGAGATGGGCATTAATATGGAGCGGAGAATTCAAGAGGAATTACTCGAGTAAATTCCTCTTGAATTACTCCGTGTGAACGCACCCTAACAACCAATCACAGCTCATCTTTCCTGTTATAATAAGCTCCGGTAAAGTAAAAGCTGCGCTGTGATTGGTTGCTGTGGGCAGAATCTCCTCAGGAACAAAAAGATCAGGAAGTTGAAATCCAACATGCTTGATCCTAATGTCCCCAAACACCATCTGTCTGAACACCGAACACCGTATTAAGCAGCTGGTCCCACCAAAATAAGCAGGCTCATCTTTAATGTGATCTTTAATGTGTATGGAGCCCTTATTTAAATGTGCTTCCAAGGTTAAAACATCACATCTACAGATACTTTATCTAAAGGATGCAGGACTATGTTAACATTGTAGATAACAAAACTTCTCATTTACTGTTTTTTTCTCTTTGTTTGCCAACCATCCTAACAGCTTTTTGAGATTACTCTAATCTTTGTGATCTTCAACTGAAATAACATGGCCCAACACTATATTATATATACGCATTAAGAGGGCAGAAAACCCTTAAAAGGGGTACCTATAAAAAAAAAATGTTTTTGCGTTAAAGGCAAAGGACAGGGTCTAATTGAGTGATGGGCCACAGTATAGAGGCACAAATATGGGCCATTGTGAGGTCATAGTTACCGTTTAGGGCAGTATGAATGGGGAATTTGTATAGTGGTAGAGAGAATATAACTATGACAACTACAAGTCAATGTTGGAAAAAGTCCTCAGGGTACGTTCACACAGGCAGATTTTTTTGCGGGTTTTCCGCTGCGTATTTGAAAGTGGGCGGGCTCTTCTCGGCTGTCCGCAGTAGATTTTCTGCGGCGGAATTAACGCTGCGGAAAATACGCCGCAGTCCCTACTGACTTCAATGGGGCTTGCGGCGGATTTTCCGCAGCGTAAATTCTGCTGCAGAAAATCTGCTGAGGACAGCCGAGAATACGTAGCGGAAAACCTGCAAAAAAATCCGCCTGTGTGAACGTACCCTCATGCTGCTATGTACCACTATATGGTCACGGAATTGGGGAATTTCTGGTCCCTGTATAGTAGTTTTTATTAACAGTATGTTAATATTATTTAGCCACTATGTTGTGGTAATGTCACTATCAGTCACTATGTGGTAATAACATGTTGGGAGGTTTTAAAACCTGTGCAGAGAAAGGTTGACCAGTTGCCCTGGTCAACGCTTCCTCTTCAAGACACAACTGCAAATAAAGGTGATTGTGGCTGGCTATCAATGACAGGACATGTCGCCGTGACCCTAAATTCCCTTCTGCTAAGCAGCTGAAAATGGTCTTGGCAGAGAACAGGGTGTGTGAAGAAGGACCACCTGTGTCTGGATGGTGGATAAGGAAACACCTAAAATCATATACATATCTGCCTCAGTTTTGCAGCAATTCTTTCTGCATGTGAATTTTTTTTTTAACCCCTTCAGGACGGAGCCCATTTTGGCCTTAAGGACCGGAGCGTTTTTTGCACATCTGACCACTGTCACTTTAAACATTAATAACTCTGGAATGCTTTTAGTTATCATTCTGATTCCGAGAGTGTTTTTTCGTGACATATTCTACTTTAACATAGTGGTAAATTTTTGTCGATACTTGCATCCTTTCTTGGTGAAAAATCCGTAAATTTGATGAAAAATTTGAAAATTTTGCATTTTTCTAACTTTGAAGCTCTCTGCTTGTAAGGAAAATGGATATTACGAATACATTTTTTTTTTGGTTCACATATACAATATGTCTACTTTATGTTTGCATCATAAAATTGTTGTGTTTTTACTTTTGGAAGACACCAGAGGGCTTCAACGGTCAGCAGCAATTTTCCGATTTTTCACAAAATTTTCAAACTCAGTATTTTTCAGGGACCAGTTCAGGTTTGAAGTGGATTTGAAGGGTCTTCATATTAGAAATACCCCATAAATGACCCCATTATAAAAACTACACCCCCCAAAGTATTCAAAATGACATTCAGTCAGCGTTTTAACCCTTTAGGTGTTTCACACGAATAGCAGCAAAGTGAAGGAGAAAATTCACAATCTTCATTTTTTACACTTACATGTTCTTGTAGACCCAATTTTAGAATTTTTACAAGGGGTAAAAGGACAAAATTTTTACTTGTATTTGTAGCCCAATTTCTCTCGAGTAAGCACATACCTCATATGTCTATGTAAATTGTTCGGCGGGCGCAGTAGAGGGCTCAGAAGGGAAGGAGCAACAAGGGGATTTTGGAGAGTACGTTTTTCTGAAATGGTTTTAGGGGGGCATGTCACCTTTAGGAAGCCCTTATGGTGCCAGAACAGCAAAAAAAAACCACATGGCATACCATTTTGGAAACTAGACCCCTCGGGGAATGTAACATGGGATAAAGTGAACCTTAATACCCCACAGGTGTTTCACGACTTTTGCAAATGTAAAAAAAAAATAATATTTTTTACCTAAAATGCTTGTTTTCCCAAAAAATTTTAATTTTTAAAAAGGGTAATAGCAGAAAATATCCCTAAAAATTTGAATCCCAATTTCTCCCGATTCAGAAAACACCCCATATGGGGGTGAAAAGTGCTCTGCTGGCGCACTACAGGTCTCGGAAGAGAAGGAGTCAAATTTGGCTTTTTGAAAGCAAATTTTGCTCTGGGGGCATGCCGCATTTAGGAAGCCCCTATGGTGCCAGGACAGCAAAAAAAACCCCACATGGCATATCATTTTGGAAACTAGACCCCTCGGGGAACGTAACAAGGGGTTAAGTGAACCTTTATACCCCACAGGTGTTTCACGACTTTTGCATATGTAAAAAAAAAATATTTTTTTTACCTAAAATGCTTGTTTTCCCAAAAATTTTACATTTTTAAAAAAGGTAAAAGCAGAAAATACCCCCCAAAATTTGTAACACAATTTCTCCCGAGTACGGCGATACCCCATATGTGGCCCTAAACTGTTGCCTTGAAATACGACAGGGCTCCAAAGTGAGAGCGCCATGCGCATTTGAGGCCTAAATTAGGGACTTGCATAGGGGTGGACATAGGGGTATTCTACGCCAGTGATTCCCAAACAGGGTGCCTCCAGCTGTTGCAAAACTCCCAGCATGCCTGGACAGTCAACGGCTGTCCGACAATACTGGGAGTTGTTTTGCAACAGCTGGAGGCTCCGTTTTGGAAACAGTGGCGTACCAGACGTTTGTCATTTTTATTGGGGAGGGGAGGGGGGCTGTGTAGGGGTATGTGTATATGTAGTGTTTTTTACTTTTTATTTTATTTTTTGTTAGTGTAGTGTTTTTAGGGTACAGTCGCACGGGCGGGGGGTTCACAGTAGTTTCTCGCTGGCAGTTTGAGCTGCAGCAGAAAGTTTGCGGCAGCTCAAACTTGCAGCCAGATACTTACTGTAATCCTCCGCCCATGTGAGTGTTCCCTGTACGTTCACATTGGGGGGGGGGGGGGGGGACATCCAGCTGTTGCATAACTACAACTCCCAGCATGCCCGTTGGCTGTCGGTGACTGCTGAGAGTTGTAGTTTTGCAACAACTGTAGGCACACTGGTTATGTATCACTGAGTTTGTGACCTAACTCAGTGTTTCACAACCAGTGTGCCTCCAGCTGTTGCAAAACTACAACTCCCAGCATGTACGGTGCATGGTGTAAGGTGACTGCTGGGAGTTGTAGTTTGCAACAGCTGGAGGCACACCGGTCGTGAAACACTGAGTTAGGTAAAAAAAAACTCTGAGTTTCACAACCAGTGTGCCTTCAGCTGTTGCAAAACTACAACTCTCAGCAGTCACCGACAGCCAACGAGCATGCTGGGAGTTGTAGTTATGCAACCAGCAGATGCACCACTACAACTCCCAGCATGCACTTTAGCTGTTTGTGCAAGCTGGGAGTTGTAGTTATACAACAGCTGAAGGTACACTTTTCCATAGAAAAAATGTGCCTCCAGCTGTTGCAAAACCATAAGTCCCAGCAAGCCCATAAGGGAATGCTGGGAGTTGTGGTAGTCTGCCTCCTGCTGTTGCATAACTACAGCTCCCAGCATGCCCTTTTTGCATGCTGGGAGCTGTTGCTAAGCAACAGCAGGAGGCTGTCATTCACCTCCAACGATCCACGCCGGAGAGTCAGTCCCGCCGCCGCTGCTCCTGGGGCCCCGATCCCAACATTAACGCCGGGGATCGGGGTCCCCAGCACCAGGGGTGCACGTCCCGCACCCGCTCACGTCCTCCGGAAGAGGGGCGGAGCAGGTGCGGGAGTGACACCCGCAGCAGGCGCCCTGATTGGTCGGCCGGTAATCCGGCCGACGAATCAGGGCGATCGTGAGGTGGCACCAGTGCCACCTCACCCCTGCAGGCCTGTAATTCCGGGTCACCGGGTCACTGGAGCCCCGATTGACCCGGAATCGCCGCAGATCGCTGGACTGAATTGTCCAGCGATCTGCGGCGATCGCCGACATGGGGGGGCATAATGACCCCCCTGGGCGATATGCCGGGATGCCTGCTGAACGATTTCAGCAGGCATCCTGCTCCGGTCCCCAACCGGCTAGCGGTGGGGGCCGGAATTCCCACGGGCGTATGGATACGCCCTCGGTCCTTAAGGACTCGGGATGCAGGGCGTATCCATACGCCTTATGTCCTGAAGAGGTTAAACAATTAGTGTATGTATGTATATATATATATATATATATATATATATATATATAGTGAGTGGGGAGTGTCAGACCTACATTTTGCCCTAAGGCATGAGTGTATATGTACCTAGGATTACTATTATACCTTCTCGGCCTTTTGGCTAAGATCAAGTGTAGTACCTTTCCTGTTAGTTGGCGGTGTGGTAGACCACCAAGTCAGGATGGGAAACCACACAGTGGGGCAGGTGTACCAGAGATGGCTGTGGAGAGCAGCAGCTATCCCTTATGAGACCAGTTCCTACTGGATTTGGCCTTAACCCCTTCAGGACCAGGCCCATTTTGGCCTTAAGGACCAGAGCGTTTTTTGCACATCTGACCACTGTCACTTTAAACATTAATAACTCTGGAATGCTTTAAGTTATCATTCTGATTCCGAAACAGTTTTTTTGTGACATATTCTACTTTAACATAGTAGTAAATTTTTGTGGTAACTTGCATCCTTTCTTGGTGAAAAATCCGTAAATTTGATGAAAAATTGGAAAGTTTTGCATTTTTCTAACTTTGAAGGTTTCTGCTTGTAAGGAAAATGTATATTACGAATCAAAAATTTTTTGATTCACATATACAATATGTCTACTTTATATTTGCATCATAAAATTGACAAGTTTTTACTTTTGGAAGACACCAGAGGGCTTCAAAGTTCAGCAGCAATTTTCCAATTTTTCACAAAATTTTCAAACTCGATATTTTTCAGGGACCAGTTCAGGTTTCAAGTGGATTTGAAGGGTCTTCATATTAGAAATACCCCATAAATGACCCCATTATAAAAACTACACCCCCCAAAGTATTCAAAATGACATTCAGTCAGTGTTTTAACCCTTTAGGTGTTTCACAGGAATAGCAGCAAAGTGAAGGCGAAAATTCAAAATCTTCATTTTTTACACTCACATGTTCTTGTAGACCCAATTTTTGCAAGTGGTAAAAGGAGAAATTTTTTACTTGTATTTGTAGCCCAATTTCTCTCGAGTAAGCACATACCTCATATGTCTATGACAATTGTTCGGTGGGCGCAGTAGAAGGCTCAGAAGGGAAGGAGCGACAAGGGGATTTTGGAGAGAACATTTTTCTGAAATGGTTTTTGGGGGGCATGTTGCATTTAGGAAGCCCCTATGGTGCCAGAACAGCAAAAAAAAAAAAAAAAACACATGGCATACCATTTTGGAAACTAGACCCCTCGGGGAATGTAACATGGGATAAAGTAAGCCTTAATACCCCACAGGTGTTTCATGACTTTTGCAAATGTAAAAAAAAAAATTATAATTTTTACCTAAAATGCTTGTTTTCCCAAAAATTTTACATTTTTAAAAAGGGTAATAGCAAAAAATACCCCTCAAATTTTGAAGCCCAATTTCTCCCGATTCAGAAAACACCCCATATGGGGGTGAAAAGTGCTCTGCTGGCGCAATACAGGTCTCAGAAGAGGAGTAGTCACATTTGGCTTTTTGGAAGCAAATTTTGCTCTGGGGGCATGCCTCATTTAGGAAGCCCCTATGGTGCCAGGACAGCAAAAAAAAAAAAATTAAAATAAAAAAATAAAACACATGGCATACTATTTTGGAAACTAGACCCCTCGGGGAACATAACAAGGGGTTAAGTGAACCTTTATACCCCACAGGTGTTTCACGACTTTTACATATGTAAAAAAAAAAATTTTTTTTTTACCTAAAATGCTTGTTTTCCCAAAAATGTTATATTTTTAAAAAGGGTAAAAGCAGAAAATAGCCCCCAAAATTTGTAACACAATTTCTTCCAAGTACGGCGATACCCCATATGTGACCCTAAACTGTTGCCTTGAAATACGACAGGGCTCCAAAGAGAGAGCGCCATGCGCATTTGAGGCCTAAATTAGGGACTTGCATAGGGGTGGACATAGGGGAATTCTACGCCAGTGATTCCCAAACAGGGTGTCTCCAGCTGTTGCAAAACTCCCAGCATGCCTGGACAGTCAACGGCTGTCCGACAATACTGGGAGTTGTTGTTGTGCAACAGCTGGAGGCTCCGTTTTGAAAACAGTGGTGTACCATACGTTTTTTTATTTTTATTGGGGAGGGTTGCTGTGTAGGGGTATGTGTATATGTAGTGTTTTTTACTTTTTATTTTATTTTGTGTTAGTGTAGTGTAGTGTTTTTAGGGTACAGTCACACGGGCAGGGGTTCACAGTAGTTTCTCGCTGGCAGTTTGAGTTGCAGCAGAAAATTTGCCGCAGCTCAAACTTGCAGCCGGATACTTACTGTAAACCTCCGCCCATGTGAGTGTACCCTGTACGTTCACATTGGGGGGGGACATCCAGCTATTGCAAAACTACAACTCCCAGCATGCACTGACAGACAGTACATGCTGAGAGTTTCAAAAGTCGTGAAACACCTGTGGGGTATAAAGGCTCAGTTTATCCCATGTTACATTCCCGAGGGGTCTAGTTTCCAAAATGGTATGCCATGTGGTATTTTTTTTTTTTTGCTGTTCTGGCACCATAAGGGCTTCCTAAATGCAACATGCCCCCCAAAAAACATTTCAGAAAAACGTACTCTCCAAAATCCCCTTGTCGCTCCTTCCATTCTGAGCCCTCTACTGCGCCTGCTGAACACTTTACATAGACATATGAGGTATGTGCTTACTCGAGAGAAATTGGGCTACAAATACAAGTAAAAATTTTGTCCTTTTACCCCTTGTAAAAATTCAAAAATTGGGTCTACAACAACATGTGAGTGTAAAAAATGAAGATTGTGAATTTTTTCCTTCACTTTGCTGCTATTCGTGTGAAACACCTAAAGGGTTAAAATTCTGACTGAATGTCATTTTGAATACTTTGGGGGGGGGGGTGTAGTTTTTATAATGGGGTCATTTATGGGGCATTTCTAATATGAAGACCCTTCAAATCCACTTCAAACCTGAACTGGTCCCTGAAAAATACAGTTTGAAAATTTGGTGAAAAATCGGAAAATTGCTGCTGACCTTTGAAGCCCTCTGGTGTCTTCCAAAAGTAAAAACTCATCAATTTTATGATGCAAACATAAAGTAGACATATTGTTTATGTGAACCCAAAAAAATGTATTCATAATATCCATTTTCCTTACAAGCAGAAAGCTTCAAAGTTAGAAAAATGCAAAATTTTCAAATATTTCATCAAATTTACGGATTTTTCACCAAGAAAGGATGCAAGTATCGACAAAAATTTATCGCTATGTTAAAGTAGAACATGTCACGAAAAAACAATCTCGGAATCAGAATGATAACTAAAAGCATTCCAGAGTTATTAATGTTTAAAGTGACAGTGGTCAGATGTGCAAAAAATGCTCCGCTCCTTAAAGGGGTACTCCAGTGGAAAACTTTTTGTTTTAAATCAACTGGTGCCAAAAAGTTAACAAATTTGTAAATTACTTCTTTTAAAAATATTAATCCTTCCAGTACTTATTAGCGGCTGTATACTACAGAGGAAATGCTTTTCTTTTTGGATTTCTCTTCTGTCACGACCACAGTGCTCTCTGCTGACACCTCTGTCCATTTTAGGAACTGTCCAGAGCAGCATATGTTTGCTATGGGGATTTTCTCCTGCTCTAGACAGTTCCTTAAAAGGACAGCAGAGGGCAGCAGAGAGCACTGTGGTCGTGACAGAAGAGAAATCCAAAAAGAAAAGCATTTCCTCTGTAGTATACAGCCGCTAAGAATTACTGGAAGTATTAAGATTTTTTAATAGAAGTAATTTACAAATCTGTTTAACTTTCTGGCACCAGTTGATTTAAAAAAAAAATTATAATAAAGTTTTCCACTGGAGTACCCCTTTAAGGCCAAAATGGGCTTGGTCCTGAAGGGGTTAATATTGGAAGACATCAGAGTGCTTCAGAGTTCAGCATCAATTTTCCAATTTTTCACAAAATTTTCAAAATCAAAATTTTTTACACTAACATGTACTTGTAGACCATGTTTTTGAATTTTAACAAGGGGTAAAAGGAGAGAAATCTCCCCAAATGTGTAACCCAATTTCTCTCGAGTAAGGAAATACCTCATATGTATATGTAAAGTGTTCGGAGGGTGCAGTAGAGGGCTCAGAAGGGAAGGAGCAACAATGGGATTTTGGAGAGTGAATTTTGCTAATGAAATGGTTTTTGGGGGGCATGTCACATTAAGGAAGCCCCTATACTGCCAGAACAGCAGAAAAGCCCCCACATGGCATACTATTTTGAAATCTACACCCCTCAAGGCACATAACAAGGGTGGGGGTTTACATAACAAGGGCGGGGGTTTACAGCAAGGAAACTTGCTGTAAACCCCCACCCATTCAGAGGCAGCTCTCTAATTAGGCGATTTAGGCGGTACCTAAGGCCTTGTGCTAAATGGGGCCTCGCTGCCACCTAAATCGTATAATTAGAGCAGTGCTTTCCCTCCCCGGTGCCGCAGGGGAAGGGAAGTTTGTGTGCGCTGGCCTGAGGCTGTAACAGGACCTACCATGATGTCACCGTCATGTGATCAGTCACATGGAGGAGGAGGAGTCACACGATCAGCACTGTGCAGGCATTCAATCACTGCAAACATTGAAGCTAAGGGCCGGCTGCCATCACTTTTTTTTTTTTTATAATCTGGCCGGCAACAGTAATTACACATGAGGCATTTACTTATGAGGGCTGTGTGTATGAAGGGCTGTGTATATGGGGATAGGCTATGTGTATTGAGGGCTGTGTATAGGAGGATAGGCTGTGTGTATGGAAGGCTGTGTATATGGGAATAGGCTGTGTCAATGGAGGGCTATGTATATGGGAATGGGGCTGTGTGTATGGAGGGCTGTGTATATGTGTGTATGGAGGCCTGTGTATATGGGGATAGGCCGTGTTTATGGAGGGCTGTGTATATGTGGATAGGCTGTGTGTATGGAGGGCTGTGGATATGGGGATAGGGCTGTGTATATGGGGATGGGGCTGTGTGTATGGAGGGCTGTGTGTATGAAGGGCTCTGTATATGAGGATGGGGCTGTGTGTATGGAGGGCTGTGTATATGGGGATGGGGCTATGTGTATGGAGGGCTATGTATATGGGGATGGGGCTGTGTGTATGGAGGGCTGTGTATATGGGGATAAGCTGTGTATATGGAGGGCTGTGTATATGGGGATAGGCTGTGTGTATGGGGAAGGGGCTGTGTGTATGGAGGGCTATGTATATGGGGATGGGGCTGTGTGTATGGAGGGCTGTGTATATGGGGCTAGGCTGTGTGTATGGAGGGCTCTGTATATGGGGCTAAGCTGTGTGTATGGAGGGCTCTGTATATGGGGATATGCTGTGTGTATGGAGGGCTGTGAATATGGGGGATAGGCTGTGTGTATGGAGGGCTCTGTATATGGGGATAGGCTGTGTGTATAGAGGGCTGTGTATTTGGGGATGGGGCTGTGTGTATGGAGGGCTGTGTATATGCGGATGGGGATGTGTGTATGGAGGGCTATGTATATGGGGATAGGCTATGTGTATGGAGGAATGGGTATATGGGAATAGGCTGTGTGAATGGAGGGCTATGTATTTGAGAATGGGGCTGTGTGTATGGAGGGCTGTGTATATGTGTGTATGTAGGCCTGTGTATATGGGGATAGGGCTGTGTATATTGGGATGGGGCTGTGTATATGGAGGGCTGTGTATATGGGGATAGGCTGTGTGTATGGAGGGCTATGTATATGAGGATGGGGCTGTGTGTATGGAGGGCTGTGTATATGGGGATGGGGCTATGTGTATGGAGGGCTATGTATATGGGGATGGGGCTGTGTGTATGGAGGGCTGTGTATATGGGGATAGGCTGTGTATATGGAGGGCTGTGTATATGGGGATAGGCTGTGTGTATGGGGAAGGGGCTGTGTGTATGGAGGGCTATGTATATGGGGATGGGGCTGTGTGTATGGAGGGCTGTGTATATGGGGCTAGGCTGTGTGTATGGAGGGCTCTGTATATGGGGCTAAGCTGTGTGTATGGAGGGCTCTGTATATGGGGATATGCTGTGTGTATGGAGGGCTGTGAATATGGGGGATAGGCTGTGTGTATGGAGGGCTCTATATATGGGGATAGGCTGTGTGTATGGAGGGCTGTGTATATGGGGATGGGGCTGTGTGTATGGAGGGCTGTGTATATGCGGATGGGGATGTGTGTATGGAGGGCTATGTATATGGGGATAGGCTATGTGTATGGAGGAATGTGCATATGGGAATAGGCTGTGTGAATGGAGGGCTATGTATTTGGGAATGGGGCTGTGTGTGTATGGAGGGCTGTGTATATGTGTTGTGGCAGTGTGGCAAGGAAAGGGTGTATTTCCCTTGCTATCTCTGCAGAATGCTCCACCTGTGGCCTGATTAATGAGGTATCAGGAAGGGAAAGTGTGTGTTTAAAAGCTAAAGGAACAGAATAGTTGGGGCTCTTCCTAGGAGACAGCATGTGGGCTGTATGGAAGAGACAGAGGCTGCTGAGGAGTACACAGCCCGAGCTAAGAGAGGCTCAAAGAGACTGCCATGAATTGTGCCAGATTTGCATTATAAGCGTTTGTTTGCTGGTTTATTGAGGAGAAACGCTTCCTGTGGCGTGGTCCAGGACGATCCCAGAGCTAATCCCCAAGACGGATCGTCACAGTGTGTATGTAGGCCTGTGTATATGGGGATAGGGCTGTGTATATGGGGATGGGGCTGTGTATATGGAGGGCTGTGTATATGGGGATAGGCTGTGTGTATGGAGGGCTATGTATATGAGGATGGGGCTGTGTGTATGGAGGGCTGTGTATATGGGGATGGGGCTATGTGTATGGAGGGCTATGTATATGGGGATGGGGCTGTGTATATGGGGATAGGCTGTGTGTATGGAGGGCTGTGTATATGGGGATAGGCTGTGTGTATGGAGGGCTGTGTATATGGGGATAGGCTGTGTGTATGGAGGGCTGTGTATATGGGGATGGGGCTGTGTGTATGGAGGGCTATGTATATGGGGATGGGGCTGTGTGTATGGAGGGCTGTGTATATGGGGATAGGCTGTGTGTATGGAGGGCTATGTATATGGGGATGGGGCTGTGTGTATGGAGGGCTGTGTATATGGGGATAGGCTGTGTGTATGGAGGGCTGTGTATATGGGGATGGGGCTGTGTGTATGGAGGGCTGTGTATATGGGGATAGGCTGTGTGTATGGAGGGCTGTGTATATGGGGATAGGCTGTGTGTATGGAGGGCTCTGTATACGGGGATAGGCTGTGTGTATGGAGGGCTGTGTAATATGGGGGATAGGCTGTGTGTATGGAGGGCTCTGTATAAGGGGATAGGCTGTGTGTATGGAGGGCTGTGTATATGGGAATGGGGCTGTGTGTATGGGGATGGGGCTGTGTGTATGGAGGACTATGCATATGAGGATGGGGCTGTGTATATGGGGATGGGGCTGTGTGTATGGAGGGCTGTGTATATGGGGATAGGCTGTGTGTATGGAGGGCTGTGTATATGGGGATAGGCTGTGTGTATGGAGGGCTCTGTATATGGGGATAGGCTGTGTGTATGGAGGGCTGTGTATATGGGGGATAGGCTGTGTGTATGGAGGGCTCTGTACATGGGGATAGGCTGTGTGTATGGAGGGCTGTGTATATGGGAATTGGGCTGTGTGTATGGAGGGCTATGTATATGGGGATGGGGCTGTGTGTATAGAGGCCTTTGTATATGGGAATAGGCTGTGTGTAGGGAGGGCAGTGTATATGGGGATGGGGCTGTGTGTATGGAGCGCTGTGTATATGGGGATGGGGCTGTGTGTATGGAGGGCTGTGTATATCGGGATAGGCTGTGTGTATGGAGGGCTGTGTATATGGGGATAGGCTGTGTGTATGGAGGGCTGTGTATATGGGGATGGGGCTGTGTGTATGGAGGGCTGTGTATATGGGGATAGGCTGTGTGTATGGAGGGCTGTGTATATGGGGATAGGCTGTGTGTATGGAGGGCTCTGTATACGGGGATAGGCTGTGTGTATGGAGGGCTGTGTAATATGGGGGATAGGCTGTGTGTATGGAGGGCTCTGTATAAGGGGATAGGCTGTGTGTATGGAGGGCTGTGTATATGGGAATGGGGCTGTGTGTATGGGGATGGGGCTGTGTGTATGGAGGACTATGTATATGAGGATGGGGCTGTGTATATGGGGATGGGGCTGTGTGTATGGAGGGCTGTGGATATGGGGATGGGGCTTTGTGTATGGAGGGCTGTGTATATGGGGATAGGCTGTGTGTATGGAGGGCTCTGTATATGGGGATAGGCTGTGTGTATGGAGGGCTGTGTATATGGGGGATAGGCTGTGTGTATGGAGGGCTCTGTACATGGGGATAGGCTGTGTGTATGGAGGGCTGTGTATATGGGAATTGGGCTGTGTGTATGGAGGGCTATGTATATGGGGATGGGGCTGTGTGTATAGAGGCCTGTGTATATGGGAATAGGCTGTGTGTAGGGAGGGCAGGGTATATGGGGATGGGGCTGTGTGTATGGAGCGCTGTGTATATGGGGATGGGGCTGTGTGTATGGAGGGCTGTGTATATGGGGATAGGCTGTGTGTATGGAGGGCTGTGTTTATGGGGATAGGGCTGTGTGTATGAAGGGCTGTGTATATGGGGATAGGCTGTGTGTATGGAGGGCTGTGTATGGGGATGGGGCTGTGTGTATGGAGGGCTGTGTATATGGGGATGGGGCTGTGTGTATAAAAGGCTGTGTATATGGGGATAGGCTGTGTATATGGGGATGGGGCTGTGTGTATGGAGGGCTGTGTATATGGGGATGGGGCTGTGTACATGGGGAAAGGCTGTGTATGGAGGGCTGTGTATATGTGTGTATGGAGGGCTGTGTATATGGGGATGGGGCTGTGTGTATGGAGGGCTGTGTATATGGGGATGGGGCTGTGTGTATGGAGGCCTGTTTATATGGGGATGGGGCTGCGTGCATGGAGGGCTGTGTATATGCGGATGGGGCTGTGTGCATGGAGGGCTGTGTATATGGGGATAGGCTGTGTATGGAGGGCTGTGTATATGGGGATAGGTTGTGTGTATGAAGGGTTGTGTATATGGGGATAGGCTGTGTGTATGGAGGCCTGTGTATATGGGAATAGGCTGTGTGTAGGGAGGGCAGTGTATATGGGGATGGGGCTGTGTGTATGGAGCGCTGTGTATATGGGGATGGGGCTGTGTGTATGGAGGGCTGTGTATATGGGGATAGGCTGTGTGTATGGAGGGTTGTGTGTATGGGGATGTGGCTGTGTGTATGGAGGACTGTGTATATGGGGATGGGGCTGTGTGTATAAAGGGCTGTGTATATGGGGATAGGCTGTGTGTATGGAGGGCTGTGTATATGGGGATAGGGCTGTGTGTATGGAGGGCTGTGTATATGGGGATGGGGCTGTGTATATGGGGATAGGCTGTGTGTATGGAGGACTGTGTATGGGGATGGGGCTGTGTGTATGGAGGGCTGTGTATATGGGGATGGGGCTGTGTGTATAAAGGGCTGTGTATATGGGGATAGGCTGTGTATATGGGGATGGGGCTGTGTGTATGGAGGGCTGTGTATATTGGGATGGGGCTATGTATATGGGGATAGGCTGTGTGTATGGAGGGCTGTGTTCATGGGGATAGGGCTGTGTGTATGAAGGGCTGTGTATATGGGGATAGGCTGTGTGTATGGAGGGCTGTGTATGGGGATGGGGCTGTGTGTATGGAGGGCTGTGTATATGGGGATGGGGCTGTGTGTATGGAGGACTGTGTATATGGGGATGGGGCTGTGTGTATGGAGGCCTGTTTATATGGGGATGGGGCTGTGTGCATGGAGGGCTGTGTATATGGGGATAGGCTGTGTATGGAGGGCTGTGTATATGGGGATAGGCTGTGTGTATGAAGGGTTGTGTATATGGGGATAGGCTGTGTGTATGGAGGCCTGTGTATATGGGAATAGGCTGTGTGTAGGGAGGGCAGTGTATATGGGGATGGGGCTGTGTGTATGGAGCGCTGTGTATATGGGGATGGGGCTGTGTGTATGGAGGGCTGTGTATATGGGGATAGGCTGTGTGTATGGAGGGTTGTGTGTATGGGGATGGGGCTGTGTGTATGGAGGGCTGTGTGTATGGGGATGTGGCTGTGTGTATGGAGGACTGTGTATATGGGGATGGGGCTGTGTGTATAAAGGGCTGTGTATATGGGGATAGGCTGTGTGTATGGAGGGCTGTGTATATGGGGATAGGGCTGTGTGTATGGAGGGCTGTGTATATGGGGATGGGGCTGTGTATATGGGGATAGGCTGTGTGTATGGAGGACTGTGTATGGGGATGGGGCTGTGTGTATGGAGGGCTGTGTATATGGGGATGGGGCTGTGTGTATAAAGGGCTGTGTATATGGGGATAGGCTGTGTATATGGGGATGGGGCTGTGTGTATGGAGGGCTGTGTATATTGGGATGGGGCTATGTATATGGGGATAGGCTGTGTGTATGGAGGGCTGTGTTTATGGGGATAGGGCTGTGTGTTTGAAGGGCTGTGTATATGGGGATAGGCTGTGTGTATGGAGGGCTGTGTATGGGGATGGGGCTGTGTGTATGGAGGGCTGTGTATATGGGGATGGGGCTGTGTGTATGGAGGACTGTGTATATGGGGATGGGGCTGTGTGTATGGAGGCCTGTTTATATGGGGATGGGGCTGTGTGCATGGAGGGCTGTGTATATGGGGATAGGCTGTGTATGGAGGGCTGTGTATATGGGAATAGGCTGTGTGTATGGAGGGCTGAGTATATGTGTGTATGGAGGGCTGTGTGCGTATATGGGGGGCTGTGTGTGTATATGAGGGGCTGTGTGTGTATATGGGGGGCTGTGTGCGTATATGGGGGGTTGTGTGCGTATATGGGGGGCTGTGTGCGTATATGGGGGGCTGTGTGCGTATATGGGGGCTGCGTGTTTGTGTATGGAGGGCTGTGTATATATATATATATATATATATATATATATGGGGGCTGCGTGTGTGTATATGGGGCTGCGTGTGTGTATATGGGGCTGCATGTGTGTGTGTATATGGGGCTGCGTGTGTGTGTATATGGGGGCTGCGTGTGTGTGTATATGGGGGCTGCGTGTGTGTGTATATGGGGGCTGCGTTTGTGTGTATATGGGGGCTTCGTATGTGTGTATATGGGGGCTGCGTATGTGTATGGGGGGCTGCATATGTGTGTGTATGGGGGCTGCGTATGTTTGTGCATGGAGGGTTGTGTATGAGGGGGCTGCATATGTTTGTGTATGGAGGGCTGTGTATATGGGGGCTGCGTATGTTTGTATATGGAGGGCTGTGTATGTGGGGGTGCGTATGTTTGTGCATGGAGGGCTGTGTATATGGGGGCTGTGTATGTGTTTGTATGCAGGGCTGTGTATATGGGGGCTGCGTATGTTTGTGTATGGAGGGCTGTGTATATGGGGGTTGTCTCGGCATGCTGGGAGTTGTAGTTTTGGGAAACCATATTCAACTGCGGCTCTTCATACATTTGGGGTACCTTACTTCGAGATATTTTTGTTTCTCACTGACATATAAACCACTGATTTATAATAAATTCCCTACTTTGTCTATTATAACAATAATTACAACTATTGGAATATTTGTCAAATAAAAATGTTTATTCATCTTTTCCAGTGTTCATACATACAGGTTGGTGGTGAATACCCATAGTATACTGGTGATGATGGTAATGACACCTTTAATCTCGGGGATATTGACAATTAGGATGGCAACAGTGACCCGTCCAGGAACTGTCTGACCGAGTTAATATAGTCCATCGGTCCGGTGATGCTGGTCACTATCCCCCTTGGCATAACCCACGTCAGAAGCTGGAGTGTGATGGCGATCCAGGTGAGCCTGTCACTGATGAAGCCGATCCAGCTGATGGCGGTGGGGTTACAGATCACATAAAGAAGCTCTATAGTGCTGCTGGTTTTCATCCAGGTCACCAACTCATTGACTGGGTTCATCCAGGCAAGCAGGGAGCTGCTGGTGATGGTGGGGATCCAGAATATCAAGTCAGTGGTGGTGTCTATCCAGGACAGCAAGTCACTGATGATAGTAGCAAACGAGATCAGATCGTCAACAGCATCTATGAACCGGTCCAGCAGGTTGTTATTGATGGGGATATAGCATAGCAGGCAGATGATCATGTCACCATAAGTGCTGATCCAGCCAAGATAGTTTTTGATGATGGCCGCCCCGCTCTGCAGGTTGTTGGTAATGGAATCCCAGCTGATCGCGTCGTTGCTGGCAGTGGTGTCATTACTCCCCAGGACAGGGGTGATCTTTCTGATCCTGGTCCTGGTCCAGATGGGACACTTCATGTCGCTGCTGGCAGAGGTTTGATTACTCACCAGGACAGGGGTGATCTTTCTGATCCTGGTCCTCGTCCAGATGGGACACTTCATGTCGCTGCTGGTAGTATTCAAGCTGGGCAGATCTCTGATGGTATTGTTCTGCCCTTGCAGGTGGCTGGAGGTGATATTCCGGCTCGGTTGGTTGCTGGTGATTTCAAACCAGAAACTCGGGCCGGTGGTGAAGAGGGAACCCAGGAGGATGGTAACTGTCCAGCACATGCTACAGGCCAAATTGACCTCATCCCTGCTGATGTGGTCCCCTCGAATCATGATAAAATGAAATAAAAAGCGCAAGGAAACAATATAGAAACACTAGTGCTCGCTAGATTGCAGTCCTCAGAATAAGGCCTCTGGGGCTCTGCATCTCTTTTTCCAGCTATCACCATTTGTGAAGTCACATGTGTGATGTCATACGGAATGTCACTGCTCTGAGGACAGGTGTAGACATGGACATTTACATCCATTTGTTTTATAGGGTGAAATAAGCTTTTTATTATTAAATAAAGGTATAGAAAACTCTGGGTGAAGGGTGTTTTTTTTTGGGGGGGTGACTTTATAAGGAGGACTGGGTATTTGGGTGGGAAGGAATGTCACTTTATAACATAGAAGACAAACAAATATAATACATAATAATATACAAATATAAATATTAATAAAATTCTGACAAAAAGTCCAACGTTATCTACAGATTTGGGTATTCTGGCAGGAGGATTCCTCATTTTTGAGAATAGGAGGAGGAGGAAAGTGATGGTGGGGGAAGAATACACAGCTTCCGGATTGATCAGAACACTACAGCTCTGCTTCATTGGAAGTAGTCACCTGCACTCCAACCCCCATGTTTCTTTTTTTCCCCTATATATTGCAACTTATCCCTTCTAAATATATACCTACAGACACCAAAAGCGTAACACATTGTAACCCTGACACCAAATAAAGTACAAATCCATTTATGGAAATATATATTTTTTTTATTAATAAAAGAACATGATTCAAAAAATGTACATAATAGATAGAATAAAATAAATATATATCAATATATGTTAAAAATGTGGCTGCAAATAATGGCTACAGGTACGGTATTTATATAATAGTGACCCAATAGAAAAGGAATAACACACCTGCCGCTGGGTCGGAAGTGACGTTGGACACAGCGGCACTCGTGTAAAGGAGCACGCAACGCGCATTCACATTATAAAGCGCATGTGTGCACGAAAAAATTCTAGGGAGAAAGACAAGCTTCCCCAAAATGGCCGCAGATCGCTGCTAATAGAGGGATATACAAAATAAGCTGAACATCGGACCCAGGGCTAAATAATACAAAGAATGAAAATATATAGTAGGAGAACTGACTGTGGACTGTGAAGGCAATAACATGGCTATAAATAATACATATACATTAGAGATAATAGTAATAATGATTATAATAATAATCCGGGGGCAAATGAAAGCATAAAAACAAATTACAAGGATGTGATCACATGCATAATGTAAAACAAATAAATAGTGCATGCAACATATACAAAAATGAGAAAAATATTTATGTAAAAATTTTTTTTTAAATGTTTGTAAAAAAATATATTTATAGAAGTGTATAAATGAATATTGATTAGTGTGCAGGAATGATGTATACTAAAACCAAATGGATAGGAGCAGTGCCTGCAGAGTGCAAGAATATATAGAGCATGCAATACAATACATACATATACAAAAGATATAATAAGTGCAGAGATATAGTGCATATGGTACAATGCATATATATATATATATATATATATATATATATATATATATATATATAATACAAAACATGCATAATATAAAAGGATCCTGCATGTCAGAGGCCATATGCCCAGCAGAGGTGAGTGGATTAGGCATGTTAGGGTCTCATCCTACAAGAGGCCACCTCTGTGTGGTGGATGGGGACACGTTTTGATCAAAAAGTGCACTAAGAGCCTCTATTTTTTGACCAAGAGAACTGCTGCTGCAACCTTCTTTTTTGTATACTTTATATACATACAACTGAAATTATATTGTTCATAAAATGGTGTAAATCTCTTTAATTGAGTAAAGAAAACTGAGATTGGGAACCTTTTCAAAAATTTCTTTTATTTCTTTCCTTATTAAAAACTATATTTAAGCAGCATTGTGCGCCGAACAAAACTCTGCACAATAGTAAAATCATAAATATTTATAAAGTACACAGAGGGGAGATTCTCAAAGAATTTTGCGGCACAAAAAAATCAATTTTGCCCCAAAATTTTGGCACAAAAAGTATCGAACACATTTTCAAAGAGCTTTGTGCCGCGGTTTACACCGTTCACGTCAGTTTTGTAAAAGTGGGCGTGTCCATGTATATTTTCTGCTTTACATGATATTTTCAAAGGGGTGAGAGTCCAGTTTACATAAAAAAATATCACACCAGAAATCACAGAAATTGTGTTCTAGTTTTACTGTTTTTTGTTTTTCTTAGTTTTTTGGGGAAAAGGTGTTATTTAAGTAATTATGAAAAAAAAAAAAAAACAGAAACAATTATTAATGAAAAATGGTATTAAAAAAATATATATATTTTTTTCTTGGTCAATGCACCTGCACTCACATTTAAGCTCAAAAATGTTTTATTTATACAGTTATCACTGGGCACTAGTAACCATGGAATATTTTGTATAATTTGGAACAAAAAAAAATCCAATATGGCTGAAAAAAAAATTTGGCCTGCGAAAATGTATTTTCACTTATTTTCAAAGCAGCACAAGAGACCTTTGAAATGTGAGGAGAAAAAAAAGTGTGAATAATATCGCTGGAACAGAAATTACATTAGTTTTTGAGAATCTCCCCCAGAATGTCTGGGTTTAAAAAATATGTAATTTTGCTGAACAATCTGTCCCCTTACCTCTATATCAGTGTTTACCAATCAGAATGTCTCCAAGTGTTGCAAAACTTGGCATGCTGGGAGTAGCAGTTTTGCAAAAGCTGGAGGTACCCTGGTTGGTAAACACTGTGTACATGTACCAGAGCTGAGTGTGTGATCATGTACATGTAGCAGAAATTCGTGTGCGGCATGTGTATGGAGCAGAGCTGAATGTGTGATTATGTTTAAGCATGACCACGCACACACTCAACTCTGCTACATACACCTGATCACTCACTCAGCTCTGCTGCATTTACAAAATCACACACTCGGCTCTGCTACATATACACAATCACACACTCAACTCTGCTACATACAACTGATCACTCACTCAGCTCTGCTGCATTTACAAAATCACACACTCAGCTCTGCTACATTTACACAATAACACACTCAGCTCTGCTGCATATACACAATCACACACACAGCTCTGCTACATACACCTGATCACACACTCAGCTTCTGCTACATATACACACACTCAGCTCTACTGCATATACACACACACTCAGCTCTACTACATATATACACAATCACACATATACATTGGGGGAAATTTATCATTGTTGTAGGTACAAGTATTTAGTAGATTGTTTTGGTTGGTCAAAATTTGGTGCAATTGCAAGGCACATGATACATTTTGTGCAAAGTTCTAAATCTCCACACAGTTCTAATTGTACACCTGAGCTGCACCTCACAGGAAAAGTGGACGTAGGGATTTTGTTCTATTGCTTTGAGGCTCGGATTACATTGAGGTTTTTTGTTCACCAGCAAAAACGCCAGAAAAACTGTCACAGCTTTTTCCTGCATTTTTTCATTTTTTCTTGTGTTCTTTTCTTGCGTTTTTGCTGGTGTGTGGAAACAATCATTTTTGTATCATGTGGCAATTTTTTTTACTGCCTTCAGGTACCACTCCATGGGTCGGATGCAGAGCGCCCAGTCCACAGAGTGTAAGCAGGTGAGGAGTGATATATAGCATATACAGGGTGCAGAGCATCACTACTTACCTACGCCAG